>NW_027361937.1:7970000-8570000 GCF_039654945.1 Dendrobates tinctorius | reverse complement strand
ACGTTCCACGAACAGTTTAATCAATTTCATCCCACCATCAATTTAACACTCAACTACTCCAGTACCGAGATTAATTTTTTGGACACCATCATTAAGCTAAAAAACAATGAAATAGAGACATCCCTGTATCAGAAGCCAATCGACCGTCCAACATACCTTAAATGGGACAGTTTCCATCCAAAACACATAAAGAACTCTATTATCTATAGCCAAGCCATCAGATACAATCGTATATGTTCCAACCCCATGGATAGAGACAAACACCTTGGTCGCCTCAAAAAGACCTTTTTGAATCAGGGTTACCATCCAAGAACAATTGAAAACCAAATTACAAGAGCCACCAGATTGTCAAGGAATCACCTGCTACATTACAAAGCTAAAGAAGAAAATAACCGAGTGCCTCTAGTCGTCACCTACAACCCAAATCTGGAGGTGCTAAGGGGAGCTGCACGGAAATTACAACCTTTACTACAAAAAGATGCCCGATTAAAATCCATTTTTCCAGACCCCCCACTACTGTGTTTTAGGCAGCCCCCAAATTTAAGAAGCATCATTGTCAGAAGCTCCCTGTCCTCTCCAACAGCTGCAGGAACCTTTCCTTGCAACCAGAAAAAATGTAAAACCTGTCCATTTATAATGACCACGGACAAGATAAAGATCCCCAACTCACATCAGGACTACAAGATCCCAGGTACTTTCACCTGCATTACAACTAATGTGGTGTACTTAATTATTTGTACTAAATGTCCAACTGGGGGTCTGTATGTGGGGGAGACAGGGCAAAAGCTTAGAACAAGGATGAATGCTCATCGTCACACAATAAGAGAAAAAAGAATGGATCTACCTGTGGCAAAACATTTCTGTATCCCTGATCACAGCAGCATGGATATGAAATTACTGGTATTGAAAGGTAACTTCACATCTCAGAGAGAGAGACGAGTTTGGGAGTACAAATTTATGACGAACTTTGACACTCTCAGTGCTGGAATGAATGTGTCGCATGGATTTATGTCTTTTTACATCAATTAAGGAATTTCCTTTTAAAACCTTGCGGGGCAACACAGAACTAGACCCCAATCAGAGGACCATAAAACATCCAGACTCCTTATCTATGAACTGGTCCAATGTTTATATTTATGTTTCTCCCTCTCCCATATTGATAGTTCTGCTTCACGTCACTTGTCTTATCTATTGCATTTATTCTAGGCTGTATTGTGCATAAATATGTGACTTCAGATTTTGTATTAGTCTAGCCTGATGAAGAGACCTGAGTAGTCTCGAAAGCTTGCAATGTATTACCATCTTTTCAGTTAGCCATTAAAAGGTATCAACTACTGAGGACTCTCAATCCTGAATATTTTTCTATCCACTGGCTAACACGGTACAAAGATATACATCTTTCCTGTACCTATTTGGTTAGTATTTGTAAGGCTGGTTCCACATTGGCGTTTCACAGACCTGCGTCAGTCTGCGCATGGCCACCGCTAAGCTCCGCCCCCTGCTGTGCCTATTTCGGTTAGCTCTGCCTATGGGCTCAGGATGCTGCATGCGACCCGCGTCCCCTATCTTTAGCATTGGGGATGCAGGCTGTGCGCAGGTATGCGTTTGGCGGTGCATGCGTCCTTTTGACGGTGCGCTGAGCGCACCAAAATGCAACAGGTTGCGTTTGGCGCACCATCAAAAAGATGCATGCACCGCCAAACGCATACCTGCGCATGACCTGCGTCCCCAATGCTAAAGCTAGGGGACGCAGGTCGCAAGCAGCATCCTGCGCCCATAGGCGGAGCTAACCGGAGGAGGCACGGCAGGGGGCGGAGCTTAGCGGCGGCCGTGAGCAGACCAACGCAGGTCTGTGAAACGCCAATGTGAAACCAACCTAAGCCAAATCAGGAGTGGAAGAATCAGAGGAAAAGTGTAATAATAATGTTCACCACTTCTGTATTTTTCACCCACTCTTGCATGAGGTCCAAATATCAGTTTCTTCAGCCCAATTCTGTTCTGGAGCAAACTTTAGGCCTGGTGAAAACATATATATTCAATGAATCAACATGTTCAAGCTACTTACTTGGTTGCTTACCATGGACCTAGATTATATTCACAGGTTGCAGACACTATAAGTGCTGCTCAGACAGCACAGGAGAGATATCACTAAGCACATCTCCGGCAGGTCAGTTGGAAATTCATTAAGTGTTCTACTCAGGCTGCACAGTGAGGAGCATCTATCAGACATGCAGTGTGCCAGAAAATAGGGCACAGAACAGCGGGCTACATAGTCATGAGGCTCCATAGCAGAAGTATAATGCACCCCCATAGTCCTCCATATAGTATAATACATCCCATAGTCCTCCATATAATGCACTGCACAGCCTATAGTCATGCATGTAGTATAATGCACAGCCCATAGGCATCCATATTAGTATCATACACAGCCAATATCCTTCATATAATAAAATGCACAGCCCACAGTCTTCCATATTGTGTAATGCACAGCCCATAGTCACTCATAAAGTATAATGCATCCCATAGTCATCCATAAAGAATAATAATATATCCCATAGTCATCCATAAAATATAATGCACCCCATAGTCATCCATAAAGTATAATTCATACTGTAGTCATCCAAGTACTAGTATGGCCACTGATTAAAAAAAAATCTAAATAAATACTCACCTTTGTATGGCTCC
Organism: Dendrobates tinctorius; assembly: GCF_039654945.1. Taxonomy (NCBI): domain Eukaryota; kingdom Metazoa; phylum Chordata; class Amphibia; order Anura; family Dendrobatidae; genus Dendrobates; species Dendrobates tinctorius. Next base: position 8,567,315 of record NW_027361937.1, on the reverse strand, counting down.
CCCCCGTTGCACATCGTTGTCTCTTGAATTGTGAAGCCAGCAGCTAACTTTAGCGTGGGACGGGAACACATGATGTCACGTGCATGCCCACCTCAGTCGCTGGCCTCTGACTGGCCGGCAGCGTGTATTGAGGTGTGGAGACCCAATGGGTATGTGCGCCACAAAACACTTCAACTGGATGTTCGTCCAAGAACGCATATCCAGTTGAAATTCCTGTTGGTCTCAGCGGGCCCCTGACCCACTGGGCCCGGTTACTACACCAATGAAAGTGATTATTGCATTTTTGCTGCATTTTTTATGCCCTTTCTCCATTATTTATTGCATTTTTGGTGCAGATGTGAAGCAATGTTTTTAATGTGTATTTTTTTATAGTACAGAAAAGATTTGTTTCTGCAATTAAAAAAGTAACTGCAGTTTTTTGTACATGCATTTTTTTTCAAGGCTCAACATAGAAAGAGAGAAAAAAAAGCACCAAAACTGCACAGTTCAGTCGCATCTTTAGATGCTCAGTGGGCGCAGTTTTCATGAATTCACATCCGATTTTCTTGGACGGTTACACACATCGGAATTTCTGTGCAAGAAAGTAGCAGAAAAAACACAGCATTTACACTACATGTAAACACAAATGCAAAACTAAAAAAATAGGACAAATATCAATAAAAAGATATAAGTTTATTGAGCAACCAGTACACACAAATCACACTATATAATAGATAGATTAGATAAATTACATGGACATCAGAGACAAGTGTCTATAGACTGGTCTATAATTCTCTAATCTCTATGTGAACACAAACGGCCTAAATATCCATGCAAGGTGAATGTGATTTCATGAAAACTCCTGCCCTTGGTGGATCTAACGATGCTGTTACATGGTGTGGTTTTAGTGCATTTTTTCTCTACATGCTTCTATGTGGAGCCTAAAAAAAAGTGTGTAAACAAAACGCCCTTGTATTTTTAAGTGCAGAATCAAAGCTTTTCTGTACCAATCTGCACCAAAAATGCATTAAGAAATGCAAACATGCAATCAGAGAGCATTTTTATTGCGTCATGTTGTGCGGACACCTGCAGAACTGGTGCGGAAATAAGCAGTGGAAAAAATTGCAGTGTTTAGCTTTGTGTGAATGTGGTTCACTGTTACATTTTAATTTTTTTTATGGGTTTAATGGAAAAGACATCAATCACGCAATTTACTGATAATCTGATCGCTGTATTGTGAGGGTTTTTGCGATTACAGAGACAGCAAATATGTCTGATAACTGCTTATTTGTGATGTTTATTATTTTTTAAAAGAACACAATAAAATTTACATTATTGTAACTGTTTTTCATTATTTTTTAGTAACTTTATAAGAAAAAGAAAAAACCTGACTTTTTCTTTACCTCTATAATACAGGGACATAGAGATGCATTTCTATATACAATGTATCTCTATGTACGAGTATAACCTGCCTGTGAATTTAGAAACTGTGAGGCAGCTTCAATTCTCATATACTAATCAGTGCAGACTGAGGCTCATAGCTTTCACTGCTGTCTACAATAATACAGGTTGTGGATTTTATTTCCAAATCACAAGAAGAGAAGAAAAAAAATACATTTTTGTAATTGTTTATCATTATTGTTTAATAATGTTGTAGGAAAAAAATCAGACTTTTATTTTCCCTCTAGAATACAGGTACATAGAAATACACTGCTATGTATGGATATATCTCTATGTATCAGTATACTTTGCATGTGGGTCCACAGCCTGCAATGCAGCTTCAAGTATACTATATTCTCCTATGCTGACCAGTGTATCCTGTGGCTCATAGCTTTAGTTGTCGTCGTCTGCAGTGGTACAGGCTGTGCGTTCGATTTCTGGGAGACCAGATAGCAATAAAAGAAAATAATTATTTATTTAATTAATGTGTGTGCAAACATGCCGGCTCAACCCTCTGAGTAGGGTGAGCTACTGTGCGATGGCGATGTCATAGAGGAGGGAGGAAGAAGAGTGAATGGAAGTTGCGGCACAAAGGCTGGGACAGTGGGACTGTCCCTTCAAATTGGGACAGTCTTGCAGAATCGGGGATGGTTGGGAGCTATGCTTTAGTGCCTGTCCATGTCTACAGACTGTATAGGGACAACAAAAGGGCCATAGTTTGCCCAGTTCTGTGTTAAGATAATTCTACTAATCAAAGTAAATTTATGGCTGTAGAGGTCATAGACCAACAATTATAATTGATACCTGTAGTAGACTGAAGTCCCAATGCTGAGAAATCAAGCTTTGAATTCACATGGAAGTTAGACTGGAAGTGAACTTTCAACATGTGTTTCATTCGAAAAATTGTAAAATTTATAACATTATTGATTCCACATGATGAATTACGTAAAAACATTAGCTTTGCAGTTAATTTAGCCTCTGCAAATTTGGACTAAAAATTGGATAAAAAGACTTATTTATGTACCCCACAGACTACTGGCAGGTCCCGTAATCATGGTCTGTACAAGGACCATGAAATTTGAACAGATGACATAGGCTTAATTGTACCAAACAGCAATAAAATAATAAGTGAAGTCAGATGTATCTCTTACCACATGGCCGTGATGTGGCTCCTTCATCACAGTTGCTGTGGCTGTGAAATGGGTTATGACAACACTATGTGGTTGTCATTAAAGGAGGTGTCCACTACGTGCCTTCAATTTACACAAATTTTTCTTATAATAATAATTTTCAAAATAATTTTGCTGCCTTTTTGTTCTACTGTTCTGTGGGGCTCTATTAATGTTACCATCTGGACACTTTTGTCACTATTTTTTTATTAATTGAATATGTATTATCTGTTTGATTATTCAGTTTAGCCTTGTTCGATAAAAAGGGCAGTTACAGCTACTTTGCATTTTCATTAATGATCAATGTTTTTTTTCTTTCAAAGGTTTTACCCATAAGACCAAAAAGAAGAATACTGGATCTATAGCTGATTTTAGTGAGGTAAGTCTCCCACTGGCATTGCTTACAGGAAATTCTCACGGTGTAAAATGGAACTGAAATCGTGCAACCATCAGTTGAAAATAAAACAATAGGAATCTCAAATTGTGTTTAGAACTCTTTCTGTACCCATGTACATGATAAAATACGATAGTAGGGGTCTGACTTCTGAGTCCCTCACTAATCCTAACAATGGAGGTTCCATAGCCTTCATGTTAATAACGCAAGTGCTGTCTATGGTACAGAGAGAATGCCCCAACAAAAGTGAATGGAGACGTCAAGAATGCGCACTACCGCTCCCTTAGACTCATAGAAGTATAAGGAGTGGTGCTCACACATGCAAACTATCTCTCCATTTTCATGTTATATTAGAGACTGGTGAGGATTCTATTAGTCGGACCCCAACTGTTCATACCTTTAGCACCTCTCCTGGATAGGTGATATATGTTCATGTGATTGTCCCTTTAATTGGTAATGCATATTAATTAATGCATGCCATCAGCGCTTCTTCAGTATAGTGGATGTCTACAATATCTTTAGAAGGGCATGGAGAGCACTGGTTTGTTCGGCCTGCAAATAGGGATTAAGTTAGGCTTTCTTTCACCTGGGCTAAAAACATCTGTTTAGTGTATGTCCCTAATAAAAGAATGTTTATTCTGGATGATCATGGAAATTAACAAGATTGACCAATTCATAAGTGTAACTTGATTCTCTTGGATCCCAATGTAAATTTTGTAATAGAGCACCCAATAACTATTACTAATTTGTAGTGCTGGTGTCTTATTATATGACAGAATGGCCATAGTGCTTCCTCAGGCACCACGGCACAGGATCTACTGCTGCAATAGAGCCGAGAACCTGATCACAGTGGTGTGTCACGTACTGGGCTGAGTTTTGCTGTTTCAACCCAATCAGTGTTTATCACTAGAGGACATCTGGCGTTTTGCATCCTTATCCAACACCGCCCCCAGTGCTGATTAGCAGATTTCTGTCGCTATACATTGCACCGAGAATGCTGTGATGTCACTTGTGGGATTGGGGCTGGTCTCAAATTGCCGGCTTTTCATGTTACAATTCGCACTGACAGTGCCGGCTCGTCACTAGTCATCAGTCGGTGGGTAATCACACCTTCACTGTGCATTCAAAAGAATATTGCACAGGTCCTGCTGAGCGTACATCAGAATTGACAAGCGACACAGGCTCAGTAGAGCAGCAACTAGCCCAGCCCCTGAAATAGACGTCAATGGCGACGCTTCATTTCAGGGTGGGGACATAGGCTGCAGCAGTGACCACCGCCTCTGACCCCTAATGACGTCTCGTTTAGTATCCCAGCACTGGGGATTCTCAAAAGAAGTAGATAAAAAATATAGCAGTTAAGGCCCCGTCACACTAAGCGACTTACCAGCGATCCCGACACCAATATCAAGGTGTCAGGATCGCTAGTAAGTCGCTATGTGATCGCTGGTGAGCTGGCCATCCGTGTAAAAAATAGAATCAAAATAAAAAATATAGTTATTCTCACCTTCCGACATCCCGTTCAGCCATCCTGCCTCTCTCCACACTCCGGTCCCAGTGATCCTTTGCGAGATGTCACTGTCGCGCGGGATAACAAAATCTCGCGGTCATTCGAGCAAAGGATCACTGGGACCGGAGTGTGGAGAGAGGCAGAATGGCTGAGCGCGACGTCGGAAGGTGAGAATAACTATATTTTTTATTTTTTTTATTATTTTTTACACCTGATCGCTGGTCTCCCGCCTGTCACACACAGCGATGCGTGCTGGCCAGCGGGAGACCAGCGACCAAAGAAATGTCCAGAGGTTTCTTCCAGCAATACCGGCAGGGGGGCCGCTCGCTGATCGCTGTCACACACAGCGATCTCGCTGGTGAGATCGCTGTTACGTCACAAAAGTTGTGACTCAGCAGTGATCTCGCTACCGAGATCGCTTAGTGAGACGGGGCCTTTAGAGTAGATTGGGAACATTGTGATGGACTCATGTTGTGCTAATTTATTTGTTTAGTAGGTAGGTCAGGAATGACAGCATTGTAAAACTAGAATAGCCTACAGGGACATTCCTCAAGAGTCAGAGTTGTGTAAACCATTGTTCAGCGGACAGCTGCCTCTCCCCTCATCGAGCTTGTAAAGAAAGGGCAATATCTCCTATGGCATCAATATCCAACATGATCCTACTATCTCAGGAGGCTCACACATGCATTGTATTGCTAGCCCAACCAGCCAGATATGGGTGGAATGAATTGGAAAATTATGTGAGTGTGCTATATGATGTAGGCTTTTAATTTGCAGGAAAACAGGTTGCAATGGATTTTTTTTTAGTTTTATCTAAATAATATGTAATCACTCTAGAAGGAAAAGTTTTACAGCTGTCGAATTTACTTTTGTTCTTGTGTATCACAGAATCATAGAATGGTAGAGTTGGAAGGGACCTCCTGGGTCATCTGGTCCAACCTCCTGCTCAATGCAGGATTCGCTAAATCATCCCAAAAAATGTCTGTCCAGCTTCTGCTTGAAGACTTCCATTGGAGGAGAACTCACCACCTCTCGTGGCAGCCTGTTCCACTCATTGATCACCCTCACTGTCAAAAAGTTTTTTCTAATATCTAATCTGATTATCAGCTTTCTGTCACTGTACACTATACACAGATAGCTGTATGGGGTTTATACACAGCTCAACAACTGATCTCTGCTAGATCTGCAGCAGAGAAAACTGTGATTACATAGAATAAACCTGCTGTCAGATTCCCTGTAAAGCAATCAAATACCTACATGGAGCATTATTTTGCATTATTATAATCACTAGTGATATGAAGGGTTGCCAAGGCCATAGATGATTACAATAGTATACTCATGTTACTGGAAATTGCACATGGAATAAATCTATAAGTCAACATCAACTATTACAATGCAGATAAAATCTTATTAAATCAAGGAAGTGACGTAGTAAGACGCACTATAATGCAATCTGTTTTTTTTCAGAATTTTCGATGGCCTCACTATGGGAAAATTGTATCCGAGGAAGTTCTTACTGTGAAAGTTTACAATTGTAGCAAAGTTTTCTCCAACAGGTACATTTACAATCTGTTATATAGGACCGCAGATATAAACGAAATATAAAATATTTAGTATTATAACATCTATCATTTTTAAGTTATTTCAATGTACCTGAAAATAAAAGGAGTGGATTTATGTGTTTACGTGGCAACAGACTACAAACAAACCTTGAGTAGTCAGATCTGCAGTCACGCTCTCTGCCATCAATACATTAATTCTTGCTATCAATACATTAATTCTTGCTGACCTAGATTTCATTAGTTATGAAGCACTAGAAGTCAGATAGCGACCAGGAGAAAATTAACTTATTATCTCCCAAGAGCCACCAGCTTTCAGTCATGGGGGCGTACATAGACGCTAAAGTCACCGCTCACAGCACCGCTCAGTATACTGAGAGCGGAGTCTGTAAGCATTCCCTGGCATTTTGATTGGCACTCGGCTCTGCAGCACATCTGTGCACAGTAAGCAGTCAATAAATTTGCCCTGGCATGCTTTCAGCTGCCGCTAATAGTATAGTGAGTGGCACTGTGAGCAGTGACTGTAGCAGCTCCATGCACGTCCTGATGACTGAAAGCCCGCGGCTCCCAGGACGAAATAAGTTCATTTTCATAGGTGCTCCAAAGACATACTAATAGAGAATTTAGATTGTGAGCCCCAATGGGGAAAGTGATGATATTAATGTCTGTAAGGCGCCGTGGAATTAACAACGCTATATACCCGAGTATAAGCCGACCCCCCTAATTTTGCCACAAAAAACTGGGAAAACTTATTGACTCGAGTATAAGCCTAGGGTGGGAAATGCTCCATAGATTATTCCCCCATATGGTGTCCCCAGATGAAGCTCCATAGATTATTCCCCCATATGCTCCCCCCATAAGAAGCTCCATAGATTATTCCCCCATATGCTGCCCGCATAACAAGCTCCATAGATTATTCCCCCATATGGTGTCCCCAGAAGAAGCTCCATAGATTATTCCCCCATATGCTGCCCCCATAAGATGCTTAATAGATTATACCCCCATGTGCTGCCGCTGTTGCTGCTGCATGTAAAAATAAAAAAAAAATGACATACTCACCTCTCCGTCGCTGGGTGTCAGATACTCACCTGTCCTGCGTCCATGGCTGCTCACCGCTATCTGCCACGTCATCGGTCAGTGACGTTCAGACTGCAGGGGGCGCGGCGCGCACTAATCACGTCATGAATATGCGCATATTCATGAGATTTAATGAGCGGTACCACGTGACCACTGAAGGCAGGAAGAGAGCGCACGGAGAAGCTGGGGGCTCAAGAGACAGTGTCAGGATGGGTAAGTATGACCTGACACCCCCGCCCCCCCTCCCCCTTCAACTCCCTGGTGTATATGACTCGAATATAAGCCGAGAGGGGGACTTTCAGCCCAAAAAAATGGGCTGAAAATCTTGGCTTATATTCGAGTATATATGGTAAGTGAGCATAATAAATAAATAAATAAATGACATTTGCTCCCAGTAGCCGCACTTTTGGTAAAGTGGTCGGGCCGCATTGTAATGCTATTTACCTGCAGATTAACTACAGTGGGGCAAAAAAGTATTTAGTCAGTCAGCAATAGTGCAAGTTCCACCACTTAAAAAGATGAGAGGCGTCTGTAATTTACATCATAGGTAGACCTCAACTATGGGAGACAAACTGAGAAAAAAAAATCCAGAAAATCACATTGTCTGTTTTTGTTTCATTTTATTTGCATATTATGGTGGAAAATAAGTATTTGGTCAGAAACAAAATTTCATCTCAATACTTTGTGATATATCCTTTGTTGGCAATGACAGAGGTCAAACGTTTTCTGTAAGTCTTCACAAAGTTGCCACACACTGTTGTTGGTATGTTGGCCCATTCCTCCATGCAGATCTCCTCTAGAGCAGTGATGTTTTTGGCTTTTCGCTTGGCAACACGGACTTTCAACTCCCTCCAAAGGTTTTCTATAGGGTTGAGATCTGGAGACTGGCTAGGCCACTCCAGGACCTTGAAATGCTTCTTACGAAGCCACTCCTTCATTGCCCTGATGGTGTGCTTTGGATCATTGTCATGTTGAAAGACCCAGCCACGTTTCATCATCAATGCCCTTGCTGATGGAAGGAGGTTTGCACTCAAAATCTCACGATACATGGCCCCATTCATTCTTTCATGTACCCGGATCAGTCGTCCTGGCCCCTTTGCAGAGAAACAGCCCCAAAGCATGATGTTTCCACCACCATGCTTTACAGTAGGTATGGTGTTTGATGGATGCAACTCAGTATTCTTTTTCCTCCAAACACGACAAGTTGTGTTTCTACCAAACAGTTCCAGTTTGGTTTCATCAGACCATAGGACATTCTCCCAAAACTCCTCTGGATCATCCAAATGCTCTCTAGCAAGCTTCAGACGGGCCCGGACATGTACAGGCTTAAGCAGTGGGACACATCTGGCACTGCAGGATCTGAGTCCATGGTGGCGTAGTGTGTTACTTGTGGTAGGCCTTGTTACATTGGTCCCAGCTCTCTGCAGTTCATTCACTAGGTCCCCCCGCGTGGTTCTGGGATTTTTGCTCACCATTCTTGTGATCATTCTGACCCCACGGGGTGGGATTTTGCGTGGAGCACCAGATCGAGGGAGATTATCAGTGGTCTTGTATGTCTTCCATTTTCTAATTATTGCTCCCACAGTTGATTTCTTCACTCCAAGCTGGTTGGCTATTGCAGATTCAGTCTTCTCAGCCTGGTGCAGGGCTACAATTTTGTTTCTGGTGTCCTTTGACAGCTCTTTGGTCTTCACCATAGTGGAGTTTGGAGTCAGACTGTTTGAGGGTGTGCACAGGTATCTTTTTATACTGATAACAAGTTTAAACAGGTGCCATTACTACAGGTAATGAGTGGAGGAAAGAGGAGACTCTTAAAGAAGAAGTTACAGGTCTGTGAGAGCCAGAAATCTTGATTGCTTGTTTCTGACCAAATACTTATTTTCCACCATAATATGCAAATAAAATGAAACAAAAACAGACAATGTGATTTTCTGGATTTTTTTTTTCTCAGTTTGTCTCCCATAGTTGAGGTCTACCTATGATGTAAATTACAGACGCCTCTCATCTTTTTAAGTGGTGGAACTTGCACTATTGCTGACTGACTAAATACTTTTTTGCCCCACTGTATATATTTACAAGTAAATAACGTTTTTTGAGGCAACAGGTTCTCTTTAAATTAAATCTATAGAATTTCCAAAAGTACTTACTAGATTATTATTAAATATTGTCTAATTCGAAGAAGTAGCTAGGTCAGTACCCGTCTCTTTTACAGCCAATACATAGACAGAAAAGGGGTCTAAAAATGTCTAGCTCTTGAAATGGGACAGCTAATTCCGTTAGTAGAGATCAGCACTTACATCTGGAAATAGGGGTACCACTAGATAATTCAAGCATACTAATAACTTAGATTTACATTTCAAACATATTTATACTTATTTTTTCAAGTAGACAGCCCCTTTAATTTATCCTGTGGAGTGATATAGAGCTTCTATAAATTTGAAAGACTGAAATCTTTATTTTTGGTGTCTCTGTACAGCTATACAATTTTATACTCGAAAATGAAAAGTTTTGCAAATATTATAAAAAAAATTTCAAAACAATATCTAGCAATATATCAAGAAATAATGTCCTGCAATTTCATCCCTATTGTGTGTCTAAGTGTTTATACCTATCACCGTAAAAAAATGGTCCTATATTGCTCCTGAAAATTCGGACAAGTGTCATGCAAACGCATGTGATTTTCATGCGAGTACAATACGATTTTTATCACCTAACATCTGATTGACATCCAAATCACATGTGAATGCAATCTGTGCGCAATACAATTTTAACATTAGCTTTTACATAGAGAAATTCTCTATCATTTAAAGATAGTTTTCTAAGGAAATATTTTTCAATACATATGTATATATATTATACTAGCTGAAGAGCCCGGCGCTGCCCGGGCATAGTAACTAACTGTGGTTAGTTATAACAAATTATAATTATCCTCCATCTCATAGTCCCGTGCCCATATACCCATCACACATCCTCCATCCCATAGTCCCATGCCCATATACCCATCACACATCCTCCATCCCATAGTCCCATGCCCATATGCCCATCATACATATTCGCCATCCCATAGTCGAGTGCCCATATACCCGTCATACATATCCTCCATCCCATAGTCCAGTGCCCATATACCCATCACACATCCTCCATCCCATAGTCCCATGCCCAAATACCCGTCATACATATCGTTCATATATATAGATAGATATATGTGAGTGAGATATATAATCTGCTTTGTGTATGTAGCTTACTGTACAATTTAGTAATAAATTACATTTCTGAAAAAATGGCATGTGATTCTCTGAAATTTGACTAACCAGCAGAGAGAAAGTGGACAGGTGGAGCTGACGTTTACAACCTGGGAAGGGGGTAATACCAATGGAGCTTCCCAGGATATTAATATCAGCTCTCAGCTGTATACTTAGCCTTTACTGGCTATTAAAGTAGCGGACCCCAAAAAAAGATGATATGGGGTTGCTGTATAATTAAGAATCAGCAAAGGCTAGGTAGACAGCTGTGGGCTGATATTAATAGGCTAAGCAGGGGCCATGGATATTGGCCCTGTCCTAGAAAAAAAACTTCAGCTCTCAGCCACCCCAGGAAAGGTGCATCTATAAGATGCGCCACTTCTGGTGCTTAGCCTCGCTCTTCCCACTTGCCCTAGTGTATTGGCAAGTGGTGTGATAGTTGGGGGGGTTGATGTCAGCTTTGTATTTGCAGTTGTCATCTTGTCAATGAGTATGATCCCTAATGCTGATATTGTCATGCAGAGTGACTTAGATTGGCTGGTTTAATGGTGGTCTCCATACTTACAACTTATTCTTGCTTTTCTGCTCTAGATTATTAGGGAAATTGATCATCAGTTTACAACATCTTCCAAAGAGCGGTCGGCTTATCCTTACAGAAGCTTTAGTGGACAAGAACTACAGCATCACTGGGGTAGGAATATTAATAAATAATATCTGTTCTGCCTTCTTCCACGTAGAACGCTGTGTGGATTCCAGCATACGGCTTAACCTTTCATTCACTCCCAGAAACAAGACTGTATGGGTGCTTAAGTCTATTATTTATTGGGATGATATGGACGACAATGGGAGATGATAACAGATGGTATAGTAGAACACAGTAGTAGATGAGATCAGGGGTTGTTGAACACAGTTATGGATGATTCAGATATTGTTGTACACAATGTGGATGGTTCAGGTAAAAACTATAAAAAACAGATAAAGCAGCATGTCAGTGCTGGCAGACAATATACAATACATCAGTACTGGCAAGTAATCACAGCAATACAGGATATTATCAGAACAGTAGCAATGATCCAGGGTGCTGTTATCATGCATTATATAAGAGCTGAGCAATATAACATACAGAGCAGTAAAGGAGTAAGAAATATCTAACACAACTAATGGCTGCCAGATTTACACTCACTGAAAGGAGGATGCATAACTATCATGCAGTGTACTAGCATTACAGGAGCTGAACATGCATTGCAAACATCATCAGGAATGCATTATGGCCAGCTAACAGAGATGCATAACATATATTCATAAATGCATTAAACCTTACCGGAATCCGCTTGTTATAAGCAATGGTTTTGCAGAGAGCTGAGCTGAACACATGTGAGCTACTCAGAAGACGGCTGGAAAATGGTTACATGTTGTTGACCAGGGCAGGAAGAAGGGGCAGTTCTGAACAGTTAACCATTTTGGGGGAAACAGAAGATTCCAAACACATGAATAAAAAGGAGAAAGGCAACTATGACACCTAATGGCCATAGCTGGGACAGCACTTAAAATATCTTGCTGCACAGAATGGGCAGAACAATAACAAATATATTATTCTGAATTATTATTTTGGGTTTAACAGTAGATCATCTTCTAGCATGTAAAAAAGGGGCTAGGCCTTGGATGGACATTGATTGCATTCATGAGTTAGAGGTGTGGTGGGTCACAACAGGATAAATACCTAAAATTGTCTAATAAAAAACGTTTTCAAGATATCGTCGTGCAGTCACTGAATGGAAACATTCTAGTTCACATTCATGGCTCAAAAATCGATTCTTATAATGTCCAGCTGACAGGTGCATGTCTTACAAGATGGATCTAAAAAGGTAGTGCAGGCCTAAACTCTCATCTGGTCTGACATCAAGTGTGGAGAGATGCAACTGTATGCTTGTGGACCTATCTGAGCACCTATACACCCTAGGAGTGCCACATTCCCTAAATACACAGCTGGTCTGGATATTTGCTGACTCAACCACTAGGCGCACAACAAGTATCATATATGTGTTCCATTAATGGCACCTTGTTTATGTAGGATAAAAGTCTATTAGACATTCACCTACAAGATTGCATCAGTTGTTTATGTGCATCATCAGTGTATAGGACGAATTTATAGCAGTTTTGCTGACCCTTTGTTCACAATAGAGATAAGTTGGCTTGAATGGTCTCTACCAGCGTCTTCAGTTGCATGTAGATAAGTTGACCATAACCATTAAATGACCACCAGTGGGCTATATGCAATCTGATCAGTGGTCATTTAATGGCCTTCATGTATTCAGAGCAATCATTAATAAAATTGTTCGGTGAGTATAAGCCATCATACAAGACAAAATTAATTTTGCTTATTTGTCGGGTTAGTCCTGGTCTGTTTAGGATGCTCATACAAGATTAATGACCTGTGCAAAACGGGACCTTACTCCCTGATCTAACCAAGCATGCATGCATATGGGAAGGGATAGCTTTTGGCCAAACAACAACTTTTAAGGTAGTATGGACTCCTTTAATTCTATTGTTATGTTCACTGTCTGGTGACCAGACAAAATTCAGACATTAACACTCAGACTACACATCGAATTTGCAACCGACATGGGTGGCGCAGCCAAAAATGTCTCTATACTGCTGATACATCGCTGTGTAATACAGTGGAATGAAAATGAGTTGTGAGACACAGGGTACCGCAACTGCGACAAGCAAATCGTTAAAAAAAGCAACAGGTACAGACTTTTTGCATTTTGCTTGTCTTGCTTGCAGTACCCTGAAGGTTGCAGTGAGACCCCAGATAACCTGCATTACACTACAATATTACAGCAGCATAGAGCCCTCCTTGGTAATGCCACCCGTGTTGTGTCTAAAGTCGCCATGTGACCCCAGCCTTACAGATGAGGGGGACCTCTTTCAACTGCTGTTAATCAGATGACAGCAATAAGAGTTAATTAGCATCAGATCTGTTACATGTTCCACAGCCAAAAGCACGATGTCCATCTCTTTCTCAGATGACTAATAACATAGTCCCATGAGTCAGCTGAGATATGCTTTTCACTTGCACATAGCAGACCAGACCCATCACTTCTCACCTGCTTCCCGCCCAGCTGCATTTTTATGAAGCTCTTCCTGGACTGGTTTTATTGTGGTTTAGGGTTTTTCTTCCTTAGTCTATTAAGAGCCAAGAAGCATAAAGCTGACAACTGAAAACACAGCAGTATTGCTATACAGAGATGTGATGACCTATGAATATGCGCAGGATTCGTAACTACCTGTTTGTCCTGTCTGGCTGCTTCCTCAATAGATTAGATAAAACATGTCATGATCCAGAAGGGGGTTTGTCTTTGGCCCGTCCTGGTCAGACAGGGGTTAATTGTTTCTGCCTCTCTCTGGCAGAGGGCGGCTATTTAATGCTCACTTGACCTAGGTCCGGTGTCAGTTATACTCCTGCCCTCTGCTGAGTTAGTTGACCTCATGCGTACGTGTGCCTTGTGCCTGATAACTTGTTGCTTGTTTGGTTTTGATCCGGTTCTGTCCCTGTTACGAGTTCTGCCTGTCCCTCTTGTACTGCACTACCTCTCTGTGTATGACCCTCTGCCTATGACTTGACTATTCTCTGCTCGTCCCTCTGGTACCACATAGCCCTCTCCGTGTATGAACGCTCGCTTGTCTGACCTGCGTTTTCCTCTCCTCTACAACAGTTTCCCTGCAGTAGGTACATTACATCATCTGCAGCAGTAGGATGCTAAGCCCTGCCCCCTGCAGCCACATGATCGTAGGTCCTGGGACTCCTTACTATTTTCAGTGCCGCAGGTCCTGTCTGCTTGAACCATCACTACAGTATTAGACCCCGCGCTCTCCCATAGTGTGGGTAAGTCACCCTGCTCTGCATGGCAGTTTGCCGATGCAGACAGGGTCCTGACAAAACATATATTTCTGGAGAATCTGAAAAGGTTTATTTATAAACCTCATAGGGATATTCTAAAGTTTGAAACTTATCCCATATCTGCAGTATTAAGGATTTCTTCCTGATCTCTGGCGGTCTGGCCACTTGGTCCCTAACGGATCCTGAGAACTGGGGCTCTGATGAGTTTCATGTGAATGGAGCGGTGGTTGATCATGCACATTGCTGTCTTTGGCAGTCCTATTAACAATTAATGAAGTGGCAGTGTGCATGATAGACCAATGCTCCATCAAGTCGGGGCGAGCTCTTGGGATTGATGGTCTCAACAGTCAGAACTGAAGAAATCGGGAAGTTGAGAACACCCCTTTAAGGATTTGCTCCCACATTTTGACACTTGCTTTCTTTGCAAAAATCTGCAACAAAAAACAGCTTCAAAACATATTTTACTTTTTTCGTTAGAAACATTACATTGTCTTTCATACAGTCACTTTTTTCTTAGTTTCAAAATTGATCCAATAAGCAACAAGTCAGTTATTGAAGAAGATCTTTGGGTTGACTGTGCCTTAAAATTCTGGTGTATCTTGACAATCATATTGTCCCCATTAAGTAGATCCAATTTGCATGCGTACCCACAGCAGCACAAACTTCAAATGCAGAAACCTGGAACCTAGTGCCATCACAAATTACATTTTTCTGGTGTGTATTTACTCCATGTGATTCTATCATATTCCATAGATCTTAAAATGCCATGAATTATAATCTTTCTTCATACGCAATGACTCTATACCTTTCCCCCCATGACTACAGATAAATGTTGAGTTGGATATCCGATATCAGCCTGCTCAAGGTGCAGTTGGTGCTTGGGTTCCAGATGACTTTTTATTTGCTACAGTGGAAGACAGGTAAGATTATCCTCTGGATCCCTTCAATATAGTAAAGTTAGACTGGCTATTACAGGGACCTCAGATGGAGCTGTAGCCTCAGGATAGGTGATAACATCTGTGTGGTCTGATCTTTGGTAATGGGGAACTTTTATTCCTGTCAGGGCTTGTGCACACAACGGATTATTTCTGAGTGCGATCTGTGGTTTCACAGATAGCACTTTTACCCATGATATTGTATGGGGCTGTGCACATGTTCGATTTTTCTGCTTGGCCCGAGAGGTCTGCAGAGAAAAATTGGAGACATCTGCAATTTTAATCTGAGGATTAATTCAGCTGATCTGATTGATTGATCTGAGGATCAAATAGGCAATGCACGTCTATGGGTCTGTGAAGAAATTGGAGTGTGCTCGAATGACATCCGAGTGAGGTCCGATTTTCAAGCACTGACAAAATGGAAAAGGTGGAAAAACTGTTCTCCACATCTGAGAAAAACTGATGCCACTGTGACCAAACTGATCAAAGTCTAATCAAAATAATTAACCGTTTTTCTCGTATGTGGAAAAATCGGTTGTGTGAACCTGCCCTTAGAATGGCGTGGCAATGCGTATAATCAGCTGCTGCTCTATTCATTCCCTACAGGGATGCTGAGCTTGGATTTTTCCGGCAGTCCCACAGAGAATAAATGCATACAACCTGCAGCTCCATTTTCTAACGATGATAAAAGTGGCCAGTCTGGGATAAAAATTCCCTTTTCTGCTGATCGGTGGCGGTCCTAATGGTCCTAACGGTTAGACCCCTACCGTTTAATAACTTGTTACTTACCCTAACACAAATTTCCCAAAGTAATTAGATGCCTCTAACGAATGGAGTTTTTTTTTCGCAAAATACAAATTGCAGGCAGGAGTCTTGTTACATAATATGCTATAACATGACTCAAACCATCATCAACCAGATAATAAGGAACTTTTTCAATGAAATGTATTCTCTGCTCATTACTTTGCAATTTATTACAAGGTGTTGGATTACCTTTTACAATATCGGGTGTAACTTTTTAAAAATATTAGACACATTATGGTTTATTGTAATTATATACTGAATAAATCTACATTTACAATATCTCACTGGTGATGACTATACAACATACAGGCAAATACACGTGATATCAGCTAATAAAACAATAGGATATTGGCAGCTGGGTCCTAAAATGTTATGGCATCCAGTAGGGTTTTAATGGTGTTATTTCATACGTGCTACATGATGCTCATTAGTTTCACATAATAACATTTATTATTTTTTGACAGCTCAACATTGGTTTTTCGAAATGTTGGATTTCAAGATGAAGAGGCGTAAGTATAATGATAAGCTCATTAACAAAGAATGCTTCAATAGTATGATCCTTCTATATAATACAACTATACACTACAGTAATATCAGATGATCACCAGGGGTGCTGAGCTTGAGTGCCTGGAAATGGCCATCAAGCAGTATGATGGGGCGGTGGTGCACCATTTTGTACAGTGATTACATCAGGGTGCAGCTGGAGCTTGCTTGTGATCAGTGAGAGTATTTGGTCTCTGACCTCCTCTATCTGAGATTGATGACCTACTCTAAAGGTCATAAATATCTCTGTAGTTATCATCACCTTTAAAGGGGTATTCTCAAGTTTAATATTTATCCCCATATGCAAGGGATCAGTTCCCGATCACTGATGGTCCAACCACTTGGACGAAGAGAAGACACAGACAGAAAAAGGCCCCGGTGCAAGAACAATATGTGGGGCTTTTGCATTCTAATAGCTCATCAGTATGATCAATTCCAACTGCTTTGGAGGTACAATTGGGATCCCTTACCTATTGCACCAACAATATGTCAGAATCTGACTGAGATCCCCATCGATCCCAAGAACTGGGACTCTGAAGAGCCTTGTGTGAATGAAGCAGTAGTTGAGCATGATTGATTGAGCGCCTTTGCCGGCTGCCGCAGTGTTTTCTTTGACTGGTCTCCCTGAGGTCAGTGATTGTTTCATGATGTTGGTCTACTAGGCATTGTTCCCTGATGAGGGGCAACACCCCAAAACAGCTGTCTGTGGATGGATACCTGGCCTTGGTATTTCCCTTGTCATATCTGTAAACTCGTAAAAGAGCTGGATATTGACTTAAAGGGCCACTTAATATGGTGGTAATGGTGGTTTCCGAAAGGAGCCACCCCTTGGCTCGGTCCTTCCCTGGAGGAAGATCTGGCTAGTCCTGTGTTTGAGACTCTTAAATAAAGTAACAAATATAGCTTGGCTATGTTTTATTTCCTAGTGATCAGTAAAGTTAGCACCGAAGATATCTAATGAGGTAGCAACCTACTGATTACATGAATCTTTTGTAATGGTTCCACCCCTCAATGTGTCTGGGATTCTACTGTTACTGACAGCTCAGCCGTACAATTTGGTACAGGTGCGTGCTGAAGCTGTAAGTACTTTGCTTGACCGCTCAGTCATCTAGTCTGGTGCAGAGGCATGCTGAGCTGTCATTGCCTTGATTGAGAGCTCAACCGTCTAATCTAAGACTGGGAAGCGTTGACTGTCACCATGTGTTCATTATCCCAGGTGATTGCTTGGCTACTCAAAAAAAGCTGTTTCTCTCAGATCTACATTCAGCTATGGTGTGATTTCTTCCCCTATGCCTTATGTTTTATATGTTGATCTTTCGTTGCTTGACCTTAGACCTCGTTCTGCCCATCCCTCTGTTTAACCCTTTCTGCTCTCATTCACTATCCTCCTAGTCTGACCTTGGAACGTTACCCGACTACGCTTTTGTTTCTTCCTTCTGTTTATGATGTTCCCTCCTGGCTTCTGACATTGGACTCCTTGACTCACAGCCTGGCCATGAGATGTGACTAACGTCACACCTTTCACCAGTTTTAGGATGCTAAATTCACCACATCATTACATTTTTATTTTTTTATTTTTTTTTGTCTCCATTGTAAAGATATTAACTTGTAAAATTTAGATTCTAACTTCCAATTCAACCAAAGGGGCTTAGTAGAGATTCATCTCTGGGTGCGATTACTTTTTCACTTGCATGATGTAGGAGGTAAAAAAAAAGAACATTTCCCCAGATAATATGAGACCCGGCTTCCTCTGTGTGAGAAGTGAAATGACACACAGCTCAGCTCTTCTCACTGATCTACTTGCTGGTACCTGCCATGATTACATGTGGGGAAGGAGAATCACACACAGAGAAAGCTGTGTCTGCCCATCTCTGGCATGTTTTTTTCCCCTGCATGACATTACCCAATCATAACCAAGGAAATAAGTGTACGCCCCAGAGAGAAATCTCGGCTAAAGCCCTCTTGTTTAAAGGGGAAATTAGAATCTAAACTTTATAAGCTAATATTTCTGTAATGGGGATGAGAAATGATAAAAAACAACTTTAATTTAGCTTTACAGCCGCTATTCCTTGATGTGGCCACTTTAAAGTGTTAAAAATGTTGAAAGCTCCTCTCTAAGAACTAAGATGATTAGATCCAACGCTGCCTGAAAAGGCAAGAGGTTCATCTCCCATGCATAAATTTTTTGGTGACACTAAATATTAAAAAATGTTAAAGGAAATTAATGTCTGCCTGGGATAATGCGGATATATAATTAAATGCCATCCCTGTTGTTCATAGAGAACATACAGAAGAAGTGGCTCGCAAGAAGGATATTGATGCCGTACGCATAGGAAAGAAACTAGTCAAAGGTTCGGAAGATGACGATGATGATTCCTATGATGAGATGGACATAGAAATTTCTGGGGTCAATTTTACACCTGTTTTGAGGTATTACTTTAAGCAGAAAGTGACATTTTTAAAGGCCTCTGGAACATATTTTACATCCAGTACAAAGCACAAAATGAAATAACATCTCTTGGCTATGAATCTCATTGTATTCTCTAAAAAATCAAATTCTGACATTTTATTTACCTCCCTGCTGTTGGATTGATTGATTGATTTTGGCAAGAATTGATTATTTTAGTACTCAATCACAATCACAATGACAATTGTGTCTCATTCTGAAGATTTTTTTTTTACAGTCGATGTGCTGTGCCCATGAAAGATTTATCAGCAAATCCCAAACCAAGAAACTTTCAGGTATGGGAAATATAATACTGAATATTTCTGTTTTCTGCCATCGGTATCACTAGTTACTTTCATCTCTTATATTGCTGGTAAAGGGAAAACTGTTCTAATATGATGTGCTCTTTGTAGAAAAAATATTTAGAATTGAGAGTATTGAATATTGAGTGTATTCATAAGGAAACATAGTATGACTTATATAATATAAACATCACTATATGGGGATTTAGGGGGGGATGCGGAATGCTGCTGTTTACCTGGTATTTTAGGGAATAACAAGAATTGAAAGAAATTGGGTTTTTTGCAAACAAATGTAACAGTTTTTTCCAAGATCCTTAAATACAGATTTTCTTGAAATTTCATTAATATTGATTTCACTAACACTTCTAAGGCCGAACATTATATTATATTGTTGACCATCAGATATCTCTTT
Organism: Dendrobates tinctorius; assembly: GCF_039654945.1. NCBI lineage: Eukaryota > Metazoa > Chordata > Amphibia > Anura > Dendrobatidae > Dendrobates > Dendrobates tinctorius. The sequence goes on along the minus strand of NW_027361937.1, from coordinate 8,547,602 downwards.
CTAGATTGCAGTCACAATCATACAAGCTCAGAAACTTGTTGGTGTTAATATTGATCCAGTCGTTCACGTGAAGGTTGGGGAAGAGAAAAAACACACAGTAACCCAGAAATCAACTAACTGTCCATACTATAACCAGGTGAGCGAGAAGTCTTAAAAGCTAGAAAAGTGGCTTTTATTGTACTTCTATTCTTATTTAAAGACATCAGCATAATACACTTACTGACACACAGTTCTAAGTATGTGAAAATCAATTCAATAGTTTCCAAGTATTTTACATCGCCTGAATTGGCTGCAGTGGTCATGTGTGCATTATAGTAGTGATGTCACCACTGCAGCCTGCAATTAATGAGTGCGGAGTGCAATGGCAGAGAGTGGGTCATAGAGCTGGGCTGGTGAGCTAATCTCTTTTTGTAATTTATAACCCTGGGACTAATATAGTCTAGACAAATTATTCTCAGATGACCTATGAAGTAATATTATACCTACTTCTAATTCTACTTTTAAGAATTTTTAATTGGTATTAAAATATTGTGAGTCTTGTCATCTGCTGTTATAATTCTTTTCCAGTATCACATAAAACTGATTCCTATAATAATATATTAGGCATTGTTATTCAATGAATCCCTTTTCAAGTAGTTCCCAGGTGGGGGTTCCATTTTAATGTTCGTCCTATCCTTAGAAGAGGATACAATATCAGTGGGAATCCCAGGCAATTTCATGATCTACCTAATAAAAATTTGTGCCACAGTCTTGGCATTCTGTAATGCAGGTAACGCAGTGAAATGAGCCCTCTTGCTGAATCTATCCACCACCACTAATATTACTGTGTTACCTGATGACACTGGTAGATCTATGAATAAAGCTACAGGCACCTGAGTCCATGTTCTACGGAGAATAGCAAAGGTTGAAGAGCCAAAGACGGACGAGTATGTGGGGTCTTAGAATAAGCACAAGTGCTGCAGGCAGCTCCGGATTGAGAGTCCTCAGTAGTTGATAGCTTTTAATGGCTAACTGAAAAGATGGTAATACATTGCAAGCTTTCGAGACTACTCAGGTCTCTTCATCAGAAGATACCTGAGTAGTCTCGAAAGCTTGCAATGTATTACCATCTTTTCAGTTAGCCATTAAAAGGTATCAACTACTGAGGACTCTCAATCCTGAATATTTTTCTATCCACTGGCTAACACGGTACAAAGATATACATCTTTCCTGTAGCAGGCAGCTCCAAAATTCCGAACATCTTGGTACACCCTAGACCACCAAAAATGATGAGTAGGAAGACCTGTGGTGGCTTTACTACCAGGATGTCAAGCCAGGACCGAATCGATGTTCACTCAAAATTCTAATGCGAAGGTTCACAGGGACAAATAGTTTACCTGAAGGAGTGGCAGCAGGGGTGTCCACCTGAACCTCTATGACCTTCTTCTCCAAATCAGAACATATTGTAGAATCAACTACTCTTTTCTGTAAAATGGGAACCGGTTTGCGATTACTACCTCCCCCTTAAAAACAATGAGACAATGCATCCGCCTTAATGTTTTTATCATCCTGCCTATAAGTCACAAAAAAGTTGAATCTGGTAGAAAACAATGACCACCTTTCTTTAGGCGTCCGACGTTTAGCTGATTCCAGATACAAAAGATTTTTCAAAAAAGGAGGTAATCCAGCTCTTGTTCCTTTAAAATCCATAATTTATTGAAGCAATATTTTAAAATCCAGCATCATTTCATACAGCATAAGCGTCACCAGTTTCCTCAGGGATCCGTAAGCAGACGCGTTTTTAGCTTAGTGGCTCTTATTCATTGCCTCCAAAAAGATTTTTGTGATCATTAATGACCATAACCGGATGAACTGCCCCCCTCCAAAAAATGACACCATTCCTAGAAGGCCAACTTTATTGCCAATAGCTCCCTATTACCAATGTCCTAATTTTTTAGGCGAATTACAATTTTTGTGAGAAATATGCACACACATGCCATTTATTTGGAGACAAATCCTGTGACTATACAGCTCCAACCCCCATCTTTGACATGCCTACCTCCACAATGAATGGCTGAGTGACATCAGGCTGTATAAGAATCAGAGCAGAAGCAAAACATTTTTTTCAAGGTATCAAACGCTTCACAGGCCGGTTTAGACCATTTGGAAAAGTTTGTTCCTTTCTTCGTCATATCGGTAAACGGTTTGACTAATAAAGAAAAGTCCTTGATAAACTTGCTGTAATAGTTGGCAAAACACAAAAACCCACTGTAAAACTTTTACATTTTTAGAACCATCCCAATCCAGTACCACCCTGACTTTCGTAGTATCCATACAAAAGCCGGTGGAAGATAAATGATATCCCAGAAAAGGAATCTCTTGAACAGTAAACATACATTTTTTTTACTTGACTTAAAGTCTATTTTCCCTGAGCATTTGTAGGAGCTGCCTCACATGTACCTGATGTGACTCACGGTCCGGAGAATAAATCAATATGTCACCCAGATAGACTACGACAAATCTACTTGCCAGATGACAGAAAATGTAGTTTACAAAGTGCTGAAACATGGCGGGAGCATTGTTCAGCCCAAATGGCATAACAAGGTTTTCATAGTGTACCTTTGGTGTATTAAATAAGTCTTTCACTCATCCGCCTCCTTGATAAAGGAGAGATTATAGGCCCCCCGAAGGTCCTGTTTGGAAAACCTCTTACAATGTCTGATTAAAGCGATCCGGAATGAAAGGGGGAGATTGTGGGTCCCAAACAGTGATTCGAATTAGTTCCTGGAAATTCAGGCAGGGCCATAGCCCCACATCTTTTTTCTTAACAAATTAAAATCAAGCTGCCACCGGAGATGAGGGTTTGATATGTCCCATAGCCAGGCTCTCTGGAATATAACATTTCATGGCCTGCTTCTCAGGACCTGAAATTTTATACAATCTGCAACTTAGACCTATTGATTAAATTGACTGAGCAGTCATAAGTGCGATGAGGTGGTAGTTCTTGGCAGCCTTGTTACCAAAAACACATTCTTGTAATCAGACAAATACTCCGATAGAGTCTTGGTAGTTACTATGGATAAACAAGTGCTCATGCAGTTATTTTGACAGTAGTGGCTTCACCTCACTGCCTTCTGTGCCTGGCAGTCCATCACAGGATTGTGTAATGTCAGACAAGGTAGGCCAAGAACCACTGGGGAGGACATGTCCACTAACACATAACACTTGATGGACTCAGGGTGCATGGCTCCTACCTGAAGATGTATATATCCTGAATGACCTGAGTGAAATGTCCTTGACTCAGGGGTGCAGAATCTATAATGATTATTGGAATAGGCCTTGACAACTCATGAGGAATAAGGCCCTGTGTCTGGACGTCAACCATAATAAACCCCACACCACTGTCCAAAATGACACAAATAGACACCTTTCTACCTCTCAAAAGGATTTCGGTGGGTAAAAAGAATTGCGACCTACCAATAGTGGAAAAATGTAAACCCAGATTGCTAATGACCCATCCCCCATAAAAAAAAACACATTCCCCTTTTCTGATGAACCGCTGGATGACCGGTGCCCCCTAATTGCATGGTTTGCTCAGTGGACTCAGGACAACTTTCATTACACACATGACTCCCTGAAAACTGAGGTGACACTTTTTGTCTATCTCTGAGACAGCGGTCTGTTCGGATAGCTAGGGAAATGTCCAACTCCAGGGAAACTGGAATCTCATATAAACCAAAGGCATCCTTTACTCTCTCAGAAAGCCCCTGAGAAAACTGACTACGGCACGCAGGGTCATTCCACCTAATATCCATAGACCACCCACAGAACTCGGTGAACTACTCCTCCACTGACTGGTCTCCCTGCTGAAGCTGACATAGTTTTGACTCACACACGGTCGAGATAGTCATAAATAAGACCCAGAGCCTGAAAAAATTCCTCAACCTTATGAATCGACTGGGAAAGAAAATGCCCAGGCTTGATGGTCACCCTGGAGAAGAGAGATTACAATCCTCACCCGTTGCTGCTCGGTTCCCGAGGATTGAGGACGCAACCTAAGACAAAGTTTGCAGGCCTCCCTGAAATGCCAAACTTATACTGACCCTCAGAGAACCTATCCAACAGAGCAATCTTGGGCTCCACCAGGAGTTGACACGGAGGCGCGGGTCCTAAACCTGAAGGTGCTGCAAAATTACTGGGTGCTAGTTTCCAATCTCCTTGCTGAGTTTTTGCAGCTGCCTTGCTAGAGCAGCCACAGGATCCATAATGGATCCAAAAAGGTATGGCCAGTGATAATGTCACATAGTGGCAAGGGACTGTGGGCACCTACCTGATCCCTCAAACTAGGGGGCGACCTAGTCTATCCCTGTCACCCTGTTTACCGGGAAGGTAGAGACGCCTAGGTGATGTACTTTGCTTTGCTCCTAACTTAACCCTTATCTGTTCCCTCCCCCACCCAGACAGGTGTGAGGCTGAAGTGTATAGGATTACACTGACCAGTCAGACAAGGGAAAAGAACATGGATAAATGAAAACTACAATCATACAAATACAATCACAAAACAAAAGAGAGGAACACAGGGGAGGGATAGGGAGGAGAAACCAAATAGGTGAGAATTAGGATAAGCATGCAAACCAATTCCACACAGCAATCTCCAGAACAACTCTCCAAACGCCTACTCCAAACACAAACTTCTCCTCCAACACCATACCAGACAGTGAGACCTATCACTGACAAGATCAGAAACAAGGAGGAGGGTTCTAATACCTGCTTGGAGTAATGAACTCAGATCTGTTGATACAACCCAAGATAGAAAACTTCAGGAGTCCAACTAAGCAGCTTAATCTTTGCAGCGCCCTAGCAAAAAAAGCCAACTGCTAATAAAGTGGTAAAGTTGTTACAACTACTGCAGGTGTAGGTTTCACCAGACGCTGAGATTGTCTAACCCCAATCTGTTGTGGTATCCCCGTGAAAGGTTCAATATCATTTAGTGAGAGATGCAGAAGAAGTAAATTTGCATATGCATGTATAGTAAAGCCTAACTGAAACACATGGGTGATAAGAACCCTAGTATATCAATAGGCAATGAATACATCAAATACTTGACTAAAATAATTCTATTATTAAAATAAGGCAAAATATACCGTACATATATACTAATTAAGATATGAGAAAAATGTGAAAAAAATACCATTTTGCAAATGAAAGGATCTCTACATCACCATGTAAGACATTTGAGTCTAAAATGTAAAGGAAGTAAAAGTTGTTGGTTGGAGGAAGCACAATATCTTGCTTATCTCTAGTACTAATTGAAAAGCTTTTTATTCTTAAACTTTTACCTGAGCATTTTAATTCTTAACATTTTGGATTTGCTTCCACTAGTATTTTCTATATGAATTCCTGGAGCCACGTGAGCTTGTGTTTGACAAACTGATAGAGATATCTGTAAGTATTTCTTAACTAAAGATTATTTATCCATTAGACAATTGATTCATATTAAACTTGCAGTTCTGTAAATTTAAATACGGTAATCAATTTTTCTTAAAGTAAATGTTCAAGAACACACACAAATATATATACACTCACTGGCCACTTTATTAGGTACACCTGTCCAACTGTGTGTTAAGACTTAATTTCTAATCAGCCAATCACATGGCGACAACTCAGTGCATTTAGGCATGTAGACATGGTCAAGACAATCTCCTGCAGTTCAAACCGAGCATCAGTATGGGGAAGAAAGGTGATTTGAGTGCCTTTGAACGTGGCATGATTGTTGGTGCCAGAAGGGCTGGTCTGAGTATTTCAGAAACTGCTGATCTACTGGGATTTCCACGCACAACCATCTCTAGGGTTTACAGAGAATGGTCCGAAAAAGAAAAAAAATGCAGTGAGCGGCAGTTCTGTGGCCGGAAATGCCTTGTTGATGCCAGAGGTCAGAGGAGAATGGGCAGACTGGTTCGAGCTGATAGAAAGGCAACAGTGACTCAAATTGCCACCCGTTACAACCAAGGTAGGCAGAAGAGCATCTCTGAACGCACAGTGCGTCGAACTTTGAGGCAGATGGGCTACAGCAGCAGAAGACCACACTGGGTACCACTCCTCTCAGCTAAGAACAGGAAACTGAGGCTACAATTTGCACAAGCTCATCGAAATTGGACAGTAGAAGATTGGAAAAACGTTGCCTGGTCTGATGAGTCTCGATTTCTGCTGCGACATTCGGATGGTAGGGTCAGAATTTGGCGTAAACAACATGAAAGCATGGATCCATCCTGCCTTGTATCAACGGTTCAGGCTGGTGGTGGTGGTGTCATGGTGTGGGGAATTTTTTCTTGGCACTCTTTGGGCCCCTTGGTACCAATTGAGCATCGTTGCAACGCCACAGCCTACCTGAGTATTGTTGCTGACCATGTCCATCCCTTTATGACCACAATGTACCCAACATCTGATGGCTACTTTCAGCAGGATAATGCGCCATGTCATAAAGCTCGAATCATCTCAGATTGGTTTCTTGAACATGACAATGAGTTCACTGTACTCAAATGGCCTCCTCAGTCACCAGATCTCAATCCAATAGAGCATCTTTGGGATGTGGTGGAACGGGAGATTCGCATCAGGGATGTGCAGCCGACAAATCTGCGCCAACTGTGTGATGCCATCATGTCAATATGGTCCAAAATCTCGGAGGAATGCTTCCAGCACCTTGTTGAATCTCTGCCACGAAGAATTGAGGCAGTTCTGAAGGCAAAAGGGGGTCCAACCCGTTACTAGCATGGTGTACCTAATAAAGTGGCCAGTGAGTGTATATATATATATATATATATATATATATATACTGAACTCCAACACCAAGAAGGAAAAGACATACAATTATAGAAATCACAGAATATAAATGTTAATACTAGATATGTTAATGATATGCAAATTAACTAAAATTTTCAAGACATCTCAATTTCCACAGTATCAAGTATGAGTGCCACATGCATAAATATACACACACACTTGGCATGCTATCGATGAGGCTAATAAAGACAGTCTGAGGAATGTTCTATCAAGTTGAATGCTCTTGGGCATGTAAATCATCAAGATCTGCTGCTGGCTGCTCTCTTTGCATTTTCTGATCAATAACGCACCAGATGTCCTCAGTGGGAGAGAAGTTCAGAGATGCAACTGGCCATGGTAGCACATTTAGGCCATGCAGGCTGCCTAGTGTTGTCATGCTGACAAATGGCTCCACGGACATCTTAGAGAAATGGCCGTACTACTGGTTCCACTATTAATCCATTCTGTGCTGCAAGTAAAATAAGGCATCCCATACCAAGAATCAAACAATGTCTACACAAACTATTAGAAGATGTTTGCATGACATTGGCCTACAAGTCAAATGTCCTGCTACAGGTGTTACATTGAACTCACGCCACCCCTCTCAAAGGCTAAAGCAAAGCAGCAATGGAGACTGGAATGGATGACGATCCACTTCAGAGATGAGTCTCACTTTTCTCCTGGATGCAATGATAGCTGGAGAATGGTCTGGAGATCATATGGGCAACAAAAAGAAAAAGCCTTCATGAAAGAACATCACACTAACCCTACTCCTGGAATTATGATGTGGGGTGACATAATATTTTATATGGTAAATGGACCCTTGTTTTCATTCCAAGTATACTAACAGCTTGGTGATACATTGATTCAACTGTAGAACTAGTGGTACAGCCACTTCTCCAAAAGTATTCCAGGGAACATTTTTCAACACAACAACGCCAGTTGTAGTTATTTCTATCATTGGATTGGTAAAATCATATTTGAGGGTAATATATATTTGTTTTTTCAAGAGTAACTATATAACAATCTCTTTTTTATTTGAAGGTTGTTCATGCCAAGAAAATTCCATTTTTGGGTACACGTCTTGGAACATTTAAAATTGATGCAGGAACTGTTTATAACCAACCAGGTACAGACCTAGTCTTAATAAAGTCTGAATCTGAATGAAATAGATTGTTGGAACCCATTGTTAAACAACCTAAAATGTTATTTTACTCCTATGGAATTTGGCTGGAATCTTTATCTTAAACTATAGTCAGTATTTGGAGATTACTGAATGCAAAGTGTAGCAAGTTTGTAAGATTAGCAACTAGTTTATTTTTTTAATACAAATAACAAACCACATACCAATAAGCTGGTTTAACAAAAATAACGGTAACAAAAATAACAAAGTGTCTAGGAGGCACACTATGTGGGCAAAAGTATTGGGTCATCTCTCTTAACCCCTTCGCCCCGAAGCGTGTTTTCACTTTCCTGACCGGGCCAATTTCTACAATTCTGACCACTGTCACTTTATAAGGTCATAACTCTGGAACACTTCAATGGATCCCACTAATTCTGTGTTTTTTTCATGACATATTGTACCTCACGATAGTGGTAAAATTTCTTTGATATGACTGATGTTTGTGAAAAAATCAGAAATTTGGCAAAAATTTGGGAAATTTTGCAAATTTCAAACTTTTTGCTGTAATTTTCAAACTTTTAATTGTTATGGCCTTAAATAAGAGAGTCATGTCACACAAATTAGTTAATAAATAACATTTCCCATATGACTACTTTACATCAACACAATTTTGGAAACATATTTTTTTTGTTAGGAAGTTATAAGGGTTAAAATTTGACCAGTGATTCCTCACTTTTACAACAAAATCATTTTTTTTAGGGAACACATCACATTTGAAGTGACTTTGAAGGGCAGAAATTACCCAAAAGTCATACCAATCTAAAAACTGCATCCCTCAAAGTACTCAAACCACATTCAAAAAGTTTATTAATCCTTCTGGTGTTTCACAGGAATTAACGGAATGTGGAAGGAAAGAATAAACATTTAACTTTTTTCCACAAAAAAAAATTCCTTTAGATCCAATTTTTTTTACTTTCAAAAGGGCAACAGGAGAAAATGGACCATATAATTTGTTGTGCAATTTCTCCTGAGCATGCCGATGTCCAATATGTTGGGGAAATCTACTGTTTGGGCACAGGGCAGGGCTCCAAAGGAAAGAATGCCATTTGATTTTTTTAATTTAAAATTTGCTGGAATAATTAGCAGACCTCATGTCGCATTGGGAGAGCCCCTGATGTGCCTAAACAGTGGAATACTCCCACAATTGACACCATTTTGAAAACTAGATCCCTCAGGGAACTTATCTAAATGTTTTCAACACTGAGCTTTGAAAATAAAAAAATCACATTTAACATAGTAACATAGTAACATAGTTATTAAGGTTGAAGAAAGACTTTAAGTCCATCTAGTTCAACCCATATCCTATCCTAACTTGCCCTAACATGTTGATCCAGAGGAAGGCAAAAAAACCCCCATGTGGCAATCAGTAAGCTTCACATTGGGGAAAAAAATTCCTTCCCGACTCCACATACGGCAATCAGACTAGCTCCCTGGATCAACGCAATATTAAGGAAACTAGTGTATATACCCTGTAATATTATACTTTTCAAGAAAGGCATCCAGTCCCTTCTTAAATTTTAGTAGGGAATCACACATTACAACATCATATGGCAGAGAGTTCCATAGTCTCACTGCTCTTACAGTAAAGAATCCGCGTCTGTGAGTATGCTTAAACCTTCTTTCCTCCAGAGGTAGAGGATGCCCCCTTGTCCCCATCACAGGTCTAAGAGTAAAAAGATCATTAGAAAGGTCTTTGTACTGTCCCCGCATATATTTATACATTGTAATAAGATCACCCCGAAGCCTTCGATTTTCCAAACTAAATAACCCCAAGTGTAATAACCTATCTTGGTATTGCAGACCCCCTAGTTCCCTAATAACCTTGGTCGCTCTTCTCTGCACCCACTCCAGTTCAGCTATGTCTTTCTAATACACCGGAGACCAGAACTGTACACAGTATTCTAAGTGTGGTCGCACTAGTGACTAATATAGAGGTAAAATTATGTTCTCCTCATGAGCATCTATGCCTCTTTTAATACATCCCATTATTTTATTTGCCTTTGCAGCAGCTGCCTGACACTGGCCACTAAATGTGAGTTTGTCGTCCACCCATATACCCAGGTCTTTTTCAGTGACAGTTTTGCCCAGTGTTTTACAATTAAGCACATAATTATACATCTTGTTCGTTCTACCCAAGTGCATGACCTTACATTTATCCCCATTAAAGCTCATTTGCCATTTATCAGCCCAAGCTTCTAGTTTACATAAATTCTCCTGTAATATAAAATTGTCCTCCTCAGTATTGATTACCCTGAAGAGTTTAGTGTCATCTGCAAATATTGAAATTCCACTCTCTATGCCCATTACAAGGTCATTAATAAATATGTTAAAAAGAAGCGGACCCAATACTGACCCCTGTGGTACTCCACTGCTAACCGTGACCCAGTCCGAGTGTGCTCCATTAATAAGCACCCTTTGTTTCCTATCCCTGAGCTAGCTCTTAACCCACTTACACATATTTTCCCCTATCCCCATTGTTCTCATTTTATGTATCAACCTTTTGTGTGGCACCGTATCAAAAGCTTTTGAAAAGTCCATGTACACGACATCCACTGCATTCCCTTGGTCCAGTCTGGTACTTACCTCTTCATAAAAGCTTATCAGATTAGTCTGACAGGATTGGTCCCTCGTAAACCCATGTTGATATTGGGTCATGAGGTTATTCTTCTTCAGATACTCCAGTATAGTATCTCTTAGAAAACCCTCCAGGATTTTACCCACAGTTGAGGTTAAACTTACCGGCCTATAATTTCCAAGTTCAGTTTTTGTCCCCTTTTTGAATATTGGTACCACATTTGCTATACGCCAGTCCTGTGGTACAGACCCTGTTATTATGGAATCTTTAAAGATTAAAAATAATGGTCTATCTATGACTGTACTTAATTTTTGCAGTACTTGGGGGTGTATCCCATCCAGGCCCGGGGATTTGTCAATTTTAGTGATTTGTAGACATCGCCGTACTTCCTGCTGGGTTAAGCAGGTGACATTTAATGGGGAATTTTTATCCCTGATCATGTTATCCGTCATGGGATTTTCTTGTGTAAATACTGTTGAAAAAAGTCATTTAGCATATTGGCTTTTTCCTCATCCTCATCTACCATTTCACCCAGACTATTTTTAAGGGGGCCAACACTATCATTTTTTAGTTTCTTACTATTTATGTAGTTAAAGAATATTTTGGGATTATTTTTACTTTCTCTGGCAATGAGCCTCTCTGTCTCAATCTTTGCTGTCTTGATTTGCTTTCTACAGAATTTATTTAATTTTCTGTATTTATTTAATGCCTCATCACTACCTACTTGCTTTAATTCTCTAAATGCTTTCTTTTTGTCCCTTATTGCGCTCCTTACAGCTCTATTTAGCCTATTTTTCCCACAAGAATGTTTTTTAACCTGAAGGAGAAAATGGACCCAAAAATTTGCTGTGCAATTTTTCTTGCGTTCACCGATACCCCGTATGTGGTCGAAAACTACTTTTGAGGCCCAATGCAAAGCTCTGAAGGGGAGGAGCACCATATTAAAGTGCAGATTTTGCTGCACTGGTTTGAGGGTGCCATGTCACATTGGCAGAGCCCCTGAGGTGCCAGAACAGCAGAACCCCCCATAAGTGACCACATTTTACAAACTAAATCTCACAATTAATTCATCTAGGGGTGCAGTAATCATATTGACACCACAGCACAGGTGTCCATTGGGCAGTGAAGAAAAAATAATTAACATTTTTATCACCAAGATTGTGCGCTAGCCCCAAATTTTACATTTTACATTTTCATACTGGGAAATGGGTAAAATGGCAATAAAATTTGTCCCACACTTTCTCCTAAATCACTTTTGTGGTACCCAGAAACAAATTAAATAGTTGATACCACACAATGTTATATCAATAATAAAATGTCATACTTTATGACAACATTTTAAAACAAAATATACAAAGAAGATGCTGGAAAGAATATAATGAGGGATTGACAACCATGTAAACTCCCACTACAGCCATGTGAATAATACTGAAGACATCCATATAATATAATACTATAACAGCATAGGGGATATATAGGGGATCAAGCACACACAAATAATTCCTCAATGTACATGCCCATCTTGGATATATTGAACTAAAGACTGTCCAGTGTGTGACTATCCCCCTTAAAAACACCACTTAAATTGCACAATCATTATATATAGTGTGAAAAACGTATGGTAAATGATATATGCTACAAAGCGGTATTAGCTGGTGGAGATTCCTGGACGTCCCTTCATGCCCACTCATCATGAATTTGATGAGCAGTGGTTGCCATGCCCCCGTACCGCCCCGGCTCTGCTCACTTTGTCAGAGTGGGTGAAAATGGTGTAAAAACGGCAAAATTAGCATAATTTTAGCGCAGCTTCCAGTTGCGCCAAAATTGCATGACTTTTCAAAGCTTGTTATGCAAGAATACTTGCCCGACTTTGATAAATCTGGCCCTTTGTCTTTATGCTGTCAGTAAATAGGGAAATACTGTATACATAAATGAAAAAATACTTTTTATCAACCAACGGCGCTGTGTGGGGGTATGACCGCTGCAAATTACCAGACTATGCCACCTATTTGTCTGAATAGTAAACAATTAAAAATAAAGCAGAAATTTGCGCTAGTAATACCCACATAAAACCACTCTCTGTATCTCGCTATAAAGGCTATATAACAGTTTAAAAAATCTCACTGTCCAATATACATAAATGCATCTATCACCAAGGAAAAGACATCATACTAACCGTCCAGGTCACTGTTCATACCATGGGCAATAATAGCGGTCTTGGATTCAGCACATAGCAACTCCTCTCCTAATAGGTTTTGATGAATTCCAGTGGTGGTATATTTCTCAGTCCAAAAAATGCACGGTCCAAAAGAATGCAGGCTAGTGCTGGGTAAATCCAAAAGGGGTCACCTCTATTATAATCCCGGGCGATGCTCCGGCCGGTAGCAATCGCCCAATTCCCCTGTTGTTGCACTGCCCGTTAATAGTAGGACATGCAGCGGGGGACGTAGTTAATGCCGGCAAGGTACAGGACCTTGCGTGACGTCACAGTCACGTGTTAAGTCACGTGACCGGCTTAGAAAGACTGACAGGACCAACAACCAATCCTACGCGTTTCGGAGGCTTACTGCTTCCTTCCTCAGGGATGATTCCTGTCATAGAGGTGACACATATATATACCCAGTCCGTATGATGTATTTGTCCTATTTATTAAATGCAAATAATTCAATTTCGCTATTCAAGCCATTTGGTCTGAGCGTGTTAATTTTAAATATCCACTCACTTTCTACTTTTGACATTTGTTCAATGAAGTTAACTTTTCTCCAGCTTTTCTTAACTGTTTTAATACCGGTTACCGTAATTCCCCTAATAGAGCCTCCATGATGTGTAAGAAAGTGGTTAGAGAGAGGATGACCAGAAAATTTTAAGGAAAAAACCACTTAGAAGGTTTCGTTCACCATTAGTTATGCCATTTGGAACCCTTGGGATTGAAGGTGCTATCAGATTCCCAAGATTATTTGCCTTCCGAAAAACAAATCTAGGGTGCGTGGGCAATAATTCCCCAATAATTTTGTCATTTTGTAAAATATTCCAATGTCTACTAACAATATTCCTAATAATCCTGACATTGGAATTGTATTGTAAAATAATCGGAATTTCATTTTTAGCAAAAAAATCATTAGGATTGCGTTTTTTTATAGGGTCCAGTAGTTGGTCTCTTGGTATTTTTCTAACCATTTCTGTAGTTCTTTCCAATGATTTTGCATCATACCCCTTATATTTAAACTTGATATTCATGGACTCGGCATCTTTTTCAAAATCTTGCTGTTTAGAGCAATTTCTGTGTGCTCTGATAAGCTGACTCTTAGGAACATTAAGAAGCCATTTGGGAAGGTGGCAACTATCTAGAGAAATGAAATTTTTTGAATCCGTGGGTTTGTGATATACTTGAGTCTGAATAGTGTTCTCCTCAATAAAGATCCTCAAATCTAAAAAATGTAGCTCTTTATGACTAATATTTGCAGTAAAATTTAAAAAATAACAATTTTTATTTAAATCACTTAAAAATTCATTTAATAAAATATCACCCCCTGACCAAATGAAAAAAATATAGTCGATAAAACGACGCCAGAGCACCAAATGTGCCCGTAATTCACCATCCATATAAATGGTCTCAAGTTCCCATTTTCCCACATAAAGGTTGGCATAGCTAGGGGCGAATCTTGTGCCCATAGCTGTGCCCCATTTCTGGGAGTAGTAGTTCACCCCAAATTTGAAATAATTGTGCGTTAGGATAAATTCGATACAATCCAGAATAAATTCTCTCTGTTCCTTGGGTATCGCACTATCTTTTGCCAAGAAGAACTCGGCTGATTCACACCCTTTTTTGTTTTGTATCACAGTGTATAATGAAGTGATATCCAGGGTCCCCATAATGTAGTGATCCTGCCACACCACATTTTTTAAAAGTTTCAGAATATGGGTACTGTCCTTTTTCATTTATTTATTGTGCATTCATTTATTTCTAAAAATAATTTTTTTGTATACATATTTTTTTCATATATATATATTTTTTTACCTTTTTTGAGGTTTTAAAAATGACTAATTTGTGGTCAGATAGGAAGGAAAGGATTTATAATATACAGAAATTCTTTCATTTACCACAACAAGATTCACCCATTGTTTCTACAAAAGAAGATCTTGATTTGATTATTAAAAAACTAAAGTCTTTAGAACAATATTTAATTAAAGAAATGAGAGATCTGTGGGAAATAGCCACATTGGAGAGCTATTTATCATTTAATTGCATACCCAAAGGTTTAGTGGTCTATAAGCCCTTAACAGGTGATATAGGTGATCCAGATACTAAATTGGAGTGGGACGCTATGTTTGAGGATTTTTCTAAACGTACTGTGTCATTTATAATAGAGAAAAGAAAAACTGGCCTGATGACGATCCGCCAGGAAATCTCTAAACTCTTTGAAGATTTAAAACCTCATGAGTTACATCCAGAAATTATTCATTTATCTAACAATATCAGAAAAAGGATAAAAATCAAGGAAAGAGAAATTATAGAAAGGAAACGCAGAAAATTCGGAAGGGACTTTATAACTGCTGGTAATATTCTGCAAAAAGACAGTCATAACCTCCCATCTAAGTCCCCCAGTTTATTGGTAACTCTTGATGAAACACAGGGGATTGAGAATTCTTTTCTATCTTCAAGTGACAGATTCTCTATACACCTAACTTCCAATTTTGAGCAACCAACGAATAGTGCCATTGTTGAGAACAATAATTGTATGGATTCTAATATAGAGAATATGAACAATGTAGAAGATCCTTCAGCTAACTCTACACCGCTGCCTTCAGTTAGCATACATAATATGTTTTCAACGATAGGTAATATGGAGACGGTTGCTTCCAGTTCCGGTCAAGAGCAGATTTACCAATCGCCTTTAACGAAAAAGACAAATAGTAATAGTGCTAAATGTATCAAAGATTCTAAGAGGGCACAGCTGAAAACGAAGCAAAGCCATCTTCCGTTTTTTCAGTTGGCCCAAAAAAAACGCGCAAAAGAGGTTGTAGGGGCGGGAAATCTACCAAAAAAAGAATAAACTACCATCATCGCAAATAACTCTTCCTGCTCCTCATCAACAAAAATTTTTTAATCTCAGTGATCATATACTTGGGGATAATGAAATTTGTTTATTAAATAAAGGCCTAAAATATGCTCCTAGTGTAGGATTTAATAAATTTCAGGCATTTGTTGGTATTAAAATGTTTATGAGAAAATTGGCCATAAAAAAATATTACTTTAAAAAAAGACTATCTGGTACTGATTTGGCAGATCAACCAACTACAGCAAATGCATACACACATACTGGATTAAGAAAAAAATCCAATTTTAATCCTATTCAGGAATACTCTGAGGCATTTGATGCCTTTCAGAATAATGTTATACAAGATATTAGGAAGGTTTCAGACAGGAGGTGCAATAAATTCAAGCACAATCTGTCAAAGGAAGAAGAGAAGGCCATTAGACAAATACAGAACAACAAAAACATTACTATTAGGCCTGCCGATAAGGGGGTGGTATCGTGATTTTGAACACGATAGATTATCAAAATGAAGCCTTGCGCATTTTGGGAGATACACGTACATATCAATTAATGGGAAATGACCCTTCAGATTCCTATATTAAAGAAATGGGTGAGCTTGTAAGAAGGGGCTTTGAAAAAGGCTTTCTAAATAAGCAGGAGAGGGATTTTATTAACACCCCATTTCCAAGGGTCCCATATTTTTATTACTTACCAAAGGTGCATAAGAATCCAACTAACCCACCGGGAAGACCTATCATATCGGCCATAGGGGGTCTTGCATCCAATTTATCGAAATATGTGGACTGTCATTTACAAAAATTGATTCCCACTCTCCCCATGTATTTAAAGGACAGTACCCTTATTCTGAAACTTTTAAAAAATGTGGTGTGGCAGGACCACTACATTATGGGGACCCTGGATATCACTTCATTATACACTGTGATACAAAACAAAAAAGGGTGTGAATCAGCCGAATTCTTCTTGGCAAAAGATAGTGCGATACCCAAGGAACAGAGAGAATTTATTCTGGATTGTATCGAATTTATCCTAACGCACAATTATTTCAAATTTGGGGTGAACTACTACTCCCAGAAATGGGGCACAGCTATGGGCACAAGATTCGCCCCTAGCTATGCCAACCTTTATGTGGGAAAATGGGAACTTGAGACCATTTATATGGATGGTGAATTACGGGCACATTTGGTGCTCTGGCTTCGTTTTATCGACGATATTTTTTTCATTTGGTCAGGGGGTGATATTTTATTAAATTAATTTTTAAGTGATTTAAATAAAAATTGTTATTTTTTAAATTTTACTGCAAATATTAGTCATAAAGAGCTACATTTTTTAGATTTGAGGATCTTTATTGAGGAGAACACTATTCAGACTCAAGTATATCACAAACCCACGGATTCAAAAAATTTCATTTCTCTAGATAGTTGCCACCTTCCCAAATGGCTTCTTAATGTTCCTAAGAGTCAGCTTATCAGAGCACACAGAAATTGCTCTAAACAGCAAGATTTTGAAAAAGACGCCGAGTCCATGAATATCAAGTTTAAATATAAGGGGTATGATGCAAAATCATTGGAAAGAACTACAGAAATGGTTAGAAAAATACCAAGAGACCAACTACTGAACCCTATAAAAAAACGCAATCCTAATGATTTTTTTGCTAAAAATGAAATTCCGATTATTTTACAATACAATTCCAATGTCAGGATTATTAGGAATATTGTTAGTAGACATTGGAATATTTTACAAAATGACAAAATTATTGGGGAATTATTGCCCACGCACCCTAGATTTGTTTTTCGGAAGGCAAATAATCTTGGGAATCTGATAGCACCTTCAATCCCAAGGGTTCCAAATGGCATAACTAATGGTGAACGAAACCTTCTAAGTGGTTTTTTCCATGTAAGAAATGTGGATCATGTAAAAATTAAACACTAAGAAACAAAAAATGATCACCAATAAAGGTATTGAGAATAATATAACTGACTTCATTGATTGCAACACACAAGGGGTTATATATGGGGTAACTTGCCCATGTGGTAAATTATATATTGGAAGAACCATCCGTCCAATGCGGGTACGAATTGCCGAACATCTTCGCAATATCACTAATAAATTTACTGGTCATCCTCTCTCTAACCACTTTCTTACACATCATGGAGGCTCTATTAGGGGAATTACGGTAACTGGTATTAAAACAGTTAAGAAAAGCTGGAGAAAAGGTAACTTCATTGAACAAATGTCAAAAGTAGAAAGTGAGTGGATATTTAAAATGAACACGCTCAGACCAAATGGCTTGAATAGCGAAATTGAATTATTTGCATTTAATAAATAGGACAAATACATCATACGGACTGGGTATATATATGTGTCACCTCTATGACAGGAATCATCCCTGAGGAAGGAAGCAGTAAGCCTCCGAAACGCGTAGGATTGGTTGTTGGTCCTGTCAGTCTTTCTAAGCCGGTCACGTGACTTAACACGTGACTGTAACGTCACGCAAGGTCCTGTACCTTGCCGTCATTAACTACGTCCCCAGCTGCATGTCCTACTATTAACGGGCAGTGCAACAACGGGGGAATTGGGCGATTGCTACCGGCCGGAGCATCGCCCGGGATTATAATAGAGGTGACCCCTTTTGGATTTTACCCAGCACTAGCCTGCATTCTTTTGGACCGTGCATTTTTTGGACTGAGAAATATACCACCACTGGAATTCATCAAAACCTATTAGGAGAGGAGTTGCTATGTGCTGAATCCAAGACCGCTATTATTGCCCATGGTATGTACAGTGACCTGGACGGTTAGTATGATGTCTTTTCCTTGGTGATAGATGCATTTATGTATATTGGACAGTGAGACTCATTGTATTTTTTAAACTGTTATATAGCCTTTATAGCGAGATATAGAGAGTGGTTTTATGTGGGTATTACTAGCGCAAATTTCTGCTTTATTTTTAAATACTGTATACAGGCAGTTGGCTCTTCATCATAGGCTAAAAGCACTTTAAATATTAAAACCTTAAATGTATTTTCTCGTGTTTGCTGTTTAGGAGTGAACCACTCATCTGCCCTCTAACTTGAAATTGACAGTTTGGATCTATAGCATGGTTGTGCCAGTGGACTGTGTGTGGAGCGAGGAGTACCCTATAGAATACTTAATATCAGTAGGAGAACAAGAGGAGTAACGGATTCAGATGGTTATAAAAAATATATAATCATTTTATTAAGTAACAATCAATATAAGTAGTGTACAAAAAGCATCATAGCAAAAAGAGAGAGAGAGAATTTTTTTCGTCCGCCAGAAAGGATTTCAGGGTTAAATTCCTGGCTGACTTCCTTTCTCTGGGCATGCGCAATGTAAAATGCGGATCCTGCAGCAAAAAAAACGTTACAGGGTCCATCTAGGCATGTCAGCGGACGCCAAAAATTTGGTGGATCCGCAAAAAAATGGATACAACGGATGGCCATACATCAAGATCCGCCGGTAATGCAACTCAATGGGGAAAAAAACGGATCCGCCAAAAAAATGGCAGATCCGTTTTTTTTAAAAACCGGCGTATTTTGACTGATGGTCAAAAACGGAAGTGTGAAAGAGGCCTAAATATGGTGGTACATTATTATATATGTCCGCCATGCCTCCCTGCTTAAGGTACAGTATTTGGCACTTTCTCTGTTCCTATAGAATACTTGTGAGGGCAGGAGTACTGAGGACACAAGGTCATATAGCTGACAACATCGATTTCTAACCACCTCCTCACGGACATGATGCAAAAATCCCTGACTGACAGACCCCGCTATCCTGATACCAAATATTGACCTGAGATTGTTCTAATTTGCATTTTTAAACACTTATTGAAAGAAGTTGGTAATGTGATTTCATTTTTCAGACCATGTTGTGCACCATAATTGTATGAGGAAGATTAAATGAATTGTCAGTTTGCTATTAGGGGTACGGCTGTTTATTTGGCCTTCTTTCCAACAACTGTTGTTTTTTTTGCATAAAACCATGATAATTTATATATCTAATTTTTATCATACTTTATATAGGGGTTTTATACTTTCAATATTTTTGCACAACCCGTTGCCAAAAAAATGCCCAATGTTCAACTATTAAGCTTTGGGATTATTAGTACTCTTCCAGGTTATAAATAGATAATGGCAGAATTCCATTTCACATGTCAATGGGACGTTTTTCTTCCACCTATTGATACCTTATTTTTAAATTAACCAGGGTAGTGTTATAAACAACAATACAGACACTACACTATCCTTATTTCGCACAACGATTTCGTCTCTACATAGATAATTTTAAAATGTCTAAATAAAAGTTATATTTTAATGGAATTCTTTGATGCTCTATATACCTTGCTTAATGGTGAGACTTACCTACTATTTTGATAGTTTGTTGCTTTGGTTATATGACGTGAGACAGTAGAAGTGTACAATGCCAAGATGAGATAAGTGTCTCCTTATGTTTATCTGTAAATGACCTGTGGTCAGTGGCAGACCATGTATCTGATGTGGGGCCCCTAGATGGAAGATATTCCTGGCTTATCCTATTTATTTGATACTGTGTGGTGAACATGTAAGGTACCAGGGCGAGGTAGTCATAGGCGATCTGGTGCCTCTGATTGCTCTGGCTCCCTACAGACAGAACGTATCCCAGTCTCAGTATGCTGGTGTGTGTGGAGTTACTCACACTTACTTGTGGCCCATAGGCCTCCACTGGCTCCAGGCATTAATCTTCCAGAACTTTCGAAAGACCACACAATCCAGGGGACACTGAATTAGTTTAAAACAGTTAAACTTTTCCTGTGCAGCTTTCAGTCATTACAATCAGGCATATAGGATAAGGCCCAACGGGTTACAGTCTTTCACACAGTTACCAGACTTAACTGCAGCCCCAGTTCTCGGTATGGGTAGAGCATCTGGAGCGCCCGGGTGCGCGCGGCGCCGGCGTGAGAGGGCGCGCGGGCGGTGTGCAGGGTCTTGGGGTACTCGGTACTGGGCCTGTCGACTTCAACGGGGTCCTGGGGCGTCCATTAAAGAAAATAAATAAAATAGGGGATAAGGGGAGAAGTTGTTGTGATGTTGTTAGATGTGGTAAAAATGAAGATAAAGTTTATAGATGATTAAATATGTGACGCCACCTGTGGTATTCTGGTCAGAGGTGAACAGCGCTGCAGTGCTGTTCCCCTGAGACTGTTGATTTGTCGCAGCTGAGGTGAAAATAGCTCTCCACAGGTAGAGCAATAGTCCCAGAACAAAGATGTTAGATTAATAGTCAAAATGGCTGTGAACGTTGGGGTGCAGAGAAATGAGAGGAGGACACAGAGAGGTGCAGTTTCTTTACCTTTTACTGGCAATTGGTTGCAATCCAGAGTACCACATACAGGGCAGCTCCCTTTTCTGACCTGCAGCAGGATTTGTGATTTAATCTATGTTACCTGGCATGGGAGTCCCCTTTCTGCCTCCAAGCATGACTTCATGTCTTAGAGGGAGGCAATATCACGTTGACAACCGGGCTCTGGGGTGTCACATTCACCCCCAGTTAAGTTCAGTACTCCTGGACAGAGGAAACATAACAAGAATTGTTAACAACAACAATTAATGAAAATCTACAAAGTCTTAAAAATGTAAAAATTATCAAAAACCAGACAAGAAAAAGAAAACAATAGCACAGTTACTGCAGCAACCAGTCCTTATGCTGCTGTCCAGGAATTGTCTTTGTGCTTGTACCTGGAGTTTAGTTGTGGGAACCGCCTTAACCCACTTTGTGTGTCATCCCTGGGCATGGCTACAGGGTACTCTGTAGATGGGCCTGTTTTTGGCCACGCCAGCGGCTTATTTTCAAGGCCTTTTTGGAGTAACTATTTACAAATAAAAGTTCTGACCACACATAGTCCTGTGGCCCAATTGTCCTTTAACTGGTTATTATGAATACTTAAAAAGTAAATGCTTAACGGTTACAACTATACATTCTTATTACTTTATTTACATTATGTAAACTCTGTAACGGGCAGGGATCTGACCTCTAGTACTTCGAGTGGATCTACGCAGTATAGGTATTTCTGATGATCTGACCTGTTCTCTGATGTCTACTGTTGGTGCATTAGTCACTACGCTATAAGTAGACTTGTGTAAGATAGGTATTTTAGACTGCCTTCTCTCTGCTCCTAGACTCACCATGAGATTGTCAGATTCGCTGTTAGCAGGGGACAGATTTCCGCATTCCACTGCAGATGTTTTATCTGTTACTGGAGCCATTTCATTTAGAGTCTCTACTTCATCTGGTGCAGTACGCTGATGAAAGGTTAGGACTGTTGCTTGATTTACTTGTGTCCACGTCGAAGGAAATTCTCCAAGTTTGAATCTTTTCTTCCACCTCTACTATGGGCTGTGGAGTGTCTTGGATTTCCTTCTTGTCCTTCAATTGATCAGGGCACATCTTTAGATGATCTCTTGAGACTGCATCTAAGGTTTCTCCTCCATCTTTGCTGATGATACATACTTTGGTGTTATTAAAGTCTGAAGGTATCACGGTGTATGGCTCTGCCTCCCACTGGTCATCTAGTTTTTCTTTTGAGTACTTGTTCTCCTGGTGCCAAGGGAACTGCAGGGGCGTGTTGATTGTTATTTCTTTCCTGCCTCTGTCTTGCTTGGGACAAACTTTTCTCCACACATTCTTGTACCTTGCGGTATTGTTGCTGCAGCTCTGTATCCCAGTCTGCATCTGGTGATGTTGTCTCAGGTATTAAGACTCCCATGTCTAAATCAATGGGTAACTTGCCAGGTCTTGCTCTCATCAAGTAGGCCGGAGTGAAATTTGTGGAGTATACTGGTATATGATTATATAGATCTACCTGATCTGGCAACTTCTCTGGCCACTGGTTTCGTTCTCCTAGAGGTAAGGTCTTCAATAAGTCAATGACCACTTGGTTCATCTTCTCACACATGCCATTTGTCTGTGGATGGTACGGCGTCGTTCTGATTTTCTTGCAACCGTACATGTTAGGCTAGTTTCACATTAGCATTTACGGCCGCAGCGTCGGGCTGGCACGGCCACAGCTAAGCCCGGCCCCTGCCGCGTCTCCGCCGGTAGCTCCACCTACGGACGCAGGACGCTGCATGCGTCCTGCGTCCCCTATCTTTAGCACTGGGGACGCAGGCCATGCGCAGTATGCATTTGGCGGCGCATGAGTCCTTTTGACGCTGCGCCGACTAGCGCCAAACACAACAGGTTGCAATTTGGTGCGCTCGGCGCAGCGTCAAAAGGACGCATGCGCCGCCAAACGCATACTGCGCACGGCCTGCATCCCCATTACTAAAGATAGGGGATGCAGGACGCATGCAGCGTCATGCGTCCGTAGGTGGAGGCACGGCAGGGGGCGGGGCTTAGCAGCGGCCATAAACGCTAATGTGAAACTAGCCTTACAGAACTCCTGGAACACTTCTGCCTCAAAGGCTGCACCTTGATCAGTGAGCACTTGTTCAGGGTATCCGTGCGGTCGACAAAAGTGTTGCTGAAATGCCTTGGCTGCTGTCTTGTCTTTAACAGGCACAACTACCAAGTGTTAGGTGTCGGATTCCTGCAGCTTCACAGCGTGAATCCAGAGCCTTACATCCAGTGGTCTCCCATTCCTTTCCGACCGCTCAGGGACCTGCACAGCAATCTCGGCAATCCAGGCACCCTGCTCAGACCAGCTCTCTGGGTCTGGATGTTGCTGCCACCTCTGGACCAGCAATGGTAGCGCAACCTGCTTTGCAGGAAACCACTCCAGAGGCTAAGTCCTCTCACCGCGCTACTGGGCATGCCCACGAGACGATCTCCCAGTGGAGATTGGGGGTCACATGCTCAGGTCCTTGACCTGATCTGATTGGCCCATCTCAGAGGTCTGGAAGGTCCCAGAAGCGCATGGCTATGAAAGGCCCGAATTGCCGCTTGCCCATGCGCTAGTTTAGACTATACTTGCTATTTGTGAATGGTGATGATGTCTGATTCTGGTGACTGACTCATTATAAAACCCCTTCCCTCTGATATTACGCATGAGGATAGGGAATTAGAGTTATAGTCAGCGCCAGTCAGTGGCAAGCCATACGCCACAGTGCATACCGCACCGCTACACTAGCAACCGATAGTGTGATGCCTCACGGCACTGTCGTACAGCGGCAGTAGTTACCGCCACGCTGCAGTTAGCAGCACTTACAGCACGCACGGTAGATCAAGACACCGACCTCTGCCTTGGTCTGTGTCCTATGACCATATACCGTGTGTGCATGCCAGCTGAGACCTGTGAAGCTAACAGGCTCGGCGTTTATGCTTTATTTGTACTAAAGCGCCTCTGTGAGTTTAACAGAGTCCGCTCTGTGCACCTCGGGTGACGTTTAACCCGAGCGCAGTATACCGCCATATAGCGAGTCTGCCATTACTCAGCAGCGGTTGTTACACCTACTGCACAGTGGACCCCGGGCGGCGAACGCACTTCCTATTATTTATATTTAGTGCGTTCTGCCGTCCCTAACACCAAGAACCTTGAGTAATGGTCCACGATGGTCAAAGCATAGGTGTAGCCATTCCTACTCGGAGTTAACTTCACGTAATCCAAGGCTACCAGTTCAAGCGGCTGTTTTGTGATGATCGGTTGTAATGGGGCTCGCTGGCTGTTACGGTCTTTTCTGCGCAGGTTGCATGGGCCACATTCTCGGCACCACTTCTCAATGGAACTCCTCATGCTAACCCAGTAGAATCTTTCACGAAGTAGGACCTCCAACTTCTTCCAACCGAAGTGTCCTGCTCTATTGTGGTACGTCTCTAAGACCATTGGCGCATCCCTCTTCGGGACTACCACCTGCCAGACCAGTTCATGTGTGCACGAGTTGATGTTCCTCAGTTTACCCTCGTAGATAAATAGCTTGCCTCTCTCCTTCCATAGTTACTGTGCTTCCTGTGGGTCATCTGGACCAAGGTGTGCATCAGCTTGTGCCAGCCACTCCATTACGAGGCGAACAGCTGGGTCACTGTCTTGTGTCTCTGCCCACTGATGATAGGGTAATGGATTCAACGTTACCTCTCGTATGACAAAGCGCTTATTCCTCACTCCTTGAGAGCGCTGGGCTGCAATTGGACGGTGGAAGGCTGGTAACTCGATTTCTTTGAGTTCTTTTGACTCTTCTCCCCCGTCTGGTGAATTGGACATCCTGGACAACGCATCCACATTAGCGTTCTTATGTCCTGCTCGGTACTTGATGGTGAACTCATAGTTGGACAGCCGGGCCATCCATCGCTGCTCAAGTGCCATGAGCTTTGCCGTTTCAAGGTGGGTTAGCGGATTATTGTCCGTGTAGATGGTGAACTTTGCGGAAGCCAAGTAGTGTTTGTAGCGCTCTGTTACCGCCCAGACTATGGCAAGGAACTCCAGTTTAAAGGAACTGTAGTTGTCGGGGTTCCTCTCAGTGGGACGAAGCTTCCTGCTGGCGTAGGCAATCACTCTCTCTCTTCCTTTCTGCACTTGTGACAGTACTGCTCCCAATCCCACGTTGCTGGCATCAGTGTAAAGTACAAATGGTTGGTCATAGTCAGGGTAGGCCAGGACCTCATCTCCCGTGAGGGCCAATTTCAACTCGGTGAAGGACTCTTCTATCCTTTTGTTCCACTCGAACGGAAGATTTTTGTTCTTGGCCTTCTTGGATTGGCCCACTAGAAGATCTTGCAGCGGTGCTGCTATCTTGGTAAATCTTCGGTAGTAGCCTACTAACCCAAGAAATTGCCTCACTTCATGAATAGTGCTGGGTCTTTGCCAGTCCCGGATAATGGTGACTTTGTCAGGATCGGGTGCCACACCTTCCGCGCTCACCACATGGCCTAGGTACTGCACCTTCGGTTTCAAATGGTGACATTTGGACAGTTTTATTTTCAGGCCAAAGTTTGACAGGGCTTTGAATACCTCGGCCAGGTGTTTCAAATGGTCTTCGTAGGTTTTGGAGAAGACGATGATGTCGTCCAGGTACAGCAGAACGGTTTCAAAGTTTTTATGTCCAAGGCATTAACCGCTGAAATGTTCCTGGCACATTGCTGAGCCCGAACGGCATGTAGTTAAACTCGCAGAGGCCCATTGGTGTTGTAAACGCTGTCTTCTCTTTGTCTGCCTCTGCCACAGGAACCTGCCAATACC
Source organism: Dendrobates tinctorius (assembly GCF_039654945.1). Lineage (NCBI taxonomy): Eukaryota > Metazoa > Chordata > Amphibia > Anura > Dendrobatidae > Dendrobates > Dendrobates tinctorius. The sequence goes on along the minus strand of NW_027361937.1, from coordinate 8,521,822 downwards.
CACTGGTGAGATCTAAGATAGAGAAATAATTAGCAGTTCTCAGTGCGGTTAGTGATTCCTCAATTCTAGACAATGGGTAAGCGTCTTTATGTGTAATGCTGTTAATCCGCCTGTAGTCTACACACATTCTCATAGTACCATCTTTCTTCTTAACGAGGACTAAGAGAGCTGCCCAGGGACTACAACTATCTCTGATTACCCCAGCCTCCTTCATCTCCCATAACATACTCTTGGCACATTGATAGTGTGCTGGGGGTACAGGCCGGTGTCTCTCTTTAATGGGTGGATGATCTCCAGTGGGGATAAGATGTTGGACCCCTTTTGCCTGCCCAAAGTCTAGAGGATGTTTGCTGAAGACCCGTTCAAATTCTCGAGCCACCCGGTAAGCCCCATGCTTTTGGTGCGAAGGGGTGGAGTCAGTACCTACGTGTAGCTGCTGACACCAATCCTCCTGCTGCCCTTCAGAGCCATTCTCTTCCACCTTGTCAGATGAAAGCAAGGGTTCTAGTGTCTCGATTGCATTGTTACTGACAGTGAACAATTTAGCAAGGGTGGTATACCGGGGTAACTGGACCTCTCTCTCCCCACAATTTAAGATGTGTATCGGTACTCTCCCCTTGCGGACATCCACTACCCCTCTGGCTGTTAGGATAGTGGGCCTACTATCTGAGTACATGGGTTCTACCAGGGTTTGGTAATCTTGACCCCTTAGGCCCATTGCTGCCCGACACCAAATTAACATTTCACTTCTGGGAGGTACTGCAACGGGAAAAGGATCACTTACTCTGACACTGACGACTTCTCCACCTGTTGTCTCTGCATCAGTGCTCTGATCTCCTTTTGAAGAACCCGTTGCTGACTGGAGCTGGTGGTCTCGGCTACCTGTTGTAACAAAGAAATAATTTCTCCAAGACAATTTTCAATTACATTAGTGCTTAAAGTGATCATAGGATGGCATTCTCGTTTGTCAATATCAACTATTATCAAACCTTGTGATTGCAATTCTACTCGGCCAATCTTGATGGTCACCTCTTTATATCCCATCTGAGGCAAGGGCTGACCATTGGTGGCAAAAATGGTAAGGTCTTTATCTGGGCTATGAGTAATGTCTGAATCTGCCCAGTACTGCTTAAAAAGAACACATGGTATCGTTGTCACCTGGGAGTCGGTGTCCAGTAAAGCGTTCATCGGAAAACCGTCAATCACAACAGGCAGGATTGGTCATCCTCCTACGTACTTGTCTCGCCAATTTGGTGGGACTGGTCGTCTAAAGCTGGAGTCACACATAGCGACTTACCAGCGATCCCGACAATGATATCAACGTGTCAGGATCGCTGGTAAGTCGCTATGTGATCGCTGGTGAGCTGTCAAACAGACAGCTTCACCAGCGATTAGCACAGTGACGCCGCGCGTGTGGCATCGCTGTGTTCGTTAGCGCTGATGAAATATTCATGTCAAAAATAGAATTAAAATAAAAAATATTGTTATTCTCACCTTCCGACGTCCTGCGCAGCATTCCCGCCTCTCTCCACGCTCCGGTCCCAGTAATCCTTTGCGAGAATTACCGCGATGACGTCCGTTCTCACGGGATTGTGAAGTCTCGCGGTCATTCTTGCAAAGGATTACTGGGACCGGGAGCGTGGAGAGAGGCGGGAAGACTGCGCGGGACGCCGGAAGGTGAGAATAACAATATTTTTTATTTTTTTCATTATTTTACACCTGATCGCTGGTCTCCCGCCTGTCACACGCAGCGATGCGTGCTGGCCAGCGGGAGATCAGCGACGAAAAAATTGTCCAGAGGTTTCTTGCAGCGATCAGCGATACCGGCAGGGGGGCCGGTCGCTGATCGCTGTCACACACAGCGATCTCGCTGGTGAGATCGCTGTTGTGTCATAAAAGTTGTGACTCAGCAGCGATCTCGCTAGCGAGATTGCTATGTGTGACGGGGCCCTTACTCCTGAGGGTTGGCCCTTTGCCCCAGGGGTTGCTTGTTTAAATGACAGGATCTGGCTAGGTGTCCCGCCTTGTTGCAGCTGCAACAGATGGGCTGTCCGTCCTCGTCGTAACGATCGCTGTCTCTCCCTCTGGTCGGTGGGATTCTCTTCTGCTGTCGCCATGGGACGTCTTCTGGACTGGAGGCCAGCTGGATCTTCTTCTTTGGAATCACTTGCAGGGACTGCACAGTTTTTGTGAGTGCAGCCACACTTTTGGTTAGTTCCTTGACTTGGAGACGTAAGTCTGCAGCAGAATCATCATCTTGGGACAGCTTGTCAGTCTCAATAGAGGTCTTTGGAAAGGATGCTGTCTCCTGCTGGTATGTAATTGCAGGATGCTTGGAGGGCTCTGTGCTGCTAGGATTCGGTTCATGTAGCACCCATATGGCTCTATCCTTAAAGTGTGCAAAGTCCAATTCAGGATTTTGTAGGGCCATTATGCGCAGCTGTGTCCTTTGGTTGTTAGACTGGAGTCCCTCTATGAACTGCTCTGTTAGTAATCTATCTTCATCTTGCACACTCTCAGGGTCAACCTGCTTTACGGCCCATAGTGCCTCCTGAAGATTAAGGGCATAGTCCCGTATACTGTCCTGCACTCTCTGTTTGCACCCAAAGAATCTCATTTTTATCTCTGTTGCAGTGCGGGTATCAAAAGTGTTCTTCAGTCTGGCCAAGATTTGTTTGACAGTCCCTTTGTCAGTGTCCGGCCAGGACTTTACTTCCCTCTGGGCCGCACCAGTTAACTGGCCAATGAGGATACTGACTTTTTGGCTTTCTGACAGGGGGTAAACTTTGAACAAACTACATAGTCTTTCTTTAAAATCGCTAAGGGTGTGCGACTCCCTTGAATACTGAGGTAACCAGGCTGCTCCTGGTATATATGGCATTGATAGCGGCATTATGGAAGCTGCGGCTGCGACCGTTGCTGAATCTACACCCGAGTTGGGCATTTTCTTCCTGTTTTTCACTTGCTCACAATAGAGCACAGCTCCAGCTTCACTGGCACGCCCCTCTCTGCTCGCACGCACTGTGTGACGCAGTTATGGCGGTTATTTTAAAGCTCAGTAAAGTCTTTAGCACTTAATTTAATAGTCTATGGCACACAGTACCCAGCTTTGCTAGGCTCGCTAAATCCTGTTCGTGACGCCAGTTGGAGTACCCGGGTGCGAGCGGCGCCGGCGTGAGAGGGCGCGCAGGCGGTGAGCAGGGCCTTGGGGTACTTGGTTCCGGGCCCGTCGACTTCAACGGGAGACGGTGTCACGGCGGCTCCCCGGTCTGTGGCCCTGGGGCATCCATTAAAGAAAATAAATAAAATAGGGGATAAGGGGAAAAGTTGTTGTGATGTTGTTAGAATTGATAAAAATGAAGATAAAGTTTATAGATGATTATATACGTGACGCCACCTGTGGTATTCTGGTCAGAGGTGACCAGCGCTGCAGTGTTGTTCCCCTGAGACTGTTGATGTGGTGCAGCTGAGGTGAAAATAGCTCTCCACAGGTAGAGCAATAGTCCCAGAACAAAGATGTTAGATTAATAGTCAAAATGGCTGTGAACGTTGGGGTGCAGAGAAATGAGAGGAGGACACAGAGAGGTGCAGTTTCTTTACCTTTTACTGGCAATTGGTTGCAATCCAGAGTACCACATACAGGAGATGGGATGAGTCCGGCTCGCCTGGAGGCATTCAGGAGATCCACCTTGCCAAGTGGGGGTTAGGACCTTCCTTCTGCGCTTTGTGTGTGGGTCTCCGCGGTTTATAACTAAGCTGCAACCCTCAATTGCGTGATGATTTCACTAACCTGTATGGCTGTCAGCAGGAGCCTATTCCACGGGTATCATCCTTTTCACCGTCAGCCCCGGGCTCCTTATCTGCTGCCGTGCCCTCAGGTGTTCAATGTCGCACAGGAACCTACAGTCCCCCGTACTTTCAGATTCGGCGATCAGGACATACAACTCCTGACCACCAAGGACTCTGACGTCCCTTTTCTCTCTATTAGCGCTTTGCTCTGGGGTCTGCTATATGCAGTTTTTTAGCTTCCCCAGAGCCTCCTTTCAGATCAGCTCCCTGTCTTGAACTGACAGGATCTTCCAGAAAGATCTTTTTACCTCACGTTTTAACTGCCTTGTCATTTCCCTCACAGCTCACAGCTGCTCTCGTTTCCATGACCACCCCCTCAACTCACTTCTAGCTGACTCACCAACCCCATCTGCTGGCCAGAATTTATAAGGCAGCTCCCTTTTCTGACTTGCAGCAGGAATTGTGATTTAATCTATGTTACCTGGCATGGGGGTCCCCTTTCTGCCTCCAAGCATGACTTCACCTCTTAGAGGGAGGCAATGTCACTGTGACAACCGGACTCTGGGGTGTCACACATCCCTTTTGCTAACTCCTCAAGAACTAGGAATTTTTCTCCACCACAAGCAGTGCACCCGGATTCCATCACCTCCCGCCTCTGAGAGTTTGAGTCCATCTTTCCAGGCTCAGGCTCAGTGCACCCAAAGGCCCTGATCGCCATCTCGAGTTTCCTAGGTCGACAGACGAACTCGTATGGAAGGGTTCTTTGGCAATCCACTGGCTCACGCTGTCCCTAGCAGCATATCGCCTGTGACCGATGCTGTCACTTCATCACCCTTTCTCTAACTGAACTCAAGACTTCCTGAACTTGGCACTAACTCTCACCCCCCCTTATCTGGGCCAGCCGTTACAGGTAACCCTGTGTAGAATAAACTGCAGCCCGACAGTGGTTTACTTTCAGATAACATACATCAATAGAGAATAAATTTAACCACATTTAACCACTTGGCGTGTCAAAGAGTAGAACATCACCTCCACTACTCCTACAAACATCTTTGCAGATCTTGCAGAGCCTGTACAGTTAGCAATTCAGTGGGTGAAAAATTGGCCCAAAGGTCAAGGAAAGAGCTTAGATGTGGAATAAGACTGCTCTGTTTTCAGTACTAGGATTTACTGGGAAGCCCAATTTGATCTTTGCTACTTCTCCTACAATCCTCCATTTTGACTGGCAGAGACAGTGACAGATCACTTCTATAGTCTTGTCATTTCTAGCACTCACTCGGCATAAATTGACAGGTGTCCTTTAAGAATTGACCTAAATGATAGCAATTCCTTCTTCCTTGAAAGCTTTCCTTTTAACAGTATAACATCTTAATGTTTTTTTTTGTTCCTCCAAGATCACAGATTTCTGCAGAAATGGGCAGTTATTACAGATCCAAAGGACACCCGAGCAGGCATAAAAGGTTTTGTAAAATGCAATTTGTCTGTAGTTACAAGGGGAGATCCCATGATGGCACCTCCATCTACCAGCAGCCAGAATGATGATGTGGAAAAGTAAGTGTCATTTATAGATACCTCATTAACCATAAGAAATCATCTTGGACTACTACAGTAACTACGTAAAATTTTCTATTGCTTGTAAGAACAATATGTCTAGTTTAGCTTATTAGTAACTCTAAAACTTCCTCTAGAAACGTGACATAGCCAATATTTTTGTGGAGAGTAAAATGTTAACTATAAATCTGTCAAATATGTTAATAAGTATTATATTTTTGAGTGTATCAAACATCAAGTTATTTACATTTCATTTTCATGAGTTATGTCTATGGTTTTCTTTGGGGATGTTACACTGAAGGCTTTCAAGGTTTGATCAGTGGAGATCCACCCTTTGACACCAATGGGTCAGAAGAAGGAAGCATTTCTTTCTGGGATGTTGCATTGGATCATTTTTGTTACTTAGTACATGTTATCAAAGTTCATGTAATGTCCATGGTCCGAGGAGAGCCTGTAAGGGTGTGACTAGTTGAACATCTGACTCTTCACTAGAGACCCTGATTGTGGAATTAGACTTGGCTCCCAATGGATGCCAGGTGCTACTCCAGGGCAGACCTCAACCACATGGCAGCTAACCCCCAAGGGGGCAGAAAAATGGAACTGCCAAGAATGGATGGACTTGTTAAGTACAGACAGGCATGGCAGGAATACTGGAAGAGAAGACAGGTGCAGGCAGGTATGACAGGTATACAAACTGCCACGGCAGGTGCAGGTAGGTAAAGCTGGTATGCAAACTGGCACAGCAGGTGCGGGCAGGTAGGGCTGGAAGGCTCAAGCAGGGACAAGCAGGAACGAGTAAAGCAAGCAGGTACAGGCAGGTACTAGCAGGAACTAGCAGGTACTGGCAGGTACACACAAACAAGGACCTAACAAGCGTGCAGACTAATTGACTAAACATATTGCTCAGGCACCTCCCATCGGGTGGAGGTGCTTTAAATAATAAGTGTCTCCTAGACATTGGCTGGGGACACTTTGGGATGGGACTCTCTGTCCCTTTTAGAATGAGGTAGCTTGCGCTCCCTAAGCACAGTGCCCTGGGATGTGTGAGCTGTGCACAGACACAGGGCAGCAGCAGGAGGAGCAGAAAGTGTGGAGCCGGGGACATGGTGGTGTGTGAGTCAGTGTCCCTGCTGGGGGAGGGAGGAAGTGTGCAGGGACGCCGGCACCACAGTTTCATTGAAGGGGAACCACCCTCATGAACTCTATGGGCCAGTAGAAGGAAGAGAAAGGTACTCTCTTTCTTGGATTGCTCATTGAAAGCTTATCCTTAGAATATGTTATTGGTGAGAATCCACTCCCATGGGCCAGTAGAGGTAATAGATCATGGCATTCCCTTTCTTCTGCGCCTTCACAGCCCCTGACATAATGCTGTCTATACTTGTGTAACTTGTACAAACATTGTACTTGCATTTTTTTCCCACTAGGAATTTGCTGCTTCCCAAAAGAATTCCAGCAGAAAGGCCTTGGTCAAGATTAAGTGTTAAAATCTATAAGGCGGAAGGACTACCCAGTATGAATGATGGCATTATGGGAAGCTTCTCTAAAATGATGGGAGATAAAAAAGTGTTCATTGATCCCTATGTCCAAGTTATTTTTTCTGGACAGCAGGTATATAAACATTACAGTTATGATGTCTAATCTTATTATATCTTGATACAGATCTCTGAAAAACACATTTTGGGTTTGTCCTTCGTCAATGGACAATAGAGTGTCAGCATCTGAAAAAATACATTTAGTTCTAATGTTTAATCAGTATTTTTTTGGTTTCATATTTTAGGGAGAGACCTCTGTAGAAAGTGACACCAATGAACCTGAATGGAATGAGCAAATCAGCTTCATTGAGCTTTTCCCACCTCTTGTCCGTAAAATAAAGGTTCAGGTCCTAGATGATGCCCATATTGGAGATGTCGCTTTGGCCACTCATTATATTGATCTTCAGCAAATATCAGACCCAAGCAAAAATGGTGAGACTGGGAAAATCTGTGAAAAGTAACTTACATAAAATGTATATACAATAATCTCATGCAGATTTGTTGCTTAGTTATTGCCAAAAGTTAGTTTTGTACATGGCCACAGTACTATGGTAATGCATTTTTGGCAGGACATAATGCGTCACTTTAGAAAGTGTTGTAAAATAAAAAAAGAATAATGAGTAAAGTGGCCAATGTCAAATAGAGAACGGCTTTGTAGCCCATCATTTTGTATGCTATTTCTGATCGTCGCACAATAGCAAAAAATTATTAAATTAAAGTTCAGTATTTTTCAACTGTATGGCCAGAATGACAATAACAATTATAGATATTATTAAGTGCGAGCAATTTTTGATCATAAAAATCTGATCCTAGTGTACTCAATGATCATCCAAACATTTTAAGGGTATCTGTCACCCAGTTTTATCAACGCCATCTGAGAGCAGCATAATGTAGGGGCAGAGACCCTGATTCCACCATGTATCACTTACTAGGCTGCTTTCTGCAGTTTTGATAAAATCACTGTTTTATCTGCTGCAGAAATACCAATTCTCTAAATATTGAGCTCTGTATAACCCCACCGACACCACTGATTATCTGCTTTCTATATACACTGTGCATAGGCAGAGAGCTGCCATTTAGTGTTGGGGGCATTGTTACAAAAAGCTGATGAATATGGAGGAATACATGGCAGCAGATTTACTAGCCCTCAAGTGGTAATCTCATGATGATAAACTGATTTTATCAAAACTACTGCAAACAGCCCAGCAAGTAACAAATCACTGGAATCAGGGTCTCTGCTATCACATCATGATTGGGTGTCAAAAACATGCTAACAGATTCCCCTTAATCTCCTGATATTGAAGATCTTCAGGTTCTTGGGCCAGACTGCCACTGATCAAATACTGAGTATAGTCCATCAATTTGCTAATACTGGAAAACCCTTTTAAATCATCATAATAATATCTGAACCTGTCTAAACAAAACAAAATAACATTCCATTTCCTAATATTTGTAATTAACTATTACATATCAGCCTCACAAATGTGGATATTAAATCTACAAATTGTTCTTTTTAGCTGGCTTTAACCCAACATTTGGCCCAGCTTGGGTCAACCTTTACGGCTCTCCACAAAATTACACCTTGAGAGATGTGCACAAGGATTTGAATGAAGGTCTTGGTGAAGGAATATTCTATCGAGGTCGTATTCTCATGGCTGTGAATCTAGAGATTTTTACCAACAACAATATCCAGGAAAAGAAACCACTTCAAGCTCTTAAAAACGCATTCAGTAAGCTGAAAATGAAAAAGAAAAGCAAAAAGTCAAAGGAAAAAGAGAAAGAAAGTGTGGCTGCTGAGAGCGCTGAAGGAGGAGAAGAGGAAGAGAACAAAGAGCAGCCTAGTGTAGTCAAAGTAGAAGTGGATGATATCCTTCCCCTGCCAGAGGTACGTGAGAGGACAAAGCTCAATCTTTGGGTTTTTCAAGATGCATCTTGATAGAGCACCCCAAAAGCCTAATGCTACTTCTGCGCTAAGATATGGTGTCTTATCAACAACTCATCGAACATAATGGTTCTGTCTAAATTTTTTGTGTCCATTGTTCTGTAGAATGCACTGGGTGTTAAGGAAGAATTCCTTCTGTTTGGAGTACTATTCGAAGTGACAATGATTGACCCAACTATTGGGAATAAACCTATGAAATTTGAAATCTCCATAGGTAAGTCTTTAGGCAGTTGCCAATACTCTGGCATTTTTTTTTTACTCAATTTAAAGAAATTTATTGGGATTGATGAAACATAGTTTGTGTTGCTGTTCTAAAGATACAGTAGAGCAACTCTACTAGACGAAATGTTCAGATTCACCATTATGTATCGGTGTCAGTTAGGGTTAGATGATGTTAGAGCAAGCAGCTAAGGCCTGTTTCACACTTCAGTTTTTAGTGTCAGTTAAAATCCGCCAAAAAGGCGGAAAGCGGATCCGTTGCTAACTGATGTGAACGGATGCCACCGGATCCGCCCAATGAAGAATTTTAAAGGAACCACTGCCCGGGAAGGGGAGAGAGAGAGAGAATATTTTTTCTGTCCGCCAGAAATGATTTCAGGGTTAAATTTCCGCCTGACTTCATTCCTCCGGGCATGCGCTGTATAAAAATGGGGATCCTGCAGTACAAAAAACGTTACATGGTCCGTCCAGGCATATCGGCAGACGCAAAAAAATTGACGGATCCGCAAAAAAACGGATCCAACGGATGGCCGTCCATCAAGATCCGCCGGTAATGCAAATCAATGGGGAAAAAAACGGATCCGCCAAAAAAATGGAGGATCCGTTTTTTTGCAAAAACAGCGGATTTTGACTGATGGTCAAAAACGGAAGCGTGAAACAGGCCTGAACCAAACCAATTGCCTCTAACTAGAAGAAGTCTTTTCAGGGTTTTCACTACTATTATATTGATGACCTATCCTAAGGATAGGGCATTGGCATCAGATCAGTGGGGGGTCAAACACCACCACCAATCAGCTGCCAGCAGGTCCAGCAGTGGCCCGATGTAAACGATATATGGAGCAGAACAGCAAAGCTCTATTACACTGATGGTTACTGAAATGTAACACAGATCAGCTCATTATTAAAATAGGTGCTAATCGGAGGTACCCTGATTATACACTGTTTGCATCCGGCAGCTACAAAAGCTGGTGGCAAATGGTAGGAAGGGAAGGAGTGCCAGGTGACCCCAACCGATCTGAAATTGATCACCTATCCTGAGAATAGGCCGTCTCTATTATTGTAGGGTTGGAAAACCCTTTTACTTCTGTGGTTGACCCTTAAATTCACCCTGCAGTTTATAATAATATGTACCCAGAAGGGCCTGTCTGGTTGTGGTCTGCCTTGTCCGCTACATTGTTGGCAGAATCGGTGTTCTTAAGACACCCATACTGTAAGTGTTGTGACGGAGCACAAAGTCACTGACTCCTTCACTTACCCCAGCAGGCCACGGGTATCATTTGTAATATTAGTCGTGAAGTAAATCTTGCTTTCATCGATCCAGGGTAATATAGTAATATGTCCCATCTGGCGCTTGGGGATGGGGACATCATTTGAAAGCACAGTGTGATTTCAAATGTTAGGGCTGAATTTCAGCCTCAGTCCGTACCTGCATGTACCTATAGTATTATCAGATGTCTATCATCAGTACAGTTTCTTTTAACAGTATATTTTATTATGTCTACGTAATACATTTTTCTACTCCTACTGTACAGGAAACTATGGAAAAACAGCAGAAATAATCACAAAACCATCTAAAAAGAAAGCTGATGCAGTCCCGGAAGAGCGTCAGGGTCTGCTTGACGCAGGTTCAGAAGATGAACTTGACGATGACCCAATTAATAATGAGCAAAGCTTCAAGTCGCTATCCCCTCCTAAGAAGCCAGAACGTACAGAACCAGACGAGTAATATAAGCTTAAAATTCTTCATATATTAACCCACAAAAATTCCTCATCTGCCCCTCCCACCACATACAATTGTGCTCAAAAGTTACCATACCCCGGCAGAATTTTTGCTTTCTTGGCCTTTTTTCAGAGACTATGAATGATAACACCAAAACTCATGGTTGGGTGAAGCCATTTATTGCCAAACGACTGTGTTTTTTCTTTTTAAATCATAATGACATTCAAATTACCTTGATAAAAAGTTCACATACCCTATTTCTTAATACCGTGTATTGCCTCCTCTAACATCAATGACAGCTTGAAGTAATTTGTTGTGGTTATGGATGAGGTTCAGGATACTGAGATGGCTACTCCAGAATCTTCACTTTGTGCTGCAGTAGACAATGAAAGGTTGACTTGGCCTTGTGTTTTGGATCGTTATCATGTTGGAGCGTACAAGTACGTCCCATGTGCAGCTTCTAGGCTGATGATTGCGAATTTGCATTCAGTATTTGCTGATAACGTGCTGCATTCATCTTTTCTTCAACTTTGTTCAAGTTTCCTGTGCCTTTGCAGTCACACATCCCCAAAACATCAGCGATCCACCTCCATGCTTTACAGTAGGAATGGTATTTCTTTCATCATAGGCCTTGTTAACCTCTCTCCAAATGTAATGTTTATGGTTGTGGCCAAAAGTTCAATTTTGGTCTTATCACTGCTTATCTCTGTGCTGTTTTGCGTATTGTAGGCAAAATACTTTGTGGAATTTGTGCAGTAATGGCTTTCTTCTGGCGAATCGACCATGCAGCCCATTTTTCTTCAAGTGCCTTCTTATTGTGCTTCTTGAAACAGCCACACCGCTAGTTTTCACAGAGTCCAGTATTTCATGTGATGTTATTTATGGGGTTTTCTTTGCATCCCGAACAATTTTCCTGACAGATGTGGACAAATTTTTTTTGGTCTACCTGATCGTGGTTTTGTTTTTACAGAGCTCCTGATTTTCCATTTGTTAATCACAGTTTGAATGCTGCTGACATTATCAATTCTTTCGATATCTTTTTGTATCCATTTCCTGTTTTATACAGTTCAACTACCTTTTCCGGTAGATCCATTGACAATTCTTTTGCTTTCCCCATGACTCACAGTCCAGAAATGTAAGAGGCTGGATGAAAGATGCAAGAGTCTGTCTGGATCCCAGAAACTCACTCAGATTTTATGCAAACACACTGATTACAAGCAAACAGGTCAGAGGTGAGGATGTTACCTTTAGTAGCCATTCACACCCATTTGTGTCAACTTCTGTGCATGTTATCAGACCAAAATCACCAGGTTATGTAAACTTTTGATTGGGGTCATTTGGATGTTTTGGGGTTTTCATAATGATTTAAAAAGGAGAAAACGTAGTAGTTTGGCAATAAATGGCTTCACCCAATCACTAATCATGAGTGGAGAAAAAGTTTTGACGTTATCATTCATATTCTCTTAAAAAAGGCCAAGAAAGCAAAAGTTCTGCTGGGGTATGTAAAATTTTGAGCACAACTGTAAATGCATGCTCAGCTCATTTGTGCATGCATATGTACTAAATTTGGAGAGAGGATTCCATTTTCACCTGACATCTCTAGTAGTGTCTTAACTTCCTTGATAAAAACGTATAGGGTGTAAAAGTTCAACATATCCAATCCTTTACCCCCAACATCATCTGTTCTGGAGAGTTGGAAGGCACTGATCCACGTAAGATAGTAGACTAATCACTCAGAAATTAGTGGATTTCAACAACTTTTCTCAGTTGTGTATGTGCACTTGTACCTCTAAGAAACCATTTCATATTAGGGAAATGCAGTATACTTGTATAGGATTACTGACTGGGGTCCAGAAACCTTTCTGGCCCGATAGTTATATTCTTTATTATGTAGCTGGAGTTCTCATTGAATCTAAAAATTATTATTATTTATTATTATAGCGCCGTTTATTCCATGGCGCTTTACATGTGAGGAGGGGTATACATAATACATACAAGTACAGTAATCTTAAACAATACAAGTCACGACTGGTACAGGATGAGAGAGGACCCTGACCGCGAGGGCTCACAGTCTACAGGGGATGGGTGAGGATACAGTAGGCGAAGATAAAAAAGGATAAATATGTCTGACTTGAGCATACTAACAACTGATATTAAAAAGCAAATGTGTAGAAACTATTTAGCTACGTGTAATATCAAAATGGGAACTTAACCCCTACATTATCTTGAAAGTATAGATCGTAATTTCTGGTACACATACAGGGCTGAAGCCCCGCTTTGTGTAGCAGTCTACTAAGGGGACTATTGAAGTCATTAAAAAAATACTAAAAATAAAGAAAAACACACAACTTCTTTTGCCCCATTCAAAATAAAACAATAAAAAAAACACATATGTTATCGCTGCTTTCAGAAATGTCTGTTCTATCAAAATATAAAGTAAATTAATCAGATCGGTAAATGGCATAACAAGAAAAAAATCGAAACTCCAGAATTACGTTTTCTTTGGCTGCCACATCATTAAAATAAATGCAATAACAGGCGATCAAAACATCATATCTACCCAAAATGGTATCAATAAAAAAGTTTGCTCAGTATACAAAAATAAGCCATCTCCCAGCCCCAGATCCCCAAAAATTGAAGCTCTGCGAGTCTTAGAAAATGGTGACATATGCATTCTTTTTCTTACCAATTTTGGAATTTTTTTTCACCACTTAAATAAAAAAGAACGTACACATGTTTGGTATCTGCAAACTTGTACTGACCTGGGGAATCATAATGGCAGGTCAGTTTTAGCATTTAGTGAACATGGTAAATAAAAACCCCAAAAAACAATTGTGGAGTTGCACTTTTTTGCAATTTAACCACTCTTGGAATTTTTTTCCTGTTTTCCAGTGCATTATATGGTAAAATCAATGGTGGCATTCAAAATTACAACTTGTCCCGCTAAAAAACAAGATTTCAGTTTGCCCCCCCCCTCCCCCCACCAAAGCGCAGATGCAATTTGCACACTTAGGCCAGGGTCACACTTAACGTATGAAAAATCAGTCAAAGTCTCTCAGCTGAGAGTCGCACGAGTGTTCTCCGAATGGTCATCCGCGTGTAATCTGTTTGCAATCCGATGATGCGATTTCCTCGCATCTCTGTATCCGTATGGCATCCGTATGTCATGCATATGGCTTTACATTTCTCACTGACTTTCCCCATTGAATTAAATGACTCAATGTGCTGAAATGAGGAAAATGTGTGCGTATTTCTCGCTAGCTCCATTGATGGTCCATGTGGTGTCTGATTTTCTCTCGTACCCATAGACTTGCATTGGCGAGACTCGGCCGATATACGCCTACAATCTCAGCATGCTGTGATTTCTCTTGCACGCAAAATATGCCTCCAAAAAAAGCGGTGATGGGAGCTGGCCCATAGATTAACAGTGGTCCGAGTGCTATGTGATGTTTTCTCGCATAGCACTCGTCCGTATTCAACGCTAGTGTGACCCCAGCCTTAGTCAAGTGCCGACAAGCCACTCTCACTAATTCTCTCAATATTCAATGAAAAACTGAGAGAAGCAGGAAGAATAGCTCGTTGTCACAGGAACCTAAGCATGAAAATTTCATATGAGTGAAGTGGCCATGTGAGGACTGCTGGAACCTGACAGTGAGTATATTACATGCTGTTAGGATTGGCTACAGGGCTTCATTTTGAGCACGTTTGAGATGAAAGTCTGTGACTCTATGTGACTGTAGGCTTCTGAATTCTTACAGCGCATGCACTGCACACTTTCAGGATTCTCCCTTGGCAAGAGTGGACAGCCATGTCACCACATGCATGTAATTTGTATACTTCTGGCCACATTCCAACTAGACATGTCTGTCCTCCCTCAATTTATTTTCATTGAGCGAGGCCGCTCATGTCTAGTTAGCACATGACCGCATGTTTGTAAATCGCCAGCACAAGAGAATCCAGACAGTGTGTAGTATGCACTGTGAGAATTCAGAAATCTGCAGTCACATAGAATGACTGCAGACTCATCACAAACATGGACAGCCCCTTTAATGCTCCTAATAAATAAAAATATGAGAATTAGTATCACAAAAAAAATACATCTAGGTACCTTTTTAGATGAATGACTGCAGAGACGTCTCTTTCTTTTTATCTTGATTTTGTCCAGACTTCATGATTACTCTTCCCATCCACAGCTCGTCTCTGCAGACTTCCATCTTCTTCAAGTTTGTGCAGCACATCTTCACATGATGCCCTTAAAGATAGCAGTGTCATTATAATGCTCCTGAATAAAAATATCTGTCCTACACTGAGCCCCTGAATAAATAATTGCCCCCTACTATATTCCCTGAACAAAATATGATCCCCACATTGTCCCTCTTATGGTACATGCTTTCCACACTGTCCCCTCCTTTCCATATTGGGGCTCCTGTTCACTGTGTCCCCCCCTATAGGGCCCAGTCTTTATACTATACCCCCTCCCCACACTCCCCCTCCCTGGATGTGACCTTACACTGTTCCCACATGCTACCCCGCCACACTACTCAGTCTTCATTCTGTGCTCACTCACACTTTTCTCCCCCATACTGTCTCCTCACATTATTCCCCTCAATAGTCTCCTTACACATTTCCTCCTCCCTCCTCATGCTGTCATCTCTCACATCCCCTTCTAACCATACAAATCCTCACGAATCCCACGACTCCCCATACTGTGACTGCAGCCATCACCCCCTTCGCTCCCCATACTGTGTTCGCACCAATACTCCCCATACTGTATCTGCACCCATCTCTCCATACTGTTTCCTCATACATTCTAACCACTTGCCACTCATACTGTGGCTTCAAATCTTTTCCGCTCCCCATATTGTGTCTGCACCTGTCCCTCCCTTGCTCACCAAATGTGTGTCCTCAATTCTTCCCCCCACATAGTAAGTCTTCCCCCTACAGAATAAATCCTCCCCAACAAAATAAATCCTCCTCACAGAATAAATCTTCCCCCACAGAGTAAATCACCTCCCCCACAAAATAAATCCCCCCACAGAATAAATCTTCTCCCCTACAGAATAAATCTCCCCCACATAATAAATCATACTTACAGAATAAATCTGCCCCCCAGAGTAAATCCCCAAGAGAATAAATCTCCCCCCACTGAATAAATCACCCCCATAGAATAAACCCTCCTCACAGAATAAACCTCCCCCACAGAATAAATCTCCCCCCACAGAATAAATCCTACTTACAGAATAAATTTCCACCCACAGAGCAAATCACCTCCACACACACAGAGTAAATTACACTCCTTGAGTAATGCTTGACAGCCAGCTCAGCAGAGAACTGCCGACTCTCAGTCCGGGGGGGTGGCAGAATGTTGTCACCAGGGGAGACACTGACTGCGCCCAGCTGCTGGCTGCACCCGGGGCACATTCCCCTGCAGTTCCACCTTAGATACGTCTCTGGTGTTACTATTACCTCTACATTTGGTCCCTATAAGTAGGTGTAAGTTAGCATATTAGTAGGGCTGTAGGATATTAAGTAGCATAAGGGAGCAATTTATGGATAGTGTGACATTGTGAGGGAGCCCAGGGCTGTAGTCATGGCTCTCAATGGGGGTGTTGTTGCACCCTGGCCCTCCGTCACATACACACAATGTCCCAGTGATAGCATACCTTTTTGTCTGCTTTCCCGTCCATCTGGATCCTCTCTGGTCCAGTGGGGGTTCCTTTCCTGGGGTTCCACACAAATAGAAGCAGAGTCAAATTCCAGCTTAAAACAAACAATTTTACCTAGTTCCTTTCTCAGCTCAGTTCACATTTAGGTACAGCACAAAATACTTCACAAGACATAACATTTTCTGTCCCTGTGCTGTCCCTCACTTCTTAAGGAATATTGCAGGGTCGCACCGTTGTACCTGGTACTACAGCATTCTGTCTGACCAGTATGTTTAACTGTAGGAGTTCCCGGTCCGTTTTGCCCCAGACATGCAGGCGTCTTCCTAAGTAGCTGACCGCCATCATGACAAAGCTGCCCTGTATTGCTTGGCTTCACTGGCAAATATTGCTCCTAGGCCCTGGACGAGCTGGGCTCCTTTACTTGCAATAACGTTATGGAGCTCAACTGCCCTGTCCGGGCTCCCAGGCCCTACTGACTGAAAGCCAGGAAACTCACTAACTTATCCCAGTTGGCCCCTCCTATCTTAACTAATTCCTACTCTAAGTTCCTATTCCTATTGCTGTCCTACAATGCCCCCCTCTAGTGGACTATTCCTATCACTACGCTTTCCTTATCTACACAATACAATATATATATATACATGTCATTATACAGCAGTATTATAATATACATTACACTATCAAATATAGCAGCTTTACATTTCACAGTAAATTTACCAGCTGTCCAGGAACGTACGAACACAGACAAGGAGGGAGAGTGAGCACAGCTAGTCCCTGCACACCCCTTACAACATTGTGGTATCAGCACTAAACCATCCACTAATGCGACTGCTTGTGAATCTAGGCAATATATCACGTAAACCAGGTTATTGAATAGTTTACTTGTCTGTTTGCAGTTCTTACTCTTATATTCGAATGGACAATGACAGGCCATGCTTACATGTGTGGAGCTATTGGGAAGACCACAGCTGGAGGTTGTACAATAGTAACTGGATAGTAAAGATTGCTGAGCGTTTGGTAAGGAAAACAATTTCCCAGCATTACACCCTCCTTTATACACTGCAATTCCTTTAGTACACTATCTGTGAACTGAACTGCTTAGATAAAAAAGAAACTATTAAAGAGAATCCATCAGCAGGTTTTTGCTATGTAATCTAAAGATACAGAATTCAAGGATGTGTCACTTATCAAAGGACATGCTGCACTACTGTTGTTTGCTAACTGTGAAGGATTTATCATGAAGATTAACATTGCTGGACTAGTCTGGCAACTAAGCACCTCACTGTCTATGGACGTTGTACATGAAGAGCCTGGTGTAGGCGGGTTTAGCTTTCTCAACTCTGCTCCATTCTAAATCTAAAAACTCTGATTGTATCACAACTGCTGCACCCAGTAATCTAAATGATACATCATTGGATTCTGGGTTTCTTTGCTTACATTACGCTCCTCTCAGATGAGGTAGCAATAACCTGGTGACAGATTCCCTTTAAGCCCCCCATACACATTACATTAACATTGGTAAAACCTGTCGATATTGCTGTAATGTGTATGGGAGCTCCGGACAATTTTTTGTCAATGGAGATATTGATGTCCAATTTTGGACTGCCGATCCTTTATTTCTTTCGGAGACAATCCAGAAAACAGGAGCACTCGTCCGAACAAGCTCTCCTGTGTATGGGAGAAGCAGCTCAGATGGCTGCATAGTTCAGCCGACAGCCATATCTTGTGTATGGCGGTATTACGTGCCACGTTTCCAAATCACAGCCAATTTGATTGGTCGAAAGCAGGAAGCTCTATATTATTATGTGTAGTGATTGATACAGTGGGGAAAAAAAGTATTTAGTCAGCCACCAATTGTGCAAGTTCTCCCACTTAAAAAGAAGAGAGAGCCCTGTAATTGACATCATAGGTAGACCACAACTATGAGAGACAAAATCAGAAAACAAATTCAGAAAATCCCCTTGTCTGCTTTGGCAAGATTTATTTTTCAAATTATGGTGGAAAATAAGTATTCGGTCATTAACAAAAGTCCATCTCAATATTTTGTTATATATACTTTGTTGGCAATGACAGAGGTCAAACGTTTTCTGTAAGTCTTCACAAGGAAGGCACAAACTGTTGTTGGTATGTTGGCCCATTCCTCCATGCAGATCTCCTTTAGAGCAGTGATGTTTGGGCCTGTCGCTGGGCAACACGGAATTTCAAATCCCTCCAAAGTTTTCTATGGGGTTGAGATCTGGAGACTGGCTAGGCCACTCCAGGACCTTCATATGCTTCTTACGAAGCCACTCCTTCGTTGCGCTGGCGGTGTACTTGGGATCATTATCATACTGAAAGACCCATCCACGTTTCATCTTAAATGCCCTTGCTGATGGAAGGAGGTTTGAACTCAAAATCTCACAATACATGGCCCCATTCATTCTTTCATGTACACGGATCAGTCATCCTGGTCCCTTTGCAGAGAAACAGCGCCAAAGCTTGATGTTGCCACGTCTATGCTTTTGGATGCAACTCAGCATTCTGTCTCTTCCCAACACGACGAGTTTTGTTTCTACCAAACAGTTCTACTTTGGTTTCATCAGACCATATGGCATTCTCCCAATACTCTTCTGGATAATCCAAATGCTCTCTAGCAAATTTCAGACGGTACCGGATATGTACTTGCTTAAGCAAGGGGACACGTCTGGCACTGCAGGATCTGAGGCGTAATGTGTGGCTGATGGTAGCCTTTGTTACAGTCGTCCCAGCTCCCTACTGGTCATTCTCTAGGTCCCCACATGTGGTTCTGGGATTTTTGCTCACCGTTCTTGTGATAATGTTGACCCCACGGGGTAAGATCTTGCGTGGAGCTCCAGATTGAAGGAGATTATCAGTGGCTTTGTATGTCTTCCATTTTCTTATTATTGCTCCCACAGTTGATTTCATCACACCAAGCTGCTTGCCTATTGCAGATTCAGTCTTCCCAGCCTGGTGTAGGGCTGCAATTTTGCTTCTGGTGTCCTTCGACAGCTCTTTGGTCTTCACCATAGTGGAGTTTGGAGTGGGCTGCTTGAGGTTGTGGACAGGTGTGTTTTATACTGATAACAAGTTCAAACAGGTGCCATTACTACAGATAATGAGTGGAGGACAGGAGCCTCTTAAAGAAGAAGTTACAGGTCTGTGAGAGCCAGCAATCTTGCATGTTCTTAGGTAACCAAATAATTATTTTCCACCATAATTTGAAAAATAAATCTTGCCAAATCAGACAAGGTGATTTTCTGGATTTGTTTTCTCATTTTGACTCTCATAGTTGTAGTCTACCTATAATGTCAATTACAGGCCTCTCTCATCTTTTTAAGTGGGCAAAATTGCACAATTGGTGGCTGACTAAATACTTTTTTCCCCATTGTATGTATATCAGTGACTATACATAGTGAGCATGTTTGGCTAGCAAACACATTTCAGACAGCTGTCTTTAGACATTGCAATGATTAAAGACATCTGTCTGAAGCATGTTTGCTAACCAAGTCTTGGCTCTGGATTTGCACCGTTTTAAATTTTTTTGTAACAATAAAGGGTATTTTTTAATCGAACGTCACCCAATCCCTGCGGTCAAACAGCGTTCGCTTCCCTCTTCCCCGCGTTTGGACGAATCACATACATCTGGATTGAGAGCAGCAGCGCTAACTTCCTACGGATGTATGTAATTTGATCACAGGCAAAGAGAGTGAAGCCAGCGAAGATTGACCTCAGGGATCGCGTGACTTAAAGGGGCTCCAAGATCCTATCCCAATATTTAGTAGGTGTAATAATAATAATAATACTAGCAAATGCTTTCAATTATAAATGTAGTATAGTTTTTCTGATTTGCTATGTCTCCTTCCTCCTGTGCAGGCATTGCAGGACCTTAGGTATCCATAGTTACGACCACTAGTAACTAGCTAACTATCACTGTTTAAACTGTCACTGTATAAGTGGTCGTAACCATGATACCTAAGGTCCTGCAATGTCTGTGTAGTACGTGTGTCGACTGGGGGGGGTGGTCCCTTTCGGCTGCGGATCAGATTGGAGAAAGACGCAGAAATCCATTAAATCAGGTCCAACTTTATTGTGTGTCCTCTTGACATCCACAGCAAACACGACAGCTTCTGCTCCTAGGCCCAGGTACCTGTCACCTCCTCCTACTCCTATTTGGCAAAGACCCCTAGGTTCCTTCACTGTGGCTGCCATCAGGCCCACGGCCACAGCGCTTCCCCCAACAGAGTCTGCCCGCTGCGACACTTACTGCTCCTTCAGTGTCCAGCCATCCGGTACCCCCAGGCATCCTTTCGTCAGCGTCCTTCTGACTTGCAGCTGTCCTCTCAGGGCCACCCCCTCTCTGAGTATCCATCTCTCTCCTCTGTCTCTCCTGAGCTCTTCCTTCTTCCATCCTCTCCTGAGCTCTTCTTTCTTCTGTCTCCTCCTGGGTGTCTGTCCCCCCTGGGACTCTCCTTCCTTTTATCTCCTCATCCTGTAAATCCCCTTCCTAGTCCCGTAACTCCGCCCACCATGACTCTGCAGTTTCCCTAGCCTAAAGCTTGCTGTTGAATCCTTTGCTCACTACTCTATGTCCCCATCTTGTGGCCAAAACCTGGTACTACACCATCTTTTGCTAATTCTAGCTGTTGTCCCACACATATACATTCAAGTCAGAATAAAGCATTGTACATATCACCTTTTACTTTTTCCCTCTTTATCAGATTGGTCCATAGGTCAGTCCTCCCCCTACATCTGCACAAGAGGAAAGAAACATAGCGAATCAGAAAAACTATGCTACATTTCTAATTGAAGGTATTTGCTAATATTGTTAGATAGGATAGAATCTTGGAGGTGAGAATACTCCTTTAATAATGTTACATGATCTCCAGGACAGCCAGTGCTGACACCACTGGAACAGCACTGACACCGAAGGTGAGTATAAGACCTTGCTCACACGTTCAGTATTTTACATCAGTATTTGGAAGCCAAAACCAGGAGTGGGTGATAATAGTGGGTGGTGACGTGTTTCTATTATACTTTTCCTCTCATTGTTCCTCTCCTGGTTTTGGCTTATAAATACTGAGGTAAAATTCTGACCAAATAATGAACGTGTGAACGTGGCCTCAGTGTTATTATTTTATTAGGACTAAACAAAGGGATTGAAAAGGAGTTTTCTGTGTAGTGGACAACCCCTTTAACATCACGAGAGAAAAAGCGCTGGGCAATTGAAATGTTACTGCCCAATACTTTTCTACCTGACATCTGGCATTGCAATACTCAACTGGCCTGCATACAAATTAGGGATGACCAGTGTCTCCAAAATCTTCAGCTTCAGCCGAAATACAGCTAATATGTATGGCTAGGTTAAGACTGTAACCATTCCTTGCAGGAAAATGGACTTGATGAGGTGGAGAAGTTGACAAGAAGGCCCAAATCACAACCAGAAATTCGTCTAAAACAAGTTTTTGAAGAATTTGTTGCTGGTTGCAAGTAAATGATTTTGTATTTTTATGAAAATGCCTAAATTGTAAATTTAACCCTGTTTTATGTTCATAAGACTTTACCAAACAGTAACTAGTAACCTACAATATATGATATCAATATCGTAGCAAAATTATGGTATGTTACTGCCCTTACACTTCATAATGTAAAAAATAATCCTGCATCCATAATTTCTCAACACCTATCCATAAAATTTGCCCACATACAAACAAACACACACACACATACATACAGACATGACCGAAAGTGTTGGCACCCTTAAAAATGTCCCACAAAATGAAGCATTTCCCCGAGAAAATTATTGCAATTACACATGTTTTGGTCTAAACATGTTTATTTCCTTCATGTGTATTGGAGCGAAACAAAAAATTGAGAAAAAAGACCACCGTAATTGGGCATCATTTCACGACAGAACCCCAAAAAAGAGCTGGACAAAATTTTTTGGTAAACAACAATTTTCCAACCATGTTGTCACGACTATGTTGCAAGTGTCCCGGGACCAGGACCAGGGGCTTCTTCCTTTTCCCTAATGATAGGCGTGCCCTTGCACGCCCTGTTCCCTGAATAACTTCTGATGATGAAGACGCTGGGGCCATATACCTTGCCTAAGCTCCTGAATCCGCCGTAAGTCTGTACCCTCCCCCCACCCAGGGAAGAGGGAAGTAGTAGTGTACCGTAATACACTAACCAAACTAACAAGGTAATGTGAACAGGGATAAAGGAAATTACAAATCATACAGATATGCTCACACAAACAACAGAGGAATACACTAGGGAGTGGAGGATGGGATGAAACCAAAGTAGAAGAAGAAAGGGAATTAGCACACACCAAAACCTAGCAACAATCATAGATAAATCCACCAAAGACTTACTCAAATAACCAACAATCTTCAGCCATGAAGCAAAAGCTAGGTTTGACAATGAGTGCTTGCCAGGATCCAGATTATATAGGAGATGGGAGTGGCTAACAGAGCACAGCTGAGAGCCTTAATGCAGGAATGCTTCCAAGAGCTCTCAACTGAGCAGATTTACCTCTGCACTGCTAAAAGAAACCTGCACCATTTAATATGAAGGTGAAGGGCTTCTAATCAGTGCAGGAATAGGAGAAATCAGACGCAGTGGTCTTCTGGCTCTTCTCTGTCGTGATGCTCATTCAAACTCAGCTGTAGCAAGTAACAGGTGTGGAAAATATGAAACCAGATAAAAAGGGGAGAAATTGACTCAATCTTTGCATTGTGTGTCTGTGTGTGCCACACTAAGCATGGAAAACATAAAGAGAAGAAGAGACCTGTTTGAAGACTTCAGAACCAAAATTTTTGAAAAATATCAGCAATTACAATGTTACAAGTCCATCTCCAGAGATCTTGATCTTCCTTTGTCCACGGAGTGTAACATAATCAAGAAGTTTACAACCTATGGCACTGTAGCTATTCGCCCTGGACTTGGATGGCAGAGAAAAATGGATGAAAGGTTGCAATGCAAGATCGTCCAAATGGTGGATAATCAACCCCAATCAAGTTCCAAAGAAATTAAAACTGTACTGCAGGCTGAGACATCAGTGTCAGGGAGAACTATCTGTTGACATTTGAATGAAATAAAATGCTGTGACAGGATACCCAGAAGGACTCCACTACTGACACACAGACACAATAAAACTAGACTGCAGTTTGCCAAAATGTACATGAGGAATCCAATATCCTTTTGGGAAAACGTCTTGCAGACAGATGACACCAAATAGAGCTTATTGGTAAAGCACATCATGCTACTGTTTACCGCACATGGAATGAGGCCTACAAAGGCAACAATACAGTATCTACAATCAAATATGGTGGAGGTGTAAATATGCTTTGGTGTTGTTATGCTGCCTCTGAGACTGGATGCCTTGACTGTGTGCAATGCATCATGAAATCTGAAGATTACCAAAGGATTTTGGGTCACAATATAGTGCCCAGTGTCAGAAAACTTGGTACTTCAAGAAGCACTCAGAAATTAATGGAAACAAAGCACTGGAGAGTTCTGAAGAGGTCAGCAATGAGTCAGGATCTAAATCCCATTGAACACCCGTGGAGAGATCTTACAATTGCTGTTGGGAGAAGGCACCCTTCAAATATGAAAGACCTGGAGCAGTTTGCAAAAGAAGAATGGTCTAAAATTCCACTTGAGAGGTGTAAGAAGCTTGTTGATGGTTATAGGAAGCGATTTGTTGCAGTTATTTATTTCAAAGGGTGTACAACCAAATATTAATTTTGTTTGGCCCATCTTTGGGGTTTTGTGCGAAACTATATCCAATTTGCCTTTTTTTCTCTGTATTTTTTGTGTTGTTTCAATACACACAAGGGCAATAAACATGTGTATGACAAAAGATTTGTGATTTCCATAATTGTCTGGGAGAAATACTTCATTTCCTGGAACAATTTCAAGGGTGTCAACACTTTTGGCCATGACTGTGTGTATGTGTGTATATATATATACATATATATATATACATATATAAACTGTACGTAAGTATGTGTGTATATATATATATATATATATATATATATACAGTTGTGGCCAAAAGTATTGACACCCCTGCAATTTTGTCACATAATACTCAGTTTCTTCCTGAAAATTATTGCAAACACAAATTCTTTGTTATTATCTTCATTTAATTTGTCTTAAATGAAAAAAACACAAAAAGAATTGTCCTAATGCCAAATTGGATATAATTCCACACCAAACATAAAAAAGAGGGTGGACAAAAGTATTGGCACTGTTGTAACTTACCTGTGGCACCTAACAGGTGTTGGCAATAAATAAATCACACTTGCAGCCAGTTGACATGGATTAAAGTTGACTCAACCTCTGTCCTGTGTCCTTGTGTGTACCACATTGGGCATGGAGAAAAGAAAGAAGGCCAGAGAACTGTCTGAGGACTTGAGAAACCAAATTGCGAGGAAGCATGAGCAATCTCAAGGCTACAAGTCCATCTCCAAAGACCTGAATGTTCCTGTGTCTACCGTGCGCAGTGTCATCAAGAAGTTTAAAGCCCATGGCACTGTGGCTACCCTCCCTAGATGTGGACGGAAAAGAAAAATTGACAAGAGATTTCAACGCAAGATTGTGCGGATGTTGGATAAAGAACCTCTACTAACATCCAAACAAGTTCAAGCTGCCCTGCAGTCCGAGGGTACAACAGTGTCAACCCGTAATAAACAGAGCTGTCTCCAGATTTATACATTCACATTTCAAAAATTGGCGCCATTAATGACATGTGATGCACCACAGAGGTCAAAGATCAGAACAATTCAAATGTCAAAAAATGTCAAAAATAATTCATCTATGGTTGATAAAATCAATTATACCTTTATTTTTTATTACAGAAACTCTAAAACTGGAATTTAAAAATTTAGAGTTTCTGTAATAAAAAATAAAGGTATAATTGATTTTATCAACCATAGATGAATTATTTTTGACATTTTTTGACATTTGAATTGTTGAAATGTGAATGTATAAATCTGGAGACAGCTCTGTGTATTCATATGACATCCCCTGAGGAAGAAGTGTTATAGACTTCGAAACGCGTAGGGAATAAAGGGTTAACTTATTAACCTGGTTTGGATATGAAATCTGTCTGGCAGCGCACCTAAAAGTCCAAGAATTTATTCCAAAGAATTTATGTGGCGGTCACCGATGTGGACCGTTGGACGTGCAGCAGGCTGACATACCGACTATACAGGCTTGACTCTCTCCTGGAAAGGGTGAGTATAAAACTTTAATATTACATACAAGTTTGCCCGGATAAGACCCTATTGCGCTCTTGTTTTAGCCTATAGTGTGAACAAGATAGAACACCTGTGGAGAGATCTAAAAATGGCAGTTTGGAGAAGGCACCCTTCAAATATCAGGGACCTGGAGCATTTTGCCAAAGAAGAATTTTCTAAAATTCCAGCAGAGCATTGTAAGAAACTCATTGATGGTTACCGGAAGTGGTTGGTCGCAGTTATTTTGGCTAAAGGTTGTGCAACCAAGTATTAGGCTGAGGGTGCCAACACTTTTGTCTGGCCCATTTTTGGAGTTTTGTGTGAAATGATCAATGTTTTGCTTTTTGCTTCATTCTCTTTTGTGTTTTTTCATTTAAGACAAATTAAATGAAGATAATGATACCAAAGAATTTGTGATTGCAATCATTTTCAGGAACAAACTGAGTATTATCTGACAAAATTGCAGGGGTGTCAATATTTTTGGCCACAACTGTGTATATATATATATATATATTGTTAGGAAATAGACACTGATATAATCATTACAATACTAGTCAAACATAGACACCAATATCATATTGATTTATATCGTGATACATTTTACTGCTCAGTAACACAAAAAGACCTAGTTAAAAAGACAAAGACATTCCTATTCCTTCTACACCTTGGAAATCTAGAAACATTGAAAGGGTCACAACTTATTTATTAACAAATTTCATTTTACAAACTGCATACATTATTTCATATATCTACCAGACCTAATGAAACTTGTGAGCTTATTTTGAAATCTGTGTCACACTGGCTGTATAATCCTGATAGTAAGATGAACCTGATATGAGTCCTGGTAGAGATAGCGAGAGTTCATAAGTTTAAAGGCCCCGTCAAACACAGCGAAATCACCAGCGAGATCGCTGATTTTGTGACGCCACAGCAATCTTGCCAGTGATATCGCTGTGTGTAACATGGATCAGCGACCGGCCCCCCTGCCGGGTTTCGCTGATCGCACTCGAACGTCCTGGGCCATTTTTTGATCGTTGGTCTCCCGCTGGCCAGTGCGCTTCGTTTTGTGTGACACCGAGAGACCAACGATCAGCGATGCTGGGAGCTGGTTTCCAATGTAAACAGCGGGTATCTAAGAGCCGCACTGCTCTTAGTTACCCGCTGTTTACCTTGGAAACCAGCTTGCTCGCTGGTGGGTCTGTCTATGTGACAGCTCACCAGCGATCAGCTAGCTATGTCCCAGCGATCCCATCCACGTCGGATCGTTGGTGGGATCGATGGTTCATTGAGGCGTGTAACGGGCCCCTAAGTGTAGTCTCTACCAACCAATCCAGCCTAATTGATAGCTGCAGCTTGCACTGAGCAGTGTGAGATGATCAGATGCAGAGGAGGGACACTGATGAGCAGTCAATCAGGTTGGGTGAGCAGTGATAGAGTTTAAACTTTCAGGAAAAATTATACAGCCCTCTCTGACATGAATTTTCAAAGTAAGTTAACCAGTTTTGTCAGGTCTAAGTGATGTATCTAATAATGTCCAGTTTTTATTATGCAGTCAGGTAACAAATTCACTTTAGGTTCAAGTTTCAACTAAGATGTTTCAGGGGGCCTCTGAGCACTATTGATTTGGTTAGTTTGTGTTGGTTTGCAGACTTTGATTAAATATATAGATGTGATAATAACTAATTTTGAGGTCATTGTGCTATTTGCAGGCAATTCTCTCTCAGTGCTGGGAAGAAAGCCATGGCCCGACCAAACAACCTTGATCAATGCAGGATGAAATCTCTTCCGCACAACATTGTAAGTCTGTTTCAGGGATAAAAAGAATTTCTGCTTCCTATAAAGTGGACAATCAAACCAAAAAGGAGGCACTTTAAGAACTCTTTTGCTAACTCAGCTCTACTTCTCGTATTTCTTACATGAAAACTGTCAGCGTACCAGAATAACATGAGAGATAGACTCCCTCATCACAGAAAATAAATCGGGCACCTGGAGAAGAGTCAGCTGTGCCGCTTGTCCCTGCTTGGCACGGCTTGATTTGCAAGTGGAGCCGGGCAAGGAGAAGCAAGTGGGAGGTTACCCAGTAGACCCTTCTCCTTTCGCTTGGACTCTTGTTTTTGTAACCCACAGTTCTAAAACTGCTTAAGTCAAATTTATTAATGAGTGCTTGGCTTTCAATAAATTTGCTGCATCCTGGAGTATCCATGTGCAACAAACGGTAATTTGGACAGGCTGTGAGCTCACATAGATTTCTCCTAAAATTGATGCCAATTTTTAGGTGGCATGCCAGCTGTGGCTTGTCAAGGTAAGGAGACTTATTCGCCTTGCAATGCTCCTCTGGGAAAATAATTCCAGAAACCTTACTTCTTAGACCCTAGTCCAGAGCCTCTCACCTTGCCAAATCAGATCTCATACTTTGCACTGACGAGAGCCAACAGCTCGAAACACCGTGTCTGCAAATTGAGATTCTGATTTGGCTTGTATCCTAAGTCATACTACAAGACTCGTTAAAGGGTTGATTGTGACTTGTAGGATCGCTACTACCAATAGGTGGCGCTGTAGAGTAAAAGTCCTCTTTCTTTCTGAAGAGGCAATTTGCATATAATTTTTAGGTGTAAATTATAGTAAATCTGTTGTGCTGTATTAGCATCACTCTTTTTCACTATGCTCCCCTCATGTAAAATTGTAAAAAAATTAATTTTTTTTGGGCAATACGTAAGTCAACATCTCTGACTTGCAGGTATGCGGTTAATCTGCAGGTTAGTAACGTTCTCACACCATGTGGCTGCCCTACTGAGAGCCCCGCTGCCA
The DNA here is from genome assembly GCF_039654945.1 of Dendrobates tinctorius. NCBI lineage: Eukaryota > Metazoa > Chordata > Amphibia > Anura > Dendrobatidae > Dendrobates > Dendrobates tinctorius. The sequence continues at coordinate 8,493,353 of NW_027361937.1, read as the reverse complement.
GGAGGAAGTGAACTTTATTCCATCATGCAAGCTCGCACTTTCAGTCATAGGGGTGGGCCGGCATGGGCTCAGTCACCCCTCTGTGCATAAGAGCACCAGCTTAACAATGCCTCTGGTACTGACTGAAAGCCAGCTCTAAAGAAACCACTGGAGCCATAGGCAGAGGAGGACATGACTTGGGGATGGGTGGACCTTTACTCCTGCAGCTTTTTTGGTATAGTCGTATAGATGTTAACCCCTTCACCCCCAAGGGTGGTTTGCACGTTCATGACCGGGCCAATTTTTACAATTCTGACCACTGTACCTTTATGAGGTCATAACTCTGGAACGCTTCCATGGATCCTGGTGATTCTGACATTGTTTTCTCGTGACATATTGTACTTCATGTTAGTGGTAACATTTCATTTAAATAACTTGCGTTTATTTGTGAAAAAAACGGAAATTTGGCAAAAATTTTGAAAATTTCGCAATTTTCCAACTTTGAATTTTTATGCCTTTAAATCACAGAGATACGGCACACATAAAACTTGATAACTAACATTTCCCACATGTTTACTTTACATCAGCACAATTTTGGAACCAAAATTTTTTTTTGTTAGGAAGTTATAAGGGTTAAAAGTTGACCAGCGATTTCTCATTTTTACAACACCATTTTATTTTTAGGACCACATCACATTTGAAGCCACTTTGAGGGGTCTATATCATAGAAAATACCCAAAAGTGACACCATTCTAAAAACTGCACCCCTTAAGGTGCTCAAAACCACATTCAAGAAGTTTATTAACCCATTAGGTGCGTCACAGGAATTTTTTTGAATATTTAAAAAGAAATGAACATCTAACTTTTTTTCAAAAAAAAAAACTTCAGGTTCAATTTTTTTTATTTTAACAAGGGTAACAGGAGAAATTGGACTGCAAAAGTTATTGTGCAATTTGTCCTGAGTACGCTGATACCTGATTTGTGGGGGGGAACGACTGTTTCGGCGCATGGCAGAGCTCAGAATGGAAGGAGCGCCGTTTGACTTTTTCAATGCAAAATTGGCTGGAATTCAGATCGGACGCCATGTCACGTTTGGAGAGTCCCTGATGTACCTAAACAGTGGAAACCCCCTACAAGTGACCGCATTTTGGAAACTAGACCCCCCAAGGAACTTATCTAGATATGTGGTGAGAACTTTGAACCCACAAGGGCTTTACAGAAGTTTATAACGTACAGCGGTACAATTAAAAAATCATATTTTTTCCACAAAAATGATCTTTTCACCCCAATTTTTATTTTCACAAGGGTAACAGGACCCTAAAAGTTATTGTACAATTTGTCCTGAGTATGCTTATACCACACATGTGGGGGTAAACCACTATTTGGGCGCATAGCAGAGCTCGGAAGGGAAGCAGCGCCATTTGACGTTTTTGGCTGGAATTGAGATCGGACATCATGTCGCGATTGGAAAAACCCTGATGTACCAAAACAGTGGAAACCCCCCACAAATGACACCATTTTGGAAACTAGACCCCCTAAGGAACTTATCTAGATGCGTGGTGAGAACTTTGAACCCCCAAGGGCTTCACAGAAGTTTATAACATAAAGCCGTACAATTAAAAAATCATATTTTTTCCACAAAAATGATCTTTTCACCCTCAATTCTTATTTTTCCAAGGGTAACAGCACCGTAAAAGTTATTGTGCAATTTGTCCTGAGTACGCTGATACCCCACATGTGGGGGTAAACCACTATTTGGGCGCATGGCAGAGCTCGGAAGGGAAGCAGCGCCATTTGACGTTTTTGGCTGGAATTGAGATCGGACACCATGTCGCGATTGGAAAACCCCTGATGTACCTAAACAGTGGAAACCCCCCACAAATGACACCATTTTGTAAACTAGACCCCCCAAGGAACTTATCTAGATGTGTGGTGAGCACTTTGAACCCCCCAGTGCTTCACAGAAGTTTATAACGCCCGGGCGTGAAAATAAAAAATTCGTATTTTTTCCACAAACATGATCTTTTAGTCACCATTTTTTTATTTTCCCAAGGGTAACAGGAGAAATTGGACCCCAAAAGTTGTTGTCCAATTTGTCCTGAGTATGCTGATACCCCATATGTGGGAGAAAACTACTGTATGGGCACACATCGGGGCTCGGAAGGGAAGTAGTGACGTTTTGGAATGCAGACATTGATGGAATGGTCTGCGGGTGTCATGTTGCCTTTGGAGAGCCCCTAATGTACCTAAACAGTAGAAACCCCCCACAAATGACCCCATTTTGAAAACTAGACCCCTAAGGAACTTATCTAGATGTGAGGTGAGCACTTTGAACCCCCAAGTGCTTCACAGAAGTTTATAACGCTCGGACGTGAAAATAAAAAAATCATTTTTTTCCACAAAAATGATGTTTTTGCCCCCAATTTTTTATTTTCCTAAGGGTAACAGGAGAAATTAGACCCCAAAAATTGTTTTGCAATTTGTCCTGAGTAGGCTGATACCCTACATGTGGGGGTAAAACACTGTTTGGGCGCATGGCAGAGCTTGGAAGGGAAGGAGCACCATATGACTTTTTCAACTCAGAATTGGCTGGAATTGAGATCAGACGCAATGTTGCATTTGGAGAGCCCCTGATGTGCCCAAGCAGTGGAAACCCCCAATTCTAACTCCAACCCGAACCCCAACACACCCCTAACCCTAATCTCAGCCCTAACCCTAACCCTAACCCTAACCCTAGCCCTAACCCTAGCCCTAACCCTAATGGAAAAATGGAAATAAATACATAATTTTAAATTTTATTATTTTTCCCTAACTAAGGGGGTGATAACGGGGGGTTTGATTTACTATTTATGGCGGTTTTTATGTTTGGCAGCTGTCGCACGCTAAAAGACGCTTTTTATTGTAAAAATAGTTTTTGCATCACCACATATTGAGAGCTATAATTTTTCCGTATTTTGACCCACCGAGTCATGTGAGGTCTTATTTTTTGCGGTACGAGTTGACGTTTTTATCTGTACCATTTTCGGGCACGTGACATTTTTTGATCGCTTTTTATTCCGATTTTTGGGACCCAGAATGAACAAAAATCAGCGTTTCATGAATTTCTTTTGGGGGAGTGCGTTTACACCATTCCGCGTGCGGTAAAGTTGATAAAGCGGTTTTATTCTTCGGGTCAGTACGGTTACAGCGATACCTCATTTAGGTCGTTTTTTTATGTTTTGTCGGTTTTATGCAATGAAAACTATTTTATATAAAAAATAATTATTTTTGTATCGCTTTATTCTGCGAGCTATAACTTTTTTATTTTTTCACTGATGATGCTGTGTGGCGGCTCGTTTTTTGCGGGACAAGATGACGTTTTCAGCGGTACCATGGATATTCATATGTGTCTTTTTGATCGCGCGTTATTACACTTTTTGTTTGGCGGTATGATAATAAATCATTATTTTTTGCTTAGTTTTTTTTTTTAAGGGGTTCGCTAAAGGGGTTAACTAATGGGACAGTTTTATACGGCGTGTCGTTATGGACGCAGCGATACCTAATATGTGTACTTTTATTGTTTGTTTTTTTTTATTTTCAAAAAATGAATTTATTGGGGAATATTTTTTTTTTTTTTTACTAATTTATTTGGCGATTTTTTTAAAATTATTTTTACACTTTTTTTTTATTTTTTTTTTACTTTATTACATAGTCCCAGGTGGGACATCACTGTCCTGTGACAGATCGCTGATCTGTCACATCACAGATCACTGTGACAGATCAGCGATCTGTCACAGGCTGTGCCGAAGGCTTCCTCATGCCTGCGCTTTGCAGGCACTGAGGAAGCCAGCTTCCTGCAGGCCCCTAAAGGCCCCCGTCGCCATCTTGGATTCGGGGGCCTGGAGGAAAGGAGCCCCCCGCAGCAGCGCTGCACATTGCGCTGCCGTGGGGGGCTCAGGGAAGGACGGAGGAAGCCCCCTCCCTGCCAATGCTTCCCTTTAACTCCCGGTACACCGCGATCATGTTTGATCGTGGTGTGCAAGGGGTTAACATGTCGGGGGCGGTCCGTGACCGCCCCTGACACATTGTGCCAGGTGTCAGCTGTGATAATCAGCTGCCACCCGGCCGCGATCAGCAGCGCTCACCACGTGGGCGCCGCTGATCGCGCTAGACGTACTATCCCGTCCATGGGCATAGGGGCCCAGGTCCCATGGACGGGATAGTACGTCGGATGGCAGGAAGAGGTTAAGCACGAGTGATGTTGCTTTCAGAGTAAGAGGCACAGTATGTCTGTGCCTGGGGGGTCACTGTGAGGAGGGTGGGGCTTATATAGAACAGGAAATCTGTCTCTCTCCCTCTTTCTTACACAGGATGAACAGGAGGAAGCATTTCCCGCCCACCTGCCCTGTTTATAATCATTGTCCTAAAACGTTTTAATTATTGCTTGTATGATGAATTCTTTATTGTATTTTTGAAATTACCATTGTATATTTTGTTCCAGGTTCAATTTTATCATGGCTATAAAGAGTTAACAGCATTAACCTTCTAAGCCCAAGGGAAGGGCCATCCTTCAGCCATGGTTCCCTAGAGGTTTCCTCCACAGGGGGTTTTTCCTCTCCTGAGTGCTGTAGGATGACTCTTTGTGAGTCGGAGGTTTGCCTAGTCCCCTTAATGCTTTTGCAGGGACTTCTAGTTTATAAGTTTATTAAAGTGATTTATTAAAAAAAAAAAGTGTCAAATGTGAATTTATAACCCGTCACAGCTTTGCGGTTTAGGAGTCAGGTGGACGTTGCAGACAAGTTAAGGTGGATTCAGTTTAACTAATAGAGGATGTAAAACCTCATGGTGGTGAACAGGCTCGGCTTTGGTGACCAGCCTCAAGGACGTTGTAATGGTAACATCAATCAGGGGCAGGCACAGTGGTTAAGCACAGGAGTGGGGATAATAGGGTCATTGGTGCCCTGAAAGTTTACTGGCTCTGCTTGAATGGCAAGCCAGTGCGTGCCACCCCTTTATGGCTGTCTGTCCTGGTTCTGTATGTCAGACAGCTGGGGATATCACAGTACTTGTGAATCCCAATGTACAAGCACTTCACCTGACTCCTACTGTGATTGTTTTAATCCTGTGATTTAAATAAAGCTGTGGCCATTTTGACAACCAGTACCAGGCTCTTACGCAGGAAAACGATGAAGAAATACATCAGGATAAGACTTTGCCCACAAACAGCAACCTTGTACGCCCTCAGAGTCCTCCTGGATGGAGAAAGAAAAATGTTGTGAAGAAGAAACGGAGAGTGGTGGTCATGGGGGATTCCCTGTTGAGAGGAATAGAGGCCGCTATCTGCAGACCGGATATAACTTCAAGAGAAATGTGCTGTCTTCCAGGTGCAAAAATTAAAGATGTGTCTGACAGGATATCAGGACTCTTCAGACCTACAGATGACTACCCATTCCTGCTACTACATGTGGGGACAAATGACACCGCAAGAAACGACATGGAAACCATCTGCAGAGACTTTGAAGACTTAGGCAAGAAAGTGAAAGAACTGGGAGCGCAGGTGGTCTTCTCTTCCATCCTCCCTGTGGATGGCCATGGAACAAGGAGGTGGAATAAGATTCTGCAGGTGAACAACTGGCTACGTCGATGGTGCCGTCAGCAAAGATTTGGATTTCTGGATCACGGAGTGAATTACCTTTACGATGGACTACTTGCTAGAGATGGGGTGCACCTTACGAAGACTGGAAAACATGTATTTGGAAGTCGCCTTGCTACACTTGTAAGGAGAGCTTTAAACTAGAACAACATGGGAAGGGAAGCAAAAGACCAGAAAAAGCCATACACCTGACAAAGGCTATTGAGAACTCTGCCATTAGAAGTGGAAGGAAAGAACAAAGACAAAAGAATCTAATTAATAAAAATATTGGAGAAAGAGAAACCAATCACAAATTAAAATGTTTCTATACTAATGCACAAAGCATGGGCAACAAACAAGGAGAATTGGAACTACTAACACAGGAAAAGAAATATGATGTCATTGGAATCACTGAAACTTGGTGGGACAATACACATGATTGGAATACAAGACTAGAAGGATACAACTTATTTGCAAGAAACAGACTTGATAAACGAGGAGGAGGTGTCGCATTGTATGTTAGAAACGCGTATATCTGCACAGAGATTGAAGCTTCAGAGACAGGGAGTTCTGTGGAAACTGTTTGGGTAAGAATACAAGGACAGAACAATGGAAAGAACACCATTGTAGGCATTTACTATAGGCCACCTGTGCAAGCTGAAGATATGGATGAACTCTTTATGCATCAAATGGCCAAGTTCTCCAAAAAATATGACATAGTTGTCATGGGAGATTTCAACGATCCAGACATTTGTTGGGAATCTCTCTCAGGCAAAACTAACAGGTCAAGGAAATTCTTATCCTCTCTTGCTGACAACTTTATCTTCCAAAAGGTAGGGGAGAAAACAAGGGGAACTGCTACCTTGGATCTAATCCTTATAAACAGGGAGGAAATGGTTGAGGAGGTAAAAGTGGCTGGGATCCTAGGAGGTAGCGACCGTGCTATTTTAGAATTTTGGATAACTAGAGGAGGAAGACCTGTGAAGACTCAGACGTCAAGGTTAGATTTCAGAAAGGCAGATTTTAAGGGATTCAGAAAGAGAATTGGAGGGATCCAATGGCTGGATATCCTTAAAGACAAAAATGTCCAGGAAGGATGGGAAATCTTGAAAAATGAAATTCTCAAAGCACAATTGTTAACAATTCCAAAAAGAGGGAAGAATAGGAAGCATTTAAGGAAGCCAGGATGGAAGAACACAGAACTTAACCACATGCTAAAAAGGAAGAAAAAAATGTTTATAAAATGGAGAGAGGGAGGCATTTCTAAAGAAGAATATAATGCTGTCTGCAGAACCTGCAGGGCACAAATCAGATTAGCTAAAGCTGACAATGAACTGAGGCTTGCAAGAGATGTCAAAAGCAATAATAAAGGATTTTGGGGATATGTCAAAAGTAAAAGAAAAGTCAAAGATGCTAAAGGATTTTTACAGGATGAAAATGATGAAATGGTAAGACAGGATGTTGAGAAGGCCGAACTTTTAAATTCCTATTTTGCATCTGTTTTCTCTCAGAAAGGAATTGTAACACCAACTGTTCTTCACTGTCCTATTAAGGGAATAGAAGAATCCAGGATATCTATAAACAGAAAGATAGTGAGGAAACACTTAGCTAACCTAAATGAATTCAAGTCTCCATGTCCAGATGGATTACACCCCAGAGTACTGAAGGAGATAGCAGAAGAAATTTTTGGACCCCTCTCCATAATCTTTGAAAATTCTTGGAGAACAGGAGAAGTCCCAGAAGACTGGAGAAGAGCAAATGTTGTTCCTATCTTCAAAAAGGGGAAGAAGGTGGACCCAGGCAGCTATAGGCCGGTGAGTCTGACTTCTATACCAGGAAAGATCTTTGAACAAATTATTAAACAACATGTATGTCAGTACCTGGATAAGAGTGAAGTGATTAAACACAGTCAGCATGGGTTTGTAACTAATAAGTCATGTCAGACTAACTTAATTTCCTTCTATGACAGAATAACTGATTGGGTGGATCAAGGAAATGCTGTAGATATAGTATATCTTGACTTCAGCAAAGCATTTGACAAAGTATCTCATACAATCCTTATTGAAAAAATGACTAAGTATGGAATGGACAAGGCAACTGTTAGGTGGATTCATAACTGGCTTAGTGATCGGACCCAGAGAGTGGTTGTAAATGGCTGCACATCCAGTTGGAAGAATGTCTCAAGTGGGGTACCACAGGGCTCTGTCCTGGGCCCTGTATTGTTCAACATCTTTATCAACGATTTAGATGAAGGAATTGAGGGTAAACTGATTAAATTTGCTGATGACACAAAGCTAGGAGGGATAGCTAATACTAGAGAAGAGAGAGAGAGGATTCAGAAAGATATAAATAAACTGGAGAAGTGGGCAGCAACTAACAGAATGGTTTTTAACAGGGAAAAATGCAAAGTACTACATCTGGGCAATAAAAATGAAAAAAGCATATACAGAATGGGAGGAATAGGCCTAAGCAACAGCACATGTGAAAAAGACTTGGGTATACTAATAGATCACAGACTGAATATGAGTCAACAGTGTGATGCAGCAGCAAAAAAGGCAAATGCAATTCTAGGATGTATTAGCAGAAGCATACAGTCTAGATCACGTGAAGTCATTATTTCCCTCTACTCCTCTTTGGTCAGACCTCATCTGGAATATTGCGTCCAGTTTTGGGCACCACATTTTAATAAAGACATCAACAAACTGGAGCAAGTTCAGAAAAGAGCAACCAGAATGGTGACCGGTCTGCAAACCCTGTCTTATGAGGAAAGGTTGCAGGATTTGGGATTGTTTAGTTTGCAAAAGAGAAGACTGAGAGGAGACTTAATAGCTGTCTACAAATATCTAAAGGGCTGTCACATTGTAGAAGGATCAACTTTATTCTCATTTGCACAAGGAAAGACTAGAAGCAATGGTATGAAACTGAATGGGAGGAGACACAGATTAGATATTAGAAAAAACTTTTTGACAGTTAGAGTGATCAATGAGTGGAACAAGCTGCCACGAGAAGTGGTGAGTTCTCCTTCAATGGAAGTCTTCAAACAGAGGCTGGACAGACATCTGACTGAGATGATTTAGCGAATCCTGCTTTGAGCAGGGGGTTGGACCAGATGGCCCAGGAGGTCCCTTCCAACTCTACGATTCTATGATTCTAATGTGTTGTGTATTTATTCTAGTGCCTAGGTTTACTGTAGTTATGGTGGTTTTAAGATGGAGTGGGGGTCCATCCCATATCCATAAGTCATGATGAGCCGGCTGTCGGTCAGTTCTAGGTGCCCATTAACATCTGCCGCTCACTATGCACTGAGAGGTGACTAAAACCATGCCATCCCACCACTGTGAGTCAAAGAGTGAGGATGCTTGGGTGAATAAAGTTCATTTCCTCCTGGCAGGGCTCTCAGTGCCGGCGCAGTGTCAGAGCGCTACTAGCCTGCAGATTGACCCTATATCTGCAGCTTAATAGTGTTATTTTACATGACAAGGTTCCTTTAATAAATCTCCCCAGCAGTATCACCTCATAGGAAAACAGAGATCTCTGCAGTTAGGTAATCAGCAGGTTTTTCTATTACCTGTGGTTCGGGTAGCATGAAACTTATGACAGGTTTCCTGAGCTAATATTGCGAATACAATGATTATTCTCTAACAGTCTTGTGTTAGTATTTTGTAAGCTGAAGCCAGGTATGGAAACTACAGAGGAAAATGTAAAGTGGAAAGATTAATATCTCTTCTGTAGTCCGTTTCGGCTTACAAACACCCATATAAAATGCTGATTTTGTTGTGTCAAAAAGATCTAACTTTACGTAATGTGCCAGTGTAGACTCTTTATTTTCAATAAATGCTAAGTTGTTGGTCTTAGTAAGTTCTACTTTAGTTACAAATTAGGTGTTAACAGCCATTTCCGTATATTTTCAATTCCTTTATGGTGAACATATAGCATAAAACAAACTGCAAAAGTAAAGAAGTATAAAGTGACACATGGAGGCTTACATAGATATGGCAAATGTACTGAGTTACCGTAAGGGTGGGGGACAATGGCTATCGCGTTCCTACCCCTGAAGACACTAATCACATTGTGGGTATAATGTCTTGCGTCTTTTGTTCATTCATCCTCCTCTTCATAGTCTTTTTACTAGGCATTGCTCCTACCAGCCAGTTTCCTACTCCACACTGATGAGGGGCAATACCCCGAAACAGCTGTATGTGGATGGATACCATGTTTTGGCATAGGTGGTTTCCTTCATTGGAGACTGCCCTTCCCGTGGTTGTTCCTTCCCGGGCAAAGACCTGGCTGGTCATTGCTTGCGTTGAGAAACACGTGATGGTGTCTCCGCGGCTTCTGTTTTGCATGTTTTACATATTTCCCATAAGGGATGGGGGCAGTGCTCTAGAATCACTGCGTTGAGAAACACGTGATGGTGTCTCCGCAGTGTCGGATGTTGATCTCCATGAGTTCATTCATCCTCCTCTTCATAGTCTTTTTACTAGGCATTGCTCCTACCAGCCAGTTTCCTACTCCACACTGATGAGGGGCAATACCCCGAAACAGCTGTATGTGGATGGATACCATGTTTTGGCATAGGTGGTTTCCTTCATTGGAGACTGCCCTTCCCGTGGTTGTTCCTTCCCGGAGAAAGACCTGGCTGGTCATTGCTTGCGTTGAGAAACATGTGATGGTGTCTCCGCAGCTTCTGTTTTGCATGTTTTACATATTTCCCATAAGGGATGGGGGCAGTGCTCTAGAATCACTGCGTTGAGAAACAAGTGATGGTGTCTCCGCAGTGTCGGATGTTGATCTCCATGAGTTCATTCATCCTCCTCTTCATAGTCTTTTTACTAGGCATTGCTCCTACCAGCCAGTTTCCTACTCCACACTGATGAGGGGCAATACCCCGAAACAGCTGTATGTGGATGGATACCATGTTTTGGCATAGGTGGTTTCCTTCATTGGAGACTGCCCTTCCCGTGGTTGTTCCTTCCCGGGCAAAGACCTGGCTGGTCATTGCTTGCGTTGAGAAACACGTGATGGTGTCTGCGCGGCTTCTGTTTTGCATGTTTTACATATTTCCCATAAGGGATGGGGGCAGTGCTCTAGAATCACTGCGTTGAGAAACACGGGATGGTGTCTCCGCAGTGTCGGATGTTGATCTCCATGAGTTCATTCATCCTCCTCTTCATAGTCTTTTTACTAGGCATTGCTCCTACCAGCCAGTTTCCTACTCCACACTGATGAGGGGCAATACCCCGAAACAGCTGTCTGTGGATGGATACCATGTTTTGGCATAGGTGGTTTCCTTCATTGGAGACTGCCCTTCCCGTGGTTGTTCCTTCCCGGAGAAAGACCTGGCTGGTCATTGCTTGCGTTGAGAAACATGTGATGGTGTCTCCGCAGCTTCTGTTTTGCATGTTTTACATATTTCCCATAAGGGATGGGGGCAGTGCTCTAGAATCACTGCGTTGAGAAACACGTGATGGTGTCTCCGCAGTGTCGGATGTTGATCTCCATGAGTTCATTCATCCTCCTCTTCATAGTCTTTTTACTAGGCATTGCTCCTACCAGCCAGTTTCCTACTCCACACTGATGAGGGGCAATACCCCGAAACAGCTGTATGTGGATGGATACCATGTTTTGGCATAGGTGGTTTCCTTCATTGGAGACTGCCCTTCCCGTGGTTGTTCCTTCCCGGGCAAAGACCTGGCTGGTCATTGCTTGCGTTGAGAAACACGTGATGGTGTCTGCGCGGCTTCTGTTTTGCATGTTTTACATATTTCCCATAAGGGATGGGGGCAGTGCTCTAGAATCACTGCGTTGAGAAACACGGGATGGTGTCTCCGCAGTGTCGGTTGTTGATCTCCATGAGTTCATTCATCCTCCTCTTCATAGTCTTTTTACTAGGCATTGCTCCTACCAGCCAGTTTCCTACTCCACACTGATGAGGGGCAATACCCCGAAACAGCTGTCTGTGGATGGATACCATGTTTTGGCATAGGTGGTTTCCTTCATTGGAGACTGCCCTTCCCGTGGTTGTTCCTTCCCGGGCAAAGACCTGGCTGGTCATTGCTTGCGTTGAGAAACACGTGATGGTGTCTGCGCGGCTTCTGTTTTGCATGTTTTACATATTTCCCATAAGGGATGGGGGCAGTGCTCTAGAATCACTGCGTTGAGAAACACGTGATGGTGTCTCCGCAGTGTCGGATGTTGATCTCCATGAGTTCATTCATCCTCCTCTTCATAGTCTTTTTACTAGGCATTGCTCCTACCAGCCAGTTTCCTACTCCACACTGATGAGGGGCAATACCCCGAAACAGCTGTATGTGGATGGATACCATGTTTTGGCATAGGTGGTTTCCTTCATTGGAGACTGCCCTTCCCGTGGTTGTTCCTTCCCGGGCAAAGACCTGGCTGGTCATTGCTTGCGTTGAGAAACACGTGATGGTGTCTGCGCGGCTTCTGTTTTGCATGTTTTACATATTTCCCATAAGGGATGGGGGCAGTGCTCTAGAATCACTGCGTTGAGAAACACGTGATGGTGTCTCCGCAGTGTCGGATGTTGATCTCCATGAGTTCATTCATCCTCCTCTTCATAGTCTTTTTACTAGGCATTGCTCCTACCAGCCAGTTTCCTACTCCACACTGATGAGGGGCAATACCCCGAAACAGCTGTATGTGGATGGATACCATGTTTTGGCATAGGTGGTTTCCTTCATTGGAGACTGCCCTTCCCGTGGTTGTTCCTTCCCGGGCAAAGACCTGGCTGGTCATTGCTTGCGTTGAGAAACACGTGATGGTGTCTCCGCGGCTTCTGTTTTGCATGTTTTGTAGATATTGTGTCTTGTGAATTGTAATGTATTGTGATGTGATGTGTAGTAATGTGAAGTATAATATGCATAGTGTGTAGCAGTGTTATAGGTAATGTTAGTTATGTATTATGCAGGATGTGATAATGTAAGGTACAGTAGTATTAGGATAGGTAGTGTATAGAGTAAGCTAGAGTTAATGTTTTGGACAAGCCCACAGTGGGTTGGGTTAGTGTTAAGGTAAGGAACTGTTTTCCTGTTAGTGGGTTAGTTTGAGTTTAGAGTGAAGTGAGCAGAGCTACCTAATGTGTGATCCACAGTGAGAGGAGACTAAAGGCAAGGGATAGTGTGAGCCTGAAGAAAAGTGACCCATAAAACAGATTGGCCTTCCGGAGGCTGGTCCTAGGAGAGCACGAGTCACGAGATCTACAGCTTGTAACACAGAAGGTAACGGGCCTTAGTAGGACTGAGGGATGGGGACTAGTGAATGGTCCTGAGAGAGAGATCTAAGGCGCCAGTAGTGGAAGAAAAAGGACACGAACTGCGAGTAAGGAAACTTCCTGATCAGCACCGTGAAGTTAAAGCTGGGTTGTGGCGAAGTAGGAAGAAGCAGTGTGCCTTGAAATCCCTGGAGTATACTACAGAGAAAGGATACTGTTTTAAGAAAATGCATCATATTGTAAAAGAAACATCCATAAGACTTTGTACCAGCTCTCCTAAAGATATAACTATAATCAAGTAACCATTCAGTAAGGAGTTTATTTTTGAATGGTGGATTTCCTCATTGAGCTGTGAAATATCTGGTCCTGATGAGCCCACAGCATTGGCTACATGCGGGTTACGTGGGCGTAAAGCCCTTACAGCAGAAGTCTACACACCCATCCAGGATTCATACTTTCATATAACGCCCCGGGGTGCTGGAGACGAGTGCCTCACCTACAGCTACCGCCTTTGCCGCGTTAGACTACTATGTGGTTTTATGTTCGTATGTGTCGGCTTGATGCCTGACAATGTTCTAGTTCTTCAGTTTAGAATTAGAAATTAAAAGAAATATGTCAGCAGATTTTGGCCTTCTAGTCTGAGAGTTGCATGATGTAGGGGCAGAAACCCTGATCTCAGCCATTTGTCACTTATTGAGCTGCTTGCTGTCATTTTGATAAAATGTTGTTTCAGTAAAATTAGTGTTTTATCAGCAGGAGTTGTCTCATACCATATACCTACTCTGTGTAAAGTCGCTACCACCACTGATTGGTAGCTTTCTGTTTACACTGTGCATGGACAGAAGCCTGCCAATCATTGGTGTGTGTGGCTTACACACAGGTCAGCATTCAGAGCACTGCTAGATTTGGAGTATAGAAAACTGTGTGGTTTTGTTTTTTTTACAAAACTACACCAAGGAGTCCAGTAAGTAACACATTGCTGGAATCAGGGTCTCTGTCCCTACATCATGTGGTTGTCAGATACCATAGCAAAAATCTAGTGACTGTTCCCTTTTAGGGGTTAAGACACATTTGAAGCTTCCAAAACATCAAATTTAAATGCAAAACTTTGGAATTTACATGTTATATTAGTAAAGGAACTTAGAAACCATACAAAAAATGTCACAGTTTTACCTCCTTCATCATTAAAATGCCGTCTAATCTACAGACACCATGTTATAGAGTGGGGAGAGCTGAGGAGATTGGTGTATAGTTTTGTGAAAAAAGATTCAGTATAACACGTTTTTTCCATAATTTAATCCTCTGCTCTTTCTTGGATTTTGGGTCCGGTGGGCGGTCCTATCAGTGACTGACAGCTGTCTCTGTATGCAAACATGAAGAGAGAAGGAAGATCCGGCACTGGAGACTTAATAAAATCCACGATAAGTTTTATTCACATAATTTCATGATAAAACCATAAAGGGGAAAACAGACCCCCCACGCCTGACGCGTTTCGAACCTTACACCAGGTTCTTCCTCAGAGACTCTGAGGAAGTCTGAATCTTTTCTCACACAACTATATGTCTATATGCCTACAGATTGGACGGGCATTTTTAATGCTGAGAGGATCCTTTTAAGTGTGTTTTTACCCTAATTTTTCACATCGATCTAATCATTAATATGAACTGTGCCCTTCCTAAGTTATTCCATTATGCTTTCTCTCTACAGATCCTCTATGCTAAACAGGCCATAAGAGCCAGTCGCAAGCTCACCAAGCACAATGTGAAGGAGAAGATTAATGATGCCAGGAAAATTCTAACAAAAGTTCGATTCTTGGCTAAAATGGTGCGTTTACCCTTTAAGTAGAAGTGTGTCCTAGCTTTGAACTGCTGGCTTTCAGTGAACCTTTAGTGTAGACTGAGCGCATGAATGATGTGTGCACTTTTGGTGTTGCCCAGGAGAGTTTACGTAGAGATTTGCTCATATTGATTGTACACAGCAGTGGAATATTTGTTCAGGCGTATAACCAATCGTAGGATTGTAGTTTTAATGGTTTATGAGCTTTTCAAAATTGTGAACGTTCATGGGAAACAAAGATGTGTTTGTCAAATGCCAGTTTAATTTAAAGTCCAATTTCCTAAAATAATGTAATCATTGTAATGTATGGAATAGTATAATAGTTAGCAAGACTGTGAGAAATCGTAATGCACACATACTGGAGACCGATTTTTAGGACTAATTTTCACTATCAGATCAGTAGGGGAGTCAACACTTGGCAACTTCTCCGGGTACTGCAGATCAGCTCTCATTCACTTTAATAGGTGCCGGAGATGCAGTACCCAAGAATGACCACTACACTGTGTATGGAGCAGTGCTGTTCAGGCTCCGTACACCGTTTACAGCTGATTGGTCGGGATGATCAGTAGGGGAGTCAACACTTGGCAACTTCTCCGGGTACTGCAGATCAGCTCTCATTCACTTTAATAGGTGCTTAAGATGCAGTACCAAAGAATGACCACTACACTGTGTATGGAGCAGTGCTGTTCAGGCTCCGTACACCGTTTACAGCTGATTGGTCGGGATGCCAGACACCCACTGATCCTAGGGATAGGTAAATGTGAAGACATAATATGATTTCTTTGATTTACAGCCACAGTGCACTCTTCCAGATGTACTCATATGGATGTTCAGCAATAACAAGCGAGTGGCATATGCACGAATCCCAGCACAAAACATCCTCTACTCTGTAGTAGAAGAGGAGAAGGGGAAGGACTGCGGCAAGATCTCTACAGTATATTTCAAGGTGAAAAACACTACAATGAAATTGACCTTTTTTTTTTCTATCTTCATGTTCTATAACTGTTTTTTATTGCGGCATACCCCGATAAAGACATAGAAGTAAAACAGAACATGTTAGAAGCTGGCACCACCAATAGATGGCGAATATAAGCTTAATGCATTATACATTGATCTCTGTTGTCAACACTCTTGACCTGACTTCTGAGTTTGGGCTCCCTCTGGTGGTTGCTGCGGGTAGTGGAGGTGGTCGGGTTGACAGAAGTCCATCACCTGAAGAAGATGAGTGGAAGTCAGGTGTTACAGACTGGGAAGATTTAAGTGAGCAAGCTTCCCTCGGTTGCTGCTGGTGATTTGGTTTTCTTCCTGTGCATCTTGAAGTCCGCTTGTCTCCTGCTTGGTTCTGCATCGTAACTGGGATGGTGCAGGGAGCTGCGACAATCACTTCTCACTGCACAGTGTTCGCGTGTGTAACCACTCCCCTGCATTTTGATTGGCAGCTTGCTCTGCACATATTTACTGCACAATCGCTGTAGAATGAGCTGTCAATCATTGTACGGGGGCAGTAACATAATAAAATAAAACTTTATTTTCCCCTTGCAGCAGCGCTTCCTATTACACCGGGTTTAAACGCTATTTACTTTAAGATTAAGCCTATATCCCCAGGTAAATAGTATTTCTTTGCGTGACAGGCTCCCTTTAAGATTTTAAGCTCCCTCTAATGGTGCTTGCAGGCTAGCAAAATGTTAGTTTTAAAAAAGTTTTCCAGGATTTAATGAAATTTGCCTAACAACAAGTAGAGTGATAAAATAATAAATCCCTCATCAGTGCAGTGCTGCTTCCCACTGCTCTCCACCATTCCCACTGCTGGTCACGTACTGTACATCACTGTTGCAGCCATTCAGTAGCCTCGGTAGACACATGCTGTACATGGTAGCATGACACAGCAGCTGCAAAAGAAAGCAAGATTTTAGGATGGATAAAAAGAGAGAGAAAATCCTGCGATCCCAACGTAATGTCATCCCTTTATAAATCACTTGTTGAGTCCACATCTAGAATACGGGATCCAGTTTTGGGCTCCACATTTAAAAAAGGATATTCAACAATTAGAGTCAGTTCAAAGGTAAGTAGATTATTACAAGGGATGGAAGGCCTCTCATATGAGGAGAGGTTGGAAAAGTTGGCCTTGTTTAGCTTAGAATAAGATGCCTCAGAGGAGATCCCATTTATAAATATATGTGTGGTCAGTAGAGAGGACAGGTACATGACTTATTCCTTCCAAAGACCATACTAAGAACCAAGTGGCACGCATTACGGGTGGAAGAATGGCAATTCCGGCAGCTAACTAGGAAAGGGTTCTTTACAGTTAGAGCAGTCAGACTGTGTTCTGCCCTACCACGAGAGGTGGTAATGGCAGATACTATAACAGCCATTAAAAAGAGCTGGATGATTTCCTGGGCACAAATGGCATTGTGGGCTATAGATAATTTAGTGCCAAAAAATGTATAATGGATAGAGAAATGTTGAACTTCATAGACCTTGGTCTATGAAGTGGTCAGAGTTATAATGTACATGACAACCGGGAAGTCGTGATTCATGTGAGCTTCCACAATATTTTTAACCTTTTAGCCTCTTAACCCAACCTCAACCTTTGTAATAAAAACCTCAATAGACACTCCACGTTTAAGTTGGATTAATTGGCCACAGCAGTCTTTTATTAACATTTAATAAAATTTTAAGGGTGAGTGCACACGCTGCGGATTCACCTGCGGATTTTTCCGCGTGGATTTGCAGGTAAAACCACAGGTAAAGTGACCTGCGGTTTATCTGCGGATTTACCTGCGGTTTGACACCTGGACAATGGAACAGGTGGCAAACCACTGCGGAATCTGCAGAAAGAATTGACATGCTGCGGTTTTAAAACCGCAGCAAATCCGCGTGGAAAAAAACGCAGCATGTGCACTGCGGATTTGAAATCCCATTGGCTAACATGGTACTGTACTATGTCTGCGGAACTGCTGAGGAACTGCAGGGCCAAATCCGCTGCGGATCCGCAGCAGAATCCGCAGTGTGTTCACATACTCTAACACAACATCCCCAGAAGGGGTGGTCCTCGAAGCCCCAAAAACCATAAGCCTCAGGTTTAATAATCCCAACTTGGCCCCAGGTCGATCCTTGCCTCTAGCCGCAATGCACCAGCTCAGAGGCATCTATCAACCCACCTTTCCTATGTCCAGCACCAAGGGTCCCCTTTAATCCCTTCCCCCGAATTATTTAACCCCTTACTTACTGACTGCTGAGCCCACCTCAAAGCCGCGACATGTCAGCTGTTATGAACAGCTATGTGCCCGCAATAGGTGCGAGTGGAATCGCGATTCGCCCGCTCCTATTAACTAGTTAAATCCCGCTGTCAAACGCTGACAGTGGGCATTTAACTAGTACTTCCGGTGCCCGGCCGGAAGTGAGCGCATCTCGGACCCCTGTCACGTGATCGGGGGTCAGCGACGCGTTGCCATGACAACCAGAGGTCTTATAGAGACCTCTATGGTTGTTAATGGCACATTGCTTTAAGCGCCACCCTGTGGTCGGCGCTTAATGCAATGCAGTAAATCTGCTACATATAGGCGATCTGAGCATCGCCTATATGTAGCAGAGCTGATCAAGTATGGCATGCTTCTAGCCTCCTATGGAGGCTATTGAAGCATGACAAAAGTAAAAAAAAGTGTTTAAAAATTAAAAAAAATTAAAAAAACATAAAAGTTTAAATCACCCCCCTTTCGCCCCAATAAGAAAAAAGAAAATCAAACCTACACATATTTGGTATCGCCGCGTTCAGAATCGCCTGATCTATCAATAAAAAAAAGGTGATATCATTAAAAATGTCAGCTCAGCACGCAAAAAATAAGCCCTCACCCGACTCAAGATCTCGGAAAATGGAGACGCTATGGGTCTTGGAAAATGGCCTTTATTTTTTTTTTTTTTAGCAAACTTTGGAATTTTTTTTCACCACTTAGATAAAAGAGAACCTAGACACGTTTGGTGTCTATGAACTCATAATGACCTGGAGAATCATAATGGCCAGTCAGTTTTACCATTTAGTGAACCTAGCAAAAAAAGCCAAACAAAAAACAAATGTGGGATTGCACTTTTTTTGCAATTTCACGGCACTTGGAATTTTTTTTCTCGTTTTCAAATACACTACATGGTAAAACCAATGGTGTCGTTCAAAAGTACAACTCGTCCCGCAAAAATCAGCCCTCACATGGCCATATTGATGAAAAAATAGAAAAAGATGGCTCTGGAAAGAAGGGGAGCGAAAAACGAAAACTAAAAATGGAAAAAAGCTCCGGGAGTTATGGGGTTAAACACCCTCCCAACTTGAATCCACCTGGGGGGTCCAGGACCGATCCGCCATTCACCAACACCACCAACTTCGAGGACCCATGCCCCATTGCCATGACATATATTTATACATTTCTTAATAAAGAAAAATTATCCCCAACCCTCTAAAATGCTGTAATCCTTTTATCCCACAAAACTTGGTAAAAATACAACAAGAATCTCCATGAAACATCAGAGCCAATTAAGGGAGGGTGGTTGGTAGCTTCTTACCACTGTAAGGGGTACCTAAAATTTTTGCCTCACTTAACATGGCTGACCTTTTTATACTGGTGCCCCATAACCCCACCTCTGACCACTCCTCCCCCTGACCTAAGTCCAGCACCCCCTATTTTCAAATACAGCTGTGCTCAAAAGTTTACATACCCCGGACAAATTTTTGCTTTCTTGGCCTTTTATCCGAGAATATGAATGATAACACTAAGACTTTTTCGCCACTTATGGTTAGTGATTGGGTGAAGCCATTTATTGTCAAACTACTGTTTTCTCTTTTTAAATCATAATGACAACTGAAAACATCCAAATGACCCTGATCAAAAGTTTACATACCCTGGTGATTTTGTCCTGATAACATGCACAGAAGTTGACACAAAAGAGTTTGACTGGCTACTAAAGGTAACATCCTCACCTGTGACCTTTTTGCTTGTAATCAGTGTGTGTGCGTTAAAGCTGAGTGAGTTTCTGGGATCCAGAGAGACTCTTGCATCTTTCATCCAGCCACTGATGTTTCTGGATTGTGTGTCATGGGGAAAGCAAAAGAATTGTCAATGGATCTACAGGAAAAGGTAGTTGAACTGTATAAAACTGCAAAGGGATACAAAAAGATATCCAAAGAATTGATAATGTCAGCAGCATTTAAACTGTGATTAACAAATGGAAAATCAGGGGCTCTGTAAAAACAAAACCACGGTCAGGTAGACCAACAAAAATTTTGTCCACATCTGTCTGAAAAATTGTTCGGGATGCAAAGAAAACCCCATAAATAACATCAACTGAAATACTGGACTCTGTGAAAACTAGCAGTGTGGCTGTTTCAAGAAGCACAATAAGGAGGCACTTGAAGAAATATGGGCTGCATGGTCGAATAGTTAATACCCGGCACTGCCGCCGGCACTCAGGAGCGGAGCATGCGGCCGCATAGCAATACATGGAGCCGCACGCTCCACTCCTGAGTGCTGGTGGCAGTGCCAGGTATTAGCATGTGAGACTCGGCTGTATTTCTCGCATGTGTGATCCCGGCCTAAGCGTAAGTTCAGACTTGGTGGAATTACTGCAATGTGAATTTGAGATGTAGATTCCACACCACAAATTCGGAGGAGTTTATAGTACAATTTACTCGAAGAAATACATTTTCTTTGGATATGAAAAAGTGGCCTCCTGCATGCCTTTGTGTCCTGGGAAACTGCATAAAAATCAATAGGGTGGGATCACCAAAAGGCAGTTTTGCACAGAACCCCATTCAGTCTAACGCTGGCCCTGTTAGTGTGTCTTTAAAGCATTGAGTGAGGTTTATGTGGGGTACTGAATGTAGAACTAATTGTTCTCCCTTGACTCATTTACCTTAAATACTTTTAGATCCCAGGAACTTACAATGGAGAAATCTTTGCCAAAGCTGAAATCTATATGTGGCTTGGTGTAACTAAGTATGCAAAAAACAGCACCACAGACCTTCCAGAAGACTACAAGCTCCTCTATGAAAGAAATGGACTTTTGGTGGAATCTCCCACCCTTAATCCTCCCGTCCTAATTCGGAGAGATGGTAAGAGAGTTTAGTGTATTTGCATCCAAGTAGAACAACAAATATGAGGCTGTAGGCAGATAAAAGTTGTGTGTCAGAGATTGATATCAGCATTTAACAGGTTAACAGCTGCAGGTGGAGTTCCGCTCAGCTCCATCTGCAGCTGTTAAAGTCACATGATGACTGATCAGCCATTAACTGCCGGCAAAGATGCGGGCTCGGTGTGGGAGCCTGCATCAAAGTCAAGGACATGACATGATTTAAATGTACATCATATGTTGTGAGGGTCAAAGTATATTATTATTATTAATACCCTCTCCTACTGTATCCTCACCCATCCCTGTAGACTGTGAGCCCTCGTGGGCAGGGTCCCCTCTCCTTATGTACTTGTGTGTCCCTTGTCTTACACATGTTTATTATACTTGTCTATATTTCCCCTTTTCACATGTAAAGCGCCATGGAATAAATGGCGCTATACAAATGCACAATAATAATAAAGTATATCAGAAAAAAAGATTAGATTATGACATTAAATAGATAGAGATTTAGGATAAAAATAAAATTTAGTTTCGGACCACCCTCTAAATTAGCAAACATATCTCGCTTCATTTTCCAGATTACCGCTATTTCCAGCTACGAGCTCATGTATACCAGGCCCGTGGCATTCTGCCTGCAGATGACAATGGTTTGTCTGATCCATTTGCTAGAGTGATATTTGGCAACTTTTGTCAGAGTACCAAGGTAAGAATGAATGTTGTTTTATACTCCGCAAAAACATCATTAAGATCAATGAAAAAATGGAAATTTAAGCCAGCAATAAATAATTGTTGAAACCTGGATTTTTTGGTATATATTATTCTATAGATGTTGCCACCATTTATTTTTGAGGTAAGAATTGTACTTTACCTATAATGGGAAAATATCTATCTATGTCATTATTAACATCGCATATTGAAATATTGGCAAAATCTTTGACCATGAGATTGTCTAAAGTAGGGACATTGGTGTTACGTGCAGATTAAGCAGAATATATGCCGGAAAAATAATGTAGAGTTGGGGTATCTGTCTACCATCCTGGAAATGTTTGTACTTGTTCCAAACTTTCTCCACAGTTATATATCTCACCAACTGCATGGATTTAGCTGATTGACCAGTATCACATGGTTTTGCATTAACTAAGGGGACATAGCAGGGTGTTTTCTCTGCTTGTTCTGATAGTGCAAGTCAGGTGTGACTCAAATGTCAATAGTCTTAAATAATAAGCTTTTATTATGGTCAGGTATATGAATGTAAATGTATTGTGTTGTATGAATTGCCAAATTTATATATATATATATATACATATATATATATATATATATATATATACTGTGTGTGTGTGTGTATATATATATATACTGTATATATAAAGATGAGTGTATGTATGTGTGTGTGTATTATCAAGCCATGCCCACTCCACAAAGCCCCACCCACTCCACATAGCCACAAGGAAAGAGCCCCTGGTCCAGGGACACCCGACAACAGCTGTGACACACAACTTGGTCTCACATACATTGTACACACAGCTCTGCTGCAGGGACCATCTGATCCCATATATACAGGGTTGCTATACTTCCCCCAGTGATGTGATATAACACCCTGCTCTGTGACATGAGCTGACACTTCTACTCCTGCACCAGCACAGCCCTGCATCTGACTACTCCTCCCAAGCACGTGACTGGCTACATGGTCGTGACATCATCATACGTCCTTTAGCTGCCTAGGATCTCACATCTACCGAGAGTTCAGGAAGGGAAGAGAGTAATAGGGGTTAACGGGAGTGACCTGAGAGCGGCAGAGGGACACTGCTGGCATGGAGGGGACGGGCCAGTGCTGGCACGGAGGGGACAGGGCTGTGCTGGCATGGAGGGGACGGGGCAGTGCTGGCATGGAGGGGACGGGGCAGTGCTGGCATGGAGGGGACGGGGCAGCGCTGGCATGGAGGGGACGGGGCAGTGCTGGCATGGAGGGGACAGGGCGGCGCTGTCTGCCCGGTGACACTGCCTGCCACTGTGTGTATATAAAAGCTGTGCTGCAGAAAAATCCTGTGCATAAAGGAGGAATGTGAGGTGCAGGAGGAGGCTGTGTAAAAAGAAAGAGCATGAGGTGCAGGAGGAATAAGGCCCCTTAACTGCCGCCATAATTTGTTATAACTAATCAGTAATCACAGTTAGTTACTTTGCCCGGGCAATGCAGGGCTCTTCAGCTAGTTGAAATATAAAATACAGACACCTGATTTAAGCAATAGGTCATTTTCTAATGATAGTTTCCCTTTAAAGAAGAGTTTATGTCATACAATAGTGTATTTTACCAATTTCTTCAGTTCAGACAAGCTATTCAGACTCCATCTATAAAAATGTATTTGGCAATAGCATTCTCTGCAGTTCTAGGGTATATAGTTCAGTTTTATTTCCTGTGGGGATAAAATAACGAAAATATTTGCTTATATTAAGTGGAATTTTGTATAATGAATAGCATGCTGTAATATTTGTATGGATCAGGGGCCCAAGTTTCAAAATATGTGTCTCCTCATACTCCCAACCACTTAAAATAAAATCTAGCAATAGAAATAATATATAACTGTTACTAAATAAAAATAAATACCAATATTACCATCCTATAGTAACCGTATGGTGGTAGATAACTGTCCTGTCAACCATACAAGTGACTACAATACAGGTATAGATTTCTGATAGTGTTTGTTCACTTTTTTCAACTTCTCCTTCTGTCCCAGACCTACGTGACAACTTCTTACAGTCATGATTGTATCTGCAGAGTTTATAAAGAAAGATATATTTGACTTCTCACATTTCCAGCACCGTCCCCACCTGCACCCAACCTACATAAACACCTCATCCTATATACTCCCGCAGCATGGAACATTGATCCCAATACATCAAAAATTGTGTCATTATTATCATTACTCCCTGCACCAAAAAAAGTTATACAAAGAGTACGCCAGATAGTGCCCCTAAAAATACAAGTCCCACAGAAAGTAATAATTCTCCCACTGCACTATCTCTAAGGTAATAAGGCCCACATTTTGCTCCTTGACAGTAAAAATGCCCCTTGTCCTCTTTTGTAGATTATAGTGCCCCACATTCCCCCTTCAATAACAACCACTGAGTGTTAAAGTAACAATGACCCAGACAGAGTGTATTCTTAAAAATTAATAATGCCCCATCTGCCCCTTAAAAACTAATAATGCCCACTTCAGAACTAACAATACCATTAGGAATAATAAAAAAAACAAAGGTTATACTCACCTAATCTTGAATTCCTGTCCTACGCAGCCTCCATTTCCTCTTCTGACTTGTATAAACAATGACATCATTGCGCTATCTGCACCAAGACGCTAACGTCCTGCAGGCCCCAGACCTACAGAAGCCCGTGGCCTACAAGACAGAAAGTGATAGAACAGGGAGCTTGTGGCCCTCTGCTCTACCAGGAGATTGAACTTTTGATGCTGACACAATACAATGTGATGCTCACTGGAGATCTGGGGCATCAGGCAAGAAGTTTGATCAAATTAGCTACAGTTTAATTTTTTTTGGAGAACACTAAGATCGGTATGGAAATAATAATGATCATATGAAAACTCCAACTCCTTCAATCGCATGGCCAGTTTTGTTATCTGTGGTCTACAGCCTACCATCTAACCAACATCTGATCAAACATCGTCACAGCAGATCAGGTCCAGAATACCAATATATTGAGCTTACTAAGCAGCATCTATTGAAGCTTGGTTCTTCTTTAGCTTAGATGTCAAAATAAAAATGATTTTTAGAAAATCAGTTTTAATGAGAAATCCTCTACGACGCTTTTATTTGTTCAGTTTTTCTAAGCATTTCTGTATCTACTATTTAAATGCTGTCTAGTTATAAAGTAATCTTCTTTAGGTGATCAATGAGACTCTAGCTCCAATGTGGAATGAAATGCTGCTGTATGACAATCTCCTCATGGATGGAAACAGGGAAGACTTGAAGAACGACCCTCCACTTATCATTATTAATATTTTTGACCAAGATACATTTGTAAGTAACATACTTGTATTACAACTGTGTCAGTATTTATGAGCGCTCGAAAGAAAAGCACATCCACTGGATCCAAAAAACTAGTGTGGAAATAATTTGTTATGGAATATTAAAGCAATACATGAAATCATCTTCATCAAATACAGAATTTCCATTGTTCCTTTTTAAGTCTGCTTTTTCTAATTACCGTAATTAATTAATAATAGTTAATTATTTTTCTAACATAAAATTTGTATAATGTTTCCACTACATGATATGTCTGCAATATGAAGACCCAGCGACATATCACGAGGATGAGATTCTCTAAAATCACCCCCTTGAAGGGTGAGAGAAAAAACAAGGGAAATTGTTGTTACTGGTTCTCATTGGACGCCATTGTTAACATTTACTGTACTTTATTGCGCAGCAATTAATATTGCTATATTGACTACATGGAAATGGTTTTATATAGAATTTTTTAATCAAATCAATCATTTATGACTCAACTAGAGGTGGGCCCGATGCTAACACATCAGGAGGTCAGTGTGTGTGGGGTGTGTGTCCCGCCGCTGCCTGACCACCCACTTCCGTGCAGTCACAGCCGGCAGGAAAGGCGATGGTTTGCGGCCTGTGCTGGAGATGGAGTCGGCGGGAAAGACGATGGTTTGCGGCCTGTGCTGGAGATAGGGTGTGGCGCCACCAGAGGGTGCCTGCACCCTATCTCCAGCACAGGCTGCAAGCCGCAGTCTTTCCTGCCGGCTGTGACTGCACGGAGGTGGGTGCGCAGGCAACGGCGGAATTCGGCGCGTGTAGTCAGACGGCGGTGGGTCCTAGCCGGGGTCCAGCGGCGGATCCTGGTGGCGATCCAGCAGCGGGTCCTGGCAGTGGGCCCTGGTAGGGGTCTGGTGGCGGGTCCAGCGGTGGAGGCGGGGGGGTTCCGGCGTGGGTGTCCCGGCGGTGTCCCGCTGGTGGTACTGCGGAAGGGTCTGGTGCCACCAGCGGGTGCCATATTGGAATGCCCATCACTTGGGTATTCCTATATGGCAGTCGGCGTACTTCCATTGCGGCGCGGTGGATTGTGGGATTCAAGGATGTCCGGACGGAAGTCGATGATGGGCAATTTTAGGTAAATATATAAAAAATGTCCTTTGTATGTTTTCTTTACATAGTTTTGTAAATCTGAAATGTTAATTGAAACATTGTAAAACAAAATTAATGTGTCTACTGTTTCTATAAATTGTAGGGGCCACCTGACTTTTTGGGTCGAGCCTTTGCTACTCCAACTGTAACACTTTTAGAAGATGAGGATAATGAAGATGTAGGTCCAAAATATATCCAGCCACCCTTGCAATTCTTTGACATCTATAAGGGTAACATTGCTGGCGGAGAGCTCATAGCTGCTTTTGAACTTATAGAACTTGAAAACAGAACATATATGAAAGAGGTATGTATATCATAGTAATGAACGGATGAGCGGAGAAAAGCTTTTATTGTTGCTTTTAAAGCTTATGCAGTGGGAGTAAACAATAGGAAACATTCACAATGGGAATTCTACAGTATATTCTCTTCATATTTAAGAAAACATAGAATATTGGAATACACATGCAGATGTAGGCTTTCTTAAAATGACAAAGACATCCTCAATAATCTGATGAAGAATAGAGAAAGAAGCGTGTATACAGGCTAGGATCACCTTAAATTGACAAGCAAATAGAATTTTATTATCATACAAAATAAGCAACACAAAAAAACACACATTTAAAAAGCCAAAAAAGGCTAGTCATAAGCAACAGCTGGAAAGCCGTGTAAGTCCCCCTCCAGACTCCACTAAAGATAATATATGCCAAGGACTAAAGAATAAAAGAAACAGTTCTTAATCATTACAGCACCCAAACAGAAGGTTCCTATAGGAAAGAAGAAATAGGGCAGAAGTGTGTCACAATAGGAAGGGACACAGAAGTAAAGCTGGAAAAACCATAAAGAAACAGAATAAGTGAGGTTGTAAGAAACCTGTTGGTAAAAATGTAAGGGTCACCCGGTCCCGTCATGGTATGTGGAGGGAAGAGAGCCCCACGCGTATCGCCACACAGCGTGGCTCCCTCACTCCTTTTAGTATCTGTGGATTTATGTGTTTTTCTGTATTGTCTATCGTCCGTACAAGTCCCCACTAAAATGTAAAGTGCTGTGGAATATGTTGGAGCTATAGAAATAAAAGTTATTATTATTATTATTATTATTATATCCTGATGCAGAAAAGTGTAAAGCAACAACTAACTATACAAACTCAATTGCTTTTGTTGTATTAAAGGAGTTTTCCCACACAGAAAGTACATTTTAATCAATAGAACATGGACTAAAAATAATTTCCACAATTGAATGCGTTAAAAATAATGTTCCTGTGCTGAGATAATCTTATAAATGTGCCCCTGCTATGAAGTGAGTAGTGGCTTACACTTTGTGGTTTACGCTGAGTGTGTGAGAGAGAAATAACAAATGCTTTTTTTGCCAGTGACTGAGCAAGACAGCGCAAGTTCTATAGATGGGCAACGTAAATGTACCACTCAATTTATTTAATTAATATGAATGTAAACTAAAAAAAATGCATTTTATATGGCCTTTTCAAAATAATAAGGAAACAATTTGTAAATATTTGGTTGATATTTCTTCTGTATATGCCCCCTAACTGCTGCACCATAGGTTATGGCTTATGATGGCCCTGGTGACCAGAAAAATGCCCACAGGAAAAATGCCCACAGGAAAATTCCCCACAGAAAAAATGCCCATGTGGAAAATTGCCCACACGGAAAATTGCCCACACGGAAAATTACCAGTTGCAGCATCACAGAGTTTAAGATCTATGATCTTTGAGATGCAAGGTGAGGATGTTCACATGATATGTGAAAAATGCCCACAGAAAAAGGAAAACAGAGAGTTATAGGTGAGATGCTCTGCAGCACAGAAGAATGTCTGCGAAAATTGCTCACACAGAAAATTACCCACAAGCTTATTAGGAACAGTTTATTAAGGAGGTCTAATAACAATAACTTCAGTTTTTTAACCCCTTAACGACCGCCGATACGCCTTTTAACGGCGGTAATTGAGTGTACTAAAATCACAGCGCCGTTAATTCACGGCGCTGTGGAGAAAGTACATAGCGCCCCCCAGTGTTGGATTTTCCCCGGGGTCTCGGCTGCCAGTAGTAGCCGAGACCCCAGAGAACATGAATCGGTCGGTTTTACCGACCCCGCTTTTGCGATCGCCGTTATTAACCCTATAACGGCGACCGCATTAAAAAAAAGACACGATTATGCATTAAATTTCTCTTTCCTCTGATGTGATCGCACATCAGAGGAGAGAGAAATAGGGTCCCCGATCCCCCCCCCCGGTACCTCTCCATGGTCCTCCGTCCCCTCCCGGTGGTCCCGCGTCCCGCCGGCGTCCTCCGATGGGCACCGCCATCTTGAAAATGGCAGGCGCATGCACAGTGCTCCGGCTGGCAGATTCCATTCATTATTTTGATCACTATGATAAGCGATCATAGTGATCAAAATAAAAAAATAGTACATAACCCCGCCGTTTATCACCCCCTTATATAGGCAAACATAATGAAATAAAGAAAATATTTTGTTTTCAGTTTTCCATTAGTTAGGGTTAGGGATAGGGCTAGGGCTAGGGTTAGGGTTGGGCTAGGGTTAGGGTTGTTCTAGGGTTAGGGTTGGGCTAGGGTTAGGGTTAGGGTTGGGCTGGGTTAGGGCTAGGGTTAGGGTTGGGCTAGGGTTAGGGCTACGGCTAGGGTTAGGGCTCGGGTTAGGGCTAGGGTTAGAATTAGGGTTAGGGCGAATTAGGATTAGGGTTAGAATTAGGATTTGGGTTGGGATTAGGGTTAGGGGTGTGTTGGGGTTAGGGTTGGAGCAAGAATTGAGGGGTTTCCACTATTTACCAACTTTGGGGGTCTAAAAATTGGGTCTAAAAAATCACTTTTGTGGAAATAAAAAAGACTTTTTATTTTCACGGCTCTGCATTTATAAACTTCTGTGAAGCGCTTGGGGGTTCAAAGTGCTCACCACACATCTAGATAAGTTCCTTAGGGGGTCTAATTTCCAAAATGGGGTCAAATGTGGGGGTTTCCACTGTTTAGGCCCATCAGGGGCTCTGCAAACGCATGATGCCCGCAGACCATTCCATCAAAGTCTGCATTCCAAAATGGCACTCCTTCCTTTCCGAGCTCTCCCATGCGCCCAAACAGTGGTTCCTCCCCACATATGGGGTATCGGCGTACTCAGGACAAATCGCACAACTGTGGGGGTATGATTTCTCCTGTTACCCTTGTGAAAATAAAAATTTGGGGGCGAAAAGACAATTTTTGTGGAAAAAAAATGGATTTTTTATTTTCACGGCTCTACGTTATAAACTTCTGTGAAGCACTTGAAGGTTCAAAGTGCTCACCACACATCTAGATAAGTTCCTTAATGGGTCTAGTTTCCAAAATGGGGTCACTTGTTGGGGGTTTCCACTGTTTAGGCCCATCAGGGGCTCTGCAAATGCAACATGATGCCCGCAGACCATTCCATCAAAGTCTGTATTCCAAAATGGCACTCCTTCCCTTCCAAGCTCTCCCATGCGCACAAACAGTGGTTCCCCCCACATATGGGTTATCGGCGTACTCAGGACAAATCGAACAATAACTGTGGGGGTATGATTTCTCCTGTTACCCTTGTAAAAGTAAAAATTTGGGTGCGAAAAGGTAATTTTTGTGGAAAAAAATGGATTTCTTATTTTCACGGCTCTACGTTATAAACTTCTGTGAAGCACTTGAAGGTTCAAAGTGCTCACCACATATCTAGATAAGTTCCTTCTTGGGTCTAGTTTCCAAAATGGGGTCACTTGTTTGAGTTTTCCACTGTTTAGGCACATTAAGGGCTCTCCGAACGCAACATGGCATCCGATCTCAATTCCAGCCAATTCTGAGTTGAAAAAGTCAAACGGCGCTCCATCCCTTGCGAGCTCTGCTGTGTGCTGAAAAAGTGGTTTACCCCCACATATGGGGTATCGGCGTATTCAGGAGAAATTGTACAACAAATTTTGTGGTTGATTTTCTCTTTTAACACTTGTGAAAATAAAAAAAATTGATTCTGAATTAAATTTTTTGCAAAAAAAGTTAAATGTTAATTTTTTCCTTCCACATTGCTTTAGTTCCTGTGAAACACTTAAAGGGTTAATAAACTTCTTGAATGTGATTTTGAGCACCTTGAGGGGTCTAGTTTTAAGAATGGTGCCACTTTTGGGTATTTTCTGTCATGTACACCCCTCAAAATGACTTTAAATATGATGTGGTCCCTAAAAAAATGGTTTTGTAAATTTTGTTGTAAAAATGAGAAATCGCTGGTCAACTTTTAACCCTTATAACTTCCTAACAAAAAAAAAATTTGCTTCCAAAATTGTGCTGATGTAAAGTAGATATGTGGGAAATGTTATTTATTAAGAAATTTGTGTGACACATCTCTCTGATTTAAGGGCATAAAAATTTAAAGTTTTAAAATTGCAAAATTTTCAAAATTTTCGCCATATTTCCATTTTTTTCATAAATAAACACAAGACTTATTGAAGAAATTTTACCACTAACATGAAGTACAATATGTCACGAAAAAACATTCTCAGAATCAGCAGGCTACATTAAAGCGTTCCAGAGTTATAACCTCATAAAGGAGCAGTGGTCAGAATTGTAAAAATTGGCCTGGTCATTAAGCTGCAAACTGGCTCTGTCGCTAAGGGGTTAAACAATCATTGCACACCTGCAAATAATTAGCCACCTGGTGATAGACCTTAACAGGAGTAGCTTATAAAAGAGGTCTAATAACAACAATAACTCCGGTTTATTAAGCAATCATTGCACACCCGCAAATTAGCCATTTTACTGCAAATTAGCTATTCTCTTTAAGTACTTTGGTTTATCTTCCACCTGGTGATAGTCCTGTACAGAAGTTGCAACCATGTGATACAGCGCCTCATACTTTCTCTTTTTTCTTTTTTATCTCAAAGCGACCTGCCTGTGCATTAATTTGTGGTAAGCCAGGTCCTTCTGCAATCCATCAAAGAGAAACCACAAACTGGGATGACTGCAGTGGAGCATGAAATTAAAGGGAATCTGTCACCCCATTTTCAGCCTATAAGCTGCAGCCACAGCCATCAGGGGCTTATCTACAGCATTCTCTAATGCTGTAGATAAGCCCCCGATGTAACAAGTTAGATTATACTCACCGGGGGGCGGGGGCCAAGTAAAGTACTGCAGTTCGCAGGTGTCGGAAAGGTCAGAGAGGTCTGGCGCCTGCACACTGTAGTACTTTACTCTGCGCTCAACAGGGCAGATAACGTACGTCTGTGCAGGAGCCATGGCAGAAGTAAGGAGGAGGAAGTCATCGTATGAAGATGGGAGGCGCAACACCCATCGGACCGGACCGGACCCCTAGGTGTGTATAATATACTCGTTTTTCTTATCTTTCAGGTTACATCGGGGGCTTATCTACAGCATTACAGAATGCTGTAGATAAGCCCCTGATGGCGGTGGCCACATCTGATAGGCCAAAAATAGGTGACAGTCTCCCTTTAAGTGCATTGTGAAATCCCTCACAACAGTTTGTGGATTTTGGTGACTGTTCCAGGGCTGCATCATGATGATTCTATATTCTCATAGGAAATTGAGGATCTCTACCAGCTGCACCGTCAATATATGTAGAAAAAAAGTATGTGAGCACCTCATTATAGCATTCTTCATCTGGGAATGTGTCAGCAAGCTTATCAAAGACACATCTCACATCTTCAATTGGCACAAAGGCTAATGCAGCAAGAGACTTCAGTGTTATTTTTATGTTGATATTAGATTCATATTCTGTTTTTAAACCAACTTTTTTATTTTTCTATTGAGACGCTGACAAAGATGAAAATAACACCCTTTAACATCAACTAGTGGAAAGACAATCCTTACTGCAGTCATACAAGCCTTCTCAAAATCCACTAAAACCTTTTGAGGTGCCAGATTTGCAATCAATAGTTTCATTATTTCAAACATTCTCTTATGTTCATGTTCTTTCTTTGTAGTAAAATGTACAAACATGGCGGATATGAGTTACCCACCTTGGCACGCCAAGTGTTCAGCTGGTAAAACATATTGGGCACTTTATCAAAGGTGCCATCTCCATAGATACTATCTTTGTTCAGTTCAAGCATAAGATCTCTATCTCCTAAAACCAGAATTCTGTTTCGATCACAAGGTGGTAAAAGTGACAGAATTTCACCTTTCTGCTGTGCCTTCTGGGCTTCCAGGAACTACTATCTCTGCCAGCAGCACCCTGCTTTTGGTGGGCTCCCACTGAGCTGATAATGTATTAGATGTGACCTGCAGTCCCATGTAGCTCCACAGATAATACAGTGATACTTTTGTGCGTACTGATAACAGTGATGGCTCCTCTGGATCACACTGCTGCTGGTTCTGCATGTGCTGCTGTTATGGACTGGTGGGAGGTGTAAGGCAGAATCAGTGAGAGAAGAGAGCAGACTATATCTATAATGACTGACTGCTACAAACACAGATCTTCATTTTTGCAGTTTTGCACTAGATCAACTGTAAATCACAAGTTAATCACATGTGGGGAGGAGGACTCCCATGCAGTGACCGGGCAGGTACCCAGGGGACCGCCATCAGGGTTCCTGAGGGAACGATACTGGGTGAACTGTAAAGGGAGAGACTTGACTGAAGTTGTCAGGGAAACAGGGGGCGGGGCAAGGGTAAAAAGAGCAGGGGGCGCGCTGAAGTGGCAGTTGACAGAGAGCAGGAGAACAGACAGGAAGCCGTGTGAGACAGAGAGGACCGAGGGAGCGGACGGTGTGCTGTGGAGAGACCGACAGGGCCCTGTGAAAGGAAAGCTACGGACTTACCGACTAGTGACACGTGAGAGCCTTGCACCAGCAGCCGCTCCCCTCATGCGGTCACATACAGCCGCCCCCGCTGTTTCCCATCTTGCTGGGACAGTACCATGAAGTATTTGCTAGTCATAAGGACGATTTTGGGTGTACCACCGCCATCACTCATGAAATCCCCACAGCAGGAGCGGCCCCTATCCGGGAACGATATCGACAGATTCCGCCTCAACTCTATCAAGAGGTGAAAACTTTGCTCTCCCAAATGCTGCAAAAAGGGGTGATACGGGAAAGTCAAAGCCCCTGGGCAGCCCCAATCGTGTTGGTCCGGAAGAAAGATGGTACACTACGATTCTGTGTGGATTATCGCAAACTGAATGCTTACACTATTAAAGACTCATATCCACTGCCCCGCATAGAAGAATCCCTGTCAGCCTTGGGAAAAGCAACATATTTTTCAACCCTGGACTTGGCCAGTGGGTACTGGCAGGTGCCCATGTCAGAAGAAGATAGAGCCAAGACGGCGTTCATATTGCCCATGGGACTGTTTGAGTTTAATCGGATGCTGGCCAACGCCCCTGAGACCTATCAGCGATTGATGGAGTGGTGTCTGGGAGATCTCAATTTTGAGGCTACGTTGATCTATCTTGATGACATCATTGTCTATGCCGCCACCTTTGAGGACCACCTGAAGCGGTTGGGACAGGTACTCAGCCGGTTGCAAAAGTACGGGTTGAAGGTGAAGCCTCAGAAATGCCACCTATTTCGCTCTCAGATTGAGTATCTGGGTCATGTCGTTTCGGCAGAGGGTTGTGAGGCCATTCCGGGAGAAGGTGGCTGCTATCCAGGAATGGCCTACCCCCGAGACGTTGAAAGATGTGCAGGCTTTTCTGGGGTTAGCCGGATATTACCGTCACTTCGTAAAGAATTTTGCATGTCGAGCTCGAGCCCTGCTGAATGGGGCTCCCGCTGGGGCCAATGGGCAAAAAATCCAGTGGCAACACCCTCAGGAAGAGGCCTTCCGAGACCTCAAGGCTGCGCTCTCGGATGCCCCAGTGTTGGCTTACGCGGATTTCTCTCAACCGTTCATCTTGCACACTGACAGGAGTCTTCACGGGCTGGGGGCTGTGTTGTCACAGGTTCAGGATGGCCGGGAGAGGGTGATCGCATATGGAAGTTGCTCACTCCATGACTCCGAGCGTAACCCTGACAATTACAGCTCCTTTAAGCTCGAGCTCCTCGCAGTGGTGTGGGCTATGACGGAGAGATTCGCAGAGTACCTAGCAGGCTCCGAGGTGGTAGTGCGAACTGACAACAACCCGCTGGCTCATTTGGAAAACGCCAAATTGGGGTTCTGGAACAGCGATGGGTGGCCCAGATGGCAAAGTACAATTATAAGATTATCTACAAAAGAGGGGCCGAGTATATCCATGCAGACGCCCTCTCCAGGATTCGACATACAACTCCAGGACAGAATCGAGACGAAGAATTAGAAGGAGAGGAAATACCGTTCGCTCTCACTGCTGCCGTGCTTACAACTGACAATAAAAAAATATCTTCCTCTGAGATCCCAAGGGGCATATTGAAACAATCCCGGGATAAGTGGATACAACAGCAACAAGAAGACGAAGAGGTTGGCCTTCTCGGGACATGGGTCGCCGCTGGGCAATTACCCACTGATTCTTAATGGCAAAATTTGACTCAAGACCTGTTGCTTATGCTGCGACAATGGGAGAGGTTGGTTATCCGAAAGGGATTATTGTACCGTAAAGTAACATCGCAAGCAACCTCAATGACGTTTTGGCAGGTGGTTACGCCCGGAGCTCAACTACACGAACTGGCTCAAGAGGCTCACGAAAAAGGGGCCCACTTTGGAGTTAAAAAGACTTTGCAATGGTTGCAACAGAAAGCTTATCACCCACGCTTGCCGGCTGTTGTGGACGAAGTTTGCCAGACATGCCGCTTATGTGAATTGGCCAAACCGCCCGCTCAGCGAGCCGCAACACAGACAATTGTGACTTCAGCACCCCTTGAGCTCCTGACGGTGGATTACCTGACCATTGGTCCCGCATTCCAGGGATATGAACACCGCCTCGTCATGGTGGATCATTTCACCAAGTTCTCTGTGGTCACCCCCACTCGGGATCAGACCGCAGAGTCAGCTGCCTCCGCAATTTGTAGAAACTTTATACAAGTATACGGCTGTCCTCAACGAGTACATTCTGATCAGGGAGCATGTTTTTTGGGAAAAGTCATGGAAGAACTTCATCACCTCTATGGAATTGACAAATCCCGGACCACACCGTATCACCCGCAAGGGAATGGGGCTTGTGAATGATTTAATCGGACATTGATTCAGATGTTGCACACTCTGGAGAGTGACAAGGAGGCCCGTTGGCCCGAATATGTTTCTGAATTAGTTTGGGTCTATAACAATAGGGTACATCGAGTGTCTGGCTATACCCCCTATTCCCTGTTGTTCGGATGAGAAGGTAAAGGGATCACCGAGGTGGAGTTAGACCCCGAAGAGCCTCAGCCCTGGACTGGAGTGTTGTCTTGGGTCCGAAATCATCGTCACCGGCTGCAAACTCTTCACCGAATAGTACACAAAAAAGCTCCGAGACTGGGAGCACGCAGGGAAGAATGCAACCCCACCTTCTCACCTCCAAAGCGGTGACCGGGTGCATGTACTAGATCAACGCCCCCAGAACAAACTGGAGTCGCGTTGGGAAGAAAGTCCTTATCGGGTCTTACGCTGCATCCATCCAGATGGACCGGTGTACGAGATACGACCTGAGAAGGATGAAACATTGCCCACTTGTATTGTGCATCGTAATATGTTACGCCCATGTACTTCCTCCGACCCGAAGCAACCAGAGCCTACCCCGTCGACATCCATGCCGTCTTCCGTATGTTGGGACCTGAACGACAATGAAGATTGTCTCCCAGGACACAGAGGCCCTCCACTCAGTAATGAATCATCTGACATGATTAGCCCACCCGCACCAATCAGCCCACCGATGTCCACCACCCCAGACGACTCTACCCCAGTTGAACTTAGACGCTTCGAGCGGTCAACAGCCGGCAAACCCCCTGAACGATATGAGCAAGATCAATTCATATGGCAACAAACATTGAAACCCCTACAGACCGATCTCAATAGATTAAGGCCCTCGCCCGAGGACTGGCGAGTTTACAGGTGGGGGAGTGAGGGGAGGAGGACTCCCATGCAGTGACTGGGCAGTTACCCAGGGGACCGCCATAAGGGTTCCTGAGGGAACGACACTGGGAGAACAGTAAAGGGAGAGACTTGACTGAAGTTGTCAGGGAAACAGGGGGCGGGGCAAGGGTAAAAGGAGCAGGGGGGGCACTGAAGTGGTAGTTGACAGAGAGCAGGAGAACAGACAGGAAGCCGTGTGAGACAGAGAGGACCGAGGGAGCAGACGGTGTGTTGTGGAGAGACCGACAGGGCCCTGTGAAAGGAAAGCTACGGACTTACCGACTAGTGACACGTGAGAGCCTTGCACCGGCGGCCGCTCCCCTCATACGGTCACATATAGCCGCCCCCGCTGTTTCCCATCCTGCTGTGACAGGTCAACGACCTTCACTGACCGCTGCAACTAGAGACTATTCCTTTACAGCGGTCAGGACACTGCCCCCCTGCCTTCTCCCACAGCTGCGGCCCTGTCATCACCAGCCCCAGGGGGCGCCACCTCGCTACAGGCGGCAGCAGAGGCCCCCGTCCGGTTTGCTGAGGGACTCTGGGCAGAGACTGGTGAATGGTTACATTTAGAGACTGCGTCATCACCGCCCCCACCGGCATTGTTCCTTCAGGGCCTGTTGCACCCCACCGTCACCGTTTCTTCAGGGTCTGTTGCGCCCCATCGTCACCGTTTCTTCAGGGCCTGTTGCGCCCCACCGGCATCGTTTCTTCAGGGCCTGTTTTGCCCCTCCGGCATCATTTCTTCAGGGCCTGTTGCGACCAGTTTTATCCTGGAGTATCGAGGCGTCAAGGCAGCTGCATCAGCGACCTCTACACGGCTACGCCTGTGAACCTGACAGACCCCTGGAAGGATACGTTTATTATAGTAGATAAGGACCCCCAGTTTGGTCATACGTGGCCTATAGCACCCCGGGCAAACTGGGTTAGTCGCATCCATAATAAGAAAGTGTTGTTAGGTTTGTTGAGTCCCTGCGTGGACTGGTTATTGCTAACCCCTTTTGTTTGCTCAATATAGCCCCAGCGGCTACAGTTTATAAAAGTTGTTTCCACAAACCACACTCAGTCTCGTGCCTCGTCACTGCATCCTGCGAACCTGCTGAACCCTACACACATATCATGTGAACATCCTCACCTTG
This sequence comes from Dendrobates tinctorius, assembly GCF_039654945.1. Taxonomy (NCBI): domain Eukaryota; kingdom Metazoa; phylum Chordata; class Amphibia; order Anura; family Dendrobatidae; genus Dendrobates; species Dendrobates tinctorius. Next base: position 8,456,292 of record NW_027361937.1, on the reverse strand, counting down.
CACCTCAAAGATCATAGATCTGAAACTTTGTGATGCTGAAATGGGCAATTTTCTGTGTGGGCAATTTTCTGTGTGGACAATTTTCTGTGTGGACAATTTTCCGCGTGGGCAATTTTCCGCATGGGCAATTTTCCGCGTGGGCAATTTTCCAGTGGGCAGCTAGAAAGCAGACAAGAATTGCTAAGAAAGTGATTAGACAGCTGACTGGAGCAGAGTTTAGTAGAAGCTGAGGCAATCCCTGCAAAAACAATTTTGTGAATTTTGAATATATATATATATATATATATATATATATATATTTTTGTATATACTTTGTCATAACAGTCGCTACTGCCAATTTCTAGGCAGCAACCACTAATCAAGAGGAGCTTGTCTTCGGCTGCTGCTCTCTGCATCAGTGGTGACAGAACACAAAGCAATCAGTATAATAAATTTAACATTTTCAACTAAGTTGGGAAGCACGGTGGCTCAGTGGTTAGCACTGCAAGGGTCCTGGGTTCAAATCTCACCAAGGACAACATCTGCAAGGAGTTTGTATGTTCTTCCTGTGTTTGCGTGGGTTTCCTCCGGGCACTCCGGTTTCCTCCCACACATACATACACAGACATACTGATAGGGAATTTAGATTGTGAGCCCCATCAGGGACAGATAATATGTGCAAACTGTAAAGCGCTGTGGAATATGATAGCGCTATATATAAAAATAAAATTTTTTATTATAACTAAGTTGCTATCAATGCAGAGCATAGCAGATGGTGACAAACATCCCAACTACTGTGAACAGCATAGGCAGCTAATGAATGAAAACAATATTAAATCATGGGCACTGCGCATGTACTGCACAGAAATTACTCTCGTCAGCTATCTGCCGTTCGTATCGCCGGTAATTTTGTGAAATTTTTGTGATCTGCTGGTAAAGTTGTCCCAAATGTAAACAGAAAGTGTCCCTTTTAAAGAAAACGCTAACATTATAATTAATTTTATGTTTTTACATACTTGTTAACTAAGGTTGGAGTTAGAAAATGTGTTAAGGTTTAGCATTAGGGTTTGGATTATGCTTAGGGTAATAACATAGTTACATAAAAAAGTATTAAAAAGTAAAAAAAATATATATTATAACATTATATAACTTTTTACTTTTAAAAATCTTTCTATATTGGATTTTCAAAAAAGCAAAACAAAAAATCTTGAGGGGCAAGAGGAGCACTTTATAATTGCGTTATGATTTTCTTAAAATGCAATGTATGTACTTGGGAAAAGGGTCCAATAACGATCTGTTGGAAGAGAGTCAGAGTCCAAAAATTAGGGGGTTTGCTACCCCAGGTGATAACAGTCCACGTTTTATCACTCACTGTACATGGATAATCATGAGATGAGCTAGACAGCATGATATCTAGGTAAAGAGACTATAACAGAACTCAGGAGATGCCATTTCAAAAAAGTTTAACACAAAAGCAATGGAAGTCATCATATTGTATTGTGTGTTCCTAGTTTTGTAGCATTGCTCTACAGATTTAAGAATGTCCTGTGCTTCATAATGTATTCTTAGAATTAATTATAATGCATATTATACATATTGCTTAAATGGTAGATATATCACTTATTTACATTGTTTCAGTTAAAAATAGTCTCATATATACTGTGTATATATATATATATATATATATATATATATTTTGTATATATATATTCTTTTTATGGATAACCAACAACTTGTTGACATTGAATTATAAAAGACAGTAGGTTATAAAACAGTTGAGAAAGTGGTAACACTCTCACAAAGTCTTTAAAAGGATCTTTTAAATGTGTTTTCTTCCCACTTAACTGTAGAAAATAGTTGTCCTATGCAAGAACGATTTAATTTTTTTCCTTTTTATTAATTCACTGTAGCCTGCAATACCGAAGTATGCAAAACTATCAGAACCTGAGTTTATGGATGAAACAATGGAGCGTTATATAATTCCAGAAGGAATTCGACCAGTCCTTAAGGAATTCAGAATAGAGGTAAAGATTACATTGTTACCAATAAATTTGTAAAGCAGACAATGTTTCACATACAATCAATTTTGGTAATCGTGTTGGTTTCCTAATATACACTTCAACTTTTTTTTTTATAACTACTTAACCTAAAATATGGAGACAGTCAAAATGGATGGAGAGCAGAAAAATTGTACCATTCATTAGAATTTTTGTCCCTGCACAAACTAAATACTGTCCTCAAAATTGAAATTACAACACCAAGAAGGAAAAGTTGCACTTCGGTATGCAAATCCTCAATATCTGCTGCTGGCAGCTACTTTTACAATTGCCGACCAATGATTTCCTAGATGTGATTGATGTGAGGCCAATCTAGAGATGCTGCAGACCATGGTAGTACGATTAGGCCACACAAGCTGCTATCAGTAGCAGAAGGAACATGCTTCCTGGATTTGTTGCCCAAATTTAGGCTAATATTGTATCCAAGACATTAATGGGACTCATCATTGAAGAGAATAGACCTCTATTCCATCCTTTATTGCTCTAATACAGCCTTCGGCCTCCATATGGAGATCATGTGGGTAACACCATGAAGAGGCCTTTACAAAGTAACATCACACCCTTACTACTCTGAGGACTATGGTGTGGGGTATGCTGTAGCCAGACCACTCTACTCATCTTTCCAGACACATTACAGCTTGGCGTTACATTGATTTGGTGGTGGAATCAGTGGCATGACCATTTCTCAAAAATGCCCCAGGAGCTGTTTTTCAACACAGCAACACCAGGCTGCAAGTTGCTTGTGCTACTGTAAGCAGCCTAATCATGCTAAGATAGCCAGCAAGGTCTTTAGGACTTGTCTCTCATTGAGCACATCTGGGACGTCATTGGTTGGCAATTGCAAAGTGAGTTGCCAGCAGTGGATCTTGATGATTTGCGGGCCTAAGTATATTCACTATGGCAAATCATTTCTCAGCCAAGCCTTAATAAATTCATATTCAATGCTGAATAACTGAAGATGAATGGCATAACATTAACATGTCTATTGATCCTGTGAATTCCAAAATACCATGACTCTTTCTTCTTGGTAATGCAATTTCAATGTTGAGGAGTATAATATAAGAAGGCAGCAGTGTTATTAAGGTACTGTATGGCATGATTATTTCTGCACTGTATGATTGCATTATTTGGTATCCCATATAGAATGCACTTAGTATCTAGAGTAAGTAAGACAATGGAAGCAATATTTTAATTATAGATTATATGTATGGACACTTTCAATACACATTTGTATTTATCGTTTATTTGAACATTTTTATTTTTAGGTTCTTTTCTGGGGACTGCGAGATTTACGAAGGATAAACTTATTTGAAGTTGAGCAGCCTCAGGTGCGGATTGAATGTGCTGGAAAAATAGTGGAATCTGAGGTTATACTGAGCTGCAAAGAATTTCCCAATTTCACTGAACTTGTGAAATATATCGATGTGGTGAGTAGTACAACATTGTCATATTTTTTTTTTTCTAGTTTGTTTTTTTTTTTGCAAGGGCTTTGGCCATACGTAAAATACCTGAATTGTTCCAATGGTGGATTATTATTATTTATTATTATAGCGCCATTTATGGATCTATATATATTGTGAGGCAGTGACCGGTATCATATGTGAGGGTCGCGAGGGTCGCTATGTGTCCCCCAGGATGTGCTCTGAAATGTATTAGCTCCGCTGGAGTGCCTTGTGATCACAGCAATGGGCCTGTGACTCGCAGGGCAGAATAAAAGTAAGTTTGAACCTGGTCAAGCTATTTGGACCAAGGAGTTTGTTTAGGAAAACCCGGTATGGGCTTTTAATTTTGAAACGGACTGCAGGAGGGTAGTGGGGTCCGGTCCGTTTCCTCCAGCCCAGGTCTTATGAGTGGCCTATGGCCACAGGTTGGAAAAGGAAAAAAAATCACTGCTGGGAGTGTTGATTTAGTCAGTGTTGCTCTGGTGAAGAAATACATCAGGATAAGACTTTGCCCACAAACAGCAACCTTGTACGCCTTCAGAGTCCTCCTGGATGGAGAAAGAAAAATGTTGTGAAGAAGAAACGGAGAGTGGTGGTCATGGGGGATTCCCTGTTGAGAGGAACAGAGGCCGCTATCTACAGACCGGATATAACTTCAAGAGAAATGTGCTGTCTTCCAGGTGCAAAAATTAAAGATGTGTCTGACAGGATATCAGGACTCTTCAGACCTACAGATGACTACTAGAGTTGAGCGATACCGTCCGATACTTCAAAGTATCGTATCGGATGGTATCGGCCGATCTTTAAAAAAAGTATCGGTATCGCCGATTCCGATACCGGAAGTCCCATTCAAGTCTATGGGACTTCCGGTATCGGAATAAGAAAAACCCTTTCCTGCCCTTGTACAGCCTCTCTGGGGTCTGTACGGGCCTTTCGGGGGGCTGTGCCGGCCTGCCAGGGGGTCTGTGCAGGCTCCGGTGGTCTGTGCAGGCTCCGGTGGGCTGTGCCGGCCTGCCGGGGGGCTGTGCCGGCTTGCCGGGGGGCTGTGCAGGCTCCGGGGGGCTGTGCCGGCCTGCCGGGGGGCTGTGCAGGCTCCGGGGGGCTGTGCCGGCCTGCCGGGGGGCTGTGCCGGCCTGCCGGTGGTCTGTGCAGGCTTCGGGGGTCTGTGCAGGCATCGTCCGATGGGACTACAAGTCCCATCGGGCGATGCCTGCTACCATGACAGTGATTGACACATTAGCCAATGATGGGACAGTAGTAGTCCCATCATCCGGCTAATGTGTTAAATGTAAAAAAAAAAAAAAAAAAAATTACATGCTACATACATACAACATGCATACTACATACATGCTACATTCATACTACATACTACATACATACTACATATATACTACATACATACTACATACATGCTACATTCATACTACATAAATACTACATGCAACATACATACTACATATATACTACATACATACTACATGCATGCTACATACATACTGCATGCTACATACATACTACATGCTACATACATACCACATATATACTACATACATACTACATGCATGCTACATGCTACATACATAACACATATATACTACATGCATGCTACATACATACTACATGCTACATACATACCACATACATACTACATGCATGCTACATACATACTACATGCATGCTACATACATACTACATGCTACATACTACATATATACTACATGCATGCTACATACATACTACATGATACATACTACATATATACTACATACATGCTACATACATACTACATGCTACATACATACTACATATATACTACATGCATGCTACATACATACTACATACATACTACATACATACTACATGCATGCTACATACATACTACATACATACTACATGCATGCTACATACATACTACATGCTACATACTACATATATACTACATTCATGCTACATACATACTACATGATACATACTACATATATACTACATGCATGCTACATACATACTACATGCTACATACATACTACATATATACTACATGCATGCTACATACATACTACATACATACTACATACATACTACATGCATGCTACATACATACTACATACATACTACATGCATGCTACATACATACTGCATGCTACATACATACTACATGCTACATACATACCACATATATACTACATGCATGCTACATACATACTACATACATACTACATACATACTACATGCATGCTACATACATACTACATACATACTACATGCATGCTACATACATACTGCATGCTACATACATACTACATGCTACATACATACTACATATATACTACATGCATGCTACATACATACTACATACATACTACATACATACTACATGCATGCTACATACATACTACATACATACTACATGCATGCTACAAACATACTACATGCTACATACTACATATATACTACATTCATGCTACATACATACTACATGATACATACTACATATATACTACATGCATGCTACATACATACTACATGCTACATACATACTACATATATACTACATGCATGCTACATACATACTACATACATACTACATACATACTACATGCATGCTACATACATACTACATACATACTACATGCATGCTACATACATACTACATGCTACATACTACATATATACTACATTCATGCTACATACATACTACATGATACATACTACATATATACTACATGCATGCTACATACATACTACATGCTACATACATACTACATATATACTACATGCATGCTACATACATGCTACATACATACTACATACATACTACATGCATGCTACATACATACTACATACATACTACATGCATGCTACATACATACTACATGCTACATACATACCACATATATACTACATACATACTACATACAATACATTCATACAATACATACATAGACATACAGTACATATAACATAGAGTAACATACTTACCAATACTTGTCACATTGTTCCCCGAAGCCATTGTCTTTTCCGGAATAAATATTAACATAACAAACCACAAAAATACTCACCCACGATCCGAAGCAGTCCACGAGTGTGTCCCACGACGATCTTGGGTAGAGAACTGCAGCATCAGCTGTTGCTGCCGTTCTCTACGGGCTGCAGGAATCCAATGACGGAAGGTAGGTATCCTTCCGCACTGTATTCCTCCGCCACTTAAAAAAAAAAAAAAGTCCCTAGTCTCACTTTATGCCATTGCTGTGTGGGAATTTCCCACGCAGCAATGGCATAAAGTGAGACTAGGGACTTTTTTTTTTTTTAAGTGGCGGAGGAATACAGTGCGGAAGGATACCTACCTTCCGTCATTGGATTCCTGCAGCCCGTAGAGAACGGCAGCAACAGCTGATGCTGCAGTTCTCTACCCAAGATCGTCGTGGGACACACTCGTGGACTGCTTCGGATCGTGGGTGAGTATTTTTGTGGTTTGTTATGTTAATATTCATTCCGGAAAAGACAATGGCTTCGGGGAACAATGTGACAAGTATTGGTAAGTATGTTACTCTATGTTATATGTACTGTATGTCTATGTATGTATTGTATGAATGTATTGTATGTATGTAGTATATATGTGGTATGTATGTAGCATGTAGTATGTATGTAGTATGTATGTAGCATGCATGTAGCATGCAGTATGTATGTAGCATGCATGTAGTATATATGTAGTATGTATGTAGCATGCATGTAGTATATATGTAGTATGTATGTAGCATGTATGTAGTATGTATGTGGTATGTATGTAGCATGTAGTATGTATGTAGCATGCATGTAGTATATATGTAGTATGTATGTAGCATGTAGTATGTATGTAGTATGTATGTAGTATGTATGTAGTATGTATGTGGTATGTATGTAGCATGTAGTATGTATGTAGCATGTAGTATGTATGTAGCATGTAGTATGTATGTAGCATGTAGTATGTATGTAGCATGCATGTAGTATGTATGTAGTATGTATGTAGCATGCATGTAGTATGTATGTAGTATGTAGTATGTATGTGGTATGTATGTAGCATGTAGTATATATGTAGTATGTATGTAGTATGTATGTAGTATGTATGTGGTATGTATGTAGCATGTAGCATGTATGTAGCATGTATGTAGCATGTATGTAGTATGTATGTAGCATGTAGTATGTACGTAGCATGCATGTAGTATGTATGTAGTATTTTTTTTTTTTTTTTAACATTTAACACATTAGCCGGATGATGGGACTACTACTGTCCCATCATTGGCTAATGTGTCAATCACTGTCATGGTAGCAGGCATCGCCCGATGGGACTTGTAGTCCCATCGGACGATGCTTGCACAGACCCCCGGACATCAGCACAGCCCCCCGGCAGGCCGGCACAGCCCCCCGGCAGGCCGGTACAGACCCCCACAGGGTGCACAGCCCCCCGGCAGGCCGGCACAGCCCCCCGGCAGGCCGGTACAGACCCCCACAGGGTGCACAGACCACCGGCAGGCCGGCACAGCCCCCCGGCAGGCCGGTACAGACCCCCACAGGGTGCACAGACCACCGGCAGGCCGGCACAGCCCCCCGGCAGGCCGGTACAGACCCCGGGCAGTCCACACAGCCCCCCAGCAGGCCGGCACAGCCCCCCGGCAGGCCGGCAGAGACCCCCGGAAGGCCCGAAATGACGGCGCATCATGATGCGCACACATCGCGCATCATGATGACGTCAGTCTGTCAATCAACTTTGAACTTCCGATTCCGATGCCGAATTCCGATATTGAAAAAATATCGGAAGTCGGTATCGGAATTCCGATACAGCAAGTATCGGCCGATACCCGATACTTGCGGTATCGGAATGCTCAACACTAATGACTACCCATTCCTGCTACGACATGTGGGGACAAATGACACCGCAAGAAATGACCTGGAAACCATCTGCAGAGACTTTGAAGACTTAGGCAAGAAAGTGAAAGAACTGGGAGCGCAGGTGGTCTTCTCTTCCATCCTCCCAGTGGATGGCCATGGAACAAGGAGGTGGAATAAGATTCTGCAGGTGAACAACTGGCTTCGTCGATGGTGCCGTCAGCAAAGATTTGGATTTCTAGATCACGGAGTGAATTACTTATACGATGGACTACTTGCTAGAGATGTGGTGCACCTTACGAAGACTGGAAAACATGTATTTGGAAGTCGCCTTGCTACACTTGTAAGGAGAGCTTTAAACTAGAACAACATGGGAAGGGAAGCAAAAGACCAGAAAAAGCCATACACCTGACAAAGGCTATTGAGAACTCTGCTATTAGAAGTGGAAAGGAAGGACAAAGACAAAAGAATCTAATTAATAAAAATATTGGAGAAAGAGAAACCAATCACAAACTAAAATGTTTCTATACTAATGCACAAAGCATGGGCAACAAACAAGGAGAATTGGAACTACTAACACAGGAAAAGAAATATGATGTCATTGGAATCACTGAAACTTGGTGGGACAATACACATGATTGGAATACAAGACTAGAAGGATACAACTTATTTGCAAGAAACAGACTTGATAAACGAGGAGGAGGTGTCGCATTGTATGTTAGAAACGCGTACATCTGCACAGAGATTGAAGCTTCAGAGACTGGGAGTTCTGTGGAAACTGTTTGGGTAAGAATACAAGGACAGAACAATGGAAAGGACACCTTTGTAGGCATTTACTACAGGCCGCCTGTGCAAGCTGAAGATATGGATGAACTCTTTATGCATCAAATGGCCAAGTTCTCCAAAAAATATGACATAGTTGTTATGGGAGATTTCAACTATCCAGACATTTGTTGGGAATCTCTCTCAGGCAAAACTAACAGGTCAAGGAAATTCTTATCCTCTCTTGCTGACAACTTTATTTTCCAAAAGGTAGGGGAGAAAACAAGGGGAACTGCTACCTTGGATCTAATCCTTATAAACAGGGAGGAAATGGTTGAGGAGGTAAAAGTGGCTGGGACCCTAGGAGGTAGCGACCATGCTATTTTAGAATTTTGGATAACTAGAGGCGGAAGACCTGTGAAGACTCAAGACGTCAAGGTTAGATTTCAGAAAGGCAGATTTTAAGGGATTCAGAAAGAGAATTGGAGGGATCCAATGGCTGGATATCCTTAAAGACAAAAATGTCCAGGAAGGATGGGAAATCTTGAAAAATGAAATTCTCAAAGCACAGTTGCTAACAATTCCGAAAAGAGGGAAGAATAGGAAGCATTTAAGGAAACCAGGAAGGATGAACACAGAACTTAAGCACATGCTAAAAAGGAAGAAAAAAATGTTTATAAAATGGAAAGAGGGAGGCATATCTAAAGAAGAATATAATGCTGTCTGCAGAACCTGCAGGGCACAAATCAGATTAGCTAAAGCTGAAAATGAATTGAGGCTTGCAAGAGATGTCAAAAGCAATAATAAAGGATTTTGGGGATATGTCAAAAGTAAAAGAAAAGTCAAAGATGCTATAGGATTTTTACAGGATGAAAATGATGAAATGGTAAGACAGGATGTTGAGAAGGCTGAACTTTTAAATTCCTATTTTGCATCTGTTTTCTCTCAGAAAGGAAATGTAACATCAACTGTTCTTCACTGTCCTATTAAGGGAATAGAAGAATCCAGGATATCTATAAACAGAAAGCTAGTGAGGAAACACTTAGCTAGCCTAAATGAATTCAAGTCTCCAGGTCCAGATGAATTACACCCCAGAGTACTGAAGGAGATAGCAGAATAAATTTTTGAACCCCTCTCCATAATCTTTGAAAATTCTTGGAGAACAGAAGTGCCAGAAGACTGGAGAAGAGCAAATGTTGTTCCTATCTTCAAAAAGGGGAAGAAGGTGGACCCAGGCAACTATAGGCCGGTGACTCTGACTTCTATACCAGTAAAGATCTTTGAACAAATTATTAAACAACATGTATGTCAGTACCTGGATAAGAATGAAGTGATTAAACAGAGTCAGCATGGGTTTGTAACTAATAAGTCATGTCAGACTAACTTAATTTCCTTCTATGACGGAATCACTGATTGGGTGGATCAAGGAAATACTGTAGATATAGTATATCTTGACTTCAGCAAAGCATTTGACAAAGTATCTCATACAATCCTTATTGAAAAAATGACTAAGTATGGAATGGACAAGGCAACTGTTAGGTGGATTCATAACTGGCTTAGTGATCGGACCCAAAGAGTGGTCGTAAATGGCTGCACATCCAGTTAGAAGAATGTCTCAAGTGGGGTACCACAGGGCTCTGTCCTGGGCCCTGTATTGTTCAACATCTTTATCAACGATTTAGATGAAGGAATTGAGGGTAAACTGATTAAATTTGCTGATGACACAAAGCTAGGAGGGATAGCTAATACTAGAGAAGAGAGAGAGGATTCAAAAAGATATAAATAAACTGGAGAAGTAGGCAGCAACTAACAGAATGGTTTTTAACAGGGAGAAATGCAAAGTACTACATCTGGGCAATAAAAATGAAAAAAGCATATACAGAATAGGAGGAATAGGGCTAAGTGACAGCACATGTGAAAAAGACTTAGGTATACTAATAGATCACAAACTGAATATGAGTCAACAGTGTGATGCAGCAGCAAAAAAGGCAAATGCAATTCTAGGATGTATTAACAGAAGCATACAGTCTAGATCACGTGAAGTCATTATTTCCCTCTACTCCTCTTTGGTCAGACCTCATCTGGAATATTGTGTCCAGTTTTGGGCACCACATTTTAAAAAAGACATCAACAAACTGGAGCAAGTTCAGAAAAGAGCAACCAGAATGGTGACCGGTCTGCAAACCCTGTCTTATGAGGAAAGGTTGCAGGATTTGGGAATGTTTAGTTTGCAAAAGAGAAGACTGAGAGGAGACTTAATAGCTGTCTACAAATATCTAAAGGGCTGTCACATTGTAGAAGGATCAACTTTATTCTCATTTGCACAAGGAAAGACTAGAAGCAATGTGATGAAACTGAATGGGAGGAGACACAGATTAGATATTAGAAAAAACTTTTTGACAGTTAGAGTGATCAATGAGTGGAACAGGCTACCATGAGAAGTGGTGAGTTCTCCTTCAATGGAAGTCTTCAAACAGAGGCTGGACAGACATCTGACTGGGATGATTTAACGAATCCTGCTTTGAGCAGGGGGCTGGACCAGATGGCCCAGGAGGTCCCTTCCAACTCTACGATTCTATGATTCTATCTGCAGAGCACGCCCTGTGTGAGTTAACACAGGGCCAGCGGAGCCAAAGGTACTGGCAACCCTCCCTGCGTACCCAGCAGTATGTCGGTCACGGCAACTGTCCTGGACAGGCGTTTTGTTTACCCGGCTGCGATCCGGAAGATACAGCATGCTGTGCACTGAGTGAATTTTTTTGTTGGACATTGTATTGTAAGGGTTCCAATGGATTGTGATGAATAAGAAAATGCTCACACAAGAATTGAATTTACTAAATTGATTTACTTAATAAATGATAAGATCAAATAATAAACAGTATAAAACTATAAATACATATGCATTAATCAGAAACAAGCATTATTCATACGTTACATTATTCAGATAGACGTCGACCAGTCATCCTCCAGGAGCCAAAAAGAGAGCAAGCACATGTGTCCTATTTCTTTTAAATGTCCAGCTAAAAGGTGTGTCCAGCCCCACCATGTGGAGAATGATGTCACAAGTCTATTGTACATTGGCTATAAACACATCCCCTCAATACCTGTTTTAACCAGTATATAATACAGGAAGCTGGAGGGGGCCTCTTGTGTGCCACATGGCAGAAATACAGCAAGCTGGAGGAGGTGCTTCGGAGCACAAGATAACATCCTTGGGAAAGTTAACACACCCAATCTAATTAGGGTAGTTGCCTTGAATATCAATGGTCCTTTGTTGATGGATAAACAAATGACCAGTAATTTACATTCCTTTATCTTAATTAAGTTTCAGTGACCTTTTGCTTACCTCATCTCAGTGTATATTATATTAAACTGATTGAAACCATATAAAAATAACTCATAGTATACAGACATTAAACACCTTTTTGTTTTGAACTTGCTTGGGTCACTGCCTCATAACTGCACAGCGTGGACACCGCTGCGTTACAATATTTTAACCATATTTAATTGGCCGGTATGTTTGTAAGACAGCATGACATGTTTTTGGATCTCTCTATTAAAACATTGCATATATGTACTGTGAGTGCATATTGTACATATGTACTGTAAGTAGAATCACAGCAGTACATTTGAGGCTGACATGACCATTGTAACAGAAAAGAAATGTTGAATATTATCAATGCAATCACAGGAACTCCCAGAGCAAGTATATCTACATCCACCTCTGAGTATCTTCGTGGTTGAAAAACGAGCATTTGGCCGCTCTGTCATGGTTGGATCTGCAGTGGTGTCTCATCTTATGAAGTTTGCACCAAAGGAATTGGAAGAGAAGAGTGAAGAAACAGAAGATAAGAGTAAGAATTCCATTACAATGTAGCCCTTGGCTCAGTAGAACTTCATGGCTTTAATGCTTTTAATGTATTTGTCTTCAAAACCATCTATAAAGTGCAATCACAATAATTCAACCCTAACTAAGTTTATTAGCAAAATTTACAAACAATTTTAATACCTCAACATAACTAATATAATAAGTTGTTTCTTCAAATTCAACACAAAATTAAATTTTTTATCACTATTGATGCAATCGTGATATGTAGCCAGACACCAGCAGTGTTCTGGCAGTGTTGTTGAGAAATCTTAGTCCATTTATTTTCAGCAATTGCCCCTATTTCACTAATTTTCTTAGGATTGTGTGCTGCAAACGTCTTCTTAAAATCCCACTAAAGATTTTCTATGGGATTAAAGTCAGGCAACCGTGAAGGTTACTTCAAAATATTCCATGACTCCTTCTAAAAACAAGTCTTGGTGGATTTTGAGGTGTGCTTGGGAAAATTATCCTGTTGTGAGGTTCAATGATAGCCAAGCTTCAGCTTCCTCACAGAAGCATGATGTTTTCTCCAAGGATTTCCTGATACTTGACTGAATCTATCTCTCCAGATACTGCAGGTTTCCAGTGTAAGAAAAAGCAAAGTTGTCCCACTGCCAAGGCGCTGCCATGCTTTACTTTAGGCAGGATGTTCTTTTTAGTATATGCTTCATTCTTCCTCCTCCTGACATACTACTGACCCATAGGCCTGAAAAGTTTAAATTTAGTACATTGGTCCACATATTAGATTCCCACAACATATGTGACTCATTTATATGGCTAAACCTACTAGTGCCAATTTTCCTTGGCTTTTGGATAAGTAGAAATGGTTAGTAAGCAAACTGAAACTTCACTCTCTGTTATGACTAAAGCTTGCTTCAGGTTCTTTCCTGTCAGGTGAGCATTTTTGACCATCTCCTTAGGAATCTGGTGGCAGTCAGTGATCACTTAAGGCCCCGTCTCACTAAGCAATCTCGGTAGCGAGATCGCTGCTGAGTCACAACTTTTGTGACATAACAGCGATCTCACCAGCGAGATCGCTATGTGTGACAGCGATCAGCGAGCGGCCCCCCTGCCGGTATTGCTGATCGCTGCAAGAAATCTCCGGACATTTCTTTGGTCGCTGGTCTCCCGCTGGCCAGCACGCATCGCTGTGTGTGACAGGCGGGAGACCAGCGATCAGGTGTAAAAAATAATAAAAAAAATAAAAAATATAGTTATTCTCACCTTCCGACGTCGCGTTCAGCCATCCTGCCTCTCTCCACGCTCCGGTCCCAGTGATCCTTTGCACGAATGACCGCGAGATTTTGTTATCCCGCGAGACAGTGACATCTCGCGGTCATTCGTGCAAAGGATCACTGGGACCGGAGCGTGGAGAGAGGCGGGATGGCTGAACAGGACGTCGGAAGGTGAGAATAACTATATTTTTTATTTTGATTCTATTTTTTACAGGATGGCCAGCGATGCCGGGCGCTCGGCATCGCTGTGCTGATCGCTGGTGAAGCTGTCTGTGTCACAGCTCACCAGCGATCACATAGCGATTTACCAGCGATCCTGACACCTTCATATCGGTGTCGGTATCGCTGGTAAGTTGCTATGTGTGACGGGGCCTTTACTCTTTCTGCCTCTTCTAGGTAGCATAGCCAATGTTCCTTTAACCTTGAACTTATGAACTATGCTTCCAGCTGTATCTCTAGGAGCATACCATGCCTTTACTATCATTTTCTATCCCTTTCTCTGTGGAAGACAATCATCTAATCTCCTAACTTTGTGAAGCACTCTTGAAGTAGTCATATACCTAACATGCAATCAAACATCACAATTAACAACTCCCTAGCAAGGCCAGGTATCTGATGCATTTATAGCAGGCATAACTGATGCAACTGATAAAAATCTTGATTATGATGCAACACTTGATTTGCAAATGTGTGCTCTTATGAGTTATTATTTACAGCAGGAAGGGGGATATACTAAAATATAACTAATATAGCAAGCCACTTGTTGTATTAGTTGTTTTGAGCTATCTAAATTGTTCTTGACTGACATATTGAAAACAGCAGAAATTTTGCAAATTGTGCCTAAAAATCTAATTAGCAATAAATTTGAATCATTTTGATTGCGACTGTACATTATAGTATCTGTAACTTATCAATGGTTTAATTCATAGCTGCAGCAACATAAACATAGATTAGAAAGTTTTAATTTTCCAAATATAGATTTAGACCCAAGTAAGGAAACATGGCTGGGCTACACTGCCTTCAAGAAATCTGAAACAATGGATTTTGTATTTTTGCAGAGAAGAAAGTCTTTTATCGGTTGAATTCACAGACAGCTGTTATCAATGTGGAGGACGAAAGGGATGGAAAGTTCAACCCTCTTAACCTAGTAATGGTATTGTACAACCAACAGATTATAATATAATTTTACATAAAATGCTTCAGAGAAGTATAATAATAATAACTTACAAGCTCTCAATGCAAGTCTTTGACTACCAGAACAAGGATCTCATAGACTTGTATTTAGTTGTGACCTCCAACTCGCTCGATAAAACATCCGTCAGGTCACAAACTGCCAGAGACCAACGAGAGCAGCTTTGATAGACAGTGAAGATGGTGGCAAGTTAGTATCAGATTAGGTGGATTCACTACAACTGATCTGATCTTTTCTAATTTCATTTTTGGGGGCAGTGACGTGAGCTAAAAACAGTAATTCTGCCATTTTTTTTTCTTTAAACTGAAAATGTCCAATAAAGCCGAGGAACAGATTCGAGTTCATAGGTGTAGTAATATGGCAGCCACTGGGACCTTCATTAGACCCCGGCCGTCTTAACAAAACATCAGCATCCAAAATCACATTACTGAGGAAGTAACTATCCTCCATTCCTAACTCTTAAATTTTTCAGCTCTCAGGTGCTGGTAAAATGCAATCTACTTTATATGGAGCTTGTCACCCAAGGGTTAATTCAACAAATATAGCGTTAGGGACATAATCTAGTTTTTCATTGCCCCACTACAAGTGCATTATGTAATATATGCTAATTTCTATCTCCATGTTTCAGGATCCTTTGAAGAGCTTAGGAAAAAAAGTTACCAAAGATGAAGAGCTAGAAGAAGAGCGACCGGATCCTGAAGAGCTGGACTGGTGGTCTAAATACTATGAATCTCTAAGGGACATGGAAGATCATGTATGTGCCAATTGCTTATTCATAGACGTAATAGGCAAAAATTACAGAAAACTAAAATATTAAGGGCCTGTCACACTAAGCGATATCGCTAGCAATATCGCTATAACTAGTGACGTCATAGCGATATTGTTAGCGACATCGCTATGTGTGATACCTACGACCCGCTCCCCCGCTGGTTATCGCTGATCGCACGAGAACAGGCTGGACTGTTTCTCGTCGTCAGCTTCCTGCGGCGCTTCCTGCTGTGGAGACCAGCGACGCGTGGAGCCGGGCGGGAGGACGCAGGATCGCCTGGTGTCACAGGTAAGTAGCGACCCCCGTCCCCAGCGATGTCGCTAGTGAGATCTGCCTGTGTGGCAGCTCACTAGCGACCACTTAGCGATGTACCAGCTCCTGACCGCGTCATATCGCTGGTCGGGATCGCTGGTACATCGCTAAGTGTGACAGTAAGCTCTTTATTTACCCTCCGTGAGCCTAGCCCTGTGCCTCGCCACTGCCCCAATCTCTGTTTGGCTGCAGTGGTAATGTCACGCCGGCATCGCTTCCACCAATCACTGAACTCAGCAGTTTTGTAGAATCTTTAATGAGTGAACACTTTTTATTCTTGGAGCGAAATGCATCTAGTAACCTATGTCCAACTTATTGTATAGAGGGATTCCACTACTGTATATACATCTATTGTTTTATTGTAGATGGATGTAGCTGACGAAGATGATGAAGGTGAAAATGAAGAAGGTGGAGGTATGAAACCCATGAAATTAGTAGAGGCAGGTGATATCACAGTGGAAAAAGCAAGAATGGCGCAAAGATAAAAACCCTACACTAGAATGAGGCTTTAAATAAACGGATTCTTTAATAAACAGAAATATATTTAGGAGCATTATTGTGTTTGTTCTTTTGCACAATGTGTTGCATCGAGTCATGTACCTTCAATGTGCTGAATGAAGCTTCGTTTTATACTATTTTATAAACCAATCATAAAGAATAATTTGCAGGTTTTTATGGGATTATAGACATAAAATACATTGATATTGTCAGCCATAAAGTTGTTCATTTCCTTTTCAAATGTTTATCGTACCTAGATTCGTACTGAGAGGATGGCCGGTGAATTCTGTGATCACACAATATCTTACATATTGTTATATGCATCTTGCATTTAGATGGAATGAATATCCACTCCATAGATGCTGCAGGCGAGGAAGAAACAGTGGAAGTGGAAATTGTGAAACCAAAAAGGAAACCAATTTCCACTTTAAAGGTATGCTTGGGTTATATGGTCATAAATAATGGGAGGAAACGCTGAAATGTTGCTGTGCTCCTTCTTGTGATGTGAAAACTGGTGGCGCCTTGCACTCTACTGGCATGTGAGATTTTCTGGTTAGATTGAGGTGGAATCTATCCCTGATATAACATGACACAACTTGAATGGAATCTGTCAGCAGGTTTTGCTGTGGATTCTGATAGCAGAATAATGTGGAGACAGACAGCCTAGTTCCAGCAATGTTTCACATACTGTGCTGCTTGGTGCAGTTTTGATAAAATCACTGTTTTCTCTGATGTAGTTATAGAGTTAAGACTTCTGGCCAATCGGGGTTATAAAGATTAGCCTGACTGGCCAAACAGTATTGGGGGCGGGGTTATAAAGATTAGCCTGACTAGCCAACACATGAGACCTAGTCCTGCAGTGATAATCTCCTGCTGATAAATCACTGATTTGTATTTAAACTACAGCGCAATAAGTGACACATCCCTGGAATCAGGATCTCGGCCTCAACATTATGCTGATCTCACCTTTAAATAGCAAAAACCTGGTGACAGATTCACTTTACAGAGGTTTTAACTCACTATTTTTGTTTACAAAAACAAGCAGCATGGTTTGATAAAAAAAGCAACCACAGTTTACCAGTTCCAGCTGCTCTTCTCCTAGTACTGCTTGGTTCTCTGATTGGTCTTTTTGTTTCCTCCTCTGACTGAGATGGGAATGAGTCCATGCCAGCACGGAGGGCAGCGGACTTCCTCTGTGAAGCCCCGCCCCCCGCCGTGCCTCCTCCAGTTAGCTATGCCTATTTCTGCATGTGGCTTCATGCGGCCTGCGTACCCAATCTTTAACATTGGGTATGCAGGCCATGCCGCGGTATGTGGATGCCGCCGCATGCATTGTTTTGATGATGCGGCGCCCGCAAAAAATTCCAACATGATGCGTTCTACGCGGGTCGCCGCACCATCAAAACGATGCATGCGGCAGCATCCGCATACTGCAGCACGGCCTGCGTACCTAATGTTAAAGATAGGGTTCGCAGGCCGGATGAAGCCTCATGCAGAAATAGGCGGAGCTAACCAGAGGAGGCGCGACGGGGCAGGGCTTCACTGAGGAAGTCCATAGCCCTCCGTCCGCAAATGTGAAACCAGCCTTAAAGCACCATTTCAGCTTTTTTTAATTGTAGCGCTGGAGTGGTGCTACTAAGCTAATTAACCAGCACCTTGTCTTATACTTACAAGCTAAAGTTTTCATCTTTTCCTGGTGCTGCTCCGGTCGTTCTCCACTAGTTTGTGACCTGTCAGATTGTTTTAGTGTTTGATGGGCGATCCAGAAGTCATGACTGTAAATGTAAATCTATGAGACAGAAAGAAGCTTTCATAGACTAACATTGAGAGCTTGTGATCGTTACTGCTGACTTCCAGTCAGTCAGAAGTTGTGGTCACAAGTTGGCGCCACGGGATGGAGCAGTTCCAGGAACAGCTGAAGACAGTGGTTGGTAACTAGAAGACTAGGCTCAGGGATGAATATAAATGCTGGAGTGGTGCTTTTAATACAAAGGTGGACATATCATTGGTGTAACCTGTGCAGTTGCACATGGGTTCATGAGGTAAGGGGGACATTTTCACCTCCAAAGCAGCAAGGAATTTCTGTCATAAACTATTGTACTGATGAGGGTTCATATACTATTCCTGCACTGGGGCCCTCTTCTGTCTGTGTCCACCACTGGGTCCAGGGGTTGTCAAAGATGAATGGGGGTAATAAGCATACAAGCCCTTCTCGTATGATATTTACATACTGCACCTGCAGATATTTAATATAATATTTCTAATGCACTAATAAATGGTCCATTGTAAAGGCACGCTTAACAAGTTGCTTACAAATTCTACAGTACCATGTTCTTGGTTTGCTCATTAAAAATCTTATAACAAGTTGCCTTTTAAAGGGAATGTGTAAAACCGCAAGCAAGGCCTGCTTTAGGGGCATTAAATCTAGGTATTTGCCTAGGGTCTCCACTGCAATGGTGTGAGGTTAATATCAGCACACTATGTGGCCGCTATAGGGCCTGTGAATCTGAGGGCCATAGTGCCAGCGCCGGCTCAGGCCCCCCCATCCGCATCACACATTCAACTGTATCAGCATCATAGATGCCGATACAGTAAAAACCAATGATGGTGGAGAGAGTGTCAGGTGACACTCCCTCTCCCGTCATTCCCTCTCTGTGTCTGATGCAGCGGGGGCAATGACATCACTTCATCACTCGTCACGCTGTGCTGGCCAGTGAAGCTACTGAGTAAACGCGTTGCAGAGACTGGAGCAGCGGAGAAATGGAGAGAAATGAGTATTTTATTTTTTAAATCAGTGAGTACTTGATGGCCATAATAATGGTAGACTATGGGGCTGCTGTCATGGTATGCCTAGGTTACTTTAGGCTAAAACCCCGGGACCCCTGCAGTGTCCCTCAGACTAGGGAAAACCCTGTCTGTCCCTCAACCCAGGGTTTACACTGAAGGTGTGCCTGCCTGGGCCTCCACCCTGTCCCTGTCTCCTGTCCAGCCCTAAGCTGAACCCACCACCCTCCACCCGGTGAGGGGACCAGACACCAGACCCCACAAATACGTATGGACAGGGGTAAAAGAAACACCACACCGTTAATACACAAGGGAATACAATAATGTGCAAGGGCAACCAAACATATATATATAACAGATTGGAGAAAGAACAACTGAGAGATATACTGCACCAGATATCAGACGCTCCAAAACCACCACTGCTGACCGGTATTGCTAGCACTAGGCAAAAGCTATAGTCGGCGACGCCCATAGTCAGGACGGACTATTTAAAGACCAAGGGCGTGGCCCAGCCCTCAGCCAGCATGACAACCTGGTTAACCCTATCCCGACTGGAACAGAATACCCAACAAAGTCCCTGAGCATACTGTAGTGGAATAGGGTATTACCGCTGTCTACCGGACACCCTGGTGTGAACAGTGTCCGACATGACAATACTGTAGTGGAATAGGGTATTACCGCTGTCTGCCGGACACCCTGGTGTGAACAGTGTCCGACATGACAGTACCCCGCCTTCTACGAGGGACCTCCGGAACCTCACCATGTCGAGGACCTGGCTTGTCCGGATGGCGACGATGGAACATAGTAACCAGTCGATCAGCATGAATGTCTGAGGCCGGCACCCATGTCCTCTCCTCAGGACCATAGCCACGCCAGTGGACCAGGTACTGTAGAGTGCGACGCACAACCCTAGAGTCCACCACTTTGGACACCTCAAATTCCAACGCGCCATCCACCAAGACGGGAGGTGGTGGCCCGGGAGAACCATCCACCAAACCCACGACCTTTTTTAGCAATGCTTTGTGAAACACATTATGAATCTTATACACAGCCGGCAACTCCAAACGAAATGCCACGGGGTTGATCACTGCGGAGATCCTAAATGGGCCAATGAACCTGGGACCCAACTTAAGTGATGGTATCTTGAGCTTGATGTTCCTTGTAGATAACCACACCCAATCACCCACACACAGGTCCGGACCTGGCACACGTCTGCAGTCAGCCACCCGTTTGTACCTGGAACCCACCTTCAACAAGCGCTGCTTGACTCTCCTCCAAACAGACGACAATTGAGCTCCCAACTGGTCCTCCTCAGGGACGCCAACCGAGCACCCCTGACTCAAGGTACAAAATTGAGGATGTTGACCATACACACTAAAAAAAGGAGATTCCCCAGACGATTCCTGGCAATGGTTGTTTATTGCGAATTCTGCCAGAGGAAGAAACGCTGACCACTCTTCCTGATTGTCGGAAACAAAGCAGCGCAAGTATTGCTCCAGGTTTTGATTCATCCGCTCAGTCTGCCCATTCGACTGAGGGTGGAAAGCCGATGAATGAGATAATTTGATCCCAAGGCGAGAACAAAAAGCTCTCCAAAACTTTGCCACAAACTGCGTACCTCGATCAGACACAATGTTAGACGGGACACCATGAAGTCTGACCACCTCGCGAATAAATATCTGAGCAAGAGTCTTAGCATTGGGCAAAGATGGTAAAGCAACGAAATGTGACATTTTGGAGAACCTATCAACAATTACCAAAATGACCGAGTTCCCCGCCGAGGCGGGCAAGTCAGTAATAAAATCCATGGAAATCTCAGTCCATGGCTTACTGGGCACCCCGAGAGGCTGCAACCTACCAGCGGGACGGGAACGAGGAGTCTTGGCCCGTGCGCACGTGGTACAGGCAGACACATATGAGGCCACATCCTGCCGGATTTTAGGCCACCAAAAACGACGCGATACCAGTTCCAGAGTGCTCATAACCCCTGGATGACCTGCCAGTACTGTGTCGTGATGTTCGCCTAACACTCTAGAGCGTAGATGTAGTGGCACAAAAGATTTATTAGCAGGCAACCCCGGCGGTACCTCCTCCTGAGCCTCCGCAATCTCTGCCTCAATTTCTGTCGTGATGGCAGATACCACCACACCCTTTTGGAGAATAGGCACCGGCTCTTCACATAACTCTCCACCAGGAAAACACCTGGATAAAGCGTCTGCTTTAATATTCTTCGAACCAGGTCGATAGGTAACAATGAAGTTGAACCGGGTGAAGAATAATGCCCAGCGAGCCTGTCTGGAGGACAGGCGCTTAGCAGATTCTAAATAAAGCAAATTCTTATGGTCGGTTATCACAGTAATCTGATGAACAGCCCCCTCCAAGAAGTGTCGCCACTCCTCAAATGCCAATTTGATGGCCAACAATTCCCTGTTGCCAATATCATAATTACGCTCCTCAGGCGACAGCTTCTTGGAGAAGTAGGCACACGGATGCAACTTGGCCCAAGATGGGCCCTGAGACAGTACAGCCCCCACTCCAACCTCCGACGCATCCACCTCCACGACAAACGGTAAGGAGACATCGGGCTGCACCAGAATGGGCGCTGAGGCAAAACTATTCTTGAGGAATTCAAACGCCTGTACCGCAGGCTCAGACCAGTCAGAAAAGTCGGTACCCTTCTTAGTCATGTCAGTAAGTTTGGCAATCATAGAGAAATTCTTAATAAATTTCCTATAGTAATTGGAGAAGCCAAGAAATCGCTGATGCGCCTTAAGATTATCAGGCCGATCCCAATGTAGTACCGCCTGCACCTTTGCGGTGTCCATCTTAAACCCTGAGGCGGAGATTATATAACCCAAGAACGGTAGCTCCTGTACGACAAACACACATTTTTCAAGCTTGACATAGAGCCTGTTCTCTCTGAGCAACTGCAGGACCTGTCTAACATGCTCTATATGTGTATCACGGTCGCGAGAGAAAATGAGGATGTCGTCTAGATAAATTATAACAAATCTCCCCAACAAATGAGAGAAGACATCATTTATGAAATGTTGAAAGACCGCCGGTGCCATAGTCAACCCAAACGGCATTACCAAACTCTCAAAGTGACCCTCAGGGGTATTGAATGCCATCTTCCACTCATCCCCCTGACGGACTCTTATAAGATTGTACGCCCCACTGAGGTCCAGTTTGGAGAACCACTTGGCACCAACCACTTGGTTGAACAAATCGGGTATAAGTGGCATAGGGTAAGGATCACGAACCGTAATCTGGTTGAGTTCTCTGAAATCCAGACATGGGCGTAAACCGCCATCCTTCTTTTTAACAATGAAGAAGCCAGCAGCCAGAGGAGAAGAGGAAGGTCTAATATGACCCTTGCTCAGACTATCCGCAATGTACTCCTTGAGAGCTAGCCTCTCGGGCCCTGAGATATTAAACATTCTAGCTTTAGGTAACTTGGCCCCTGGTTTCAACCTAATAGCACAGTCATAGGGGCGATGCGGTGGTAGTTCTGAACAACCTTTCTCAGAAAATACATCCGCATAGTCCAGCAACGGCTCCGGGATACTGGGAGTCAAAGTGGAAATACATGTAGCCAGGCACCTCTCCTGACACTCCCTGCTCCACTGAATTATGTCCTGGGTCTTCCAATCAATAACAGGATTATGCAATGACAACCATGGAAAGCCCAGAGCCATCTGAGCCGGTAAGTTACTAAGCACCTTACAAGTTACCCGCTCTGAGTGTAATACTCCAATGTGGAGTTGTATATCCAACACACACTCTGTGATCTCCCCTTGAGACAACGGGGAAGCATTGATGGTAACCACCCGGATGGGGTTCGGCAATTTCTCCACCGGAAATCCCGCTGTATGCGCGAACTTCTCATCAATGAGATTGGCAGCTGAGCCACTATCAACAAACACTGTAATAGAGAGCATTTGCCCCCCAAGTGCTACCCTAGCAGGGAGCATACACTGGGAAACCATGACGGAGGATACACAAAGGCTCAGACAAGACTCCTCCAAACCCTCTGAGCCTATCAGTTTTCCGCCGGCGCGCCCTTCTTAGGTACCAGGGGGCAAGCGTTAATAAAATGTCCTCCTTTGCCACAAAAAAAACAAACCCCCTGCCTTCTGTGCCAAGGACGTTTAGGCTTGTTACTCGGTGACTGTGCTATACCAGCGATCTGCATGGGTTCCACGGATTCACCCGAGGCAACCTCACCTACAACTCCCCCACCTCCCGGAGGCAACGAAACCAGCGCCCCCTGACGGAGACGGCGGTCTATGCGTACTACAAGTGCCATCGCAGCCTCCAGAGAGGCGGGAGTCTCGTACATTAGGAGAGTCTGTTTAACCCTTCCAGAAACCCCATGCAAAAATTGACTTCTAAGCGCAGGGTCATTCCACTGCGTGTCCACCGCCCAGCGCCGGAATTCCGTGCAGTAATCCTCAGCTGGTTGCTCACCCTGTAGTAGTGAGCGTATCTTAGACTCTGCTAAGTTTAATCTATCCGGATCGTCATAGATCAAACCCAGAGCAGAGAAAAAAAAATCTACAGACTCAAATGCCGGTGAGTCAGAAGGGAGTGAAAAGGCCCAAGCCTGTGGATCACCACTCAGCAAAGAAATCACCAAGCCCACGCGTTGAGCCTCATTACCTGAGGAATGTGGAAGCATACGGAAATACAATTTGCATGATTCACGAAAAACTGTGAACTTACCACGATCACCAGCAAATCGTTCAGGAAGGGTAAACTTGGGTTCAGCTGCCCTGGCTGCAGCCTCAGCAGGTACCGCAGGAGCTGACAGGCCTTGTTGCTGGACCGCCCCTCTAAGTTCAGTGACCTGTATGGATAGAGCCTCCAGCTGCTTGGTTAGGGAAAGTATAGGATCCATAGTAAGTAACCCCTATATTCCCTATCTATACTTTTTTTTTTTTTTTTTTTACTTTAGTATTTGGGCCGACTATAATGTCATGGTATGCCTAGGTTACTTTAGGCTAAAACCCCGGGACCCCTGCAGTGTCCCTCAGACTAGGGAAAACCCTGTCTGTCCCTCAACCCAGGGTTTACACTGAAGGTGTGCCTGCCTGGGCCTCCACCCTGTCCCTGTCTCCTGTCCAGCCCTAAGCTGAACCCACCACCCTCCACCCGGTGAGGGGACCAGACACCAGACCCCACAAATACGTATGGACAGGGGTAAAAGAAACACCACACCGTTAATACACAAGGGAATACAATAATGTGCAAGGGCAACCAAATATATATATATATATAACAGATTGGAGAAAGAACAACTGAGAGATATACTGCACCAGATATCAGACGCTCCAAAACCACCACTGCTGACCGGTATTGCTAGCACTAGGCAAAAGCTATAGTCGGCGACGCCCATAGTCAGGACGGACTATTTAAAGACCAAGGGCGTGGCCCAGCCCTCAGCCAGCATGACAACCTGGTTAACCCTATCCCGTCTGGAACAGAATACCCAACAAAGTCCCTGAGCATACTGTAGTGGAATAGGGTATTACCGCTGTCTACCGGACACCCTGGTGTGAACAGTGTCCGACATGACAATACTGTAGTGGAATTGGGTATTACCGCTGTCTGCCGGACACCCTGGTGTGAACAGTGTCCGACATGACAGCTGCATTATACTATATGTACTCTATGGGGTTGAATTATACTCTATGAGAGCTGCATTATCCTCTATGGGGGATACATTATACTCTGGAGAGTGCATTATCCTATATGTACTATATTTGAGCTACATTATATACCATTGAGGACTATGGGGAGTGCATTAGGCTATATGTACAATATGGGGACTGCATTATATGGGGTCTGCATTATACTATATGGGGGCTGCATTATATTTTATCAAGGACTATAGACTGTGTATTATACTGTATGTACAACATGGGTGCTGCATTATACTCTGTCAAAGACTATGGGGTGTGCATTGTACTATAGGGACTGTACAGTATTGGGCTGAATTATACTGTATCAAGGACTATCCAAAGAAATGCCACCCCACACCATTACTGACCCACTGCCAAGCCAGTCATTCTGAAGGATATTGCAGGCAACAGATCGCTCTCCACAGCGTCTCCAGACTCTGTCATGTCTGTCACATGTGCTCAGTGTGAAGGTGCTTTCATCTGTGAAGAGCACAGGGTGCCAATGGCGAATTTGCAAATCCTGGTGTTCTAGAGCAAATGCCAAGCATCCTGCACGGTGTTGGGCTGTGAGCACAACCCCCATCTGTGGACGTCGGGCACTCAAACCATCCTCATGGAATCAGTTTCTAACCGTTTGTGCAGACACATGCACATTTGTGGCCTGCTGGAGGTCATTTTGCAGGGCTCTGACAGTGCTCCTCATGTTCATCCTTGCACAAAGGCTGAGGTAGCGGTCCTGCTGCTGAGTTGTTGCCCTCCTACGGCCCCCTCCACATCTCCTGGTGTACTGGCCTGTCTCCTAGTAGCGTCTCCAGCCTCTGGACACTACGCTGACAGACACAGCAAACCTTCATGCCACAGCTCGCATTGATGTGCCATCCTGGATGAGCTGCACTACCTGAGCCACTTGTGTGGGTTGTAGAGTACGTCTCATTCTACCACAAGTGTGAAAGCACAACCAACATTTAAAAGTGACCAAAACATCAGCCAGAAAGCATTGGTACTGAGAAGTGGTCTGTGGTTTCCACCTGCAGAACCACTCCTTTATTGAGGGTGTCTTGATAATTGCCAATAATTTCCATCTGTCGTCTATTCCATTTGCACAACAGCATGTGCAATTGATTGTCAATCAGTGTTGCTTCCAAAGTGGACAATTTGATTTCACAGAAGTTTGATTTACTTGGAGTGATATTCTGTTGTTTAAATGTTCCCTTTATTTTTTTGAGCAGTGTATATATCTTTGCACCGTGGTAGTGGGTAGATAAAAAAAAATAGAATTATTATTTGTAATTGTTTATTTTTATTTTTTATATTTTTATTTATATTAACTTTATTTTATTGTTCCTGTATCCTGTTGTGTATAAATATGTGATTCTTCAGATTTTGAATTAGTCTACAGTATGCCTGATGAAGAGACCTGAGTAGTCTTTATAGCTTGCTAATTATTACTTTCTTTTCAGTTAGCTATTAAAAGGTATCAACCACTGAGGGCTCTAAAATTGTAAAATTTTTCTAATAACTGAGTCATTTTTCTGCAGATTTATAAAGGAGAGCTTGAGAATGAATTTGACAAGTTTGAAGATTGGCTATATGTATTTCCTCTGCATCGGGGCAAGGCATTGGATGATGAAGATGGTGATGATGAAGATAACTTTATGGGAAAATACAAGGTACATTTTGCTGCCAGTTAATATGAAATATGATATGGTTTTGATTTATGATATATTTTTACATAATTGTGTTTTCTAGGGTTCTTTCTATATTTATCCTACAAGTGAGGTCACTGAAGAGTTCCAGATAATGAAGGGTGTCCCAAGGAATCGCCCCGTAAAAGTGCTTGTCAGAATTTACATTGTAAAAGTGAGTAAATTGGAATGCACATGATTTCCATAAACTTTCACTTTACACATGATGAAGAACCACAAATTAGGAATTTTCAAAAATGATTATGTCAAAAATCACAACAAATTATATATGACTCCCTCATTCATCTACAGCCTTTATAATGATGATGGTTACCGTATTTTCCGCTTTGTAAGACGCACTTTTTTTCCCCAAAATTTGGGGGGAAAACAGGGGTGCGTCTTACAAAGCGGACATGCCTTACCTAGGCTGTGATCGGGGGCGTCCGGCGGTTGCTGGCCGCTGCTGCGGGTGTGTCCGGTGCCGCGTTGTGTGCCCGTCGATGCCCGGGGCTCTGCCAACATTGTGCGACAGGCCAGAGCCCCGGCATTTCCTCAGTTCCCTGTGTGCCGGTAAAAAGATGGCCGCCGGCGCGTGCGCAGATGGGATCTCGGGACCCAGTTCTCGAGAGATGAGATTTGAAATCTCATCTCTCGAGAGGTGGGTCCCGAGATCCCATCTGCGCACGCGCCGGCGGCCATTTTCCCTGGGTTCCCTGTGTGCGCGCGGTGGTGCCTGCAAAAAAATGGCCGCCGCGCGTGCGCAGATGGGATCTTGGGACCCAGCTCTCGAGAGATGAGATTTCAGATCTCATCTCTCGAGAACTGGTCCCGAAATCCCATCTGCGCACGCGCCGGCGGCCATTTTTTTTTTACCGGCACTTCAGCGCACATATACAGGGAACCAAGGAAATGCTGGGGCTCTGGTCTGTCAAACAATGTCGGCAGAGCCCCGGGCATCGATGGACACACAACGCCGCACCGGAGCACCTGCAGCACCGGCCTCCAACCGCCGGACAAGTGGAGAAACCTGACACCAGCACAAGACTCTGCAGCAGCAACAGCACACATCGGAGCCCCCCCTCATCCCTGAATGCGGCCTGCAGCATCACTCCACGCCTGCCTCCTCCAGCAGCGAGCCTGGGACCCCTCTACACCGCAGCCACCAACCCCGGTAAGCAATAAGATGCAAGGATTATAAGAGGCACCACCATTTTATTAAAAAATATTTTTTTCTTATTTTTCTCCTCAAAAATTGTGGTGCGTCTTATAATCCGGAGCGTCTTATAAAGCGAAAAATACGGTACTTTATTTTTAATTGTGATGCAATATGATCCATTTAAATCATGCCATTCAAAATAAAACAATAACAAAAAATCAAGCATACACATATTTGGTATCGCTGTGTTTAGAATCGCCCAAATTATGTTTTTTTGGTCGCCGCCACAATGCATTAAAATGCAATAATGGGCAATCAAAAGATCATATCTGCATCAATATGGTTTCATTAAAAATGTCAGCTTGGCGCGCAAAAAATAAGCCCTCACCCAACCCGAGATCATAAAAAGTGGAGACGCTACGGGTATTAGAAAATGGCACAATTTTTTTTTTTTAACAACATGGAATTTTTTTTACCACTTAGATAAAAAAGAACCTACACAGGTTTGGTGTCTATGAATTCGCAATGACCTGGAGAATCATTATGGCAGGTCAGTTTTAGCATCTAGTGAACCTAGTAAAAAAGCCAAACAAAAAACAAGTGTGGGATTGCACTTTCTTTGCAATTTCACCACACTTGGAATTGTTTTCTCTTTTTCTAGTACACGACATGGTAAAATCAATGGTGTCGTTCAAAAGTACAACTCAACCCCCAAAACACAAGCCCTCACACAGCCATATTGACAGAAAAATAAAAAGGTTATGGCTCTGAGAAGAAGGGGAGCGAAAAACAAAATGCAAAAGTGAAAATACCTCCGGGGGTTAAGGGGTTAAAGGGGTGGTCCGAAGGCTAAGCATTTTTCTCCTAACTCACTATCTATTTAGTCCCATAATCTAAGCTATTTCCTTTTATTCTTGCTTTAAAAATTCCCAATCATTCCCTAACTACACTGTCTAAGGCCGTTATCACACATGCAAGAAACACAGCCGAGTCTCGCACGTTAATACCCGGCAGTGCCGCCGGCACTTGGATCGGAGAGTGCAGCCACATAGCAATGCATGCCGCTGCACGCTCCGCTTCCGAGTGCCAGCAGCAGTGCCGGGTAATAACATGCAAGACTCGGCCGTGTTTCTCGCATGTGTGATCCGGGCCTAACAGCTACTGTATTATTTTTTCTATTTCTGGTCTGATGACGAATCATTTCAGGATCACCAGTGGATGCTGGGATACTCAAACAAAGCATGATCAGGGGGCACTGTCAAGGCCTCTGCCCTCTCCCTGAAGCGAAGCTTCTTCAGGGGCTAGTCCCTGCTGTGTTCCTGAGTGTCTTTAAGTATAAACCGCGTTGATCTATCAGCTAGTCGCTTGTTTTCTGGATCTAATATTTTAGTAATAAGTAAATAATTAACATATTTTGAAGTTACAAATGAATAAAATGATAAAACCAATAATAAAGAATGAGACAAAGTATAGAGGTAATAATACACAAAACTAATGTGTCTGTTATTTGATGTACAGAATTGCTCCTACCTGATTACTATCGGAGAGTTCTTGCCTTCCCTGGTTTCATTTAAGTGGTTGTCCACTATTCGGACAACCCATTCTGAAGCCTTATGTTTCACCCTTGTAAAATTAATAACACCTGTACTCGCCTCCGGTACCATTGCCGTTCTTGTAGTGTCGACACTGGCTCATCCAGACGTCGCGTGACATTATGCCATGTCACATGATCTCTGGGGCCAATCAGCGCTGACTTCACACTCACCCCCTCTGCGGATGAATTACAAGCATCCAGAGGAATTGAGAGAGAAGCTGCAGCACTCACTTTCTCCGGATGTTAATGATTTGTGCTAGGGTAACTGTAACTAAAAATGTAGAGGCACGCTTCTTAGGGTAGTATTGTCAGAAAAAGTGGTCTTAGTATCATTGGTAACACTATTCACTAACTTAGTTCAATTAATAGACACATTACTGTGACACCAGGGCCGGACGGGCCATCTGGCAATTCTGGCCAGAAGGGCCTGTCTGGTTGTGGGTCGCTGGCTGTTATGTTTTTAACAGAATCGGTGTTCTCAAAACACCCATTCTGTTAAGAGTTGTGACGAAGCACAAAGTCGCTGACTCCGTCACTTGCCCCAGCAGGCCACGGGTATCATTAGAAATATTGGTCTTGTAGTAAATCTTGCTTTCCTCCAGGCAGGGTAATATTAGTAATATATCCTCATCTGGTGCTTGGGGACAGGGACAGCATGGGCCTGTGTGATTTCAAATGCCAGGGCTGAATTTCAGCCCCAGTCCGTACCTGCTGAGACACTAATGAATATGAACCTCTGTACCTGGTGACGGACCTCTTCAGGGAATCTCACATTCCTTTTCTGTGGCAGGACTCAACACTAGGCAAAGTTGAGTATCTCACAGATAGAGCCCCATTTTTGCCACTAGAAACTAAATGTTCAGTGTGAAGGTTTATAGATTTCAGACGGCAGTACCAGGAGCAAGGAACATATTTTTCATAATTTTATTTATTTTTTTACTTTTTCCTTCTCCACTATCAGTCTGACTAATGTCTCCAGGTGGAGATCCAAAGTACAACATAAATTCTGAATGCGGCCTGCTTGCAGAGATCCTTTTTCTTATCCTAATTAGTGAATCCTAAGATAGTGGCATCAACACTAATCACTATGGAGGAAATTAGACCTGTGAGAAACATACCTTTGTCCTAGTTCAGGGCTCAGCAACCTCCCAGAGGTGGAAATCTACTGTGGGGAAGATAACTGCAAGATAATAGAGATTAATAAGTTAGGAGGGTCTTACGATTGAGCTGATACCCATTTGGAGAAGTGGGAAAATGATGTTAAAGCAGCTTTTTTTTCATACTATTTTACCGTATGTTAGTTTTAATATTTAAAAATTATGTTTAAAAATTTTCTTATTGTGAATTTGGTAAGAAAACATGACAACATATTAGAAACGTGTGTGGATTGCTTGTGTGAATCTTGGAATTCACCTGCATTCACACATGTTTGGAGAAAAATGTGATCCTTCAAAAATCAGGTAGCCAACTAAATAGTCAACCTCCTTCTGTAATAATGCTCGATAATTGAAATTCATAACAGTCACGTAGTATGTTGAAGAAAAAAAGATTTCACTAATGAGCATTGTGTGCTATATAAGAGTTTTGGGTTTGTTTTTTTTTGAAGAATCACAAACTAGAATTTTTTTGGTCATCATCATCAACACTTTTTAGGGATTCTCCAGTCTCCACTTCTCTGGCCGTTTGTGCTCCTGATTCAAGGAATGCTTCTAAATTTGGAAAATATTACGTCTCCCTTCCTCAAATTATTCTTCTAAAGTGCCATTATATCAGAAAATGATATTATTTTCTAAATTAAGTCTACAGAAGATTTCTGTTTTCAATGGGGCTATCAATTTAAGTAATTTTTTCAGGATTTGTAACAAAAAAGTAAAATCCCGCAGTATCTCTACAAATGGTTATTCTACTCACTCATGGAAAAAAAGATTTTTTTAGCTGTCAGAAAAACTTTTCATTTGCTGACAAAATAAGCTCTGAATCTAAAAATAGTTTTATGTATTCCATGTCTAAAGCTGCTGCAATAATTTTTAAGTCAGAGAGCAGATCAAGCAAAATTTGAAATCGCCTGTATACACAATTATTTTCTGGGAAATTTTATTTACCGAGATCTTAGTCTCTGTGACTTTAATATCCCTTATTAGGTCTCTTTATACCTTAGAGTATAATAAATGTAAGATGTTAAAAATTATATAAATCCCCATAATGCCCTTATTGCTCACTTCTCCTGCCCATCTGCTCCTCACCATCACCTGTCCTATCCTCCCTGCATCTTCAGATTGCCGCTGCGCATGCTGAAATCTCTGTCATGGCCTTTCAAGATGCCATGGCCTTTCACATACATGCACAGAACCCTCCTGGGCTCTTGCCAAATCCAGAAGTTCTGGCCCAGCATGAGATGCCCAGGGATTTCAGTGTGAGCAAAGGTGATCTGAAGATGCGGCAAGGATCAGACGGGTGACGCAATTTTTTTGTTAATATTTGGATGGCTTTTTATGGTTCAGAAAAATGGCAGCAGTAGCTGCCATTTTGCTAGATCCACATAGAAGTGAATTACAAAAAATATACATTATAGCTAAAGATGATTTTTGTCAAATTGAAGTAGAATTCAGTTCCATTAAAATGTATTTGCTTCATTTCTACTTTCAGTGTAAGCCGGCTGACAATCTCCCGATGAATGTGCACAGCAATCTTTCATTGATTGAAAAAAAAATTATGAACAGCTCTCTGTCTCAGACTTACCTGTTGCTGGCTGCCTTCACCTTTGGGCACTTTTTCTTTGTTCTACTAGACAATACGGACAGTGGTAAAGGAAATGGTGTTGTCAAGGCTGGGTCAAGCAAGGGGATGATTTTCTCTCGTTGGGTGGGTTAGGCTCTTCCCAGCAATAAATATTAGGAATCATGTGAGTATAGGTCCTACTGACCAACCAATTACTGGGGTCAGTCAGAAGACCTATAGCAGGATTGGGTTGATGACAATCGAAGCACACAGCGCCCTATTTAAAAACCCATATTATACCTGTCAATTGCCAATTATTGTATTGTACTACCAATCTGCTGCATTTATATCACTGTGTTCTTATCTCGCGTTACTCCAGCTTACTTGCCAGTTTAACACCTTGAATGTTCTTCAGTAATTGACCCTTACACTCCATTTTGAACTACAGTAGAAAAAACCTTTTTGTATTACCGTATATTTTAGCAGGATTCTGAATGAAATCTACAAACGTGTAAAACACATTCATTGATTCATTATAGGGAACAAATTTAGCTCCAGCTGATCCAAACGGGAAGTCAGATCCATATGTCATAGTAAAAGTGGGAGAACAGATGATGGACAGCAAAGAGAGATATATTCCCAAGCAGCTAAACCCAGTGTTTGGAGAGTAAGTAACACTTAATTGGGAGTTTAAGAAGTGCAATTCAGGAGAATGATTCTGAAACACATTTAGCACATAAGATTGCATTTTCTGTTATATGTACCAACTTGTCATTGATACATTCATTAAACCACTAAAATTTGAATCAAAAGTTACAAGACGGGCACATCAAACATCAGAAGATAGGTGGTGCAAAGCTGCTTAGTAAATTCGGCATAAGGAGTAACAAAAAGGTTATTTTTATATGATCTCTACTATAGATGATATGGTTGCACTTTGCCATGAACACAAATACATTGTATGCTGTCTGTTTAATTATAATAAATCATATGAAATCATTTAGGATAGGTTTATAATGTGTTTTTGTATGTGACAAACTCAGGGCCAGACTGGGACAAAAAAGCAGCCCTGCCACACAAATCCCACCAGCCCACAAACTATAACACTCATCAGCCCCGATCAGTGAATTTTGCTATACTTTGTCGTCCCCTCATCAATCTCTTATAGGAGTTATTTGAAGAGCCACATGTTAATGGCGTCACAGTGCGTATGATTGGACCACAGCTCCATTTACATGGCGCTCTTCAAAGCTACGTTTCCTAGGATCATGGGGGTCCCAGTGGTCAGATCCACAACAAACAGAAAGTCATCCCCTATCCAAAAGATAGGGGAGAACTTCCGAATTTGGATAAACCTCCATACAGTATTATGGGCACCACATAGTCCTCCATACAGTATTATGAGCACCACATAGTCCTCCATACAGTATTATGGGCACCACATAGTCCTCCATACAGTATTATGTGCACATCTTAGTCCTCCATACATTGTTATTGGTACCACATAGTCCTCTTTACAGTATTATGGGCACCATACAGTTGTGGCCAAAAGTATTGACACCCCTGCAATTCTGTCAGATAATACTCATTTTCTTCCTTAAAATGATTGCAAACACAAATTCTTTGGTATTATTATCTTCATTTAATTTGCCTTAAATGAAAAAACACAAAAAGAATTGTCCTAAAGCCAAATTGGATATAATTCCACACCAAGCTTAAAAAAGAGGGTGGACAAAAGTATTGGCACTGTTCAAAAATCATGTGATGCTTCTCTAATTTGTGTAATTAACAGCACCTGTAACTTACCTGTGGCACCTAACAGGTGTTGGTAATAACTAAATCACACTTGCAGCCAGTTGACATGGATTAAAGTTGACTCAACCTCTGTCCTGTGTCCTTGTGTGTACCACATTGAGCATGGAGAAAAGAAAGAAGACCAAAGAACTGTCTGAGGACTTGAGAAACCAAATTGTGAGGAAGCATGAGCAATCTCAAGGCTACAAGTCCATCTCCAAACACCTGAATGTTCCTGTGTCTACCGTGCACAGTGTCATCAAGAAGTTTAAAGCCCATGGCACTGTGGCTAACCTCCCTAGATGTGGACGGAAAAGAAAAATTGACAAGAGATTTCAACGCAAGATTGTGCGGATGTTGGATAAAGAACCTCGACTAACATCCAAACAAGTTCAAGCTGCCCTGCAGTCCGAGGGTACAACAGTGTCAACCCGTACTATCCGTCGGCGTCTGAATGAAAAGGGACTGTATGGTAGGAGACCCAGGAAGACCCCACTTCTTACCCCGAGACATAAAAAAGCCAGGCTGGAGTTTGCCAAAACTTACCTGAAAAAGCTTAAAACGTTTTGGAAGAATGTTCTCTGGTCAGATGAGACAAAAGTAGAGCTTTTTGGGCAAAGGCATCAACATAGAGTTTACAGGAGAAAAAAGAGGCATTCAAAGAAAAGAACACGGTCCCTACAGTCAAACATGGCGGAGGTTCCCTGATGTTTTGGGGTTGCTTTGCTGCCTCTGGCACTGGACTGCTTGACCGTGTGCATGGCATTTTGAAGTCTAAAGACTACCAACAAATTTTGCAGCATAATGTAGAGCCCAGTGTGAGAAAGCTGGGTCTCCCTCAGAGGTCATGGGTCTTCCAGCAGGACAATGACCCAAAACACACTTCAAAAAGCACTAGAAAATGGTTTGAGAGAAAGCACTGGAGACTTCTAAGGTGGCCAGCAATGAGTCCAGACCTGAATCCTATAGAACTCCTGTGGAGAGATCTAAAAATGGCAGTTTGGAGAAGGCACCCTTCAAATATCAGGGACCTGGAGCAGTTTGCCAAAGAAGAATGGTTTAAAATTCCAGCAGAGCATTGTAAGAAACTCATTGATGGTTACCGGAAGCGGATGGTCGCAGTTATTTTGGCTAAAGGTTGTGCAACCAAGTATTAGGCTGAGGGTGCCAATACTTTTGTCTGGCCCATTTTTGGAGTTTTGTGTGAAATCATCAATGTTTTGCTTTTTGCTTCATTCTCTTTTGTGTTTTTTCATTTAAGACAAATTAAATGAAGATAATAATACCAAAGAATTTGTGTTTGCAATCATTTTCAGGAAGAAACTGAGTATTCTCTGACAGAATTGCAGGGGTGTCAATACTTTTGGCCACAACTGTATACTATATAGTGTAGAGATGGGCTAGTGTATATGGTGTGGATTCCACACTATATACACAGCAACATACTATAAGAACAGCTCTACACTATATACACACAACTCCACATTATAATTGACAGTATTAAACTATATTATGTTACATACTGCTGAATATACAGTATATCACATTGAGACTACTGTATATACATATGTATATACGGTTGCTGGGGCTGATGTATATATGGGTGCTGGGGCTGATGCATATACGGGTGCTGGGGCTGATGCATATACGGGTGCTGGGGCTGGTGTATATACCGGTGCTGGGGCTGGTGTATATACAGGTGCTGGGGCTAGTGTATATACGGGTGCTGGGGCTGATGTATATGTGGTGCGGGGGGCTGATGTAAATACGGGTACTGGGGCTGGTGTATATACGGGTGCTGGGGCTGATGTATATACGGGTGCTGAGGCTGATGTATATACGGGTGCTGTGGCTGATGTATATACAGGTGCTGGGGCTGATGTATGTGCTGGGGCTGATGTATATATAGGTGCTGACTAGAGGCTGATCAGTGATGTATATACATACAGCCCATATATACATCAGCCCCAAGTCAGCACCAGTATATACATCACCCCCGCCAGCACCTGTATATACATTAGCCCCAGCACCGGTGTATTATACAGGTGCTGATGTATATATTGGTGCTGAGGCTTACGTATAGATAGGTGCTGACTCAAGGCTGATGTATATACAGTGTATATACATAAGGCATTTTGGGCACAGTGGCTGGTACTGAGGAAAAGAAAGAACAGAGAGAGAGAGAAAAAAAGATTAGAGAGAGAAAGAAGGAAAGAACAGAGAGAAAAAGAAACAGAGAGATAAAGAATTATTCTATAAAGATAGTATAGCAGCCCAGCTCCCATTGTAGTGCCCACCTGAGCCTCCCGATGCAGGACATATCATGATCCGCTCACATGGCCGACATCCCTGATTCCAAGGCAATCCTGCTGTCCGTGCTGTCTGAGGAGGATACGGTGATCTGAAGCATTCCCTGAAGTGCCTCCATGGTTCTGTCACAATCTCCTCCCGAAATTACCTTATTTCTAGCGCGTCACTTCCGGTAGAACGTCACGTGCGAGTTTTAAAGTGCTCCTCGGGGCTCCGCCGTGTACTCCTGTGTCCACGGGAAAAGTAAGCTCCCAGCTGGGGCAGTCTCTCTCTCTTAAAATCGGGACTGTCCCATTGGATACGGGACGGTTAGGAGGTATTAATGCTCCCCACCATACACCTCGTACACGCATGGCTCTGCACGCCTCATGCACACACGGTTCAGCTTTGTATGCCTCGTACACACATGGCTCCGCTCCGTACACCTCGCGCACACATGGCTCCACTCAGTACACACATTGCTCCGCTCCGTAAAACTCATACAAATGCGGCTTTGCTCCATACACCTCGTACACACGCAGCTCCACTCCGCTCCGTACACCCCGCACACACGCAGCTTCATTCCGTACACACGCGGCTTCATTCCGTAAACACCTGGATCTGCTCCGCTCCGTAAACACAAGGCTCAGATCCGTACACTTTGTACACACAGGGCTCTGTTCCATACACCTCGTACACACACGGCTCCATTCCGTAGACCTTGTACATACCTCCGCTCCGTACACCTCTGGCTCCGCTCCATACACCTCGTAAACACGCGGCTCCACTCCGTACACATCTGGCTCTGCTCCACTCCGTACACCTCGTACACATCCGGCTCCGCTCCGTACACACCCGGCTCTGCTCCACTCCGTACACCTCGTTCACCTCCGGCTCCGCTCCGTACACCTCATACACACCCTGCTCTGCTCCACTCCACACATCTCGTACACACATGGCTCTGCTTCGTACACCTCGTACACACACGGCTTCGCTCCGTACACCTCGTACACATCCGGCTCTGCTACTTACACCTTGTACACACACGGCTCCGCTCCGTCCACCTCATACACGCTCTGCTCCGTCCACCTCGTACACACACGGCTCCGCTCCATCCACCTCATGCACGCTCCGCTCCGTACACCTCGTACACACGTGGCTCTGCTATGTACATCTCGTGCACACGTGGCTCCGCTCCGTACAACTCGTACACACGGCTCCGCTCCGTACAACTCGTAGACACGCGGCTCCGCTCCGTACACCTCATACACACGTGGCTCCGCTCCGTACACCTCGTACACACGCGGCTCCG
Organism: Dendrobates tinctorius; assembly: GCF_039654945.1. Classification (NCBI taxonomy): domain Eukaryota; kingdom Metazoa; phylum Chordata; class Amphibia; order Anura; family Dendrobatidae; genus Dendrobates; species Dendrobates tinctorius. The sequence continues at coordinate 8,418,299 of NW_027361937.1, read as the reverse complement.
CTCCGTGCACCTCGTACACACGCAGCTCTGCTCCATACACCTCGTACGCACCCGGCTCTGCTCCACTCCGCGCATCTCATACACACATGGCTCTGCTCCGTACACCTCGTAGACACGCGGCTCTGCTCCGTACACCTCGTAGACACGAGTCTCCGCTCCGTACACCTCATACACACGCGGCTCCGCTCCGTACACCTCGTACACACGCGGCTCCTCTCCGTGCACCTCGTACACACGTGGCTCTGCTCCGGACACCTCGTACACACCTGGCTCTGCTCCACTCCGCGCATCTCATACACACATGGCTCTGCTCCGTACACCTCGTACACACACGGCTCTGCTCCGTACACCTCATACAGAAACAAAAAAATGGGGGCACCACCGAAAGGATAATTAAGGGGATCCAACCTAGACTTAAATAGTACATATGTTTAACAAAAAGGAGAGAAAGAAATAGGCCATGAGCAGGGGATTACCCTGAATAAGACATAGCATATATAATACAAATTTTATTAAACACAGCAAACAGCAAAAATTCTTAAAAACATTAAAAATGGTCACAAATGTGACACATACACAAATAATACAATGCTCATAATAGAGCAACCCACCTGCTACCAACTATCACCCTCACTGAGAATGATGCCTATATCTCCAGGTCCATGTAAACAGGATTCTCAATAGGAGAATTAGTAAGCCCACACACAGGTAATATAGAGCATATGAGTCAGAAACACCAATAATATACAAATACACCACACATACAAATCAGCACAATACAAAACCCATGAGAAGTGAAGTGGGGCAGGTAGAGCCAGAGACCCGACGCGTGTCGCCACTCTAGGTGGCTTCGTCAGGGGTACAGATTGCCAGTCAGCTGTGTCAATATATATGGTTGCATAATTAGTAGATATGGCGCAGCTGCTCCGCTGCTTACCATGACAGGGTTAACATCCAATATACCTGAGAGTCAGCGGTTAGTCACTGATCCATAACTATGGCTGACAGCTCACAGCAGCGGCATGTGACGTCACAGAATGCCAACTGCGCAAGCGTCGGTGTCCGGGAGGCAAGGCACACATCCTGAATACAGGAAGTGAGAGAGAGCTCAATATTGCTACTGCGCAGGCGTCGGCGTATAGTAGACAAAGCACGCGTCACGAATAAATGAGAAAGACCAATCAAAGGGACGCTTGCGGTCATGTGACCGATTAACCCTCAAAGTTATACAGCTCACTTGATGTGATGATTATCTGCGCAAGCGTCGGCGTATAATAAACAAAGCGCGCGTCACAAATAGGTGAAGAGACACAATTAAGGGGACATTCTAAAGATATGCAGCACATTCACTGTAGTAATTATCTGAGTAGGCGATGACCAAAAACACTCCCCCATAGGCGCTCCCGGCCAGAGCGAGATTATTACTAGTCATGCAGCTGCCATAGTCACCAGTAGACGCACATCGCTGGAGAAAACAATGATAAGGCGCAATACCTGCGATCTAAAGCGCCTGTACTTATACAAAGACCGTGCTGGATCGGGGCTCAGTTGCCATGATGATCAGTTAAATAAACAGGACACTTTATGCTCAGCCAACTGGGCGGAGATAACACGGGACACTTTATACTCAGCCAACTGGGTGGAGCTAACACACTTATGCAGATCTTATAAAAGAAGGACCAGAAGGTAACTGTTGACCTATTTTGTCTATCCCAGTGCTATAATCTGTAGTTATAGGAATGACGACCACAAATAAAAGGACCATTCTTAATGTTTTTAAGAATTTTTGCTGTTTGCTGTGTTTAATAAAATTTGTATTACAGTATATGCTATGTCTTATTCAGGGTGATCCCCTGCTCATGGCCTATTTCTTTCTCTCCTTTTTGTCAAACATATGTACTCTACACCTCATAGACACACGGCTCCACTCCGTCCACCTCATCATACACGCTCCGCTCCGTACACCTCGTACACACGCGGCTCTGCTATGTACATCTCAAACACACGCGGCTCCGCTCCGTACACCTCGTACACACGCGGCTCCGCTCCGTACACCTCGTACACACGCAGCTCCGCTCCGTACACCTCGTACACACGTGGCTCCGCTCCGTACACCTCGTACACACGCGGCTCCTCTCCGTCCACCTCATACACACGCGGCTCCGCTCCGTACACCTCGTACACACACACAGCTCTGCTACATCCACCCTGTAAATGGGTCGCCCTCCCAGGGCTGCGGGGTACTCGGTACCGGACCGGTGTCAGGGGGATGTGTCACAGCAGCGGTGACCCGGACCGTGGCCCTGGGCGCCCAAGTCAATGGCGGAATGTAGTTATAGTTAATGGAATGGAATAGTTCGTGACGCCACCCGTGGTGCTCGGCAAGGGAGGTGTTAAGCTCACAGTTTGCGGTACACAAGGGTGCCTGCCTCCGGGCCGTGACCTCCGGGTCAGAGACTCAGCCAACCTCCAGGCCAGATGGGAAGCTCCTCTCCAACACTCCGCCAACAAGTACCCTTCCTGAACGACTCCTCTATTGCGCCTTAAATTGTGAAGATCTCCAGTACCGTGGTACTCTGGAGTTCCTCCTGTCAGATGTTCCTAACAATTCTACTCGTATGGCAGACAGCTGTAGCCTCTCTCGGGGACTCCTTTCACCGGAGTCCTGGCTCTCTATTCAATTGCTGTTGTGCCCCAAGTCTTAGTTGGGAGTAGTGCATTTACAGCCAACTACTCCACCGGTGTCTGCTGCAGAACCATAAGTGTCCATACAACCTCGGGGACCGGGCCCCGGCATTGCGCTGAGAACCTATAGGCAGGGTTCCTCTTCCAACCCACGTCTCCTCTCTGTTCTCCTACTCCTGCGTTCCGTACTGATCCTTCTCTCTCTTATGGAAGCTTAGGTTGCAGTTCTACGTCTTTCTCCTTCTGTTCCTTTCCCGTGCCAGCTCGCTCAGATCACTGAGGCAGCTGCAGCACTCCTTCCTCCATCCCTTCTTCCAGGGATCCCCACTCCTCCTGAGTGGCTTCCTTCTTCGCTGACCTCCTGTCAGACTGAACCCCGTCAGACTGCCCTGTAATCCTACACTTTCCCACTCTTTTATATATCTCAACTCCACCCACCTCCCAGCACATCCAGTGTTCCATGCAGGGAACCACCAGAGGTGCTCTGCTACTATCTAAGCACTGAGCCGCAATGTGGTTGTGCAGAACTACCCTGTTGTGTGGGGTACAAGTGTTGGAGCGTGGAAAGGAGTTCCCACCTTACCTGGATGGTGGGGCACTACACCTTAGGAGAAGTACCTCTGTGGTGACTGAGCCTCAGGGGCGCCACATAAACCCCTCCTGACCCCACACAAACTTCCCTCATCCAGCACCATGACATCCAGCACCATGACAACCAGCACAGCAGAGTCCTGCAGGCACCAAGAGGCAGGGATGTGCGCACAGGACCTTTGATGAGGTCACTGGAGGGGAGGAGTCAGGGGTCACACGATCAGGGGTCTGGACAGAGGATTCTGATCATGGGACCCCCTGACTCCTCCCTCCTGTGACCTCATCACAGGTCCTGTTCGCAGAGAAGAGAGCAGCCAAGCGACGCTGTGAGTGGCTGCGGAGGGAGGGGGGGGTGTGGCGGCTTATCTCCCTGCTATAACCACCGTACCCGCAGAGGGCCGGCGGCATGAAGAACAGCCAGGCCAGTGGCTGCATCAGCTGGCAAGAGGCCAGATGAGCGGGCGCTGCCAGTTCGTGGCCCACATGACAGCGGCCCAGCGGGAAAATGCTCAGTTGGGCACATTATCAATCCGGGCCTGGATAAACTATAGTATAGTCATCAAATGTTTCCTTCACCAGCCAATCCATAGAAATGCTAAGGTGTTACCTGCAAACTACTACTGCACAACAAACAAATACCACCTCAAAACATAGACCCCTGCAACTCAAAATACCACCTTAAAGCACAAAATACCACCCAGCCAGCACCAAACAATACAATTCAGCACGAAATACTTCTTCAGAGATGCCAATCAAATACACTGGCAGTAGGACTGCCCCTCTTCTTACACCTCCATCATTGGTGGAAACTTCTCTCCCTTCCCTCTTCATCTCCACTTGCATCTGCTTTGTTATCCTTCCCACTCCTTCCCAATAACAGCAGGCTCTCTTCAGTTTCTTCCTTCTCTGGCACCTCACTAGTTGATAAGCTTCAAAAAAGGAAAGAAAATGGACCCAGGAAATTAGTCTAGTGAGCCTTATTTCTATACCAGGAAAAATCTTTGAACAAATTATTAAACAACATGTATTTAAGTACTTGGATAATTAACCAGAGCCAGCATGTGTTTGTAGCAAACAAAATATATCAGACTAACCTAGTTTCCTTCTATGGGAAACACTGTAGATATAGTATATCTCGACTTTAAAAAAGCAGTTGATAAAGTATCTCATACTATCCTTATTGAAAAAATGACCAAGTATAGGACTGACAAGGCTACAGTTAGGTGGATTTATAAATGGCTCAGTGATCGTACTCAAGGAGTGGTAATAAATGGTTGCGTATCCAGTTGGAAGAGTGTTTTAAATGGGGTACCACAAGGCTCTGTCATGGCCCCAGTGTTGTTCAAAATTTTTATCATGCGTTCGGCGCACACGTGCGCACCTTCAAAAGTGCGCAGCGCACGGCAAAATCCTGCTTGCGCACGGCCAGCGCACGATCTGCGCACCCTATGCTAAAGATAGGGTGCGCAGATCGCAAGCGTCCATGTGCACTAGTAGGCGGCGATGACCGGATGGGGCGGGCAGGGAGCCGGGAGGGGGCGGGGCTTAGCGGCGGCCGTGCGCAGGCCGTCGCTGTGCTATAAAGCGCAAATGTGAAACCGGCCTTAGTGATGAGCAAGCATGCTCGGATAAGGTGTTATCCAAGCATGCTCGAGTGCCTGTTTGTTACGGAATTCTTGCATGTGTTGCGGCTGTTTGACATAGTATTAGAGCATGCCGAAGATGTTCTATTAGCACATGACAATTCTCAAATAACACCTTATCCAAGCACGCTCACTCATCACTAGTTTTTAAATGTAATCAAATAAAGAACATATTATCGCCGATTTTGAAAATTGCACATTTCTATATAGATATTCTTGTTCTATGTCGATTGTAAAATCATTTGTCTTTATATGTCTAGAAAAGATTTTGCTCTATTTGGCTCTTGACAAGCATTTTCGACTTTTTTTTTCTCTCTGCAGAGTTTTCGAATTGACCATTTCATTCCCTGTAGAATCAGAACTGACCATTTCTGTGTTTGATCATGATCTTATTGGGTCAGATGATTTGATTGGCGAGACTAAGTTGGATCTGGAAAATCGTTTCTACAGTAATCATCGGCCAAACTGTGGTCTAGCACTACAATATGATGCGTAAGTGTGAAGAACAAATAATATCCAACTTTCTAAGGTGTATAATGCCATTCTATTTCTGGTTTCAAAATCCATTGATGACACAATGTTGGGTCTCCCTTTCCTATTTTTGTCTATTTTCGATCCATTGTAGAGCTATTTCGTAAATCTAGACTACCGAATAACTTCTTATATGGAGGAACAAGGGGCATGTCACATTTTAATGTCATTAAAAAATGATTCTTTGGGCAAAAGAAAATATATCCCATGAAATATTAGGCATTAAAATAAGACATAGCATGTATAAAGCAACTTTTTTTTTATCCTACAGTGAAGGTTACAATGAATGGAGAGATGCCTTCAAACCTTCACAGATTCTAAGCTCACTATGTAAGAAGCACAGCCTCCCAGCCCCAGAATATAGAAGAGAGGAGGTCAAAGTAAATAACAAGATCTTTAAGATTCCCAACGAGGCATTTCCTGAAGGTAAGAAAATGAAGAATGGTCTCCAAGTATTATGATACGGTGTCTACGTACGTACTGTATACAGCACACAACACATGTAGGTACATACCGTAGATAGAATATGTCATCAATGTAATGATAATGGCAATTTGTAGGAGTGAGAACATTTTGCATTAAATGGATTATTAATAGTTGTAGGGATTGCCTAACAAACAGGCAATCCCTGCATGTGTTGTGTCTGTCTAACAGCAGCAAATCATGCAGCCACAGGAAGGCGAACATAATATACGAGCACGCCCAAATGCTCGGATAACACCCGGGCATGCTTGGATAAGATATCATCACTAGTGAGCATGCTCGGCACTGTTCGATGATCGGGGTGTTCGATCCAGTATCAAGTAGTGCTGAGGATCGCATAGTGCTCGAGCGCCCCGTAAGAAGCTCATTTGAATATCTAAGCTGCTCGCCACACTGCTGGTAGTGCAGGGACTCCTCTGTCAGCCGGACTCTGTGTGAGCTGAAGAACTCCAGGGACGTGCTTGTTCATCTTCTCGCCGCACTGAAGCTGGGTGTATCTCTCTCTCTCTCTAAATAGGGTCCTCGGGAAAAATGCTCAAGCTTCCCATTCACTTCCATTATCCTTGCTATTTGAGTCGAGCACATCCGAGGGTCTGACATGCTCGATTCGAGTACCGAGGGCTTGAGCATTTCAGATGCACAGATCCAGTGCTGACACTTCATCCGTCCACCTAGTCTTTGTGAGTAAGCAGTCAGCCTATGACCGTAGAGACTACTGGCTGCAGTGGTAACCTGGTGCCATTTACAAAGACCAGATGGAGCGGTGCAGTGTCAGCACCAGATCTGCAGGAGAAAGAAGAGGTGAGCATTGTTTCCATGTTTTACTAGTTGCATCACCACTCAACAATGGCTGCCATTCACAGGTGCTTTGTTTTTTTTAAACTATAAATTTAAATACTGTATGTCATTAGGTAAGGTTTTTATTTGCGTGTGTTAATTTTGAATGCTATTTGAGTTATACATACAATTAAGTTTCTCAAAAAAAGTATTTAATTTACTCAACCTTATCCAGTATTACAGAATAACCCATCTATGGTGTTCACAATTCTGTAGCCCTTCCTAGCATTTGTAAAAAATTTTTTTGTTTTTTATTTAATCAAGCCAAAACTAACCCAACATTTGGTACTGTGACTGTATAATGAAACCAATGAACAGAAGTAAAGTTGTTTAGTAGAGAAATCCAGTAATTTGTGATCCTCAATATATATTGTATATTTTTTTTGACACTGCAGAAATCCAGGAAAGATGTATATCTTTGTACTGTGTTAGCCAATAGATAGACTAATTATGCAAATTGTCTCTTCAGAGAGGAAGAGGACTAGAACTCTAGTGCCACCTATTGGAAGTAGCAATACTAAAAGTCAATGTCGACCCTTTAACGAGCCTTGTTACATGACAGGATAAAAGCCAAGCCAGAATCACAATTTGCAGACACTGTGTTTCGGGGTACTTTCCCTTGTCAGTGCAAAGTGTGAGATCTGGTTTGGCTGTGAGAGAGGCGTCTGACCGATATCCAAGAAGTATCATTTCTCCTTATGGAGAATGACATGATAAGCATGAATAGATAGAAAAATATTCAGAATTGAGAGTCCTCAGTGGTTGATACCTTTTAATGGCTAACTGAAAAGATGGTAACAAATTGTAAGCTTTCAAAACTACTCAGGTCTCTTCATCAGGCTAGACTAATAAAACATCTGAAGAATCACATATTTATGCACAAAGCAGCACAGAAAAAAGCAATAGATAAGACAAATTACGTGAATCAGAACTATCATTATGGGGGAGTGATAGACAGTTATGGCCATAAATATTGGAACAGTTCATAGATAAGGAGTGTGAATGTTTTATGGTCCTCTGATTGGGGTCTGGTTCTGTGTTGTGATGCCCCCACAAGGTCTGAAGAGCGAATTCCTTAATTGATGTAAAAAGACATAAATCCATGCGACACATTCATTCCTGCACTGAGTATGTCAAAGGTTGTCATAAGTTTATACTCCCAGACTCTTCTGTCTCTCTGAGATTTGAAGTTACCTTTCAATACCAGTAATTTCATGTCCATGGTGCTGTGATCAGCCATACAAAAATGTTTTGCCACAGGTACATCCATTCTTTTTTCTCTTATTGTATGGCAATGAGAATTCATACTTGTTCTCAGTTTTTGCCCGGACTCCCCCACATCCAGACCCCCCAGTTGGACATTTAGTACAAATAATTAAGTAAACCACATTAGATGTGATGCAGCTGAAAGTACCTGGGAACTTGTAGTCCTGAAGTGAATTGGGGATCCTTATCTTGTCCATGGTCATTATAAATGGACAGGTTTTAAATTTTTTCTGATCGCAAGGAAAGGTTCCTGCAGCTGTTGGAGAGGACAGTGAGCTTCTGACAATGATGCTTCTTAGATTTGGGACTGCCTAAAACACAGAACTGGGGGTCTGGAAAAATGGATTGTAATCGGGCATCTTTTTGTAGTAAAGGTTGTAATTTCCATGCAGCTCGCCTTAGCACTTCCAAATTTGGATTGTAGGTGACTACTAGAGGTACACGGTTATTTTCTTCTTTAGCTTTGTAATATAGCAGGTGATTCCTTGATATTCTGGTGGCTCTTGTAATCTAGTTTTGAATTGTTCTTGGATGGTAGCTCTGATTCAAAAAGGTCTTCCTGAGGCAACCAAGGTGTTCATCTCTATCCATGGAGTCAATAGAGTTTTTATATGTTTTGGATGGAAACTGTTCCATTTAAAGGGAATAAGCCCCGCCCATTGGACCATTGGACCGGACAGCGGCAGTTTACATACATCTGAACCGATATAAAAAAGGTATTTATGCATGAAAGGTGCGGGGTCAGGGGGAAGCAAAAGTGCTAAGAGAATCCTTATGTGACACACAATTGAATGATATCATTATATGATATCTTAAAAAAGGGGTGACAGATTCCCTTTAAGGTATGTTGGACGGTCGATTGGCTTCTGATACAGGGATGTCTCTATTTCATTGTTCTTTAGCTTAATGATGGTCTCCAAAAAGTTAATTTCAGTGCTGGAGTAGTTGAGTGTTAAGTTGATGGTGGGATGAAGTTGATTAAACTGTTCATAGAACATCTTTAGCTGTGGCTCAGACTCACTGTGACTCAGACTAACCCTAACTTATGACAACCTTTGACACACTCGGAGCAGGAATGAATGTGTCGCATGGATTTATGTCTTTTTACATCAATTAAGGAATTAGCTCCTCAGACCTTGTGGGGGCATCACAACATAGAACCAGACCCCAATCAGAGGACCATAAAAAACTCACACACCTTATCTATGAACTGTTCCAATATTTATGGCCACAACTGTCTATCACTCTCCCATAATGATAGTTCTGCTTCGCGTCACTTGTCTTATCTATTGCATTATTTCTCTGCTGTGTTGTGCATAAATATGTGATTCTTCATATTTTGTACTAGTACATGCCTGATGAAGAGACCTGAGTAGTCTCGATAGCTTGCAATTTGTTACCATTTTTCAGTTAGCCATTAAAAGGTATCAACCACTGAGGACTCTCAATTCTGAATATTGTACTGCAGAAATCCAGTAATCTGTGATCCTAAATATACCGTATATCTTTCTTGACACTGAAGAATATTGTAGCGCTATGTTATTTAGTATAACTGATACTTGTTTCCCTACTTGCTAAATAAATGATAGTTAATGTCCAAGTGTGAACCAACCTGAAATTTTATATGATTTAGGAACTGGAAATATTAAACTGATATCTTTTCATTTCAATTCATTAAATTTGAGATACTATTGATAGCAACCACTTAGAAAGCCGGTCTTTTGTTTTCTGAGGCCATTTTGGAAAATAAAATCTGCAATCTGGTTGATTGTTATGGGGAACACCTCTACTTTATCTTTGAACCAGAGGCGTAGCTAGGGTTTCGGTTCAGGGGGGGCAAAACTTCTGAGTGGGCCCCTAACTAGGTAACTTTGATTACAACTCGGTGACGCACCCTAATAGTGGATGTAGGAGATGACTGCGCTGTTACTGAAAATAATCCCTATATAAAGACCAATATTGATATTACCACCATATGGTCAGTGGTAAATACCAGTCCTACAGAACATATAAGTGATTACTGCACAGTTATAGTTGGTGTCTCACTGCTGACGATCTTTCTGATGAATCGTTCACTTTTCACGTCTTTTCCATCTAGCCCAGACCGACATGACAATTCTCTAGCCAGGACTCTGCTACAGAGAATACAACAATGACATTGTTCATTTCTCATATTCCAGCTCCATCACCATGTATCCCCAGCCTGCACAAACCCCTCATCCTGCTGATACCCCAATGCTGAGCCGCTGCTGCCATATGTGTCCCTATTACTGCACCTGATACCCCAATACTGAGCCGCTGTTGTATATGTCCCTATTACTGCACCTGATACCCCAATGCTGAGCCGCTGCTGCCGTATATGTCCCTATTACTGCACCTGATACCTCAATGCTGAGCCGCTGCTGCCGTATGTGCCCCTATTACTGCACCTGATACCCCAATACTGAGCCTCTGCTGCCGTATGTGCCCCTATTACTGCACCTGATACCCCAATACTGAGCCACTGCTGCTGCATGTGTCCTTATTACTGTACCTGATACCCCAATGCTGAGCTGCTGCTGCCGCATGTGTCCCTATTACTGCACCTTATACCCCCTATACACACATGGCTCCGCTCCACACCCCCTATACACACACGGCTCTGCTCCGTACACCTTGTACACACGCAGCTCTGCTCTGTACACCTTGTACACACGTGGCTCTGCTCCGTACACGCTGTACACACGTGGCTCTGCTCCGTACACGCTGTACACACGTGGCTCTGCTCCATACACGCTGTACACATGCAGCTCTGCTCCATACACACTGTACACATGCGGCTCCGCTCCGTACACCTTGTACACACCTGGCTCTGCTCTGTACACCCCGTACACACACGGCTCTGCTCTGTACACCCCGTACATACACGGCTCCGCTCCGTACACCCCGTACACACACGGCTCCGCTCCGTACACCTTGTACACAAATGGCTCCACTCCATGCACCTTGTACACAAGCGGCTCTGCTCTGTGCACCTTGTACACATGCAGCTCCGTTCCGTACACCCCATACACACGGCTCTGCTCCGTACACCTTGTACACAAACTGCTCCGCTGCGTACACCTTGTACACAAACTGCTCCACTCCGTACACCTCATACCTGCATATCTCTGCTCCATACACCTTCTACACACACGGCTCCACTGTGTACACCTCATACACACACAGCCCTGCTACATCCACCCTGTAAACCCCTCCTGACCCCACACAGAAACTTCACCTCATCCAGCCAGCACCATGACAACCAGCACAGCAGAGTCCTGCAGCCACTGAAGCCCCTGATCATGTGACCTCTGACTCCACCCCTCCTGTGACCTCATCACAGGTCCTGTGTGCACAGAATAGCCCAGGACAACATTGCTGGCTGAGAGGTGGGGGGCCCACTGCTGGCACTGGGGCCCCCCACGCCTTCTCAGGAGCCCATAGTGGCCGGTCAGCAGAGTAGGGAGATCAATTCTCCCTGCTCTGCCGCAGAATAGTGGTGTAGTGTAGTTCCGGTGGGCCCCCTCAGAGTGCAGGGCCCGGGGCCAACGCCCCCCCCGGTACCTACGATACTGCTTTGAACTAATCTTTATATAGTTATACGCACAAGGAATCTTTTCAGGAGTCTTCAAAAGTGGGTGACTGTTAAAGATTTCTGAAAAATTGCTCACAAATGGAGATAAGCAAACGTGTTTGGAAAACTTTCACCAATTTCAAATTCAGCACGAACGTAGCACATTCGGATTCATGTTCGCTTTCATCAGCATTTTTACTCAAAGTTAGCAAAATTCGGTCACTGTTCGGTAAATCATCTAATTTCCACTAATGCTTTTGTTATTACTTTGGCTAGGATAGTGGTGCTGTATGGTAAGCGGGGGAGGGGGAAATATTTTTGATAAGGGGAGGGCGTCAGGAGAAATTAGAAGAGCGCTCTCTTTTTTTTCTTCTTAACTTTATGTGTGTTGATTCTGGCATAAACCATCCACAACGACCAGACACAAAGGCTTGTGTAATTGGCTGCTGAAGTCACATGTCCCCCTCCATATAAAGAGTGGACATGTTGTTTTAGCACCATTTTGTCAATGTAGCAGCACAGAGAATCCGATCCTGCTGCTGTTACAGGATAGTCAAAAAGATACTGTATCTAGGCGGTCAGCTAGTTCAGATGCATAGGATCGTGTGGTTGTGAAATTGACCTTCCAGCAGATCTATCTGGCTCATAATTGATGCAAATAGAAAGGAACCCATTGATCATGATGGCGTTCACATTAGTTCCGCTATGGGTCACATTTCAGAATGGAAGAGTTCTGCATTCTGCCCTCTTTCTTCTGTGCTAACAATGGACACATAACAGAACCCACCCAAACAGATCTCATAATAACAGAACAGACAAATTGAAAGCCCAAAAGAAAATGTCAGCAAAGCCTTAAGCCTCCCATATAAGTTAGACTAATATCAGCTGCACCTGCCAATATCATTGGCTCGGTTGACACTTTAATGTGTATGGAGGCTGCAGGCCAACTGAATGTCAGTGACGATATTGATTGGATATGTCAGATTTCAGTCTGCCAAACGCAGAGATGTCTGAAACACAGGAGCGCTTAACCAGGTGAACACTCCTTTGTATGGGAATGGCATCCAAGATGGCTGTTGCCTCAACGATCAGCACAAGCATCGTTCGGATAGCAGCCATATAGTGTATATGGGAACCAATAGTCTTCTCACATTGTGCTTACTTTTCTTGCATATGGTTTTCAGAGGCTTTTATGAGAGATAAGAATAAAGAGGAAGATGAGATGCTCTCCGGTTATGATGAACATAAAGCACTTCACGTTCTCCATCACTGGGATGACATGCCAGAATATGGTACCACACTTGTCCCAGAACATGTAGAAGTGAGGACCTTGTACAATCCAGAGAGCCCAGGCCTGGGACAGGTAATTAATTAAATTCAAATTGAACAATTGATGGATGATTTGGATGACAACTATTGAAAAATTGTGAAATGGAAATGTTCTTATTTAAAATTAACCATGTCCTTAAAAAAGCACAATTTCTAGGCACAAATTTCTGGCTAAAGAATCTTAACCCAATAGCGACTGCCAATACGCATTAAAACAGCGGCTGCTAAGGGTGCTAATCTCCTCATTGCTGTTTTAAAACGCCGATCATGAATAAGGCTGTAGCCTCCCCCAGAGTCGGAAAATCTCCCAGGTCTGGTTTACAAGGGGTAGCTGAGACCCCAGAGAACATGATCAGGGCCGGAATTTCCAGTGTCCAATCACGTTATTTGGTTAATAACATCAATTACAAAAAAAAGTGTGTTTGCTGTTTCAATAATTTCTCTTCTTTCTGATGTGATATACATGTTAGAGGAGAGAGAAATGATGCCCCTCGAGACCCCCCGATACCTCCGTTATCCACCGGACACTCATGCTTCGTCCCTTGGCCTGGCGTCATCTTCCTGGAAAAAAATGTTGGGCGCATGCGCAGTGCGCCCGCCAAGATCTGCCGGCTGATACCAGGAAACTATATGAAATATTTCCTATTGGTTCCTTATGATCACTGTGATAGATCCTATCACAGTGATCAAAATAAAAAAAACCAGTAACTCAAACCCCCCATTGTCACTCCCTTATTTAGATAAAAATAATCTATATATATATATATATATATATATACAGTATATATTTTTCCATTCTTTGCAGTTGGGCTTAGGGTTAGGGTTATGTTAGGGTTATGCTGTGTTAGGGTTGGGGTTACGGTTGTATTAACGCTGAGGTTAGGGTTGTGTTAGGGTTAGGGGTGTGTTAGGGTTGGGTTTAGAATTGGGGTGTTTTCAAAAGTAAAAAAATTACAATATGATGGCTAGTGCTGAGCGCAAGTGCTCGCTACTAGAGTTTGCATCGGGTGCTTGGGTATGCACAGAGTATTGCGGATCCCCACATGTTTTTTTGGGGGGGTGTCTAACAGCCGTGAAACATGAGAGGCAGGAACTCTAGCATGTTCCTCAAGCACCCGCGATATTTGGTGCATACCTGAGCACCCGATGCAAACTGAACTGACTGGCACTTGCGCTCAACACTAATGACGACATATTCAATATGTCGACCTAATGTTATCAAATCCTGTGTTGTACCTGTGGGTTCAAAATTCTCACTGCACCCCTGGATAAACTCCTTTTGGGGTGTGGTTTCCAAAATGGTGTCACTTGTGGGGGGTTTCCACTGTTTAGGCACATCGGGGCTCTCCAAATGCAACATGGGAGTCCGCTAATTGTTACATCAAATTTTGCATCCAAAAAGTCAAATGGTGCTCCTTCTTTTACAAGCTCTGCCATGTGCCAAAACAGTGGTAACCCCCACATATGGAGTATTGGCATGCTCAGGAGAAATTGCACATCAAATTTTGGGATCGATTTTATTTTTTTTTCCCTGGTACCCTTGTTAATATTTTTAAAAAAATTGGTCTATACTAATTTTTTTGTATAAAAAAAAGTTAAATTTTATTTTTTTTTCCACATTTCAAAAATTCTTGTGATTATGAAGGGTTAATAAACTTCTTGAATATGATTTTGAGCACCTCAGGGGTGCAGTTGTTAGAATGGTGTCTCTTTTGGCTATTTTCTGTCATATAGACCCCTCAAAGTGGCTTAAAATGTGTGGTGGTCTTTAAAAAAAATGGTTTTGTAAATTTTGCTGAAAAAATGAGAAGTCGCTGGTCAACTTTTAACCCTTATAACTTCCTAACAAAAAAAAATTTGTTTCCCAAATTGTGCTGATGTAAAGTAGACATGTGGGAAATGTTATTTATTAACTATTTTGTGTGACATATCTCTCTGATTTAAAGGCATAAGAATTCAAAGTTTGAAAATTGGAAAATTTTCAACATTTTTGCCAAATTTTTCCTTTTTTCTCACAAATAAACGCAAGTTATATCGAAGAAATTTTACCATTATAATGAAGTACAATGTGTCATGAAAAACATTCTCGGAATCAGTGGGATCCGTTCAAGCATTCCATAGTTAGAACCTCATACAATGACACTGGTCAGAATTGTAAAATTTGGCTTGGTCATTAAGGGGTTAATATACAGTGGTCAGCGTGCTCTACTTCATTGATCACAATGATTCAATTATCACAATAAAACCATTAAAACATTAAAATGATATACGTTTAAGAATATCATGTTAGCCTGCCAATAGACCAGTGTGCTTAACTGTAAGCATGATGTTCCTTCTCACACCAGTGTTATAGTGGGCTTGAATCAGTCTGTAATGGCTTGTTTATTTAGTTTCTTAGTCTATTGGATTAGTATTTGTTACCATGTACAAAGAGTCATAGGGTAAACTCTGTGAATATACTTCTATGGGTATAATCTTTCAGAAATACAGTTATAATATTACCACATACGAGTACATGACATAAAATCATTTTTATCTTCTAGGGATCCGTTCACATGTGGATTGACATGTTTCCTAATGATGTTCCTGCCCCGCCAGCTGTAAACATTAAACCACGTGAACCGGTTAGGTAAATATGGCAAATGTTTCCATTTTCCTTTCCATTGGTATTGGATATGTAAATAATTACATTATCCTTTGTCTTTTTTAATAAAGGAATGTAATTTTTTATAAAGTATATTTTGTTTAAATTGGGTTAAGAACTAGGTAAAAAAGTTAGAGATGTGTATATTTTGTACCTCCAATTTTTGTCAAATGGATTCTGTTTGTGTTTTTTGGTGGTGTGCATATTTTCAGAGAGGAACAAAAAGGAAAAAATTGAGTTAAACACTTTTTTCACAGGAACTTTAAAAAAACATTCCTTATTCCTTCCAAAGACCATACTAAGGACCAGGGGGCGCTCATTACGGGTGGAAGAAAGGCGATTCTGGCAGCTAAATAAGAAAGGGTTCTTAACAGTTAGAGCAGTCAGACTGTGGAATGCCGACCACAGGACGTAGTAATGGCAGACACTAGCAACTTTTAAAAAGGGCTGGATGATTTCCTCAATATACATAACATTGTGAGTTATAGTTAATTTAGTGACAAAACAAACAATTAGTGGAGAAAGGTTGAACTTGAAGGATCTAAGCTTTTTTTCAACCTATGTAACTATATACTTTTTTTTTAGTTATGAGCTACGAGTTATTATTTGGAATACCGATGATGTAATTTTAGATGATGTCAATCCATTCACCGGAGAGCCTTCAAGTGATATCTACGTGAAAGGGTATGTGCTGTGTTTCTATACACTTCTGAATATCATTTGGCCACTGTATTCTAAATAGCTACCTTTAAGTTATAAACTTTACATCTATCATAACCTATCTATCGATCTGCCTATCTGTCTTTCAATGTGCTGCTTAGCTTTAAAGGGGTATTTTCATGTTGTATGAAAATAAGCCAGATTGTAATTGACTTGCTTCTTCTATCTGCTGTTCCTTTTCTGAAATGAGAGCTTTTATCGTACATAGTGTACAGCTTGTTGCCAATAAGATCAGCCACCAGAGCCTTGTTGAATGTACAATGGGTATGGAACGTATTCAGACCCCTTTAAATTTTTCACTCTTTGTTTCATTGCAGCCATTTGGTAAATTCAAAAAAGTTCATTTTTCTCTTTCATCTCACTGGGGGACACAGGAACTGTGGGTGTGTGCTGCTGTCACTAGGAGGTTGACACTATGCCATGAAAAAAATGTTAGCTCCACCTCCGCAGTATACACTCCTCCGAGCAGCTGTAGGACAATCAGTTTTTCTTAGTGTCAGCAGGAGGTGGACAGGGGTCTCTCGCAGACCCATGCCTACCTCAATGTGCGTTGTTCCTTTTCAGGTAACCATGGAGGGATACAGAGTAGATATGCTACATCTGTATTCCCACACCGGGATTATGAGTACGGCGTGTACTGCCACCCCGTATCCTCATGAATACCATTGGCAGGACCCTAACCCCTAACACAGGACTCGTGTTCAGGTGGCCGCTCCTGGTCCTGACCTTCATCTCCCATCACTCGCCCTCCAGAGCCTGATGATCGAGAGAGATGCCCTGCAGAAAAGGTTTGGGACAGCAATCTTTTTATGCAGATAACAGACCCCTGTTACGGGGTGAGCTGGAGGTAAGAAGCTGCAGCGTTTCATATTCTGGTCACCAGCTGCCCAAGGCTGAATGTGACCGCTCTAATCAGCACCCTGGCTTGCAGCCCGTGGCTCTAAACTTATTTCAGGAGCCATCACTTACTTTTCAAGCATGTCGGTGCTGCGTGGTTCCAGCCTCCTTCTGTGGTGGCGTTATGGCCCTGGGCTCCAGCAGGAGCCCAGCATGGCCGAAGCAAGATTCTGGCTTACGGTAGGCTCCACCCCTCAGCTTCCTCTTCCTGTACCAGCACCATCTTGATGCTCCAGGAGGCTGGAGCGGGGCCCCGCCCACCAGTCCCGGGCGGGGATTTCATAAAGCATCTAGGCAGCGGCGGGGCTGTTCACCTCACTCTCTCTCCCTCATCAGCCTTCGGGCGGCACCCTTCTCACTCCATCTAACCTCCAGAATTCCTCTGACCATTTGCCTCCTCCCAGTCCTTATCCCTGGAATCAGGCAAGGCATTATCAGAGACACACTCAGAGGAGGGTTCTGAGTACGGGCCAGAACAGTCCCAGGGCGTCAAGGATATTGTTCAAGGTCTCATTGCCGCAGTCAATGAGACCTTTAATATTGGGGACGCCACATCAAAACCTAATGATCAGGTTTTTTCATTTAAGTGTCATAAGTCCCCCTCCAGGGTCTTCGCCTCCCACAAGGATTTTGAGGAAGTGTTGGCCAGGGAAAGGGAAAACCCAACCAGGAGGTTTCAGAGGGGAAGCCGTTTTGGGATTTAATAATAATAATAATAATAATAATAATAATAATAATAATAATAATACTAATAATAATCTTTATATAGCGCCAACATATTCCGCAGAGCTTTACAGTTTAACAGATTCTATATCCTTTCCCTCCAGACCCCACTGCCAACTGGACCGCTTCCTCTTTGGTGGATCCACCAGTGTCCAGACTCTCTACCAATACAGTCCTCCCACTCGCCAGTGGAGCAGCCCTAAAGGATCCCAATGATAGGAGGATAGAATCCCTGGCAAAATCCGCCTTTGAGGCAGCAGCCTCTACATTGTGTCCAGCCTTTGCCTCAGCCTAGATAGCCAAGTCTGTTACAGAATGGGCCAAACAGCTTAGACAGGGCACATTGGCCGGGGCCCCACCAGAAGAACTGGCAGAGTTCGCAGATCCAATCTCTCATGCCGGGAGCTATATGGTATCAGCAGCCCTGGACGCCGCGTCTTGCGCAGCTCAAGCATCCAGCAACGTGGTAGTCGTCCAGCGGACGGTCTGTCTAAAGGCTTGGCAGGCTGATTTGTCCTCAAAGAAATCACAGACCAATCTGCCTTTTCAGGGTGCCCGACTCTTTGGGTCAATGTTAGATCAGATCATTAAGGATGCAACAGGGGGTACAAGCTCCCTTCTCCCTCCGGCCAAGCCTCGTCGATATGTTTTCAAACGTAGGGCTCAACCTTTTCAGCCCTTTCGCCGTGCCCCAGCGACAGGCACTTATGCTCAGGGCCCACAGAAGTCGCAAGCACCTAGAGATAGGAGGAGAGTATCCTTTCGGGCCACCCCTTCATGGCATTCCTGCAGTTCAAACAGCAGAGCTACCAGGTCAGGGCCAAGCAGAGCCACTTCAGCCTGACGCCAGCAGGGAATCCAACTCCCTTCCCAGTACCTCTCCCAGACTAGGCCACAAGATGCAAGATAGACTTCAACAATCTAATGCTGAGGGCGGTCTTTCTAGCACTCCTACATTGGGAAAGATACCTCAAGGACCAGCCAGTCCAGATTCAAACGGACAATGCCACAGCGGTGGCATACATCAATCACCAAGGGGGAACCAGGAATCCCTTGGCACTGGCCGAGGTATCCAGAATCTTCAACTAGGAAGAAACCGCGATTCCGGCAATTTCGGCAGTTTACATTCCCGGCACAGACAACATGGCCGCCAACTTCTTCAGCCGCGAGGGGCTCACAGCAGGAGAATGGTCCTTACATCAGGTTGTGTTCCGTCAGATATGCCAGCTATGGGGGACTCCAGATGTGAACCTTCTGGTGTCGCAACAGAACAGAAGGGTCCAACAGTTTGTCTCAAGATGCCGTCCTCTAGCAATAGGGGTTGATGCGCTGGTCATTCCCTGGACAGAGTTCAGACTCCCTTACCTGTTCCCTCCCCTTCCTCTCCTGCCCAGACTGCTAAAGAAGATCAAGGCGGAAGGGGTGCCGGTCATATTGATCGCCCCATACTGGCCCAGGAAGACCTGGTTCATAGAAATGATCTTCTTGCAGGCACCCCCTGGAGACTCCCCGAAAGGCCAGACCTCCTGGCTCAGGGGCCGCTTTACCACCCGAATTCTCGGTTGCTCAATTCGACGGCATGGCCGTTGAAGCCACAATACTGAAAGCAGCGGGATTTTCGGACCGAGTCATTAATACAATCATCCAGTGTTGTGAATTCGCTTTCTGGCCTACCTCTGGTTACTAGTGAAGGTAGTGGAGCTGGTTGTATTGACAGAGGGGTCGCAAGTTCTCTTTCTGGGCTCCCTCTGGTGGTTACTGGAGGTAATGGAGCTGATCTGATTAACAGAGGTTTGCTACCTGATAATGAGGAGGACGATTGGAGATCTGGAGTTTCTGACTGGATTTAAGACAGCCGACTCCCTCTATCCCTGATTTTTTCCTGCCTCCTGAGGTCTTAGTTTCCAGCTCAGTCCCTGCATGCTCCGCTAAATGTTCTTTTGCTATTGTTCACATTTGATTTGGTTTTGTCTATTTCAGTTTTGTGTGGTCAGCCAGCTCCGGCTGGGGCTGTGCTGAATCTCATCCATATGTTACTGCTTGTGCCAGCTTGTTTTTGTCCCTTATTAGATTGGCCTCTTTTTGCTCTGCTTTCAGAATATACCAGAGAGCTGATATAGTGGGCGACTTCAGTATTTTTCTATCAGACGTGTTGGACATTTTTTGCAGGGTTTTTTGCGTGATTGCAGACAGTGTCTTTCCTTTCCTGTCCTGTCTAGTTAGTGTGGGCCCCATCGTTTGCTCAGTCTATTTTCTTACCTGCGTTTGTGTTTTCACCTTATCTCACCGACAATATATGTTTGGGGGCTATCTATTCCTTTGGGGTCTGCTCTGGGGCAGTTTAGATTTCCCCTTTCTTGCTTTAGGCTTATTTAGCTCTCCGGCTGTGTCGAGACGTCTAGGATCATCGTAGGTACGCTCCACGGCTACTGCTAGTTGTGTGGATAGGATCAGGGGTCTGCAATCCGCTTAGTTACCAACCTCTCTGGTTTTCTGTGGCTTAGCTTGGTCTTGCTCTCCTCCTCGGTGACCCAATCATAACAGAATCACCAGCCTAAACCGCAGAATCTAGGGTACTCGTAAGCAGGAAAGAATTGTAAAAAAAAAAAAAAGTGTCAGAAATTTTTTTTTTATATATTTTTTCCTCTTTTTCTCTGGGGCCTTAGGAGGATTTTTTTTTGTTTAATGGAGATTAAGCAATTGTCTGATCATATTGAAAATGACACGCCGGCGCTAATCTTTCACACCGCTAAGTTGAAAGCAGCTGGCCTCTAAGGCAACAATTGCCTCCTGGATCAGAATGGCAATTCTGGAATCCTACCGGGTGAAGGACAGGGTGTCCCCTGCTGGGGTCAAGGCCCATTCAACCCGGGCAGTGGGCGCCTCCTGGGTGGTAAACAATAGGGCATCAGCCATGCAGTTGTGCAAGGCAGCTACATGGTCATCCGTACATACCTTCTCAAGGTTCTATAAGGTCCATACCTATGCTTCAGCAGACGCCAGCCTAGGCAGAAGAATCTTGCAGGCTTCAGTGGTGAGTTCTCTGACCTGAAGGAAGTTTCTGTCTTCTCCCACCCCAGGGACTGCTTTTGGATGTCCCACGGTTCCTGTGTCCCCCAATGAGATGAAAGAGAAAACAGGATTTTGGTTGCTTACCGTAAAATCTGTTTCTCAGAGTCTTTATTGGGGGACACAGCACCCTCCCATGATTCTATTATCTGTAAAGATTATATGATTGACTTACATGATGTCTCCTCCTACTGCTTTTTCACTAACTGATTGTCCTACAGCCGGTCGGAGGGGTGTATACTGTGGAGGCGGAGCTAACATTTTTTTCATGGCATAGTGTCAACCTCCTAGTGACAGCAGCACACACCCACGGTTCCTGTGTCCCCCAATAAAGACTCTGAGAAACAGATTTTACGGTAAGCAACCAAAATCCTGTTTTTTCTTATTAATGTACACTCTGCACCCCATCTTGCCTGAAAAAAAGCAGAAATATAGAAATTTTTGAAAATTTATTAAAAAAGAAAAACTGAAATATCATATAGTCATAAGTATTCAGACCCTTTGCTCAGACACTCATACTTAAGTCATATGCTGTCTATTTCCTTGTGATCCTCCTTGAGATGGTCCTACTCCTTCATTGGAGTCTAGCTGTGTTTAAATAAACTGATAGGATTTGATTTGGAAAGGCACACACCTGTCTATATATGACCTCACAGCTCACAGTGCATGTCAGACCAAATGAGAATCATGAGGTCAAAGGAACTGGCCAAGTAGCTCAGAGACGGAATTGTGGCAAGGCACAGATCTCGCCAAGGTTACAAAAGAATTTCTGCAGTACTCAAGGTTCCTAAGAGCACAGTGGCCTCCATAATCCTTAAATGGAAGAAGTTTGGGAACACCAGAAGTCTTCCTAGACCTGGCCGTCCAGCCAAACTGAGCAATTGTGGGAGAAGAGCCTTGGCGAGAGAGGTAAAGAAGAACCCCAAGATCACTGTGGCTGAGCTCCAAAGATGCAGTAGGGAGATGGAAGAAAGTTCCACAAAGTCAACTATCACTGCAGCCCTTCACCAGTTGGGCCTTTATGGCAGAGTGGCCCAATGTAAGCCTCTCCACAGTGCAAGACATATGAAAGCCCGCATAGAGTTTGCTAAAAAAAAAAACACATGAAGGACTTCCAGACTATGAGAAATTAGATTCTCTGGTCTGATGAGACGAACATAGACCTTTTTGGTGTTAATTCTAAGCAGTATGTGTGGAGAAAACCAGGCACTGCACATCACCTTCCCAATACAATTCCAACAGTGAAATATGGTGGTGGCAGCTTCATGCTATGGGGGTGTTTTTGAGCTGCAGGGACAGGATGACTGGTTGCTATTGAAGGAAATATGAATGCGGCCAAGTACAGAGATATCCTGGATGAAAACCTCTTCCAGAGTGCTCTGGACCGCAGACATGGCTGAAGGTTCACCTTCTAACAAGACAATGACCCTAAGCACACAGTTAAAATAACAAAGAAGTGGCTTCAGAATAACTCTGTGACCATTCTTGACTGACCCAGCCAGAGCCCTGATCTAAACCCAATTGAGCATCCCTAGAGAGACCAGAAAGTGGCTGTCCATCAAAGTTTACCATCCAGGCCTGACAGAACTGGAGAGGATCTGCAAGGAAGAATGGCAGAAGTTCCCCAAAACCAGGTGTGAAAAGCTTGTGGCATCATTCCCAAGAAGACTCATGGCTGTACTACCTCAAAAGGTGCTTCTACTCAATACTGACCAAAGGGTCTGAATACTTATGACTATGTGATATTTCAGTTTTCTTTTTTAATAAATTTGCAAACATTTCTACATTTCTGTTTTTTTTCAGTCAAGATGGGGTGCAGAGAGTGTACACTAATGAGAAAAAAATGGCTTCAATGAAACAAAGAGTGAAAAACTTAAAGGGGTCTGACTACTTTCTGTACCCATGGTATGCAGAAGTCACATTCCAAGCTGGGAAGTTAAATGCTAACATCCCAGTCACCTCTCTACAGCTAATTAATTTCTCCACATCAGTGAGCCGCTCACCTTCCCCTCACTCTCAGCTACTGACAGAGCTACTATAATCATAAGGAAAAGTAGATAGCATCCAAACCAGGGTGATAAATTCCAAAAGCAAATGTTTATTCCACCATCACATAACAACATTTAGACCTGTAATAGGTCTTTATCAAGTACAAACAATTACATACATGACTAGCTTATATAGTGTGGCTTACAAAAATCCACCAATCACCATACTTTTTGTAATTGTTATATTTTAAATAAGTGGGTTTGGTCTTCATGGTGATTGGTGGATTTTTGTAAGCCACACTATATAAGTTAGCCATGTATCTAATTGTTTTTACTTTATAAATATCTATTACAGGTTGAAATGTTGTCATGTGATGGCAGAATAAACATTGACTTTTGGAATTCATCACCCTGGATTGGACGCTGTCTACTTTCTCCTATGCTGCTGTTTCTCCAAGTGGGTTCCTTGGGAATGTGAACAAGTGTCCAGCCTAGTGAGTGCTGTCAGCTGCTTCTTTTACTTGGGGAGCTACTGTTATCAGCCCTGCAAAATCACCAGGAGCAAGCTTCAGCATTTTCGAATGCAGTTCTCCTAAAGACGGCTTGTTCAAAGTCATTAGTTATATGCAAATACAGTGATAACAGTGTAGACATCAGAAAAGGCATTGACAGACCATTAATGTGTCACAGTAGCATAAGACGAAGCTACCAAACCAGGTCTGTCACATAAGAAAAAGTGCATGCGCCTTGTCCAGCAAACAGGATGAAACAGGAAAACTCTGTGCTGCTCAAGACGCAAATTTAGAATAACCCTTTAAGCCTCCCCATACACTTCAGATAGAAGCTTGTCGTACGATGTTTTGACCGATTGATCTTGCGCAACTGTCCCATAAACACTATCATTTCTATGAGAGAGACCCTGCCAGACATTTTTAGAATGACTTATCTCAAGAACAAAAGGATCGGTAGTCCAAAATTGGGCATTTCAGATCCATGTCTCCCCTATCCTAATCTGCTAGGAGCCCCCATAAACATTAGACTGTCAGTTGAACCTACAATTGATGGGCTCTGATGACGCTAGTCTAATGTGTGTGGGGACCTTTATGAGTTAATTCCATTTTCATAAATGGATATTGTTGGATAGTGCTTATAAAAAAATATAGCAATTTACTGTTTATTCTCATTTGAAGCTGTTCTTGAGTAGTAACAATTTTCTTTTGTTTACAGTTTATTGCCTAGGAGACCGACCACCACTGCTGTCTAGCTCATAAGCACTGCACTGTGCAAGGTTAGCCATCTCTGCAAGGCAGCAAAGGTAGATGGTTACCTAGACAACAAGTTATATAAAGAAAAAAAAGGGTTAACATCTCAATAATGGCTCTGAATTTTAATAAACAGTAAACTGTATAAGTGCTTGTTTAAACAAGCAGTATCCAATAGTACTCACCTATGGAGATGGGTATAGACATTTAAGATCTCAGAGCATCAGCAAGGCAACCAAAAGCACTAACCAATGAGCATCTGTGCAGTTAGGTCATATCATATACAATTAGTTATAATAATCACATCACTTTTGTAGATGGATAAGAGGCTTAGATGGAGAAAAGCAGGAAACCGATGTACACTTTAATTCTCTCACCGGTGAAGGAAATTTCAACTGGAGGTTTGTGTATCGGTTTGACTATCTTCCCACCGAGAAAGAGATCACATACAAAAAGAAAGAGTCCTTCTTTTCCTTAGAGGAGTCTGAATTCAGAGAGCCAGCGGTACTTGCCCTCCAAGTTTGGGATTACGATCGTATATCTGCCAATGACTTCTTAGGTATGTAACCATTTTTACACTTTAATATTTAGAGACTGCTTATATACTGTTGTCTCAAGTGTAGTAGTATAAATATGGGGCTGTAACACCTATAGTTAAAGAAGCACCCCATCAAAGTCTTTATCCTGCTAGGGTATGTGCAGATGATCAGTAAACATTGCAGGTTGGACGCTATGTACTTGTGCAACATCCAGATGTTACAGCATAGTGAATGGGATTTTATGAAATCCCTTGTCCACTATGTGTCCAGAGACGCCTACGGGTCAAGCGCAGAGATGGACATGCGGCGCGTATCTCCAGACCACAGCATATCAATTTCTCTTGGGGAGACTTGCGTCTCTGTATGATAAATTTCACCCATACAATGTATTGGATGCTATGAATCCCAACGGTTCAGTGATGACATGTGGATTCACCTGGGTTCAATAGACGGCAGCGCTTTGGACACAGCGAACATGCTCGGCGTCCAAAGCGCTGCCAGTTCTGGATCGTCTGCACATACCCTTAATATACTGCAATCATCATATTATATTGCATTATCTACTTACAATTGCTCATTTTTCCTTTCTACTCAGTTAATTCTTCTGTTTTCCATTAGGTCTATGACATCACATGATTAAAAACGGACTAGCTGAATTTTTGTAAGGTCTATGTAGAAACATGAGGTCAATTTTCTCTGCATGACTCAAGAGTCACTGCAAAAGTCCATAGCAGGAGGCGGAGCAAAGCAGCTGGGTTAGGAGTTGAAAAGGGGATTGATTTTTGCCTGGAAAAGAGACTTCCTTTTTCTACATATAGCGGAGAAAAGTGAAGAATTAAGTGGGTAGAAAGACAAAATGAGCAATTCTAAGTACACAGTGCTATATAATATGATGATTGCAATATATTAAGAGGATAAAACTTTGATGGGAGGAGAAGTGCTTCTTTTAGAATGAAATAATCCTTTTCTATGCTTTGATGGTACTTAATTCTTTGTCAAGATGCAATAAAACATTACGATCAAGGAATAGAGTTGGCAATGTAGCACATTTAAGACTATGTTTGTCTAATCTCCTTCAAACAAAATAAATAAATGTGTATGGTGTATTGGGCACAGATGGTCTTAAGGGTATGTGACCTAGGCACCTACACAGGTTGCCACCTGCCCTATTGCTTTATCCAGATCCAAGATGCTCCATATCATGTGGTGCATACATGTATGTCCTCCTTCTTTTGTACACTGGGGCACTATGATAGATGGTCAGTTCAATATCTGCATGAGGTTGGCATGTAGCTGTGATTGAAATGCTATGGTTTGATGACACCATGACAGGGATGAAGGATGTTCCGTTATAGGTGTACCACGACTCTGTTAGGCGAGCATTGCGGTTACATAGCACTGTCATGGCACATCTGTGACTAACAAGCTATTTACTTTTGTCCTGTGTCTGAATTGCTCTGTATTTAGAATACTGTGATTGAGAGGGTACTGTTATATGGTCATTGTGACTGGAGGACTGCTATTTAGCATTGCCACTAAGGTACAAAGGTATTTGGAGATAGAACAACTTGCTGTCACTGGCTTTTAAATGGGAGAATAATCAAAAACTCTTATGAAACAAACATTGAGACTGAAAAATGATATGGCCATTGATTCTCAGTTTCTATTTTATCAGCTTCTTGTTCTTATGACCCATCCTTTGCTATCATCCACTAATTAAACGGAACCTACTAGGCGATTCATGTTGGCATGGTTTTGAAGTAGATTGTTAATGACCTTGTGGTTTTGTGGCCACTGTCATCTGCCAAATCATGTGGGCACTAACCATAAGTTTGAAAAATATACTGATTTGTGGAAAAACCTTGGCTTTAAAAGGATCTTATCATGTGAAAACTGCTATCAACCTGCAGATAAGGTGTTAATCAGCAGGTCAATAGCATTCTGAAATGTCCCTGAACCAACACTTTGAGAACTTATTTCTCCCGGCAACGTTCCGGTTTCAGTTACTGGGGCGACGCCGGCGCTGGTTCAGTCAATGCTCTGTGGATTGAGAGCAGCAGCTGTAACCATGCCCCCGGCCCTGACTGACAGATCACTCAGCATTAGGGCTGGCGGTCAGTCCTGGGAGCACAGACAGACCACATGTACTGCATATGTTGAGTATTTGATTAGTTTTTACATTAGTATTAGTGTTGAGCGAGCACTAAAATGACTTATCAGACAGTGTGTCTCAACATCATCTACCTCCTTAAACAAACTTTGCCATTCCCCATCATCATTTTCTTGTGACCGTGGCTGTTCCAAGTTTTCTACAACACTATACAGCATGTGCTCCTGTCTTCCTTGAAATATGCAGTGTGAGAGGCCACAGTTAAGAAATGATGATGCAAAGAGTTTCATAGTGTGGAATCACTGATCTCCTGGAATTTGACATGGTATGAGGGAGGAGTATCAGGGTGAAGATTAAGTGATCCAGACTCTTGGCTGGTGAGACTGGACCATGTGGAAGACTGGTGATACTGGCAAACATGCTGGAAACATTATCTGCAATCCTACCTACCACCTGTTCACACTAATCTGGCTTCAGAAGTGATGTCCCTGCAAAGTGGGACAGGAAGCTATGTGTCATGGATAAACGTGTTTCTTGTGCTCCTGCAACAAGTGCAGTCACACCTGCCCCGCATCCTCGCTGTCTGCATGCATCATCATCAGCACTTGCACTTTGCTGTCCCTTACCACACGCGTTATGCATTTTCTAATTACTAGGTTCTGGAAACCAATTTCCTTTGATTAACTGAAAATAATTTTTTTAATGAAAAAAAAATTTGGTCAACTGCAGCAGACCAAGCATTTTTTTTTTCATTTACAACCACCGTAATTTCACACAAAGCAGGTTAAACTGTATGGATGAAAATAGTCAATTTTTGTACAAAAAATGTGGTCACCTGTAGCAGGCAAAGCAATTTTTTTAAGTTTAAAAACACAGTCATTTCACACAAAGCAGATTAAACTGTATGAATGACAATATAGTCAATTTTTTCACTAAAAAAAATGTGGAAACCTGCAGCAACTATATGTTTAGCAACAGACTGCAAAGCCCTAAGCCCTGCCTACAGTACCACTCTCCCTGCTCCAGCAGCTCTCCCTATGCTAAATGCAGAATGTAAAAACAGTAAAGCACAAGATAGCCCTTCCTCCAATCACAACAGTCCCTGAGCGTCAATGTGATGAGCATGGTGGTGCAAGGCCTTTTATAACCTCTGATTGCAGTCAGCCAATCCCAGTAATGCCACTACCAAGATGGCTACGACATTACAGTTACTGCCAATGTTTATTGGCTGTGTAACAGACGCAAACTTGTGGGGTGGGGATTTGAACATTCAATCCGAGCACCAGCCAATGCTCGGTGAGTGCCGAGCACATCGAGCACCCAGATACTTGAGTGATATCCGAGTATCACCGATTACGTCTCTCATTACTAATCAGTATTTGTAAGCCAAAATCAGAAGTGGGTGATAAATTCAGAAGTGGTGACGTGTTTTGTATTATGCTTTTCCACTGATTGTTAGACTCCTGGCTTAGAGCTACCAGCACCACCCTAACGCTGCAGGGGGGAATAAAGTTAATTTCTTCTTTGCCACGGGGATCAAAGTGCTGGCGCCGGGCTGCTTCAGAAAGCTATTAGCCTGCAGATTAACCCCATATCATCAAGTTACTAGCCCCTTTTTCATGTGACAAGTTCCCTTTAAGGCTGCAACCTTCTTGTTATATGTACCAAAAGTGATAATGTTCAGAATCCAGAGGTGCTGGACGTGTGAACTGACCTCTAAAACACGCTCTAGGAGAATATCTGAAATTAGGACTCAAATTGAGCAAGTTCATAGTAAGTGTAAAATCAGAAACCCAATTAGTTTACTTACAAACATAAAGGAGCATCAAACAACAGAAAACTGCAAATTCCAAGTCTTTAATTTCTGGGGAATCTGGCTAAGAGCCATATCTGTAGTTGGGTGGACTGCAGGTCACTGATTTGTCTTACAGTAACTGAATTCCTCTAATTACAATCACCTAACGCCAACTAAAATGCGTAATGTGAAAGTTGGCTCAAATGTAATATTTTGACCATTTTAGCCAATTATGTGTTTCAAATTCATGTGTGAGCATTTGTTTATGATGGCTGACTGCAGACTATTGTCTGCTGAAACAGTCATCCGTGCTGATGAATGTTTTTCGGCCATTGTTTGCATGATTGGCCAGTTACAGATGATCAGTTGTCAAATTGCGCAAGCCCTCTATCGTGTATTGCACTTTAAAAAAAAAAACTATGAATGAAATGTACAGATCTAAATGCACCACAATAAAAAATATTGTTGATTTTTTTTTTCATTAATCATACCTAAATGATCATTTTTAAAATGAATGAGTAAAATAAAATAAAAATCCCTGATTCCAAACATGTATCATGTAATTTACTGGGTGCAGCAGATGTGCTAATATCACAGTTTTCTCTCCTGCCGATGTAGCAGTGCTCTGAATATTGCTCTCTGTATAGCCCCTGTATAACACTGCCAACACCACTGATTGACAGGTTTCTGTGTGCATTGTATATTGACAGAAGGAAGCTAATGAGTGGTAAGGGTGTCCCTACACAGAGCAGCAGCACTAAATAGCACGAGACACCTAGTCTTCTAGTGACAATCCTCTGATGATTAAAACATTGGTTTTATTGAAACACAGCCTAGTAAGTGACACATCATTGGAATCAGGATCTCAGCCTTTACATCATGTCGCTCTCAGATGATTACATAGCAAAAATAAATTCCCTTCAAGTCTTTAAAAATAAAAATAATGTTTTTTATTGCAGGTTCATTTGAATTTAAATTAAGTGATATGGTGCGAGGGGCAAAAACAGCTCATCAGTGCACCATCAAAATGGCCAAAGACAAAGCCATGCCGCGCTTCTCTATCTTTAGAAACAAGCGTATGAGAGGGTGGTGGCCTTTTGTCAAACTAAAGAGCGAAGAAGATGAAGAGAGGGAGGAAAGAGAGGCTGAGGATAAGAAGAAGAAAAAGAAAAAGAAGAAAAAAAATGTAAAACTGGAGGATGTGCAGTACAGTGATTCAAGTGGGAATACGTACATCCTGGCAGTAAGTCAATTTGGTGTAGAATAGAGAATAAATGTATTTGATATATTTACAATATAATATTTAAAAACAAATTTCATTATTAGAAAACTATTATATAGTTTTACAAAATGTTTATGACTTCTTAAAGGGAACCTGACAGCATGAATCAGAAAGTGTTCTCTGACACCGTGCCGTACTGAGAGCCTTGCTGCAGGAACAAAATGCATTTTATTCCCCCTGGCAGCATTTGGTGTTCAGCCATAGGGTTGGAACCGGCATGTTTCAGTCACAGCTCTGTCCATAGTGAGCGGTGACTGTAACTGTGCCCCCGACACTGACTGATAGCCGACTCAGCATTAGAGCCGGCTGTCAGACAGTGTCAGTGCCAGCCATTTCTCTCTATACACAGAACGGTGATGGAAACATGGCGGTGCCGCCCCTATGACTGAATGCCAAACGCTGCAAGGGGTAATAAAGTTCATTTCCTCCTGGCAGCGGGGCTCTCAGTTGGGCATCGCATGGTGTCACAATGCTATTAGTCAGAGAATATGATTTGTTGTTTATGGACAGTAATATATTACAAATCTATAATTTACCATACATATTAGTCCATAAACAACCTTAAGCACAAAGGTTACACTCCGTATCAAAATAAATTTATCAGAACCTAAAGAAAACCAGAGAACAAGGGATGTATACAACAATAAGCAAAATTTGATTAAAACATTTACATCAAATAGATAAAAAAAGGATGCTTCATGTCAGACTATGAAGACACAGTAAAAAGAGACTAACACCCTTTCATAGATGAAATGTAAAGTTATATCAGGTTAAGTGGTTACAGTAGTCACCTGCACATTTGGCAGAACAAAGAAAAAATTTTTTCACTATACTGGCAATACCAGAAATGGCAATTGTGAGCTAAGTGCCTTCTATAGCATTTAATCAAAGGTGCATGTGACCACAAGATAAAAAAGAGGTTATAAATTATATTGAGGTTTGTTCATGTAAACAAATTGGAAGACCGAATAGTGATAAAATGACTCTGTGCACATGGGGAATAAGATGTTGCTGCTATCTAAAGTGCAATGCATACAGCACTGTAACAGAACATACCACTGCATGCCACCACATATAGCATATTGACAGTATTGTAGTACAGGTTGACACCACATAGATTAAAGTGGATACTGGATAGATTATACCATGGTTAAAAGGCTAGGATTGCTGCGTCTACCACCCCAACGCGCGTTTTGTCGATTCTTCTTCCGTGCCCATGCCACCAGTTCTGCTGTAGGACTTGCTTTCCTACACTTTATCCTTCCTTCATGCAGAATTTTTAGGTTGGTGTTATTTTTTTCAGACAATTTTAAATTAATTTTCTGTTCCATTTTTAAATCCCATAGAGGGAAAGTTTGGGTCAAGAGACCTGCAGCCAGTCCATGCATTGCGGTCCATACTCTTACTGCAAAATATAGATGAGGGAATCTAGCCTTTATATTCCTGTGAGTGTGAATCTGGGCCAAAAGGCAGGGGAAAAAGCACAAAAAATGCACTTTGTATGACTCATTTAATATTTCTATATTGAAGTTTAACTGCAGCATTTTTCTGATGTGGAAAAAAAAGTGATAAAAATGCCAGGAAAAAGCTACAAGCAATTTTCTTCCAGTTACCGTATCTATTTGTAATAGTTATATTTTCGAGAACAGGTTAAATTATACAAAAGTAGACTCTTTAAAAAAGAAAGTCAGAACAAAGCTTGGAAAGAAAGCAAACGTTTGCTGCGCAATAAAATACAGAACAGGAGAATGACTTCTTCTTAGCCACGACTTTGTGTAGAGGGAGATAGATGATGTGTGGCCAACAGTGATACATCAACTGCAGACAGCGGGAAGCTGGCAATAGGATCTAGCAGTGTCATCATCCAGGCAAGTTGTCAGGCACATTCCTAGTAAGTAACTGATTTCTCTTGTATTATGAGGATAATATGTTGCCCAGAACATAAACACATACTGCAATATACAGTGGGGCAAAAAAGTATTTAGTCAGTCAGCAATAGTGCAAGTTCCACCACTTAAAAAGATGAGAGGCGTCTGTAATTTAGATCATAGGTAGACCTCAACTATGGGAGACAAACTGAGAAAAAAAAATCCAGAAAGTCACATTGTCTGTTTTTTTTCATTTTATTTGCATATTATGGTGGAAAATAAGTATTTGGTCAGAAACAAGCAAACAAGATTTCTGGCTCTCACAGACCTGTAACTTCTTCTTTAAGAGTCTCCTCTTTCCTCCACTCATTACCTGTAGTAATGGCACCTGTTTAAACTTGTTATCAGTATAAAAAGACACCTGTGCACACCCTCAAACAGTCTGACTCCAAACTCCACTATGGTGAAGACGAAAGAGCTGTCAAAGGACGCCAGAAACAAAATTGTAGCCCTGCACCAGGCTGGGAAGACTGAATCTGCAATAGCCAACCAGCTTGGAGTGAAGAAATCAACTGTGGGAGCAATAATTAGAAAATGGAAGACATACAAGACCACTGATAATCTCCCTCGATCTGGTGCTCCACGCAAAATCCCACCCCGTGGGGTCAGAATGATCACAAGAACGGTGAGCAAAAATCCCAGAACCACGCGGGGGGACCTAGTGAATGAACTGCAGAGAGCTGGGACCAATGTAACAAGGCCTACCATAAGTAACACACTACCGCCACCATGGACTCAGATCCTGCAGTGCCAGACGTGTCCCACTGCTTAAGCCTGTACATGTCCGGGCCCGTCTGAAGTTTGCTAGAGAGCATTTGGATGATCCAGAGGAGTTTTGGGAGAATGTCCTATGGTCTGATGAAACCAAACTGGAACTGTTTGGTAGAAACACAACTTGTCGTGTTTGGAGGAAAAAGAATACTGAGTTGTATCCATCAAACACCATACCTACTGTAAAGTATGGTGGTGGAAACATCATGCTTTGGGGCTGTTTCTCTGCAAAGGGGCCAGAACGACTGATCCGGGTACATGAAAGAATGAATGGGGCCATGTATCGTGAGATTTTGAGTGCAAACCTCCTTCCATCAGCAAGGGCATTGCAGATGAAACGTGGCTGGGTCTTTCAACATGACAATGATCCAAAGCACACCGCCAGGGCAACGAAGGAGTGGCTTCGTAAGAAGCATTTCAAGGTCCTGGAGTGGCCTAGCCAGTCTCCAGATCTCAACCCTATAGAAAACCTTTGGAGGGAGTTGAAAGTCTGTGTTGCCAAGCGAAAAGCCAAAAACATCACTGCTCTAGAGGAGATCTGCATGGAGGAATGGGCCAACATACCAACAACAGTGTGTGGCAACCTTGTGAAGACTTACAGAAAACGTTTGACCTCTGTCATTGCCAACAAAGGATATATCACAAAGTATTGAGATTAAATTTTGTTTCTGACCAAATACTTATTTTCCACCATAATATGCAAATAAAATGAAAAAAAAACAGACAATGTGATTTTCTGGATTTTTTTTTCTCAGTTTGTCTCCCATAGTTGAGGTCTACCTATGATGTAAATTACAGACGCCTCTCATCTTTTTAAGTGGTGGAACTTGCACTATTGCTGACTGACTAAATACTTTTTTGCCCCACTGTATATATAACTGTACCATTTCATTACATTCCTGGTTGTTTGATTGCAGGGAAAAGTTGAAGCAGAATTTCAGCTGCTGACAGTGGAAGAGGCAGAAAAGAGCCCAGTGGGATTAGGGCGCAAGGAACCAGAACCTCTAGAGAAGCCAAAGTAAGACATATTTTAGTGATTTCCATGACATGTTTTGTTTTACAATGGCTAACAATGCACAGAATTTAAACCGTATCTCACCTTTAACATGGAAACCATTATGATCCAATGATTCTGCAGTCTAATTGTTTTTCTAAATCACTCTGTTAGCAAAAGACCGCCTAAAGTTTGCGCTGTAGCCTACACTAAACTAAGTAGCATTGTCCTGCTTGCTACCGTCTTCAACTCCGGAGCAAGCTCTGTAAAATCATATGACATTTGTCCAGGCATTAAAGAGGGTAACCTGGCAGCAGAGGGACTCTTCTTAAAATTGTATTCCCATCTCCAAGATCCTATCCCAATATGTAGTAACAATAATAATATTAGCAAATAACTCCAGTTAGAAATGTAGCTTAGCTCTTTTGATTTGCTATGTCTCTTTCCTCATGTGCAGGCATTGCAGGACCTTAGGTTTCCATGGTTATAACCACTAGCAACTAGCTGTCACTATATCAGTGGTTGTAACCATGGATATCTAAGGTCCTGCAATGTCTGCACATGAGGAAAGATACATAGCAAATCAGAAAAACTATACTATGTTTCTAGTTGGACTTATTTGCTAATATTATTATTATTACACCTACTATATTGGGATAGGATCTTGAAGATGGATCTTGGAGAAGGGAATACCGCTTTAATTTTGTGCAGCCCACAGCACAGGCTTTGGGCGGTTAGTGCTGCGATTTTTCTTCAAAAACCACTAATAGAATTATGCAAAATCTACACTGCTGTGGAAAAAATGAACACACCATATAACATATGTATCTTTATTCCACAGTCGTCCAAAAACGTCATTCAACTGGTTTGTGAACCCACTGAAAACCTTTGTCTTCTTCATCTGGAAGAAATATAAGAAGTACATTATTGCTCTGCTCATCATAGCCATTCTCACCATCTTCTTGGTCCTCATACTATACACAATGCCGGGATACATCAGCGAGAAGATTATTAATGGATAGGCATCGTCAGTGTAATGCTCCTTGTAAATAATCTGGCTGTAAACTGTATATACTGAATTATTTTATGCAAAGGAGAAGTGTGCTATCAGTTTACATAGCCAAACTGCCGCATGTAATACACCCAATCCCATGCCCTCGAAAACAAATCATAGATCATAATTTACCCAATGAAGAATTGATATAAAGTTTGATTTTAATCCACGATGGTTGCTAATTATGAATTTATCTTTGCATTGTAATAATCATACATATGACAGTGCCATATACTACCTGGTTAGGGAGTTGTGTGCGCCTTGTATATAAATGTAGTCGAACTGCTTACATATTTGCCAAGATTTATTATATTGTTCACAAGCACTTTAAGACTCTTTTTTAGGATTTTCAATAGGATCACTGGCTAACTCGTCTTAACTTCTAAGAAGGATCACTTAGGTAAAGGATGTGGGAGGAAGCTGCATATGCTAAACTTGATCTGAAAAGGCTCTCACGTCTTTTTGCAGAGCACATTCATGAGAAAATCCTAATGAATAAGGATTTCTCACTGGGAGGTTGAATTCTATTAATGCAAATGTGCTAGCTATTACTTTCATCAATTTAGCTGCTTCAACTATAGAAATGTGAAACCCCATTGATTGTCTAGAAAGTCAAAAGTCGCCGTGCCAGCACCATCTGCAGCGTGCCAGAGGGCATTACATATTACACCACAACAGAGGATATAGATTATCAATATATACGGACTGCATACATGCACCAAATGCAGCATCATAATCACATCGCATTCTTTTCCCATCTACTTCTCTATAATCGGCGGGAACCTGGCAGCTGCTATAGTGTTTTATCTACTTAATCTCTCTTTCTAATTAAATTAATTGGGCAAATTAATAATTAGACACATTTAAATTAATGTTTTACCAAAACCACCCCAATCTATTTAATGGAAATGGCACATTGAGTCCTACGGCCCAAGTAAAACGGCACAGTTGCCCCCAGGTCAAAGCTTATAGCGTACTAATATAGATGACTAAAGAAATCAGTAAGCAAGTTACCGATGGATGACTCTCTTAATTGGTTAGGGAATAAAGACTAAGCCTTATAGGAAAATCAAATGCAAGATCTTCTCTTCATCTTTGACAATCACCGAGTAGGAGAGGCTCTTTTCCATACACAGATTGTAGTAAGCTCATGGCCCTTTCTATGTTTGAGCATGCATGTTAGGTGCTTGGGTGAGGCAGTCGTGGGCGAGCTGCTGCTTCTGCTCACTCTGGCACCCTACAGACAAAATGTGTCCCAGTCTCGACATGCTGCTGTGTGTGGGGTGCATCACACTTACTTGTGGCCCATAGGCTTTCATTTTCCAGAACCTTTGTAGCAAACAATCCAGGGGACACTGAATTTGTTAAAACAGTCAAACTTTTACTTGGCAGCTTATGGTTATTACAATCAGGCACATAGAATAAGGCTCAGTGTGCCCAAGGGCCTCAACATCCATCCCAGGGATCTCAGGCCAACAGACGGATTCACATGCAAGGGTTCTTTGGCAATCTACTGTCCCGAGAAACAGGCTCATGCTGTCCCTAACAGCCTATTGACTGTGATGCTGTCACTTCATCACACTTTCGCTAACTGCCCTTGACACTTTCTGAACTTGGCTTAACTCTCCGTTCCACCTCCCTAATCTGAGCCAGCCATTACGGTTAACCCTGACTAGGCTAATCTGCAGCCCCAGAGGGTTTTACCTATTAGATAACATACATTATTATAAAACACATTTAACAACTTGGGGTATCAGAGAGTAGAACATTATCTCCACCACTTCTACATGTGGACACTCAAGTTTTCAAAACCACAGCACAATAAGATATGGCACCAAGGGCAGACATACCATTGGTGCAACTTGTGCAGCCACACAGGGACCCAAAAGGAAATGGGGCCACAACCACCTCCGAAGCAGGTGGGATTGTGCATTATGATGAGCTATTGTATTGCAAAGGGCCCATTTATTGTTCTTGCATAGTGGCCATTGTCTGCCTCCGTCCATCCCTGCATAGCACCTTAGTTACAAGTTTACTTTTTGCTTCAGTTCTGATCATGGGAAAATAACAATTTTGGGATGCTAGACTTTCTAGTACAGAACTTGCCTGAATTGTGCAATTTGTGAAATAATTTGCTAAACCTATCTCTTTACAATCACAGCAACAATATTGGCAAAAATACTGGGAATTTCTATTGCTTTCTCTTACATTGCATAGGTGTCAGTGGACAAAAAGTGCTGGGGAGATTCGGGCAAAAAGGTCCTTAGGACCCTTCTCGAATGACCACATTGATTGACCAGACCCCTGCAAATGTCCTGCAGACTTGTGAATCCTCTGAAAGCACGCAATGCGCGCTGCGAGGATTCACCATTGTCTGCCTTGAGAATGGTGGTCAAGTATGCAATATGCATCCTCCTGGGCATAACTTGTTTCGTGGGAACGGCCTCTCTCAATACATTTGTATTAAGCGAGGCCGCACCCCATAGACGGCCATGCCCACCCAAAGGATAGCCCACAAATAAAAAAGCAGTGGCCTACCTCTTTAATGCATGCTATTAAATGACATATTTATAATATATAGGAAAGGGAATCTGGCAATCCCATAATTTTATTAAACAAAATGTCTGTATTTGTAAATCTTCGAAGTGTATTTTTTACCTAGATGATAATAATAAGGCTGTAAATGATATACTGTATGTGATGGAAGTATTTCAAATTAAAACATGTAAATAATAAAAGCAAATCACATTTTTAAATTCCAAATATCTTTTTTTTTTTAGGGACGTGTTTTTGTAAATGTTACCATATAAACATCGAATATTGGGTTTCACAAGAGCTCAGTTGCTCAATTGTGTAAGTCGAAAGTAAACTAAACTATTCTGAAAGCTTAAAAAGGATCCATACTGATCTGAATGTGTTATATGTTAAAGCGTTATCTTTTTAAAATAGAAATTTTTTTCTCGAACCTCCCAGTGGTCAACTGTTAGGCTGCATTTACACATCCGTTATACTCCTTTTTTTTTTCGCAGACAACACATTGAGCCGTAGAGTTAAATTGATCCACAGACTCATCAACTTTAAAAACTGGTCCATACATCTGATCTGTGATACTCAGTGCAGGTCCGATTCTGATCAGCTTCGTGGATCAGACTCAACTGTTAAAATCTATGGGGGTCCAATAGACATGGATGAAAAGCGGAAGACATCTTGCTTCAGTTTTCCATCCGTGTCGCATTTGTTTTTCAGTGATCCTTTGTTAGGAGTCAATGAATAAATATAAGTTCAGACAGTTCTTCTCTTTCAGTTTTTAAAAGTGGAGGGAGAAAAAAAGGATTATAATATGGAATTATAACAAATGTAAAGCAGAAGGGAAAAACTGATGATACATGAGAGGAAAACAGCCTGTTTTATGGAGATGGCAAAATAGACATGGATATGTGAATATAGCCTTATATGCTGTTGTCAACCAAACTTAATATAGCCCTCTATTTAACAGGAATCCTTCCCTAGGGTTTTGCTGTTTAGGCCGGGGTCACACTTACGAGTGTGATGCGAGAAAGTCTTGCGAGACTCTCGCATAAATACCCGGCACTGCCGCCGACACTTGGACTGTGTAGCTGCATAGAAATACATCCAGCCACACACTCCGGTCCCGAGTGCCGGGTACCGATGTGCGAGACTCGCGCGAGTTTCTCGCATCACACTCGCAAGTGTGACCCCAGCCTTAATCTGAGAGCAACATGATGTAGGTAGAGAGACCTGGATTCCAGCGATGTGTCACTTACTGGGCCACTTATTGACGTTTCAATAAAATAATTATTTTATCAGTAGGAGATTATCACTAGAGGACTATATGTCTCATGCCGCGTAGTCCTCCTGCTGTGTTTAACCCCACTCCCACCACTGATTAACAGCTTTCTACCTATGCACAGTGTATGCAGAAAGGTGCTAATCAGTGATGTAGGTGGAATTATACAGCTAGATCTCCAGCAGATGAACACTGATTTTATCAAAACTACAGCTAGCAGTCAAGTAAGTGACACAGCTGAAATAATCGTCTCTGTCTCTACATCTTGCTGCTCTCAGATAGCAAAAACCTGCTGACATTTTCCCTTTACTGCATACTGTGACCCACCAAAGCAGCTCTGTAATCTGACACAGAGGTCGTAAGCCAATGACTCCCCTCTATGACATCAAAATGCCCTATTATAGGGGTTGTCCACTACTTGGACAACCCCTTCTCAATCACCATATTTCCTCCATGTAAAAAATTGCAGCTATACTCGCCTCTGGTGTGGGTGTTGTTCCAGTGATGTCAATGCTAGCTCTCTGAGAGAATCATGCAACATTGGCTGCAGTGCTCATGTGACATAACAATCAGAGCCATTATCACTCCTATCTCCTTCTGACGTAACTGACATCCAGCACGCTCTCACTTCCTCAAGGTGTCAGATTCTTCCAAAGGCTGTGGAAGTGACGTGGCTGCTGATTGGCTGCAGGGCTCGCATGACATAATGTCACACAAGCTCTGGTAGCGATAAATGTGTGTGCTCGTTTAGTATTTGCAGCAGATTTTCTGCACTGAAAACAGAGTGTTGGCAAGAAAAATGTGTAAAATACATTTTTGACACCTTTTTACATGCATTTTTTATTTGTGCTTTTTTCCCTCCATTGTCTTGAATGGACGAAAAATGTTGCAAAAATGCTGAAAGAATTAACATATTGTACAGTAGATGCGAAAAAACACTGATGGTTCAAATCTGCAACAAGCTATTTACACCTCTGAACCACAATTTTGGACCACTATTCTTTTGCAATCTGCTCCAGGTCTCTCATATTTGAGGCACCTTCTCCCAACAACAATTTTAGGATCTCTCCACAGGTATTCAATGCGATATATAACAGGACTCATTGCTGGTCACTTTGGAACTCTCTAGTGCTCTGTTTTCATCCATTTCTCGGTGCTTCTTAAAGTATGTTTGGGGTAAATGTACTGCTGAAAGACCCTTGACTTAGGACACAAACCCAGCTTTCTGACACTGAGCACTACATTGCAACCCAAAATCCTTTGGTAATCTTCAGATTTCATGATGCCTTGCACACAGTCAAGGCACCAAGTACCAGAGGCAGCGAAACAACCCCAAAACATCTTTGAACCTCCATCATATTTAACTGTAGGTATTGTTTTCATTTCTTTGTGCTCATTCAAACTCATGTGTGGCAAGTATCAAGTGTGAGCAATATGAAAATCACTCATAAAACCAGATAAAAAAGAACAAGTTAACTCAGTCTTTGCATTGCGTGTGTGTGTACCACACTAAGCATAGAGAAGAGGAAAAGAGAACTGTCTGAGGACTTGAGAACCAAATTGTTGAAAAATACCAGCAATCTCAAGGTTAAAAGTCCATCTCCAGAGATCTTGATGTTCCTTTGTCCATGGTGTGCAACATAATAACGAAGTTTACAACCCATGGCACTGTAGCTAATCTCCCTGGACGTTGATGGTAGAGATAAATTGATGAAAGGTTGCAACACAGTATAGTTCAGATGGTGGATAAGCAGCCCCAATCAAGTTTCACAAAAATTCAAGCTGTCCTGCAATCTCATGGTGCATCAGTGTCAGCCCGAACTATCCATCAACATTTGAATGAAATATAACATTATGGCAGGAAACCCATGAGGGCCCCACTGCTTACACAGACACATAAAAAAGCTAGACTGTAGTTTGCCAAAATGTACGTGAGCAAGCAAAATCCTTTTGGGAAAGCATCTTGTGGACAGATGAGCCCAAGATAGAGATGGTAAAGCACATCATTCTATTTTCCCTTCATCCATGACAGCACACCTGAGAGAGGGATCCGCCCCGCCAGGACAGGAACCTACTGAGACATAAGGGTCGGCACCTCTCCCCTGCTTCTGTTGGGTTCCTGTCCTGGAAGGAATCCCACTGTGGCGGTGCCTGTCATGGGCGAAGAAAGAAGAGAAAAAAAAGAAGAAAAAAAAAAAAGGAAGAAAGGGACCCAGGCCGTCCCGGCGCGGGAAGAACAGGTAACTTACATGTAGCGCCGGCCGTCGGGTCCTGGAAGCACAGTCCCTGGTGTTCCTCTGGGCTCCGGGTTCGTGTGGGCGTGGATGGCATCCCGGTGGCTCCGGGGAGCCCCCACCATGCCACCCTCCCCTCGCGCACACCGCATCTCGATCCCCGTGGCAGGGGAGAGATGCTGGCTCCTTCCGGCCGCTGACATCAGCGTCGCTATGGATTGTGGGTGCGCCGGCTGACGTCAGCACAGGGCGACGGTGTCATGGCGCCGGGTGCGACGCCGGCCAGCTTTTCTGAAGCGGTCGGCCGACGGTCGCAGGGGGGAGGGGAGGAGACACCACCAACAGAGGCTGCATATAATCAAGGACCAGCAGCGTGGGAGACGGTGGAAAATGGAGTCGGAGCAGGAGAGATCGCTGTCTCTGCCTCCCTCACCACCCTCAGGCAAACATGGAAGCCGCTCAAGTAGCAGCCGCCCCAGCCGCAGATCAGGAGAATCCTCAAGGTCCAGAGAGCACAGGTCACGTGCTCTGACGCAGCCTCCGAGTCCGGTACCCTTGATTACGGGTGGTGAGTGATCTTCGTGAATGCTAGCATTTATGTTAATAGGGATTCTCTGTTGTATGCTTTACCCTGTAGGAAAGGCCCAAAAAAGCAGGAAGCAAGAAGAACAATAGGGACTGTGCTATATGTAAAACTCCTCTAGCCAGAGACTGGCAGAAAGATCTCTGTGCCTCTTGCATTCAGCGGACCATGGCGGAGGAAGCGCCTAGTTTCGCAGACAATTTGATATCCGCCCTCAGGTCAGAAATGGAGGGTTCAATTAAGACCCTATTGAAAAAAGGGAAGAAAAGTAGGAAGAATACCCCTAGTTCTCCCTCAGATTCCTCATCAGCCTCGTCTCAGGCGGAACAGGCATCCTCCTCAGACTCCTCAGACAGTGACCCGGGGGTAAACCATGTTTCCCTGTAGAAGACACAGATGGGCCTACAGGAAGAAAGGGTGGCTAAAACCCTAGAGGATTTCATGTTTGGGGGGCTTCAAGAGAGGAAAAAATGGACCTTTCCAGTGAACGAGAAGATCCAGGCGCTTATTGAGAGAGAGTGGAGGAAACCCGAAAAATCTGGGGCCCTTCCGTCCACCTGTAAGAGACGATACCCCTTTGAGCACAAGGATGCGGAGATATGGGACAAAGTCCCAAAAATAGATGCAGCAGTATCAAGGTCTTCCAAAAAGTCGGCCCTGACCTTGGAAGACTCAGGGGTTCTTAGAGAACCGCTGGACAAATAGGCGGACTCATATTTGAGGCACACGTGGGAAGCGACAGCAGGAGGACTAAAGCCGGCGATAGCAGGCACCTGCACGGCATGCTCCCTCATAATCTGGCTGCAGCAGTTAGAAGAGAAGCTGGCATCAAAGGTCCCAAGAGAGAAAATTTTAGCAGATATGTATCTCTTGCACGGGGCAGCAGCTTTTTTGGCAGATACCTCGAAGGACTCTATGAGGTTGACAGCTAGGGCAGCGGGACTATCAAATGCTGCCAGACGCGCGTTATGGCTTAAGGGCTGCCCGGGTGACCTACAGTCTAAAGCTAAATTGTACTCTCTCCCCTGCGATGGTCGGTTCTTATTCGGCAAGAACTTGGACGATATCCTGGAGAAAGCAAGCAATAGGAAAAAAGGCTTCCCCAGGTTCCCGATGGAACAGAGGAGACAGCCCTTTCGGAGGGGAAGATTCAATAGGGGGCGTCCTCCCGCTGACAGGAGAAGATGGGAGGATAAAAGGAAAAAAGAGTCAGGATTTATGTTTGGTGGAAGCACCTCCAAATCAAAGAAATCGCCACAATGACGCCAGTATTCCAGTGGGGGGGAGATTGGCACTCTTTTTCCAGGCCTGGGAAAAGATCTCCTCCAATACCTGGATCCTGGGCATCTTAAGAGAAGGCCTGAGAATCCCCTTTATTCACCAGCCAAAACCCGTGGTTGTCATTACACCCATCAGGAAGGTGACCGAAGAACAGTTGGCCTTAGAAGCGGAGATCCTGAGCCTGATAGACAAGCATATACTTTACGAGGTCCCACACACACAGGAAGGAAGGGGGTTCTATTCACCCCTTTTTCTGATAAAAAAAAACCGGATCAATCATTCTGGACGATTATAAATCTCAGACGGCTCAATCGATGGATAAGAAACCAGACCTTCAAGATGGAGTCAGTGGCTACGGCCGTGAAGCTACTACATCGGCTGTGGTCTCCCTTGCTGCTCCTTCTTGTGTAAGTGCCCCCATTATTACCATATTGTATGTTTTTGCCTGTCATCATTTATGTAGGGATTTTTCCCTGTGAGTTATGGTCACGACCATGGGCAAACATTATTTATGTTTAGACAGTTAGACACTTCACAATGTTCATGCATTTCTCATGACTATTTATTTGGAGCTGCCATGGTCACCCGGCCTTTCTTTTCCTACCAATGTCACTTTTTAGCCATGTTCTGTTTGTTTCACCTTTCAATAAAAACCTACTTTGCACTTTACCTTGTGATATGAGGACTTTTTCACTGCTTTTCGTCAGTTGCTATGGTTATATGCAGTGTGTTCTGCACTATCCATTCTTGTGCTGGAATCTTGGTTGTGATTACCAACACATCTAAATCACTATGATTTTGATAACCCACTCCAGCACATTTTGCTGTCTTTCATTCTTACATCAAGATTGTTTTATGGCCGTAGTCGACTTAAAGGATGCATATTATCACATCCCTATCCATCCAGATTACCAAAAATACTTGAGGGTAGCGCTTTATATCCAAGGCGTACTGAGGCATTTCCAGTTCAGAGCTCTTCCATTTGGCATATCCATAGCCCCGAGAGTTTTCATCAAGGTCATAGCGGAGGTGACCGCCTTTCTCCGGATTCACGATACGGTCATAATACCATACTTGGACGATTTCCTTATAGTGGGCAGCTCAGAGGACCACTGCACGGCACAGTTGAGCCGGGTGACTGACACCTTGCAAGAATTAGGGTGGATAGTCAATTTCAAAAAAATCGAAATTACAACCCCTAAAAAACAGACCTTCCTGGGATTTATACTGGATTCAGAAAGGCAGGCGTGTCTGCTCCCAGAGTCCAAAATAGAGAAGGTACAGAATCTGACCTTGGCGGCCCGAAACCAACCATGTATGACATTGAGAAGGGCAATGTCCCTACTAGGTACCCTAATGTCCTGTATTCCGGCGGACAGATGGGCTCAATTTCACACCCGACAACTCCAGGGGGAGATATTATCAGCACAAAGATCTCTAAGAGG
This sequence comes from Dendrobates tinctorius, assembly GCF_039654945.1. Lineage (NCBI taxonomy): Eukaryota > Metazoa > Chordata > Amphibia > Anura > Dendrobatidae > Dendrobates > Dendrobates tinctorius. The sequence goes on along the minus strand of NW_027361937.1, from coordinate 8,374,212 downwards.
GCGATTAGAAGGAAAGCTGGAGCTTTCCGTAAAAAACAGAGACTCTCTCAACTGGTGGCTGGACGGTACAAATCTGACCTCAGGAATACCATGAAACAGACAGATGACAGATGTGATTTTAACAGATGCAAGCTCCTCTGGGTGGGGGGCACACCTAAGGGGCCTCATAGGCCAGGGCTCCTAGACACCTCAAGAAATGGAGGCATCTTCCAACCTAAGAGAACTGTGGGCAATGAACAAGGCCCTAAGTCACTTCATTCCGCTACTCCAGGGTCGCAATGTACGCATCATGTCAGCCAACAGGGTAACAGTGGCTTACATCAACCACCAAGGAGGGACAAGATCACACTCCCTAATGAAAGCGGCGAGCGACATTCTGAGCAGAGCAGAGGAACACCTACACTCCTTGACAGCCTTACACATAAAAGGGGCAGAAAACATAGAGGCAGATTTTCTGAGTCGCAATACCCTGAGGCAAGGAGAATGGGCGCTAAATCGGTCCATTTTTCAAAAAATAACGCAGCTTTGGGGGAAACCAGTAATAGACCTCTTTGCCAACAAGCACAACAGGCAAACAGAAAGGTTTTGCTGTCTAAACCCAAGGGAAAAGCCATGGGCAGTGGACTCATTGCACATCCAGTGGAACTTCAGGCTAGCTTATGCGTTCCCCCCCCCAGTGGTTCTGATCCCAACAGTTGTCAGGAAGATCAGAAACGACCAAGCCAGGGTGATTCTAATAGCCCCGTTTTGGCCGAAAAGGCCCTGGTTTTCTCTACTACAAAGAATGTCCCTCTCCGATCCATGGGTTCTGCCAGAAATCCCGGACCTACTAGCTCAAGGCCCAATATTCCACACTCAGGTCAAAGGATTCCATCTGACGGCGTGGAATTTGAAAGGTCGCTTTTAATGGATAGAGGGTTCTCCCCCGGGTTGGTGGCCACCCTGCTAAAGAGTAGAAAACCAGTGACGACTAACATCTACGGCAGAACATGGAATACGTTCCTACAGTTCCTAGGTAAGCCGTTAGAAAAAGAACCCCCGATTAGTGCCATCCTGGAGTTCTTACAATCGGGGTTGCAGATGGGGTTAGCGGTGAACACGCTTAAAGTTCAGGTGTCTGCACTAGGGGTGCTCTACAACTGCAAATTGGCATCAAATAGATGGGTAGCCGGATTCAATAAATCCTGCCATAGAGCTAGGCCTATCCCAATACCCAGAATAGCCCCCTGGGATTTAAACCTAGTGCTAGAAGCCCTTAGGAACCGTATGAGCCATTACACCAGGTACCCCTAAAGTTTCTGACCCTAAAGACGATCATTTTAGTGGCCCTTACGTCAGCCCGCAGAATAAGCGACTTACAGGCTCTCTCGGTAAATCCACCTTATACACAAGTTTTTCAGGATAGGGTGGTGTTAAGAACAGACCCCGCTTATCTGCCTAAGGTAGCATCAGATTTCCATCGGGGTCAGGAGATTGTCCTCCCATCCTTCTGCGAGAATCCAAAAAATTTGGGGGAGGAAAAATTCCATAGTTTGGATGTTAAGAGAGCTCTATTAGAATACATATCTGTCACTAGCTAGTGGAGGAGGTCCCAGTCCCTATTCGTAGCTTTTCAGGGCACCAGAAAAGGCTATGGGGTTTCGAAAGGGACTATTGCTAGATGGATTAGGGAGGCCATTAGTGTAGCCATACAGCTAGTGGTATCCCGATTCCTGACGGCATCAAGGCTCATTCCACCAGAGCCGTGGCGACTTCCTGGGCTGAAAAGGCAGAGGTATCAATTGAACAGATTTGTAAGGCCGCTACCTGGGCCTCACCTTCCACCTTCTTTAAGCACTATAGATTAAATCTATCCTCCTCTGCTGACCTAACCTTTGGTAGAAGGGTGCTGCAAGCGGTGGTCCCTCCCTAAAGTATTTCGAAGTCTCCAAAAATCTCTCAGGTGTGCCGGCATGGGTGAAGGGAAAACCACCATGGTTACTTACCGGTAGCTGTTTTTTTCCGGAACCCATGACAGCACCCGTATATTCCCCCCTTTTTCACCGTATGGTGTGCACAGTTAGTAGGGTGCTTTTGAGTGATGTGGTGTTGGATCACGCATGTAACTAAGCGGGAAGTCCTCTCAATGCTCTGTAACCCAACTGAAGCGGGTAGAGGTGCCGCCCCTTATGTCTCAGTAGGTTCCTGTCCTGGCGGGGCGGATCCCTCTCTCAGGTGTGCTGTCATGGGTTCCGGAAAAACCGGCTACCGGTAAGTAACCATGGTGGTTTTTTACCGAAAACGGAATGAGACTTACAAAGAAAAGAACACAAGTATCTACAGAGGTTCAAAGATGTTTTGGGGTTGATTTGCTGCCTCTGGCATTGGGTGCCTTGACTGTGTGCAACGCATCATGAAATCTGAAGAGTACCAAAGGATTTTGGGTCGCAATATAGAACTTATTGTCAGAAAGCTTTGCTTGCGTCCTAGGTCATGGGTCTTGCAGCAGGACAATGACCCCAATCGTATTTCAAGAATTACCGATAAATGGATGAAAACAAAGTGCTAGAGAGCTCTGCAGTGGCTAGCGTGGCTAGAAATGAATCCGGATCTACATCCAATTGAACAGCAGTGGAGAGATCTTAAAATTACTTTTGGGAGAAGGCACCCTTCAAATATGAGAGACCTGGAACAGTTTTCAAAAAGGAAAGTGATCCAAAATTCAAGTTGAGAAGTGTTAGAAGCTTGTTGATGGTTATAGGAAGCGATTGATTGCAGTTATTTATTCCAAAGAGTGTGCAACCAAATATTAAGTTGAGGGTGCCAACAATTTTGTCTGACCTATTTTTGGGATTTTGTGTGAAATGATGTCCAGTTTGTCCTTTTTCCTCAGTTTTTTTTTTTCCAATACACACAAAGGAAATAAACATGTGCACAGCAAAATATGTGTAATTGCAATAATTTTCTGGGAAAATTTTCCCAGAAGAACAATTTCAAGGATGCAAACACTTTTGACCATGACTGCATGTCAACAGCAACTCATTCTACATAAAGTCTCCTTCTAAGTAACTCTCTTTCTGTGGCAGCCTCTTGTCTTCACAGGTTCTAGGCAAGTATAGGCCATCAGTTTTAAAGAACTGAATAGACCTTTAGGCTTCATTGTTGGCATAAGCCTGATATCAGAGCCTCATCTGAGGCATCCTCTTCAGTGGGAGAAGCTGATATACCACACAGGTCACGTTTCTGTTATTCTGTGTACTACATAATGCAGACATGAAAGTAAGCAGCAATACACAGCAAAATTAGCTCTTGCATATTTACAATTCAATAACGCTTATTACTTACAGATAGAGCGAGCCTCAAGGTGTCTATGTTGTCCCTTTCACTTTTAAGATTGATGATGTCGTGGTGGGAGAAGTTTTATATTTTTTCTAGTGACAACTCTTAAAAACCACATTAAATGATATTAGCACTACATAGATGACTTAATATTAATTTGTGCTCATAATGTAGTATATATTCACCTTTTTTTACAATATGTCAACAACAGTTATCATTTGAAATTTGTGATTAATAATGAACATGAGGACAAGTATATATAGGATACTACAATGTTGATGGAAGTAAAACTATGTACAACAGTTGGAGGAAATGAAAACTAGTAGATGGAAATATTCTAACAGCGTACTACATGATGCAGAATTGATAGTAAAAAGTAAACCTGGCTATGCTTACTTAATAATAAAACAACAAAAAGTTCTAGGGAAAAATAAAAATATAAAAAATAACTATAAGTATTGTAAGTAAACAATATTTTTGTAAAATATGTCTATCAACTTAGGCAAGACAAGGTTTTGGCAGAGATTTTGAAGGAAGAAGTAAAATATGTTCCCAAATGAGGCAGGAATTTGAGGGATCAGTTGTCACTGAGTTTATTCCAAAGTCTTACCACACTTACTGTAAAATCTGTCTTTCACATAATTTTTTTCAATTTTGGGGTGTTAAATGTAATATGTGCATTTTAGCTAAAAAAAACAACAACGGAGCGTTCAAGCAGATAAGACATAATCTTTCAAAATGCACACTTTTAGGAATTTTGATAATTAGCACTTTATTTATATTGTTCATTACACCTGCTGTGATTTGTAATACAGTCATGGCGAAAGATTTGGAGACTAATTCAAATGTTGTTTTTCACAACTTTTCTGTTCCACTGTTTTTAGATCTACGGTTAATGATGTTCAGTTATAAGCATGTCATACGTTTTAAACATTTATTGACAAATACATCCAGTTTTTACAAAAACTCAATATTAACAGTGTTCACCCTTATTTCTTAAGACTTCTGAAACTCACCTTGGCTTACTGGATATCAGCTTCTGGGCCAAATCTGGACTGATGACAACCCTTTTTTGCTTAATTAGTGCTTGAAGTTTCTGACAATTTCTGTGTTTTTGTTTGTCCACCCACTCTTGGAGGATTGAGCACAAGCTCTCAATGAGAATTTGTTGGCACGATTGAGGTTTTTTTTGGTCAAGGACCCAAAATTTTAATGCTGTTCACTGAGCCACTTAGTTATCATTTTTGCCTTGTGACACAGTCTCCATCATGCAGGAAAAAACATTTTACATCACCAAAATGTTCCTGCATTCCTTCGAAATGTCATTTAGTCCTTGATGTTTTTCTTGCAGAGAAGTTACTTTTTTGCTGGTGTGCTTAACACCAGGGCAAAACTCAATAGCCTTTGGTTCATTGTGCATGCTAAAACCTCTTTAGGTTATGGTCCTGGCGATTGCTGGACATTTTTGGGAACTCTAAAGCCTTATTCACAACAATTGAACCACTCTATTTTAAATTCTTGATGATCCAATAAATGGTTGATTTAGGTCCAATTTTACAAGCAGCAATGTCCTTGCCTATAAAGCCCTTTTGATGTAAAGCAATGAGCAATAATGACTGCATGCGTTTCCTTGGAGGTGACCATGACTAACAGAAGGCAATGATTTCAAACACCAGCCCCATTTAAAGTAACTAGTCTGCCTTGCTCTTATAATTCAATTATCATGACAGAATGCTTTGTCCTTATTACCACTTTATCTGGAGCTAACAAGACGATCACTGAAATTATATAATCATGCGATTTTATGACACAGCTGAAATTCAGTGGAAATTAAGTTTTGGCGATTAAGTTAATTTTTATAGCAAGGAATGACTTTGTATTTTTATGCAATTCACTCTTCACAGCTATCTAGAGTTAGGGTACCGTTACACGTAGCGACACACCAACGATTCCGACAACGATACGATCTGGCTAAGATTGTTTGTGCATCGCTAGTAAGCAGTCATACAGGCCGATCTTCATAACGACGCATCAGCGATCAGCGATGTCACTAACGACCACGGCGATCGTTGGTACCGTGTCACACACTGTCTATAATAGCGATTCAGACTTTGAATAAGCGTCCTTCAGCACTATCTATATGAGTTCGGAGTCGCCAACGAGGTCGCTCGTCGTTGATATGGGGCGTCAAACACAGCGATGCATGCTGGTCAGCGTGACGCCAGCGATCAAAAATGATCCTGAACGTTCGCGCACGATCAGCGACATCGCAGCAGGGAGCCGGTCGTTTCCGCGTGTCACACTTAGCGAGATCGCTAGCGATGTCGCTGTTGCGTCACAAAATCGTTGTCGCTTCAGCGATATCGCTAGCGATCTCGCCGTGTGTAATGGGGGCTTTAATGCAAATTGCCACTATAAAAACTTAAACAGCAAACTTTGTGAAAACCCAAATTTTTGTTATTCTCAAAGCTTTCAGCTACAACTGCTTGTAGAGTGAATAACAAGAAATCTAAAAGTCCGTATTTAAAATCACTTGTACAATATATGGAAGAAAAACACCAAATCATTAGAAGTGCTGAAATATTTCATCAAGACAACTGATGGCAAATTGAAATTTATTGAGATTTTTGGCAAATGAGAAAGTTAAAAGACCAATCAGAGGAGGCAATCGGACAAGGTGTACTTTAACTAGGGAGGCACACAGGACATTACATCCAGCTACCAGGCTGCCCTTTGCTATGACCTATAACAGTGTTTTACTTTATGTGTATTGAATACCTTAATTGATAGTACCACCATTATTGAGTATTTGCTTATTTGGTTTCAGTTTGAGGAACAAACTGAATAAGCGGGTTAGTAACATTATCCCAGTCCCTGCCGCTAATATTTATTATGCATATATATGAGAATCGGATTTTTCTCTATCTAGAAATGAAGAAATGTTGGGCAGCATTTTTAGAGTATCAATATGAATTTAAATTCAGGGGGTAAAACTGGAACTGAGTTCATATCATGACAAAGAACAATCTTGTTTGAAACACGCAGGTTTTGATCTCTGAAATGCCGCTGTTGTTTTTTTCTGTCTGTTTCAAGTATAATTTTAATAGATTGTAATGAAAAAAGATGTTTTTTATGGAACAAACTGCTGGATAGAGGTGTTTTGAAGAAATATTGAAATCACACTCCTAAGACCAGCCTTGAGTTCTTTACTGTTCTTTGATGAGTTCATAGTTCTAGAAACGTAGCAAATCAGTTGTGAATACATAACTTGATCTTTCTCTATGTGTGCGTAGGAGGATATCTGTCTGTCGTGGGAGTGGGAATGGGGAAGCAGTTGTGGACATGCCTCTTGGAGTAGTCACCTTGGTCCAGGCCGTGCTTTCATCTTTTCTCACTTTCAAACGCCTTTGAAAGTAAAAATTAGATGTGTAGCATGCAGGAGAGCAGGATACCGATTCTTGGTCCCGATGGTTCAAGCAACAACAGGAATTAACTGGGAAATAAAGGTTTTGCTCCACTGCAAAATTTCAAAATTTGAAGAGGTGCTCAGAAGTAAGATTTTAAGAAGAGATGAAGTAGCGGTCTCCAGGGAGCGTTATGAATCAGCCAGAAGCAATGATTAGGTAGTTGGGATGGTGGGTCTGCTGCAGCTCCAGCCGTGTGCCCTCAGATGAGGGAAATAGTAGATAAAAGGCAAATGAACATGGACAAAGGAGAGCTGAGAAACCAAAGGGGAAAATTAATATATTTAATTTAATTTAATATATATTATTATAGCTCCTGAAAGCTTGAACCTCGCTATTGAAAATGTGGCAAAATAATATCATTGGTAGTTTCATTTTATATTTATTTTTATTTCTACTTTTAAGTTTTAATCTACTATGTTTTAATTGTTTTTATTCACCATATACAGTACAGACCAAAATTTGGATACACCGCCTCATTCAAAGAGTTTTCTTTATTTTCATGACTGTGAAAATTGTAGATTCACTCTGAAGGCATCAAAACTATGAATTAACACATGTGGAATTATATAATTAAGAAAAAAGTGTAAAACAACTGAAAATACTGCATGTCATATTCTAGGTTCTTCAAAGTAGCCACCTTTGGCTTTGATTACTGCTTTGCACACTCTTGGCATTCTGTTGATGAGCTTCAAGAGGTAGTCACCAGAAATGGTTTTCACTTCACAGGTGTTCCCTGTCAGATTTAATAAGTGGGATTTCTTGCCTTAAAAATGGGGTTGGGACCATCAGTTGTGTTGTGTAGAAGTCTGGTGGATACAGAGCTGATAGTCCCTACTGAATAGACTGTTAGAATTTGTATTATGGCAAGAAAAAAGCAGCTAAGTAAAGAAAAACGAGTGGCCATCATTAGTTTTGATGCCTTCATGCCTTCAGAGTGAATCTACAATTTTCATAGTCATAAAAATAAAGAAAACTCTTTGAATGAGAAGGTGTGTCCAAAGTTTTGGTCTGTACTGTATATTACTCATTTTTATTCTCTTTTTATTCTTCTGACTTTATTTTATATAATTTTGTTATATTGATTGTCATTGGTAGATTGTTCATGTTATCCCATTGGCTATGTGAGCTTTAAATACCTCTTCCTGTGGTCATAATCACATTGCCACCTGATGAAGACGGCGTTGTCCATCGAAACGTGTAGTGGAATAAAGTATATTAATTTTCACCTTTGGATCCTCAGCTCTCCTTTGACCGTGTCCATTTGCCTTTTATCAGAAGTAAGGTGTTGTCTCTCTATATTAAAAAAAATACTTTGGCACTCAAATTTCAAAACAAAGACAATTTTATTCAGCGACCCATGTGAAAGACAAATAAATGCAGAAATCCAACGTTCCAAGTCACTTCCCACATCTTTTGTAGTCGTACAACAGGGACCATGGACCTCTACATTGACAGCTATATCTTGGAAAAGGCCTTATATGGCTGAAATGTTGGATTTCTGCATTTATCTGTCTTTCACATGGGTCACTGAGTAAAATATTTTTTTTGTTTTGAAATTTGAGTGCCAAAGTATTTTTGTGATTAGCAGGAATGAGCTGATAGGTTCCCTTTAATTTCCTATTTACTTGTGGATCCATATCCATCTGGGTTCATATATGAAAAAATGTCCCGTGATACTGTCAATAAATACAAATGGCAAGAATGATTTTTTAATGTGATTTTAGGAAGACTTAAACTACAGTATTCTTTCGACAGCTCTGCTTTTTCTTCTATGAACTTTCATTTTTGGAGCTGTCACCACTCTGATATGCTGAAAATAATCTAAATTCATTTTTTTTCACATACACACACATCTAAATTATTGTGGGAGAATTGTATTCAGAGATCAGTCTTGTGAGACTGTGATAAATGGATCCAAGAAAATCGATTTATCTGTTGGTGTGCAAGTAAATAAAAAGTAATTGAATACAAGGCTCATTACTCCTAGAGTAACACCAAGATATAATCAATGACCACTCATGTAGGACATGGCCAGGACGTACACTAGGGTTGTTTGGGCAGAACACCTAATCATGACGAATGAGGCCATTCTGAAAAGTATTATTTCATAATGTGGCATTTCAGGTCAAGCGTCATCCCCACATGGAAATGGAAGATCAATACCGATAGAGGGAATTTTTCTGTAATTAGTTACGTAGAGGAAATATTCTAGTTTATCATAATTATCTTTTTTGTTGAGTAATTTGAAATATTTTAAGTGTATTAAAAGTATATTAATAAAAGTCAACTCGCCTGCTTATAAAATCAATATATTTTCTATGTGGAGCCAATTTTGGTTATTTCACAATTGCCTGCTAAACATTAGACTCGGTTACTCCTTATTAAACCTTTGAACTCAATGGGGCATGCTGCCATATTTATACGTGTATGATCCTGCACAAAAATATACAAGTAACTAGGAACAAAACAGGACAAAGGGCAAAGTGGAAAACTATAGCTATGGGCAATTGCTTCACTTTCCTTTATAACAGATTTGATGCAATTTCCCCACTGAATGTATGTTTTTAGAGTGATGACGTCAGTAGATACATTAACTCTGCAACCTGGTAATGATCCCATGTGATCGGTCATCATCTCTGGTTACCAAGAAAACATTAGATGGTGGATATATTGATTTTGTTCCATCTAAGCAGTTTGAATCCACTGCGGAGTAACCACAATACAATAATATAAATATATTATGGAAATGTATTATATGGATCCATAATATTTGCCCATGGTTTTGCTTCCCAGTGTCTCCACTTGTATTCTGTTCATGTCGCAGTCCAGAAAAACTCACCTTTAGAGTACGTTCACAAATACAAATTTTCTTTTCTGGATTTTGTCATGGATCCACTGATAATCTGCATTGAAAACAGAAATTTAAGATACATGTTTATTAGTGTAAATTGGAGAACTCAACAGGGGCGCCTGTAAGGAGGTTGACATGCTGTCCAAGTTGCCCCTTGAAGACACATGGGTTGTTGTCATGTGTATTGTGACATGCGTTATTAGTGATGGTGTTGTGGTTTGTCCGACAGTTGGGAAAGTTAAGGTTAATGACTGGGACTAGCCCAGAGTGGGAGGCGCTAAAGTGAAGGGACAGAGACAGTTTCCTGTCAAGAAGTTAGATAGTGCCCAGCCTGTAGCAGAAGCTGACCTACGGTCTGTTAAGTAAGGCCTGTTTCACACATCAGTTTTTTCAAATCAGTCAAAATCCGCCAAAAAGTGAAAATGGCGGATCCGCTAAAAATGTGAAAAAACGGATGCAAGAGGATGGTACGGATCCGTGTTTTGACGGATCCGCTATATGGATTTTTGTACGGATCTGATGTGAAAAAACTGATGTGAGAAACAGGCCTAAGCAGAGTCGCATGATGTGAGTGTCCCTGGAGTTAGTGGAGACCGAGAGAACGGATAGCGAGATCCAGGAAAGAAGCAAGTGAAAGTCATAGAAGGTGTGAGAGATTCGGTAATTAATGGAACAGAGCAGGAAACATGAGATGAAAATAGTGTCCTGGGCGATGGTTTCAAGGCGTTGGCAAGCAGTGAAGCTAAGTAAAGACTATAGAGGCAAATGGAGCTCAAGGGGAAAAGGAAGTGGAACCAAGGGTTGAGAATTAGGACTCTCGCTTACTGAGCTCTAGTGTTGTTATTTTGGACAAATGATGCTCCCGAAGTACTCTGATGAGTTGTGGTGAAGGCAGAGGAACTAACTGAGATGGAATCGTGTGAGCTTAGGAAGTAAAGAATGATGGTGTTTCTGGTAATGTATTTCTGTATTGATGGTCGTTCTGATTATGTGTTACTGAACTAATGGAGATTCTGGTGATGTAGTTCTACACTGATTATGGTTCTGGTGCTGTATTCCTGTACAGTTATTGGAACTGATCTTGTATACATGTAGCAATCCATTACATGTCAGATAACATAATACACAGCATGCAATACATACAAGTTAATAAAGTATTTGTCTCTTCCTCCTCCCAGTGAAGTAGGGGCTGTGGTTTATCACTGAATATTGAGAGAATCAGAAAGAAAAGATAATCTGTACATCAGTGTGTGCAAATCGCATATGAATGGTCAAATGACGACTACTTGAACTGAATAAACTGTGTTTAGGAGGGGAGTGTCAAATTGAATTTTTTCCCTTGAAAACCTAGATTTGCCTCTAGTATTGACCAGGTATTTAGAACATGAGTGGCCAATCAAAAGTGTACATATACATACACCATCATATAGTTGATATTTAGAAATGATTACCTTCCTCATGACAGAAACTAATATGTCAAGGGACGAACACTGGTGCATGTGCAATGGGTCGAAGGAGTATCTGCTGATCATGTTGCTGTGCGCGTGATATCACATCATACCACTGGGAAGCATAAATGTGGATGTGCTGCTCAGAGCCAATGTAAAAGCCCGATGTAGTAGTTATGTGACCATAGTGTCAGTGGGGCTGTACATAGTGGATAACAAAGAACGTCTAATAGAATGGACAGACCAATGCACAACAAAACAGAGGAAAAAAGGACAAGAAAAGAAAAGAATAACACAATGAAGGAAGAAAGTGTGAAAGTGTGTGAAAAAGTAAAAGAAAAGAATGAATGAAATACTAGAGTGAATGGGAAATAGTGAAAAATAGTAAATAGTTGTAGATCATGAATAATAATAAATATAAAAGAGGGAATAAAAAATAATAAATATTTAAATATATGAAATTGGAAGATATGTAAATTGGAAAAAAAAGGATACATAGCAGGAGTGCATAAAAATTTTTTTGATCCAAGGGCCACATTGCCATACTGAACCTATTCCAACGCCTCAATTTTTTTTAAAGAGTTAGCACATCACCAAAGCCACCATAAGTGCATTAATACATCACCGAAACCAAATTTTGAGTAGGATTTGGAGAGCTTCTGCTCAGTTTCTGTTCCAAAAACATCAGTGTGAACACACGCTAACTTAATCTGAGTTTTTTAGAGCAGAAACTTGCCAAATCCTCCTTTGACACTTTTTAAGTTTTAACTTAGCCATGAAGCTTGCTATGGATTGCTACATGTGTACAAGATCAGAATCACTGTCAGAACATGAGTGTAGCGCCAGCCAGAACCACCAATAGTACATAAATTCAGCATCAGAACCACCATCATTATACAAATGCAGCACCAGAACCACTGTCAATAAATGAATGTAGCAAAAGAAACACCATAAGTACATGAATACAGCACCAGAAATACCATCAGTACATAAATGCAGTACCAGAAAGTGTCAAAACATACCGTATTTTTCAGACCATAAGACGCACTTTTTTCCCCAAAAATTTTGGGGGAAAGTGGGGGGTGCGTCTTATGGTTGCAATGCACGGTACCTGGTGCGCTGGTGGCAGCGGGCGAGGCTCTGCGGTGCGATGGTGGCAGCGGGTGGTGCTCTGCGGTGCGGTGTTGGCAGCGGGCTGTGCTCCGGTGCAGGGGCGGCGGCTCCGCCAGCGTTTCTTCGCAGCCCGGAGGCCCCCGCACACCCCTTGCTGGGCGCCGCCATGCTGCGGTGGCCTCCGGGAGCATGGACGCCGGCAAGATGGCCGCCGGACCGGGGACGGTGCATGCGCAGCTTCAGATCTCGTCCCGAGATCTCGGGGGACGAGATCTGAAGCTGCGCATGCGCCGTCCCCGGTCCGGCGGCCATCTTGCTGGCGTCCATGCTCCCGGAGGCCACCGCAGCATGGCGGCGCCCAGCAAGGGGTGTGCGGGGGCCTCCGGGCTGCGAAGAAACACCGGCGGAGCCGCCGCCCCTGCACCGGAGCACAGCCCGCTGCCACCACCGCACCGCAGAGCCCACCTGCCCCAGCACAGCTGCCCCTGCCCCAGCTGCCCCTGCCCCAGCACAACTGCCCCAGCACAGCTGCCCCTGCCCCAGCACAGCTGCCCTGGCCACAGCTGCCCCAGCACAGCTGCCCCTGCCCCAGCCCACCTGCCCCAGCACAGCTGCCCCTGCCCCAGCACACCTTCCCCAGCACAGCTGCCCCTGCCCCAGCACAGCTGCCCCTGCCCCAGCACAACTGCCCCAGCACAGCTGCCACTGCCCCAGCACAGCTGCCCCTGCCCCAGCACAGCTGCCCCTGCCACAGCTGCCCCAGCACAGCTGCCCCTGCCCCAAAGGCTGCTCAGGGGCCTAGAACCCACAGTGTACACAGCGTACACAGCGGTGCAGTCGCCCACGGCAACTGGTCTCAGAGATGGACTGTCTTGTGCCCGGCGGTGAACCGGAGGTAGACTGTCCTGTGCCCAGAGGAGGACTGGCGTGTTTAGTGACTGTAAACCGAAGGATATCGAGTACTGTGTAAAGCTGTGAGAAGCACATTAACACAGCAATGCAGTAACCCACTGCAAGCGGTCAGAGGAGGACTGTAATCCAGAGGATATGTTTCCCGGCTACGATCTGAAGGATATTGTGTGTTGTGTTTTGCTGAGTTGAACATTAAAGAGAAGTTTTGCTTTGAACTTTGCTGGGTCACTGTCTCATCACTGCATAGTGTGCTACTGCTGCACTACAATGTCCTTAACAATGGTAAGGAGATGCTGGGGGTTGTTGTGACCAGCCATCATCAGACTGCAGTCCATGCTGGAACCACAGCACTAATGAAGCGTATTCAGTATCATAAAAAATATTCACATCCAGGTATCTTATAAGTGTCATCTTTTCTGATTAAAGTCATTCCCCTACCTTTTGTCTCCATGAAACACAGATGCCATGATAAGATTTCATGCCTGTAGCTTGTATCTGCAGCACATCCCGACACAATGCCCTTAAAGGGAACCTGTCAGCTGTTTTGGATGCTATTAGATGCGGCCACCGCCTTTTAGAGCTTATCTACAGCATTCTATAATGCTGTAGATTAGCCCTCGACCCGACCTGCAAGATAAGAAAAATAAGTTTTATTATACTCACCCGGGGGGGCGGTCCGATGCAGTCCGGTCCGATGTGTGTCGCAGGTCCGGGGCCTTCCATCTTCTTGCGATGCTGCCCTCCTGCTTGCTTCATGGCTCCCGGGCATCGTGCTCCTGAGCAGGCATGCTTCTCTGCCCTGTTGAGGGCAGAGCAAAGTACTGCAGTGTGTAGGCGCTGGGCCTCCCTGACCTTTCCCAGCACCTGCACACTGCAGTACTTTGCTTTGTCCTCAACAGCTGGATGGCAAAACAAGTGCTAGTAATATCCCAAAAGTAATAGGAATGAAAAAATAACTTAACCATGCCAAAGAAGTTGAAAACAAAAGTCTTGAGGGAGGAAAAGAAGGGCTCAATTCTGGTTTTACTAGCAGAGGGATACAGTGAGCGTCATGTTGCCTCCATCCTTAAAATTTCTAAGACGGCAGTCCATTACAACAAGGTCAAGCAGCAGAGATTGGGGACAACAAAGCTACAGACGGACAGAGGGCGAAAACGATTCTCCACTGACCGGGATGACCGTCATGTTATTCAAATGTAACATAGTAACATAGTAACATAGGTATTAAGGTTGAAGGGAGACTTTAAGTCCATCTAGTTCAACCCATATCCTATCCTAACTTGCCCTAACATGTTGATCCAGAGGAAGGCAAAAAAACCCCATGTGGCAACAAGTAAGCTTCACATTGGGGAAAAAAATTCCTTCCTGACTCCACATACGGCAATCAGACTTGCTCCCTGGATCAACGCAATATTAAGGAAACTAGTGTATATACCCTGTAATATTATACTTTTCAAGAAAGGCATCCAGTCCATTCTTAAATTTTAGTAGGGAATCACTCATTACAACATCATATGGCAGAGAGTTCCATAGTCTCACTGCTCTTACAGTAAAGAATCCGCGTCTGTGAGTATGCTTAAACCTTCTTTCCTCCAGACGTAGAGGATGCCCCCTTGTCCCCGTCACAGGTCTAAGAGTAAAAAGATCATTAGAAAGCTCTTGGTATTGTCCCCGCATATATTTATACATTGTAATAAGATCACCCCTAAGCCTTCGATTCTCCAAACTAAATAACCCCAAATGTAATAACCTGTCTTGGTATTGCAGACCCCCTAGTTCCCTAATAACCTTGGTCGCTCTTCTCTGCACCCGCTCCAGTTCAGCTATGTCTTTCTTATACACCAGAGACCAGAACTGTACACAGTATTCTAAGTGTGGTCGCACTAGTGACTTATATAGAGGTAAAATTATGTTCTCCTCATGAGCATCTATGCCTCTTTTAATGCATCCCATTATTTTATTTGCCTTTGCAGCAGCTGCCTGACACTGGCCGCTAAATGTGAGTTTGTCGTCCACCCATACACCCAGGTCTTTTTCAGTGACTGTTTTGCCCAGTGTTTTACAATTAAGCACATAATTATACATCTTGTTCGTTCTACCCAAGTGCATGACCTTACATTTATCCCCATTAAAGCTCATTTGCCATTTATCAGCCCAAGCTTCTAGTTTACATAAATCCTCCTGTAATATAAAATTGTCCTCCTCTGTATTGATTACCCTGCAGAGTTTAGTGTCATCTGCAAATATTGAAATTCTACTCTCTATGCCCCCTACAAGGTCATTAATAAATATGTTAAAAAGAAGCGGGCCCAAAACTGACCCCTGTGGTACCCCACTGCTAACCGTGACCCAGTCTGAGTGTGCTCCATTAATAACCACCCTTTGTTTCCTATCCCTGAGCCAGCTCTTAACCCACCTACACATATTTTCCCCTATCCCCATTGTTCTCATTTTATGTATCAACCTTTTGTGTGGCACCGTATCAAAAGCTTTTGAAAAGTCCACGTACACCACATCCACTGCATTCCCTTGGTCCAGTCCGGAACTTACCTCTTCATAAAAGCTTATCAGATTAGTCTGACAGGAACGGTCCCTTGTAAACACATGTTGATATTGGGTCATGAGGTTATTCTTCTCCAGATACTCCAGTATATTATCTTTTAGAAAACCCTCCAGGATTTTACCCACAGTTGAGGTTAAACTTACTGGCCTATAATTTCCAAGTTCAGTTTTTGTCCCCTTTTTGAATATCGGCACCACATTTGCTATACGCCAGTCCTGTGGTACAGACCCTGTTATTATGGAATCTTTAAAGATTAAAAATAATGGTCTATCTATGACTGTGCTTAATTCCTGCAGTACTCGGGGGTGTATCCCATCCGGGCCCGGGGATTTGTCAATTTTAGTGATTTTTAGATGCCGCCGTACTTCCTGCTGGGTTAAGCAGGTGACATTTAACAGAGAATTTTTATCCCTGATCATGTTATCCGTCATGGGATTTTCTTGTGTAAACACTGTTGAAAAAAAGTAATTTAGCATATTGGCTTTTTCCTCATCCTCATCCACCATTTCACCCAGACTATTTTTAAGGGAGCCAACACTATCATTTTTTAGTTTCTTACTATTTATGTAGTTAAAGAATATTTTGGGATTATTTTTACTTTCTCTGGCAATGAGTCTCTCTGTCTCAATCTTTGCTGTCTTGATTTGCTTTTTACAGAATTTATTTAATCTTCTGTATTTAGTTAATGCCTCATCACTACCTATTTGCTTTAATTCGCTAAATGCTTTATTTTTGTCCCTTATTGCGCCCCTTACAGCTCTATTTAGCCATAGTGGTTTCTTCCTATTTCTCACATGTTTATTCCCATACGGTATATATTGTGCACAGGTCCTATTCAGGATGCTAATAAATGTCTCCCATTTTCTTTGTGTATTTTTAAGTCTCAGGAGATCATCCCAGTTAATTCCACCAATATCATCTCTCATCCGTTGGAAATTTGCTTTCCTGAAGTTTAGTGTCCTTGTAACCCCTCTACTACACTTCTTATTAAAGGATACATGAAAACTTATTAATTTGTGATCACTGTTACCCAAGTGACCCCCAACCCTTACATTTGATATGCGGTCTGGCCTGTTGGTTAATATTAGGTCTAGCAGTGCCCCCCCTCTTGTTGGGTCCTGAACCAGTTGTGAAAGGTAATTGTCTCTCATAGTTGTCAAAAACCCATTACCTTTGCTGGAACTGCAGGTTTCTGTTCCCCAATGTATTTCAGGGTAGTTGAAGTCCCCCATAATAATGACTTCTCCTTGAGTCGCAGCTTCATCTATTTGCTTTATGAGGATATTCTCTGTTGCTTCCATTATTTTTGGAGACTTATAACAAACCCCTATCAGTAATTTATTATTTTTCCCCCCTCCCCTTATCTCTACCCACAGGGACTCTACATTTTCATTAGATTCATATATATTATCACGAAGGATGGGTTTTAAGGATGATTTTACATATAAACACACGCCTCCCCCTCGCTTATTTGTTCGGTCATTTCTGAACAGACTATAGCCCTGTAAATTAACCGCCCAGTCGTGGCTCTCGTCCAGCCATGTCTCAGATATCCCCACCATGTCATAATTATGTTCCAACAACATTAACTCCAATTCCTCCATTTTGTTGGCAAGGCTTCTGGCATTAGTATACATGCACTTTATGTATCTCTCTGTACCTCTATTCTTTCTTAAATTATTAACTGTTCTAACCCCACCCCCCATGCCACCCCCACCCCCAATGTCATTATTTGTGCCCAGGTCTCTAGCTGCACTGTCTTCCCCTCCTATAAAAGGAATACCCTCCCCCCCGTCCCTAGTTTAAACACTCCTCCAACCTTCTAGCCATTTTCTCCCCCCAGCACAGCTGCACCCTCCCCATTGAGGTGCAGCCCGTCCCTAGCGTAGAACCTGTAGCCAACTGAGAAGTTGGCCCAGTTCTGCAGGAACCCAAACCCCTCCTTCCTACACCAATTCCTGAGCCACTTATTAACCTCCCTAATCTCCCGTTGCCTCTCTAGCGTGGCACGTGGTACAGGAAGTATTTCCGAAAATACCACAAATGTCACTCAGCAACCGCAGGATGACTTCAAGTGACCTACAAAAGGACTGGCAAATGGCAGCTGGGGTGAAGTGCATGGCAAGAATAGTTTGTAACAGGCTCCTAGAGGCAGGGCTCAAGTCATAAAAAGCTAGAAAAAAGCCTTTCATCAATGAGAAGCAAATGAGAGCCAAGCTGAAGTTTGCCAATAGAGGAAGGTAATCTTCTCTGATAAGTCTAATTTTTAGCATTGCCCAACACCTGGTTGTCTAATGGTTAGACGGAGACCTGGAGAGGTCAACGATCTGAATATCCATCTAACGTTTTCATATAGTGGGGAGTCCCTTGATTTTTTAGATGTTACTATCAAGAGGGACCGCGCTGGGGTCCTGCAGACGGACATCTTCAGGAAGGCAACCGCCACTAATTCTTTGTTACATGCTAGTTCTAGCCATCCGAAGCACATTATTCGTGCCGTTCCCGTGGGGCAGTTCCTACGTCTTCGTAGGATCTGCTCCACGGACGAAGATTTTTTTAGGCAGGCTGAAATTTTGCGCCAACGTTTTCTGGTACGTGGCTATAGCCACAGGTCCATCAAGCGGGCTCTTAATAGGGCCAAGTATGCTTCCCGCCATGATCTTTTATATCGCTCTGAATTTGTCCAGCGCCCAAATAAAAATGGGACTATTAGGTTCGTTACTACATTTAGCTCGAGGTCCAACCAGGTACGTATGGCCTTACAGAGAGCCTGGCCGATCCTTCGGGTTGACCCGATTATCAATCAATTTCTATCCCCTAGACCATCCATGTCCTTTAGGTGCTCTAAGAATCTTAGAGACCATTTGGTCTCCAGTCATTACATTGCTCGTAAACCACAGACCTTCTTGGATAAACTTAGTCCTGGGGGTGGCTGTGTCCCGTGTGGTGGTTGTGTGGCATGTCCCAATATAATACGTGATAACTCTTTTTGTGACTCTAGTGGTACCACTACATATGATATTCGTCAGAGAATAACTTGTACCACTAGATATGTCATATATTATGCCACCTGCCCTTGTGGCCTGATTTATATCGGCCTCACAACACGCCAACTTAAAGTAAGAGTGAGGGAACATGTGCTGGGCATCCTAGCGGCACGCACACATGATGACCCCGCTACCCTCAGAACCATACCACGTCATTTTTTTGATTTCCATGACTGTGACGCTGCCCTATTGAAGGTTAAAGGTATTGATGCGCTTAAAATTGATGTCCGAGGCGGGGGTTTGTCCAAAAGACTCAGCCAGCTCGAAGCCCGGTGGATCTGGCGACTCAAGACTGTTCACCCACATGGCCTTAATGAGAGCCTCTCTTTTGCTCCTTTCCTATAATCCATTTATGTGATATTGGTTTGTATGTTTTTTAGCATGTTTTTAATTTATTTTATTCTTATTATAGTGACTTCGTGTTTCTGCTGCCTCTCGGCCCCTCATGTGGATGAACATTTCAGTCCTGTTCCATGGGGATGTGATGCCTAACGGATCCTCACTACACGCCCAACCTGGTCTCTTGATTTTTGCACTGGACTGGACATTTCTCTCTTTTTTTTTTTTTTTTCTGCATTTGGGCCAACATAATGCTGTGTATATACAGTGGGGAAAAAAAGTATTTAGTCAGTCAGCAATAGTGCAAGTTCCACCACTTAAAAAGATGAGAGGCGTCTGTAATTTACATCATAGGTAGACCTCAACTATGGGAGACAAACTGAGAAAAAAAAATCCAGAAAATCACATTGTCTGTTTTTTTTTCATTTTATTTGCATATTATGGTGGAAAATAAGTATTTGGTCAGAAACAAAATTTCATCTCAATACTTTGTGATATATCCTTTGTTGGCAATGACAGAGGTCAAACGTTTTCTGTAAGTCTTCACAAGGTTGCCACACACTGTTGTTGGTATGTTGGCCCATTCCTCCATGCAGATCTCCTCTAGAGCAGTGATGTTTTTGGCTTTTCGCTTGACAACACGGACTTTCAACTCCCTCCAAAGGTTTTCTATAGGGTTGAGATCTGGAGACTGGCTAGGCCACTCCAGGACCTTGAAATGCTTCTTACGAAGCCACTCCTTCGTTGCCCTGGCGGTGTGCTTTGGATCATTGTCATGTTGAAAGACCCAGCCACGTTTCATCTTCAATGCCCTTGCTGATGGAAGTAGGTTTGCACTCAAAATCTCACGATACATGGCCCCATTCATTCTTTCATGTACCCGGATCAGTCGTCCTGGTCCCTTTGCAGAGAAACAGCCCCAAAGCATGATGTTTCCACCACCATGCTTTACAGTAGGTATGGTGTTTGATGGATGCAACTCAGTATTCTTTTTCCTCCAAACACGACAAGTTGTGTTTCTACCAAACAGTTCCAGTTTGGTTTCATCAGACTATAGGACATTCTCCCAAAACTCCTCTGGATCATCCAAATGCTCTCTAGCAAACTTCAGATGGGCGCGGACATGTACAGGCTTAAGCAGTGGGACACGTCTGGCACTGCAGGATCTGAGTCCATGGTGGCGTAGTGTGTTACTTATGGTAGGCCTTGTTACATTGGTCCCAGCTCTCTGCAGTTCATTCACTAGGTCCCCCCCCGTGGTTCTGGGATTTTTGCTCACCGTTCTTGTGATCATTCTGACCCCACGGGGTGGGATTTTGCGTGGAGCACCAGATCGAGGGAGATTATCAGTGGTCTTGTATGTCTTCCATTTTCTAATTATTGCTCCCACAGTTGATTTCTTCACTCCAAGCTGGTTGGCTATTGCAGATTCAGTCTTCCCAGCCTGGTGCAGGGCTACAATTTTGTTTCTGGTGTCCTTTGACAGCTCTTTAGTCTTCACCATAGCGGAGTTTGGAGTCAGACTGTTTGAGGGTGTGCACAGGTATCTTTTTATACTGATAACAAGTTTAAACAGGTGCCATTACTACAGGTAATGAGTGGAGGAAAGAGGAGACTCTTAAAGAAGAAGTTACAGGTCTGTGAGAGCCAGAAATCTTGATTGCTTGTTTCTGACCAAATACTTATTTTCCACCATAATATGCAAATAAAATGAAAAAAAAACAGACAATGTGATTTTCTGGATTTTTTTTTCTCAGTTTGTCTCCCATAGTTGAGGTCTACCTATGATGTAAATTACAGACGCCTCTCATCTTTTTAAGTGGTGGAACTTGCACTATTGCTGACTGACTAAATACTTTTTTTCCCCACTGTATGTCCTTTTCTAGCCTGATTTGGTTCATGTGTAGTTAGGTTCTTGTATGGACTCCTTTTATTTCATTTTTGTATTATTATTATTGTTATCATTTTCTCACATTTACTTGTCTCATGCACACATTATAGTGCCGTAAGAGAGAGAGATACAGATATAGATACATTTATCTACCCATTGGTTGCCTGTACTTAGTATGATATCCATTCTACTTTGGCCTCCCCTATGTCTATCGTTATATTGGCTGCTATACACTTTGTTAAGTATATGCTGGTGCGGATTCCAGCTTTGCCCCTACATTTTTCCCCTTTCCAAAATGGCCGCTGTTGACTCTGTCCATACTGCGCATGCGCCGATTGCGTCACGGACCACGTGACATCACCCTCCTCCCTCCTGCCCACCGTCTGACGTTTGACTGCACGGGGCCCCGTGTTTTGTCTACGTCAGCGGTGTTCAATGGCTGGGATGGTGGGTGTGTCCGGTGCTTGGACGTGATTGGTGCTTTCACTTGCAACCATCCCCTGTGATTTGTATGCATTAGCTGTGACCGATGGGTGGGTGTGTCTTGATCCTGGGCATGATTTTACTTTCACTTTCACTTCCCCTATATAATGGGCCTTTGTCAGCAGTTACACATGCCCCCTGAGGAAGGCATTATCGCCGAAACGCCGCGCGTTGGGGTACGGCTGTGGTCTCCCTTGCTGCTCCTTCTTGTGTAAGTGCCCCCTTTATTACCATATTGTATGTTTTTGCCTGTCATCATTCATGTAGGAATTTTTTCCCTGTAGTTATGGTCACGACCATGGGCAAACATTATTTATGTTTAGACAGTTAGACACTTCACAATGTTCATGTATTTCTCATGACTATTTATTTGGAGCTGCCATGGTCACCCGGCCTTTCTTTTCCTACCAATGTCACTTTTTAGCCATGTTCTGTTTGTTTCACCTTTCAATAAAAACCTACTTTGCACTTTACCTTGTGATATGAGGACTTTTTCACTGCTTTTCGTCAGTTGCTATGGTTATATGCAGTGTGTTCTGCACTATCCATTCATGTGCTGGAATCTTGGTTGTGATTACCAACACATCTAAATCACTATGATTTTGATAACCCACTCCAGCACATTTTGCTGTCTTTCATTCTTACGGAGACCTGGAGAGGCATACAAGCCACAGTGTCTTGCACCCACTGTGAAATTTGGTGGAAGATCGGTGATGATCTGGGGATGCTTTAGCAAGGCTGGAATTGGGCAGATTAATCTTTGCGAAGGACGTATGAATCAAGCTGCATACAAGGTTATCCTGGAAAAACAGTTGATTACTTCTGCTCAGGCAATGTCCCCCAACTCTGAGGACTGGTTTTTCCAGCAGGGCAATGCGCTATGTCACACAGCTAGGTCAATCAATGTGTGGATGAAAGACCACCACATCAAATCCCTGTCATGGCCAGCCCAATCTCCAGACCTGAACCCCATTGAAAACCTCTGGAATGTAATCAAGAGGAAGATGGATAGTCACAAGCCATCAAACAATGAAGAACTGCTTAAATTTTTGTACTAGGAATGGCATAAGGTCACCCAAATGCAGTGTGAAAGACTGGTGGAAAGCATGCCAAGACGCATGAAAGCTGTGATTAAAAATCATGGTTGTTCCACAAAATATTGAATGCTGAACTCTTCCTGAGGTAAAACATTAGTATTGTTGTTTCTAAATGATTATGAACTTGTTTTCTTAGCATTATTTGAGGTCTAAAAGCACTGCATTTTTTGTTATTTTGACCATTTCTCATTTTCTGAAGATAAATACAAATTTAGTGCTTTTAAATTCGAAGACATGCTGTCAGTAGTTTCTAGAATAAAAGAGCAATTTACATTTTCCTCAAAAATATACCTATAAAGAGAAAAATCAGACAAACGGAAAATTTTGCAGTGGTCTCTTAATTTTTGCCAGAACTGTATATAACCAGATGTAATAGAGCAACAATGGCACTCCAATCTGAAAAAAACAAAAGTGAAATATAATAAAACAAGGGGAAAAAAGGTTAAAAGGGGGTGACAGGAGGAGAGGACGAAGGGTTTAGAAAGGGGGGAGAAGGTACAGGAAGGAAAAGGGAGCTCTGTATAGAGTTATGAGTAGTCCTCCTTAAGGTGGTACATATGATGCATGCGCCATGCAAGTTTCTACTAAGGGGATATATCTCCACATACAAAGTAGGGAAGAAGAAGGCTCAAAAATAATAAGAAAATTAAACTCAATTATAAATAGGATGCAAAAAATGATTAAAAATTATTATAATTAACGGACCATAGAAAAAGATCATGGGAAGTTTGTTCATTAAGGCCACATGAACTGTGTGTTTTCAATGTAAAAATCCATTTGTACTTCCTTCTTGGCAAGACGTTGTTTCCAGTCACCCCCTTGTGGACCTGGGATAATACATTCAATGCCACTCACTTGTAACAGTGCTTCATTATATCCATGTGTTAACAAAAAATGTCTGGGTATGGGTTTAACATACTCGTAATTGCTTTTTTCATTGAGATGGGATATGAAAATATCAAGATTACTAATAGGGCCCTGGCTTATCAACAAAGCATTGTCGATCTATCAGCACCAGATGTGAACCAGCTGAACCATGGAGTCTGTGTTGGTAAAAAAGATCTCCCTCTCCCACAGCCCCAAAAAGAGGTTGGCATAAGAGGGCGCACAGGCCACCCCCATGGTATTCCCCTGAAACTGCAGGAAGAGGGAGTCTTTAAATAAAAAGAAATTGTACATTTATATAAAGTAAAGAGCCTCAACAATTAAATTATTTTTCATCTTGTCATAGTTACTCACCACCAGGAAAGCTCTTACCACTGCCAGTCTGTGCTATAAAATATGATATAATGTGAATACTGCAATATATTTGCAATACCGGGCCTAAATAGGACATAAAAACTAGATATATTGAACCAATTCATTAGCAGAAAAAGTGCTAGTGCAAAGGTGTGCAATTAATGAATGGACAATAAAATAAAATCATAGAATATTAGAGTTGGAATGGACGTCCAGGGTCATCGTGTCCAACCCCCTGCTCAATGCAGAAGTCATTAAACCATCTCAGACATATGTCTGTGCAGCCGCTGTTTGAAGACATCCATTGAAGGACAACTCACCACCTCACGTGGCTGCCTGTTCCGCTCATTGACCACACAATGTAGATGTTCTGTTGTGGAACCAAAAATAAATATATAAAACATCTATATGTACTGAAACTCTCATATGTAGAGTTGAGCGAAACGGGTCGAAAAATTTCAAAAGTCGCCGACTTTTGGCAAAGTCGGGTATCATGAAACGAAACCCGACCCTAGGATGAGGCCGGCCACGAGGTCGGCGACTTACGCGCCAAAGTCGCGTTTCAAAAGTTTGTTTTGCGCTCTTTTTCAGCCAATCAGGATCCAGGGACACTGTGGGCAACGTGATGACATAGACAGGGGTCACCACCATCTTTCAGAAGGGCATGCAAGTGATTGGCTTGCTTTGGTGGGCGTCACAGGGGTTATAAAAGGGCGTGCACGCCGACCGCCATCTTACTGCTGCCGATCTTAGCATAGGGAGAGGTTGCTGATTCTGTAGGGAGAGCGTTAGGCAGGGAAGAAGAAAAAAAAACTGCTTCTGCTGCTAGCGATTTTGCCTGTACAACACACCAGTCACTGTGTGTGCAGTGCAAGGGGAGGCTATATTGTGGTGGATCAGCGGTGTTGGTTGTTAGGCTGCCTTCTAAGGCTTCCTGACAGCTGCATTGCTGTTTACCCACTGCTCTGTAAACTGCTTTTTTAAAAGCAATCCCAATTTTTTTTTTTGTCCTGCTGAGGTACTGAGCGTGCATTTTTTCACACCATACAGCGTCAGTGGGCCTCACACAATCCAAAAGTGTCCAGTGTCCACTAGTGTCTGCAGAAATTCAAAATCTCCCTTATCCTGTAGTCACTTTTTTCACACCTGTGCCATCGAGCCTGTGACATAGCTCTCTGATATTCAGTGGGCCTCACACAATCCAAAAGTGTCCAGTGTCCACTAGTGTCTGCAGAAATTCAAAATCTCCCTTATCCTGTAGTCACTTTTTTCACACCTGTGCCATCGAGCCTGTGACATAGCGCTCTGATATTCAGTGGGCCTCACACAATCCAAAAGTGTCCAGTGTCCACTAGTGTCTGCAGAAATTCAAAATCTCCCTTATCCTGTAGTCACTTTTTTCACACCTGTGCCATCGAGCCTGTGACATATCGCTCTGATATTCAGTGGGCCTCACACAATCCAAAAGTGTCCAGTGTCCACTAGTGTCTGCAGAAATTCAAAATCTCCCTTATCCTGTAGTCACTTTTTTCACACCTGTGCCATCGAGCCTGTGACATAGCGCTCTGATATTCAGTGGGCCTCACACAATCCAAAAGTGTCCAGTGTCCACTAGTGTCTGCAGAAATTCAAAATCTCCCTTATCCTGTAGTCACTTTTTTCACACCTGTGCCATCGAGCCTGTGACATAGCGCTCTGATATTCAGTGGGCCTCACACAATCCAAAAGTGTCCAGTGTCCACTAGTGTCTGCAGAAATTCAAAATCTCCCTTATCCTGTAGTCACTTTTTTCACACCTGTGCCATCGAGCCTGTGACATAGCGCTCTGATATTCAGTGGGCCTCACACAATCCAAAAGTGTCCAGTGTCCACTAGTGTCTGCAGAAATTCAAAATCTCCCTTATCCTGTAGTCACTTTTTTCACACCTGTGCCATCGAGCCTGTGACATAGCGCTCTGATATTCAGTGGGCCTCACACAATCCAAAAGTGTCCAGTGTCCACTAGTGTCTGCAGAAATTCAAAATCTCCCCTGTCCTATAGACACCTTGTACCTTGTTTTACATTACTATATAGTTTGTTGGATTTTGTCTACATTTCTACCAAAAATGAGGAAGGCTGGTGGAAGAGGCCGTGGAATTGGGCGGGGGTTGGCAGCTGGTAATGATGGTGTTGGTGGTGGATCTGATGGTAGTGGCAAAAGCAAAATAGGACCGAATGCAGGAGGTGTTGAGCCTGCGTCATCGTCTGGCTCCACAAGGCCTCGAAGGCTTAGTTTTCTAGGAGTTGGCAAACTGCTTTTAAAGCCAGAGCTTCAGGAAAAAGTTTTGTCTTACATTGCTGACGCAGCCTCCAGCTCTATCGCCTCCTCTTCTGAAGTTGTAAAAAATAAAAGCACTGAGTCGTCATTGGAGGCTCATGTTCATGAACCACACCTTTCCTTGTGTCCTTCACCCCAACCAAGATTGAAGGATGACGCAGGCCATACTACTGATTACTCTATGGAGCTGTTTTCACATACCATGCCTGGATTATCAAGTGAAATGGTGAATTACCCAGGCCAAGATGAATCTGACATGGAGTGCACTGATGCACAGCCGCTGATAGATGATTCTGCTGGTACATTCACTCAGAGCACTACATTGTCCTCGCAGTGTACAGAGCCAGATTCTGACCCTGATGAGACTCAGGTGCCCCTTCCCGCACACTATACCACCATACACGGTGACACAGAGGAAGGTGTACATGACATTGAAGAGGAGGTGATGGATGACCCAGTTGTTGACCCAGATTGGCATCCATTGGGGGAAGAGGGTGCTGCTTCCAATAGCTCAGATGAGGAGGAGCATCCACAGCAGACATCGACATCGCAACAGCTGTTATCTGGCAGGCCCGGAGCACTCCAAAGACAGGTTCCAAAAATCAAAAGAGTTGCTGGACAGCTTGTCCAGACGGTCAAAAGATCACAGCGTGCTAGGCCGCAAAATGTCTGCCAAAGTAGGAAGAGTGCAGTGTGGCACTTTTTTGAACAAAATCCTCATGATCAGGCCAAGGTTATCTGTAAGAAGTGCGCAAAGACCTTTAGCCGAGGGAAAAATCTGAAAAATTTGAATACCAGTTGCATGCTTAGACATTTAACCACCATGCACTTGCAAGCGTGGACACAACACCAAACCTCAAGTGCCACATGTGCAACTGATCACAAAGAAGGTAGTCAACAACGCTACATTGTTTCCCCCACTGTAAGCCCACCGGTTAGCACAGCAGCAAATGTTGAGGTGTCGTTGCAAGGCCACAGCAGTCAGGGAATCCCACTGTTATATCAACGAAATACTGACTCTAGGCCATCAGAAAGAACACCAACTCCATCACCATCATCAACCCTCTCTCAGTCCGCCCTGTCCACCGCTACTTCCACCATATGCAGCTCTCAAGTCCAGCTCACCCTCCCAGACACTATGAGTAGGTCAAGAAAGTACTCAGTCTCTCATCCGCGTACACTGGGTTTGAACGCCCACATTGCCAAACTAATCTCGTTTGAGATGATGCCCTATCGGTTGGTGGAAAGCGCAGCTTTCCGCGAACTCATGGCCTATGCAGTACCACGCTATGACCTGCCCAGTCGCCACTTCTTCTCTCGCAAAGCCATCCCAGCCCTCCACCATCATGTAAAAGACCGCATTGTCCATGCACTCAAGCAGTCAGTGAGTGGAAAGGTGCACCTCACAACTGATGCATGGTCCAGTCGGCATGGCCAGGGCCGTTACGTGTCCATCACTGCGCACTGGGTTAATGTGGTGGATGCAGGGTCCACAGGGGACAGCGGTGGTGGGACAGTTCTGCCTAGCCCACGGTATAGGAAACAGTTGGCTGTAGGCGTTCGACCCTCCTCCTCCTCCTCCAGAAGCGAAAGCTAGTCCACAGAGCGCAGTCGTACGAGCACTCCATCTGCAGCTGCCACTGTTGCACAAGAGGTGTCCCCCTATTGAGCAGCTAGTGGAAAGCGTCAGTAGGCTGTGTTGCAGATGATGTGTTCAGGCGACAGTCACACCGCCGAGGTGCTGGCCGAGTACTTGAAGCGACAAACTGAGTCATGGCTGGGAAGTGTACATCTTGAGGCAGGCAAGGTAGTTAGTGATAACGGCCGTAATTTTGTGGCAGCCATAGCCCTTTCAAAACTCAGCCACATACCTTGCTTGGCTCACACCTTGAACCTGGTGGTGCAGTGCTTCCTCAAAAATTATCCGGAGTTAACAGCCCTGCTCCAGAAGGTGCGAAGACTGTGCGCGCACATCCGCCGGTCGCCTGTACACTCCGTTCGTATGCAGAAGCTGCAGCGATTGCTCCACCTTCCCAACCACCGCCTCATTATCGACATTGCAACAAGGTGGAACTCCACCCTGCACATGGTGGAGCGGCTGTGTGAGCAGAGGCAGGCCATAATGCATTTGTGGGAGGATACACGGCCAGGCACTTTGAGAGCAGACATGGAGTTGACAGGTGTGCAGTGGTCGAAGCTGAAAGACCTCTGTAAAGTCCTTCAGTGTTTTGAGGAATGCACACGGCTGGTAAGCGCAGACGACGCCATCCTAAGCATGAGCATCCCACTTATGCGTCTGCTCATGCAAACTTTGACGCACCTTAAGAAGCAGGCGTCTGCAGCCAATGTTGATGAGGAGGAAGAGGAGGAGGGAATCCTTGATGACATTCAGCCATTGTCTGCTCAGGGACCTCTCCTGGACGAGGTGGAGGAAGAAGAGGAGGAGGAGGATGATGATGGGGATGATTACTTAGGGGAGGAGGATGCATCTAGTGGGTCAGGTGAAAATGTTTCATGACAATGTTGTGGACTGATTTTTCACGGACCGCTCACACAACTGGTAATACTGCATCGATGGAAAGTGACAGGAGACAGCAGTTGTCAACTATGGTTACAAACTACTTTTCCTCCCATATCGATGTTCTCCCACACAGGTAATTCCCCTTTGACTATTGGGCCGCTAAACTGGACACCTGACCTGAATTGGCACAATATGCCTTACAGGAGCTCGCTTGCCCAGCTGCAAGTGCGCTATCGGAAAGAGTCTTCAGTGCAGCTGGATCAATCCTGACAGAAAAAAGGACCCGTCTGTCAACCCAAAATGTGGATGATCTAACCTTCATTAAAATGAACCATGCATGGGTTTCCAAGGATTTTGTCCCACCTTCCCCTGATGACACATAGGGTGACAGAAAAATGGCTTGCTTTGGTCCACCTCTTCCTGGGACTTGACCTATTTCGCCTTTTGCATTAGCTGAATGTCCAACATCAACATATGCCACTTTCTAAAACTCCCTAACTGTGCTGCCCCCCCCCCCCATGGCCGGGGTCACCACCTAGTGCACAACACCGTGCGAGTGCCGTTGCCCTGGACAGGTGGGTAGGCCGACTCTTGGGCGCGGGCACTGGCACAGGGTCCCTCATAGTGCAATCAAGTGTCTCTGACGGTGGTGGTGCACACCCGCCGTCAGACACACCGCCGTACTATGAGGGGCCCAGTGCCAGTACCGACGCCCACGAGTGGGCCCCCCTTGCTTGGGCAGGGCCCCAGCATTTGCAATCTTTACCTCTCCCTGCTCCTCCACTGTGTAGTCTGGGCCGTCCAATACATACTGTGCCTGACACCGTCTGAGCCTGCCTCCTGATGTATAGACATATATTTTGAATGTGTACGCTATCCATACATGTTGTCCGGGGATACGGTACCCTTTCTCACCTTTGTGCAATCACGTGCAAGCCATACTGGGCCTAACACCGTCTGAGCCTGCCTCCTGATGTATAGACATATATTTTGAATGTGTACGCTATCCATACATGTTATCCGGGGATACGGTACCCTTTCTCACCTTTGTGCAATCACGTGCAAGCCATACTGGGCCTAACACCGTCTGAGCCTGCCTCCTGATGTATAGACATATATTTTGAATGTGTACGCTATCCATACATGTTATCCTGGGATACGGTACCCTTTCTCACCTTTGTGCAATCACGTGTAATCCATACTGGGCGTGAGAACGGCTGGCGAGCTGTTAAGCAAGCTACAGCACCTGTGGTTTGCACACGTAAGTTTTTCATTTTTTCAGGAATGACGGTTAGGCCTAATTCCGGAACTGCGGTTGACCTGCACTTACTGGGAAATCATCGTTCGCGGGTAATAATTGTAATCAGTGATCCCCATCACTAACGTTGTTCAGCGGGTTATCTGCACCTGTAAGCGACAAACGCTGGCCTTTTCAGTGTAGCGCACATGCAGCCACGGACATGTAAGGGCATGACACACCAGTTATTGGCCAATCTCATGTGCCAGAGCCTCACGTGTCCCTCTAGTAAGCCGGACTCAGACCGCGGGGCATGACGGAGTCTCGTTCGTTAACGGAATTAAGCTTGCAATGTGTGCATCTGTTCTGTAGCTGGCATGGTTGAGGTTTCCCAGGTGGAGTCGAATTTAACCGTAGGCTCCACTCCTGGTGGTGCCCTTCTGGACATTCCTTTAAGGTTCAGCTTTGCAACCATACTGCCCACGTAAAACAAACACTTTGCCTTCATGAACGCTGTTTGGAGGGTCATGACTCGTGGGAATAACGCCGCCCAATCAGTTAACCTGCTAGAGAGATCCTTCGTTGCTCCCAAGCATGAAATCACACTCCCTAGGAGGAAGGTAATGCCACTGTGGCGACCGTACTCCTGGGGGCGACACAAGTGCACTGATGCCCAGCCACTGCTCGATGAATCTGCTGGTACATTGACCCAGACCACTACATTCCCCTCGCACGCTACACGGCCTGAATCTGACCCTGATGAAACTCAGGTTACCCTTCCCATATACAGTTCCATCTTACACGGTGACAAAGAGGAAGCTGCAGATGAAAGTGCAGGTTCGGCCCACCCACCATCAGACACACCACCGTACTATCAGGGGCCCTGTGCCAGTGCCGTCGCCAACGAGTGGGCCCCCCCGCTTGCTCAGGATCACAGCACTTGCAAGGTTGAAATACTGTGCAGTGAGATGGAAGATGGGGAAGACGAGGAGTCCAGACTAGTACAGGGATTCCCTAGCGAGGAGACTTATTTGATTGTTTTCAATGTTGGGACAGCAATTTTTGGGGAGCACTATACTCTGGAGAATGACAGATGGGGCCCACCATACACTGGAACATTCCAAAGGTGGACATCAGACACTGGAGCAGCATTTACAGAGCCCATTATACACTAGAGCATTAGAAATGGGGCCCATTATGTTTGGAGCATTATTTGGGCCCATAAGACAGTGGAGATTCATCCATGGGGACCAACATATACTGTAGCATTATGTGGAGCTCATCATATACTGTTTCAAACATTATATGGGACCAATGATTCTGTATGGAGAAATAGATGGGCCTCGTCATGAGATGTAAAAAGTGAAGTATTTTTCATTGTACTATACCGCTATTTCTCTGCCGTATCGGAGCATGATGAGTTGTGGTATGTGTTAAAGGGGCGCTCTTTCGCCCAGGGCACATGAAAACCTGGAGCCAGCCCTACCCCCCACAACTTTAGCCAAATAACCCCCATTTTTCAGTGCGTAACTTGTATTATGAAGTTAATTAAGGTTGACCAGCTTAAGTAAGAAGAATTGATGCTTTTGGCATTCAAATGATCAGTGTAGGTGTGTTTCCTGTCCTCCTCTCACTGCCGACTTTTATTCCCCATTGACTTACATTGGGTTTCGTGTTTCGGGACGACCCCGACTTTTCCCTATAATCGGCCGATCTTGCTCGACCCGACTTTTGGAAAAGTCGGGTTTCACGAAACGAAACTCGACCCTAAAAAACCAAAAGTCGCTCAACTCTACTCATATGCAATAGTGTTCAAATCTGTAGTGTTCTGTACCAGGTTTACATCCAGCTGCTGATAGAGCTAATAACAGCTGGTCTTCGGGTTGTATGTAGTAGATCGCTCCTCCAATTCAGACCATGCAGTCCTCTAGTGGTTAAGATAAAAATCCAATGTGCTCCTCTATTATGTATGCATATACTGTATATATATATATATATATATATATATATATATATATATAATTTTTTTCTTCCACTATACTTCCTACAGTATATAGTTTGGTAACAAATTCTACCATAGAAACGGAAGTAATTTAGATTTCTGTTGTGTAAAAGGAGGAGATTGAAGGATGGGATGTCAGAGAGGCACCTCCTTCTGTCTAACCATTTAGGTGCTGCGGTTGCTTTTGATTGCAGGTTGGTGTTAGCTGTACAGTACAGCCAGCAGTTGATGTAGGAGGAGCAGGTTCTGTTCCTTAAACATTCATACCCAACATGTGACATATATTTCCATCACATATCGAGGAAGGGTTAAAATGCACACCTTGTTTATATGCCCATGTGAATAGCTCCATAGATTAACATTTGCTTTGTATTATGTGTAGAAAAAACGGATGGAATACAGAAAAAAAATAAACTTGTGTGAAAGGAGCCATAGGGTGTCGAGAGGTTCAGTTGAATCACGGCAGGTCCAGGCATGGCGCATATTACACAGGCATTAAAATGCACCCATGCGCTCTGTTATTTAGCAGCCTTAGGTCTTTTCACACTGTAATTTTAGTCAGTGTTTCATCAGTATTTGTTTGAGAAAACCAGGATTGGCTCCAAAACACAGATGTGAATCCTTCAATTACAGCTTTCCTCTTCAATTTTTTTGTCTTTTAAACTTTCATCACTTTGGACATCATAATTATCCCCTTTCCTTTAATGTCCTTTTCTCCAGATTCTTTTAAATCCTGAACAAGAAAAAGACCAGCTATTGTACATGCAATAAAAAAAGCATCCATCTTTTCTACCTCCCGGGAAATCAATGTCTCAGAATGGACTTTTTCTTAAAAGAAATATTGGATTTTATGACGGATACAGAATTTTGTTAAATCACGGTGACCACAATCCTATCATTTCATGACAGTGATTAAATGAGCATAGATAAATGTGTAAAATGTTCTTGTTTCCTTGAGAATGTAGAAATACAACTAGAATAACGGAACACCTGATGTGCTATTCTCGGGGAACTTTCTGGCCGTATTGGGCACTAATGTGGAGGACCAGGACAGCAGGCATGTAGGTGACAACGGTTTTTTTTATACACTGCATCACAGCGCAAAACGGCCGTAGTCCGCTCCTGTCCACATATCTCCCATCGCCATGTGTCCATGTCTTTGAATAAAGGATTGCATCAGGAACGGTAAATGCTGCCTCTTCTATTTTCGGGACATTGTGGTTGTCTTCTTTTCCAGCAAGCACCCGAGTTTCCTCCTCGTCTGGATCTTCACCACGTTGTTTTACTGGGCATTCGCACATCAGCAGACAGGTACTGGTGCTGGGACTTTTTCTGTTCTGATATTTATTTTAATAACCAGACCTCATAAAAAGGCCAAATACAAAATAATAACTGCATATTTTAGTTTATTGTTAAGTTACATGCAATTAGGATTTGCAACAAATCTGATAAAACTCAGGGTCAGTCCTGGGAATTTCAGCTCCGCTACATCTGTTCATATATGTTGGGAATCACAATGCGACATCTGCGATAGTAAATTCAGCTTTGCTCTACTAGCTTCATGTTTGTGCACCTTTTAGTCGACTTTCTGCTTTGTACTTGAACCTATTCTAGCCTGAGTAACAGAATGTCCATAAAAGATGCACATGTATGATGCTAATGTATCAGAGCTGAATTTGTTACCAGCGATGGCGCATTGCGGTATCACGATATGATGAACAGTATAGAGGCTGCATATCTACAGTATTGGTACAAAAAATGGCATCTAGTTTAGGCAGCCTACACATCTCATGTGTACTTTTGTCTGCTGCTCATTCTGGGACATGGTAGTATTCAGATGGATTATACAGTATATACAGCAGTCATGGTCGAAAGTGTTGCCACCTTTGAAATTAAGTATTTATCCCAAAAAATTAATGCAATTACACAAGTTTTGTTATGAAAAGTGTTTATTTCTTTAATGTATTTTGGAACAACACAAAAAAAAAAAAAAACAGGGAAAAAAATGGGCAAATTGGACATCATTTCACTCAAAACCCCAAAATGGCTGGACAAAATTTTGGCACCTTTCCAAATATGTGGGTAAACAACTTTGTTTCAAGCATGTGATGTTTAAATTCAACTGTGGCAAGTAACAGGTGTGGGCAATAGGAAAATTACACCTGAAACCAGATAACAAGGAGAGAAGTTGACTCAATCTTTGCATTTTTGACTGTGTGTTTCACACTAAGCATGGAGAACAGAAAGAGAAGAACTGTCTGAGAACTTGAAAACCAAAATTGTTGAAAAATAACAACAATCTCAAGGTTACAAGACCATCTCCAGAGATCTTCATGTTCCTTTTTCCACGGTACGCAACATAATCAAGAAGTTTGCAACCCATGGCACTGTAGCTAATCTCCTTGGATGCGGACAACAGAGAAAAATTGATTAAAGGTTGCAACGCCGGATGGTACGGATGGTGGATAGGCAGCCCCATTAAAGTTCCAAAGAAATTCAAACTGTTCTGCAGGCTCAGGGTACATCAGTGTCAGCACAAACTATCCGTCGACATTTTAATGAAATTAAATGTTGAAGCAGGAGACCCAGGAAGACCCCACTGCTGACACAGAGACCTAAAAAAGCTAGACTGCAGTTTGCCAAAATGTACGTGAGTAAAGGTACTGTCACACTTAGCGATGTACCAGCGATCCCGACCAGCGATATGACGGTCAGGATCGCTGGTACATCGCTAAGTGGTCGCTAGTGAGCTGCCACACAGGCAGATCTCACCAGCGACATCGCAGGGGACGGGGATCGCTACTTACCTGTCACACCAGGCGATCCTGCGTCCTCCCGCCCGGCTCCACGCATCGCTCGTCCTCACAGCAGGAAGCGCCGCAGGAAGCTGACGACGAGAAACAGTCCTGAACGTTCTCGCGCGATCAGCGATAACCAGCGGGGGAGCCGGTCGTAGGTAAGTATCAGACACAGAGATATCGCTAGCAATATCGCTATAACGTCACTAGTTATAGCAATATTGCTAGCGATATCTCTTAGTGTGACATGCCCTTTAGCCAAAACCCTTCTGGGAAAATGTCTTGTGGACAGATAAGACCAAGATAAAGCTTTTTGGTAAAGCACATCAATTTACTGTTTACCAATAATGGAATGAGGCCTACAAAGAAAAGAACACTACAGTCAAATATGGTGAAGGCTCAAAGATGTTATGGGGTGGTTCTACTGCCTTTGGCTCTGTGTGCCTTGAATGTGTGCAGGCATCATTAAATCTGAAGATTACCAAAGTATTTAAGGTTGCAATGCAGTGCCCAATGTCATAAACCTGGGTTTGCATCCTAGGTCATGGGTCTTCCAGCAGGACAATGACCTCAAACATACCTCAAGAAGCACCAAGAAATGGATGGAAACAAAGCGCTGGAGAGTTATGAAGTGGCCAGCAATGAGCCAGAGATCTTAAAATTGCTGTTGGGAGAAGGCAACCTTCAAATATGAGAGACATGGAGCAGTTTTCAAAAGAAGAGAAGAGTGGTGCAAAATTCCAGTGTAGACGTGTAAGAAGCTTGTTGATGGTTATAGGATTGATTCCAGTTATTTATTCCAAAAGGCGGGCAGCCAAATATTAAGTTGAGGGTGCCAACGATTTTGTTTGGTCATTTTGGCCGTTTTCTGGATCAATTTCAAGGGTGACATCACTTTCTCCTAAGACAGTAAGAAAGTAGAGGGCACTAAATTGCTGGTTGTGCATCTGAGCACATTCTAGGGAGAGGAGAAGACCACAGCACTAATTATGACATTCTTAGAACCAATAAGGCATCTGTCGTATTCTACATCCAGTGCAGAAATGTATTTTAGCTCCTCCCGCCAAAAGACTTGAGTTATTGAGGCGCAGTACTGCCATTACTTTCCCCACATTTTTTGCTTATAATGGAGTTTTTTTTTTTTGGAGAATGCAAATAGCACATTGCATAAGTATGGGGAGCAGTTTTTAATTATTGCCCATATAGAATACTATATGTAATAAGTAGAGGAAAGTGGCACTCACAAGTCCGTAAAAAAATTAAGTCCTTTATTCCAAAATCCGGGACATGGACAAGGAAACATGAAAAGGCCTTCATCATGTTCTCCCCCTGCACACTGCATGAATACCCCGTGATTAAGAATAAAGGATTTCATTGACGGGCAAGGTGAGTGCCGCTATTCATTATCTTTGCTCAGGCTTTCAAACAGAAAGACTGTGGCTTGGTGTCGAATAAACTCATCAGAACCAATATAGAAAACACCAATATTTAACATATGAAATCATGTAGTGGTCATATAATATACCACAACCTCCATATAATGTGCCATACAATGTCCAAATAATGGTATACAGTGCCAAAGTAAAGCGCCATATTGTAACAAATAATCTGCCACTAAAATAGATTCTGTCGGTAGGAAGCGGTCTATATGGGCATGTAGGTCATAGAAAGCTGAATAAAATGTTATCTAGATATATGCGATGTTTTATTACAAAGATATCGGCGTTTTTCTCATATGTAAATGAGCTATTAAGATCTTATTGGGAAATAGATCTCCCCGAAAGGCTACCTCGAGAGCTTATATTAAATGTAAGTGGTTGTTATCAGTGAGAGACATGTAATGACTGACAGTCTGCTCTCCTGATCTACATGTCTCAGACTGGTAACGCTTAGTTTCATTTAAAATAAGCTTTGACGGCAGATTCTCAGGGAGATCTATGTTGGGCAAATTTATCATAAAAACTCATTTGCATATTAAGAAAATTGTGTATTTCTCTGCAATAAGACATCGGATCGCAGATACCAAGGTATCATTTTAACCCCTTAATGACCGCCGATATGCCTTTTCTAACGGCGGCAGTTAAGGGTACTAATTCTTCAGTGCCGCCTTTTAACGGCACTGAGAAATAAGGTTATAGCACCCTCCAACATCTGAAAATCTCCGGGGTCTGAAAAACATGACTCGGGTCATTTTTTTCCTGACCTCAGAGTTGCAATCACCGTTATTCATGGAATGATGACGACAGCAAAAAAAGTTAGACTTCCTATTTATTTCTCGATCCTCTCATATGATCTAGCACTTCAGTGGAGAGAGAAATGGGGTCCCCCAAGCCCCCCCAGTACCTTCTGTGACTCCAGTCCCTCCGGTTGGGCCCTCGGCATCTTCTTCTGGGAATAAGCAGCAACAATAGGAGATATTTCCTATTGGTTCATTTTGATCACTGTGATAGACCCTATTACAGTGATAAAAATTAAAAATAGTAAATCAAGCCCCCCTTTATCACTCCCTTAGTTAGGTAAAAATAAAAAAATGTATTTATTTCCATTTTTCCATTAGGGTTAATGTTGGGGTTAGAGCTAGGGTTAGGGTTGGGGATAGGGTTACAGCTAGTGTAAGGGTTGGGACTAGGGTTAAGGTTGGGGCTAGGTTTAGGGTTGGGGCTAGAGTTGGGCTAGGGTTATGGTTAGGGCTATAGTTATGGCTGGCGCTAGGGTTGGGGTTGGAGCTAGGAATGGGATTATGGTTGTGTTAGGGGTAGGGTTGTGGTGTTGGGTTAAGGTGGTGTTGTGGTTAGGTGTTGTGGTTAGGGTTATGGCTACGGTTGGGATTAGGGTTAGGGATGTGTTGGGGTTATGGATGGGATTAGGGCTGTGTTAGGGTTGGAGTTAGAATTGGGAGGTTTCCACTGTTTAGGTACATCAGGGGGTCTCCAATCACAACATGGCACCCGCCGATGAGTCCAGCTAATTTTGCGTTCAAAAAGCGATGTGCACAAACTGTGGCTTTCCCCCACATCCGAGGTATCGGCACACTCAGAAGAAATTGCACAACAAAGTTTATGGTTCATTTTCTCCTGATACCCTTGTGAAAATAAAAAAGTTTGTAAATTTTTTGTGAAAAGAGTAAAATGTTCATTTTTTCCTTCCACATTGCTTTAGTTCTTGTGAAGCACCTGAAGGGTTAATAAACTTCTTGAATGTGGTTTGCGCACCTTGAGGGGTACAATTTTTAGAATGGTGTCACTTTGGGGTATTTTCTGTTATTATCCCCCCAAACTCACTCAAATGTGGGGTGGTCCCTAAAAAAAATGTTTTTTGTAAATTTTGTTGGAAAAATGAGAAATCGCTGGTCAACGTTTAACCTTATAACATCCAAACAAAAAAATATGTTTCCAAAATTGTGCTGATGTAAAGTAGACATGTGGGAAATGTTATTTATTAACTATTTTGTGTGATATGACTCTCTGATTTAAGGGCACAAAAATTAAGTTTGAAAATTGCTAAATTTTCAAAATGTTTACCAAATTTCCATTTTTTTCATAAATAAACACAAGTCATATCGAATAAATTCTACCACTAACATTAAGTACAATATGTCATGAAAAATAGTCTCAGAATCAGCGGGATCCGTTGAAGCGCTCCAGAGTTATAACCACATAAATTGACAGTTTACAGAATTGTAAAAATTGGTTCAGTCACTGAGGGGTTAATCAGCTTCCTATGACCTACATGCCCATATAGACAGATTGTCTATTGCAAGGGCATATGGGCTGTCTTTTGCAAGGATGTGTTTTTTAAGGAAAACATCAGAAATATGCCAGACATAACTCCCTGCTGTAGATGCTTCACTATTATGATTACTGTGCTCCATTGTTGCTATCAATCTGACAATCGATCTGTTTCCTCCTCAGGTATGTCCACTGGCTGCTGCAATGCCATAACCCATCTTTCCTGATCCCAATCACTCTGTATCTCTCTATTACTGGTATGTCCACTGGCTGCTGCAATACCATAACCCATCTTTCCTGATCCCAATCACCCTGTTTCTCTCTATTACTGGTATGTCCACTGGCTGATGCAATACCATAACCCATCTTTCCTGATCCCAATCACCCTGTATCTCTCTATTACTGGTATGTCCACTGGCTGCTGCAATACCATAACCCATCTTTCCTGATCCCAATCACCCTGTATCTCTCTATTACTGGTATGTCCACTGGCTGTTGCAATACCATAACCTGTTGTGAACTCATTTTCTGGTTTACCTCTGGCTTCTGGTGAGGGTGGTGGAGCTGGCTGTGTTGACAGAGGAGTCGTGAGTTCTAATGAAGCTGATCTAAATGGCAGAGACCTGCCACCTGAGGAGGAGGACTGTGAGTGGACATCAAGAGTCTCTGACTGGATTTAAGACAGCCGACTCCCTAATTTTGTGCTAGTGATTTTTCCTGCTCTGAGGTTCTGGTTTCCAGTTCTGTTCCTGCCTTCTCAAGCTAAGTGTGCTCTGCTATTGTTTCACATGAGATTTGGTCTGGTTTACTCAGTTTTTGTGGTCAGCCAGCCCCTGCTGGGGCTGTGCTGAATTTCCATTCTTATGTCTCTGTTTATGCCAGTTTGCTTTTTGTCCCTGATCAGATTGGTCTTTTTTTGCTCTGTTTTCAGAATATACCAGAGGGCTGATATAGGGAATTGAAGTCTAGCGACTTCAGGGTTTTTGTTATCAGAAAGTGTTGGACATTTTTTGGCAGGGTTTTGTGCGTGATTGCAGACAGCATCTTTCCTTTCCTGTCCTTTCTAGTTAGTGTGGGCCCCATCGTTTGCTCAGCCTATTTTTCTATCTGTGTTTGTGTTTTCTTGTCACACCGACAATACATGTTTGGGGGCTGTCTATTGCTATGGGGGTCTGCTCTGGGGCATTTTAGATTTCCCCTTTTCTTTCTTTAGGCTTATTTAGTTCTCCGGCTGTGACGAGGCGTCTAGGATCATCATAGGTACGCTCCACGGCTACTGCTAGTTGTGTGGATAGGATCAGGGGTCTGCAATCCACTTAGTTACCAACCTCTCTGGTTTTCTGTGGCTTAGCTTGTTTTTGTTTTTCCTCCTCGGTGACTCATTCATAACAATAACCCATCTTTCCTGATCCCAATCACCCTGTATCTCTCTATTACTGGTATGTCCACTGGCTGATGCAATGCCATAACCCATCTTTCTTGATCCCAATCACCCTGTATCTCTCTATTACTGGTATGTCCACTGGCTGCTGCAATACCATAACCCATCTTTCCTGATCCTAATCACCCTTTATTTCTCTATTACTGGTATGTCCACTGGCTGCTGCAATACCATAACCCATCTTTCCTGATCCCAATCACCCTGTATCTCTCTATTACTGGTATGTCCACTGGCTGTTGCAATACCATAACCTGTTGTGAACTCATTTTCTGGTTTACCTCTGGCTTCTGGTGAGGGTGGTGGAGCTGGCTGTGTTGACAGAGGAGTCGTGAGTTCTAATGAAGCTGATCTAAATGGCAGAGACCTGCCACCTGAGGAGGAGGACTGTGAATGGACATCAAGAGTCTCTGACTGGATTTAAGACAGCCGACTCCCTAATTTTGTGCTAGTGATTTTTCCTGCTCTGAGGTTCTGGTTTCCAGTTCTGTTCCTGCCTTCTCAAGCTAAGTGTGCTCTGCTATTGTTTCACATGAGATTTGGTCTGGTTTACTCAGTTTTTGTGGTCAGCCAGCCCCTGCTGGGGCTGTGCTGAATTTCCATTCTTATGTCTCTGTTTATGCCAGTTTGCTTTTTGTCCCTGATCAGATTGGTCTTTTTTTGCTCTGTTTTCAGAATATACCAGAGGGCTGATATAGGGAATTGAAGTCTAGCGACTTCAGGGTTTTTGTTATCAGAAAGTGTTGGACATTTTTTGGCAGGGTTTTGTGCGTGATTGCAGACAGCATCTTTCCTTTCCTGTCCTTTCTAGTTAGTGTGGGCCCCATCGTTTGCTCAGCCTATTTTTCTATCTGTGTTTGTGTTTTCTTGTCTCACCGACAATACATGTTTGGGGGCTGTCTATTGCTATGGGGGTCTGCTCTGGGGCATTTTAGATTTCCCCTTTTCTTGCTTTAGGCTTATTTAGTTCTCCGGCTGTGACGAGGCGTCTAGGATCATCATAGGTATGCTCCACGGCTACTGCTAGTTGTGTGGATAGGATCAGGGGTCTGCAATCCACTTAGTTACCAACCTCTCTGGTTTTCTGTGGCTTAGCTTGTTTTTGTTTTTCCTCCTCGGTGACTCATTCATAACAATAACCCATCTTTCCTGATCCCAATCACCCTGTATCTCTCTATTACTGGTATGTCCACTGGCTGATGCAATGCCATAACCCATCTTTCTTGATCCCAATCACCCTGTATCTCTCTATTACTGGTATGTCCACTGGCTGCTGCAATACCATAACCCATCTTTCCTGATCCTAATCACCCTTTATTTCTCTATTACTGGTATGTCCACTGGCTGCTGCAATACCATAACCCATCTTTCCTGATCCCAATCACCCTGTATTTCTCTATTACTGGTATGTCCACTGGCTGCTTTCTTACCTTATTTCCTTGATTCTAGCACACAATTTGGCCTTATCTGTCCATTCGAATCTATCTCTTTTTGCATTTTCTGACTTCTAATTAATCGTCTCCTGTGTCAGAGTCCAGTGTTCCTGCTGCTCCTCCCTTCTGATCACACCTGGACCTTTTCATGTGCTGTTAAGTTGCTATAAATTCAGAGGCACAGCGCTGTCTAGACC
Source organism: Dendrobates tinctorius (assembly GCF_039654945.1). Classification (NCBI taxonomy): domain Eukaryota; kingdom Metazoa; phylum Chordata; class Amphibia; order Anura; family Dendrobatidae; genus Dendrobates; species Dendrobates tinctorius. Next base: position 8,332,772 of record NW_027361937.1, on the reverse strand, counting down.
TTCGGCTGTCTTTTGCAAGGATGTCTTTTTTAAGGATAACATCAGAAATATGCCAGAATTGAGCCAGAAGTGACCAGAAGGTACGACTAACCACTGTGTTTACATGTACTAAATTTCTTTTGCGATCAAACTTACGCTCACCATGCTGATATACGCTTTAACAGTTTTGGCTCCATTGCTCCTCACTCTCCTTCGTTATCCGCACCCACTAACCAAATAATAATTTCGCCTTCCCTCTTGTCTCCCCACCTGAACTCCTCAGCTGACCTGCTCCTTGACTTCAGAGCTCTCCTAATAAAATACAAAACAAGCCGTCCACCCTCCTTCTCCCACATGCTCTCCCTTTCTCTGCTTCTCCTCACTGCTGGCGACATATCTCCCAATCCTGGACCCCACAGCTCATACCTCCCATTATTACCCCTTCTATCATTCCCATCCCAATACAAGCACCAGAAATCTTTCCCACCTCAAATCCGTGCCCTTGAAGCCCACCACCCTGCTCCCTCTCTCTGGACCACTCTGGAATGCCCGCTCCATCTGCAATAAACTCCATGTTATTCACGACCGCTTTACGTCTCGTAATTTCTCCTTCCTCGGCCTCCTCGAAACATGGCTGACACCCTCCGACACCGCCTCCCATGCTGCGCTATGTTACGACGTCCTCCTCTTCACCCACACTCCTCGCCCTGGCAACAGACATGGTGGAGGAGTGGGCCTTCTCCTTTCTTCCAACTGCGCCTTCAACCCAATCCCACCTTTTCCCTCCCTAATCCTCCCCTCTTTTGAAGTCCACTCTGTCCGCATCTACTGCCCCTCCAACCTCCAAGTGGCCATCATATTCCGACCTCCGGGCCCAACCACTGCCTTTATTGACCAATTCTCCACCTGGCTCCTTCACTTTCTCTCTGCTGACATTCCCACCATCATCATGGGTGACTTCAACATCCACATTGTCACCCACCAGTCAGCAGCCTCAAAACTCCTGTCCCTTACTTCATCTTTTGGACTTACTCAGTGGTCTTCCTCAGCCACCCACACAGACGGACACACATTAGACCTGGTCTTCACCTGTCTCTGCTCCCTATCTAACTTCACAACCTCCCCTCTCCCTTTATCTGACCACCATCTACTCACTTTCTCATCACTGTCCTCCTCACCTGTCACCCATGTCCAGCGACATGCAGCCCCCCGCAGAAACCTCGCACATCTAGACACTCGCACACTCTCTTACTCTATTCTAGCACTGTCCTCCATAGCTTCACTCCACGACACTGCCACTGCCACTAGTTTCTACAATGCCACTCTTGCATGAGCCATCGACTCGGTCACCCCTGTCATGCATAAAAGAGTGCAACGAATCAATAGACAATCCTGGCACAATAACATCACTAAAAAGCTTCAGCAAGCATCCAGAATTGCAGAACGCGCTGGAAGAAAACACATTCGCAAGACGACATCACTGCACTCAAACAAGCAACACTCGCATTCAAATCTGCCCTCACCTCTGCTAAACAGGCCTACTTTATATCCCTTGTATCTTCCTTATCCCACAACCCCAAACAGTTGTTCAATACTTTTAACTCCCTCCTCCACCCATCACTGCCCCCTCAGACTTCCCTAATCTCTGCCGAGGACTTTGCCGCACACTTCAAAAGCAATATAGACCAAACACGGCAAGTCTTTATTGCTCAACCACCACAACCCCTTTGCATGCCAGACCAATGCCCAAACCCCATAACCTCCCTACCTAACATCACTGAAGGGGAGCTTGCTCATCTTCTCTCCAAATCGCAACTCACCACTTGTGCACTTGACCCTATCCCATCCCACCTCCTCCCCAACATCACCACCACTCTTATCCCATCTCTAACCCACCTCTTCAACCTATCACTAACTTCTGGTAACGTCCCTTCTGCTTTCAAGCATGCCACCTATCCTTAAAAAGCCAACCCATGACCCAAAAGCCATGTCCAGCTATCGCCCAATATCATTGCTCCCATTTGCTTCTAAACTCCTGGAACAGCATGTCCACGTTGAACTTTCCTCCCACCTCTCATCTAACTTGCTCTTTGACAATCTACAATCTGGTATCCATCCCCATCATTCCACTGAGACAGCCCTCACCAAAATTACGACCTACTTACAGCCAAAGCTAACGGACAATACTCTATACTCCTCCTTTTAGACCTGTCCTCTGCTTTCGACACAGTTGACCACGGCCCCCTACTACAGATCCTCTCCTCCTTTGGCATCAAAGACCTCGCCCTATCCTGGATCTCCTCATACCTTTCCAACCGCACATTCAGCGTCTCCCACTCCCTGTCATGATCCATTTTTAGATCTGTCAGATTCTGGATTCTCTTTTATAAACTTTTTCCCTTTCAGACCATCAGGGGTTAATGTCAATTTTTGCCGCTGGTGTTGCTACAACTGTAGTTGGTCGGCTGCTGGGTTCCCTACCCCCTGGGTGGATGCTGGTGTTACTACAACTGTAGTTGGTCGGCTGCTAGGTTTTTCCCCCCTGGTGGCCGCTGATGTTACTACATGTTTAGTTAGTCAGTAGGTGGTGACTACTCCCACTTCCCTTTATAAGGCCACCTGGTGTTGCAATTCACTGTTGGTAATACTGGTCATTTGCTAACCAACATTGGTGAAGACTGGACCTACCTGGTGCAGAGGGGGTTCAGCTTTTCTGGAGCTGTGGTGATGCTGCTGGATGCTGATTGGGTGCCTTCCTCTGATGATGGGAGCATTGGCAGCAGATAAAGCTAAGCTTTTGTTTTTAGTTGCTTTAACCCCGTGGTGTCTGTTTTATATTTCATTTCGTGTTATTGGTGCAGTGCACTTTATTCCCTGTCTCACCTCCTGGGGAGGGGGTTGGGTGTTTAGCTCAGGGCTAAACAGGAGATAGGGACAGGTCGGGGACTTGGGCCTCACTACCATCAAGTGTACCCCCAAGTTAAGGAGAGTCAGGGCACCCCCTTCAGCCTGAGGGGCAGCTCAGGGGCCCTGGTTCCACATCTCCTGTTTCCCCGCAACTGCCCCGTGACATTATTATCAACCGCCCATTTTTTTTTTCTGGTGAGCCATGGCCCTAATGCAGACCTGTCTCCAATTGCTGCAGACCCTCACTGAGGAGCATGGGGTGCTGTGTGGTGTGGTGGAGAAGCAGCTGCAGAAGTTGGTGGGGTTCAGGGCCTCAGCTCAGGTGCAGGCTCAACCAGAACCCAAGTTATCTCTCCCAGACTGGATTTCTGGAGGGAGAGATAATTTTTTGGTTTTTCAGGAGGCCTACAAGTTACACTTCAGGCTCTGCCCTCGTTCATTAGGGAGTGAGGAACAGCGGGTAGGATTCATCATATCCCTCCTTAAGGGTGATCCCCTATTGTGGGCTTTCTCCCTGCCAGCCGATTCACCATCTCTACGGTCAGTGGACGTGTTTTTTGCGGCTTTGGCGAATATGCCCCTGGTAGTCCTTGCTAGGGAGGAGGACTCACTGGTGCAGGCGGACAAGCCCAGGCAGGTGGGAGGAGTTGGTTCCCCAGCGGATGTCTGCGGTTCGTCGTGGTTTGGGGGCATGTTTTTGCTGTGGGCAGACAGGCCATTTTTTCAGGGTCTGCCCGGCTCACGCCAAATCTTCGATACCAGCTAAGAAGCCGCGTCCCCCTTGGAGTGTGGAGGGAGGCGACCAGGGAGTGTACATTTCCTCCATTTCTTCCCCTCAGTGTTACCTGTCTGGTGGTGGTGCTTAATACAAAAAGGGTGGGGGAACAAGAGGCGCAATAGTGCCCTATCACTAGTGACACTACGATGTGAGTGGTGTAATGCAGTTCCACTCACCTATTCCAGTTGTGTGACCCACAACTGGCTTGAAGACATAACACAGTATCAGCTGCTGCAGGACCTCCACCGACACTCCAACGTGGAAAAACTGCCAGAGAATATGGGAAGCAAGGTGTGCCACAGTCTGCGCTGCTGAGTCCACAAAATCACCTGGGATGCAAGATGTTGTAACAAAGTACTTCTTTATTCCTTCCTACGCATTTCGGCGCCCTTCCTGGCACCTTCCTCAGGGTTGCAGTGTTGATGGTCCAGAGGTCCCTCATTGAAGGAGGGGTACTATCACGATCCATTTTTGGATCTGTCAGATTCTGGATTCTCTTTTATAAACTTTTTCCTTTTCAGGCCATCGGGAGTTGTTAATGTCAGTTTTTTCCCCCGGTGGCCACTGGTGTTACTACAACTGTAGTTGGTCGGCTGCTGGGTTTCCCCCCAGTGGTCGCTGGTGTTACTATATGTTTAGTTAGTCAGCAGATGCTGACTACTCCCACTTCCCTTTATAAGGCAGCAGATAAAGCTAAGCTTTGGTTTTTAGTTGCTTTAACCCCGTGGTGTCTGTTTTATATTTCCTTGGTGGTGGTGGTGCATCGGCCTACACCGTATAGAGCTGTCCGCTTTTCAAACAGTTTCGTATATCTGCTGTTTGATGACGGTCAAAACTATACAGAGACAGCGTGTGTCACGCCTTATAAAAATAGATGGAGATTTACAATTTTCCATACAGACACCATATAGAGCTGTCCGATTCTCAAACAGTATTGGATATCTGCTGTTCGCATTATGGTCACATCTATACAGAGTCAGCAAGTGTGTGTGACACTCCGTAAATACATATACGGACATTTCCATTTCTCCATACACCATATTGAGCTGTCCGATTCTCAAACAGTATTGTATATCTGCTTTTCGCATTACAGTCACATCTATATAGAGTCAGCGTGTGTGTGTGACACTCTGTAAATACATATACGGACATTTCCATTTCTCCATACACCGTATTGAGCTGTCCGATTCTCAAACAGTATTGTATATCTGCTGTTCGCATTACAGTTACATCTATACAGAGTCAGCGTGTGTGTGCGACACTCCGTAAATACATATACGGAGATTGTTAGTTACACAAAAAGCGTATACAGCTGTACACTTCTGATACAGTACCGTATATCTCCTTGTTGGATTACGGTCAAATACATACTGGGAGAGCGTCTGTGACTAACTGAAATATATACGTAGATTTAATTTTTTTAATACATCTTGCACAGGTGGACACTCCTCATACAGTACCATCTCTCTGCTGGTATTTTTGGTACATTTTCCCAAACATGAGGAAGTATGGTGGAAGAGGCCGTGGACATGGGCAGGGGGGCGTGGCTGGTACTGATGGTGGTGGTGCATCGGCTGGTTCTGGCAAAAGCACAATAGCAGCTAAGGTAGGAGGTGTTGAGCCTGCATCATCGTCTGGCCCAAGAAGGCCTGTAAGGTTACCTTTTCTTGGAGTAGGAAAACCGCTTTTAAAGCCGGAGCATCAGGAACAGGTTTTGTCGTACATTGCAGAAACAGCCACCAGCTCTATTGCCTCCTCTTCTGAACATTCGAAACCTGCAAGCACGTGGTCATCAGTGCAGGGTTCTGGTCAGGAAAAACACCTTTCCTTGTGTCCTTCACCCCACCAAAAGTTAAGGATGCGGCAGCCCACACTTCAGATTACTCTATGGAGCTCTTTTCACATACCATGCCTGGGTTATCCAGTCAAATCCAGAATTCCCCAGTCCAAGATGAATCTGACATGGAGTGCACTGATGCACAGCCACTGCTAGATGATTCTGCTGGTACATCGACCCAGAGCACTACATTGCCCTCGCAGTCTATTGAGCCAGAATCTGACCCTGATGAAACTCATCTGCCCCTTCCCGCATAATATACCACCATACACAGTGACACAGAGGAAGGTAAAGAGGAAGGTGCAGATGACTTTGAACAGGAGGTGATGGATGACCCAGTTCTTGACCCAGATTGGCATCCATTGGGGGAGGAGGGTGGCGCTGGCAATAGTTCAGATAAGGAGAAGGATCCGCAGCAGGCATTGACATCACAGCAGCGGTTATCTTCCAGGCCCGTAGCTGTCCAAAAACATGGAGCAAAAACTAAAAGAGTTGCAGGACAGCTTGGCCAGACGGTCAACTTAGCACAGTGTGCAAGGCCAGAAAATGTATACCATAGTAGGAAGAGTGCAGTGTGGCACTTCTTTGTCCAAAATCCTACTGATGAGGCAAAGGTTACCTGTAAGAAGTGCGGAAGGACCTTTAGCCGAGGTAAACAGCTCAGAAATTTGAATACCAGTTGCATGCTTAGACATTTAATCAACATGCACTTGCAAGCATGGACGGACTGCAAAACCTCAGGTAGCACATGTGCACCTGCTCCGACTGAAGGTAGCCAGCAACGCTCCATCGATTCCCCCACTGTAAGACCACCGCCACCGTTAAGCACACCACCAGCACTAAATGTGGAGGTGTTGTCGCAAGGCCAAAGCACTCAGGGAATCACAATGGTTTTGCAAATCTAGGCCATCACCACCAATACCATCACCAACCCCCTCTCACTCCGTCCGGTCCACTGCTACTTCCCCCATATGCAGCTCTCCAGTCCAGCTCACCCTACCAGACACTCAGAGTAGGACAAGAAAGTACTCATCCTCTCATCCGCGTACACTTTGATTGAGCGCTTACATTGCCAAACTAATCTCATTAGAGATGATGCCCTACCGTTTGGTTGAAAGCGAAGCTTTCCACGACCTCATGACCTATGCTGTCCCATGCTATGACCTACCCAGTCGGCACTTCTTTTCTTGAAAAGCCATCCCTGCCCTCCACCGGCATGTGAAAGACCGCATTGCCCATGCTCCTTAAGGTGCGAAGACTGTGCTCGCACATCCGTCGCTCAAACGTCCACTCCACTCGTCCACCTCCCCAAGCACCACCAAATTATAGACGTTGCAACAAGGTGGAACTCCACCCTGCACATGGTTGAGAGGCTGTGCGAACAGAGGCAGGATGTAATGCATTTGTGGGAGGATACACGGGCAGGCAGTTTGAGGGAAGACATGGAATTGTCGGGTGTGCAGTGGTCAAAGCTGAAAGACCTCTGGAAAGTCCTTCAGTGTTTTGAGGAATGCACACAGCTGGTAAGCGCAGACGACGCCATCATAAGCATGAGCATCCCACTTATGCGTCTGCTCATGCAAAGTTTGACGCACATTAAGAATCAGGCGTCTGCAGCGGAGGAGGAGGGAAGCCTTGATGACAGTCAGCCATTGTCTGGTCAGGGAACTGGGGAACTGTCCTGGACGAGGTGGAGGAAGAAGAGGAAGAGGAGGAGGAGGATGAGGGGGATGATTATTTTGGGCAGGAGGATGCTTCTCAGGGGGCAAACGAAATGTCGACATTCCAAGGTCAGGTACAGTGTTTGTGCGTGACTGTAGGGATGTGGATTTGCCAGAAAATGCTCCTCCACCCACCACTGGCAGTGCATCATTGACACCTGGAACATTGGCCCACATGTGCCATTATGCCTTGTGGATCCTAAAAAGGGACCCCTGCATTGCCAAAATGATGAGGGATGACGACTACTGGCTGGCCAGCATCCTCGATCCACGCTACAAAGGCAAATTACACAACATCATGCCACAGGAGAACCTAGAGATAATATTGGCTAACAAACAAGCAACTCTGGTAAACCGTTTGTTTGAGGCTTTCCCAGCACACAGCAGCGGTGCTGGTTCTCCCACGAGCCGTAGTGGCCATAATGGAAGAGGTGTTCGTGTTGCACACAACCGAAGTGGCGTTGGAGACAGGGGTTTATTGACCATGTTGTGGAATGATTTCTCAAGTACCGCTCACACGACTGCTAATACTGCATCGATTAAAAGTGACAGGAGACAGCAGTTGCCAACTATGGTTACAAACTACTTCTCCTCCCATATCGATGTTTTCCCTCTTCAGTGCTGCTGGATCAATCCTGACAGAAAAAAGGACCCGTCTGTCTACCCAAAATGTTGATGATCTAACCTTCATTAAAATTAACCATGCATGGGTTTCAAAGGATTTTGTCCCACCTTCCCCTGATGACACATAGGTTGCCAAAAAACTGCCTCGCTTTTGTCCTCCTCTTCCTCGGACTTGCCCAATTCCGCCCTTTGCAGCAGCTGAATGTCCAGCCAATACATCAACATATGCCATTTTTTAAACCTCCCTAAGTGGGCTTCCCACCCCCCCAATGGCTCGGGTCAACACCTGGAGCACCCGGGCAAGTGCTGTTGCTCTGAACAGGTGGATGGGCCCACAGATGGCCGACGGCACTGGCACAGGGCCCCTCATAGTACAATACAGTGTCTCTGATGGTGGGGGGGCCCACTCACCGTCATACACACCAGCGTACTATGAGGGGCCCTGTGCCAGTACCGTCGACCACGAGTGTGCCACCCCTGCTTGGTCATGGCCACAGCACTTGCAAGTTGCAATACTTACCTCTCCCTCCTCCACCGCTGTGTAGTCTGGGCAGTTAAATCCTTCACAGGGACGGCCACTAGAAATTTGGTTTGTTGATCGATGATGGGTAAGATGTAGCTATGATCTTTCCTGCTGGCCTTTACCTTCAGATGATCAATGGCTACCATTTGTAATGGACGTCAACTTACAAGCGGATGCAATGGTGCTTTATGATCACCTTTCACAGTTGTGATAGTCGCAGACGTGTGACATTCCTGCCACCATTTTTCAATGTCTCCTCTCATGCCAATCCAATAGAATCGCCTACGGTCTGTGGCTTCTGTCTTTTGCACTCCATAATGACCAGACACATCATGATAGGCATTGAGGACCATGTCTACATCTCTCCGTGATCACAATTTGATGGAGACGAGTAACGGTGATGTGATCCATGCTACTGCGATAAAGCAATCCTTTCTTCACAAAGAACCGTTTTCGCTGTATCCACAGACACAGTGATGGAGGGTCTGCATCGCCTCTGCAACATGTACCGGGAGGTTTTCCCGCGATGAGTAATTCCCAAATTTCTGCTAACACTCGACTTTCCGTCTGTAATTGTATCCATGTAGTTTCCAGTAGCGGAGAGTCTGGACTGGGTTACTGAGATTGAAATATATACGAACATTTAAAAGTACCACAACACTGTATACTGTTGTACGCTTCGACTACCTTTCCCTTTTTCTACTTGTTAAATTCTGGTGTAATACATACTGAGCCTGTGAGTGTCTGTGTCTGACTCCAGAAGTATAGACGAAAATTTAAAATTACCTCTAGACTGGATACACCTGGTATGTGCTGATACAGTACCTTTGTTCAAAATTTTGTATTATGGTATCATCCATTGTGAGTGAGCGTGTGTGGTTTATGCCTTCTATATATACGGTGAATCGGAGAAACCAATTTTTACCCTATACTCGATACAGCTTGTATCTTGTTATACAGTACCTTTGTTTGACATTTAGTATTACGGTCAAATCCATACTGGGAAAGCGTCTGAGACTGACTACAGAACTATGTATACGGAGCTTTCAATTGTACCCTATAATATATATACTTGCCATCTTGTTATCCAGTACCTTTTTTACAACATTTTTTATTATGGTCAAACCCAGACTGAATGAGCGTCTGAGGGTGACTCCAGAAATATATACTGAGATTTCAAATTTGGCCAACACTGTATACAGCTGTATGCTTGTGTTACATTACCCATTTACAGCTTTTCATATTCTTGTGTAATCCATAATGGGCGTGAGAGCGTTTGTGTCTGCCTCCTGAAATGTATACGGAGATTCAGAATGTTTACACTATACTATATATACCTTGTATCTGGTGATACTGTACGCTTTTTCACCTTTTTATTTTATTGGGTAATCCATACTGAGCCTGTGAGCGTCTGTGTATGACTCATGAAATATATACAGAGATTTACTGTTATCCCTAGACTGTATAGAGCTGTACGCTTCTGATACAATACCATATATCTGCTGGTATTTTTCTAAAACATGAGGAAGTATGGTGGAAGAGGATGCGGACGTGGGCGGCCACCTGGTACTGATGGTGGTGGTGGTGCATCTGCTGGTAGTGCCAAAAGCACAATAGCAGCTAAGGCAGGAGGTGTTGAGCCTGCATCATGGTGTAGCTCTGGAAGGCCTGTAAGGCTCCATTTTCTGGGAGTAGGTAGACTGCTTTTAAAGCCGGAGCATCAGGAACTGTTTTTGGCTTACATTGCTGAAACAGCCTCCAGCTCTATCGCCTCCTCTTCTAAAGGTTAAAAAAAATGCAAGCACTGAGTCGTAAGTGCGGGCTTCTGGTCAGGAGCAACCACTTTCCTTGTGTCCTTCACCGACACCAAAAGTGAAGGATGCGGCAGCACACACTTCAGATTACTCCATGGATCTCTTTTCACATACCATGCCTGGGTTAATTAAAAATGGAGCCCATCATATACTGGAGCATTCAAAATGGGGGACATCTGACACTGGAGCATCATCCATGAGGTCCATCATATACTGGAGCATTCAAAATGGGGCAGATCAGACACTGGAGCAGCATCTATGGGGCACATGATACACTTGAGCATTAGAAATGGGGCCCATTATATATGGAGCATTATTAGGGCCCATAAGACCCTGGAGCATCATCCATGAGGCCCATCATATACTGGAGCATTCCGAATGGGGCAGATCAGACACTGGAGCAGCATCTATGGGGCACATGATACACTGGAGCATTAGAAATGGGGCCCATTATATATGGAGCATTATTAGGGCCCATCATACACTGGAGCATCATCCATGAGGCCCATCATATACTGGAGCATTCCAAATGGGGGACATCAGACACTGGAGCAGCATTTATGGGGCCCTTTATACACTGGAGCATTAGAAATAAGGCTCATTATATATGGAGCATTATTAGGGCCCATAAGACACTGGAGCATCATCCATGAGGCCCATCATATTCTGGAGCATTCCAGATTGGGGTCATCAGACACTGGAGCAGCATTTATGGGACCCATTATACACTGGAGCATTAGAAATGGAGCCCATTATATGTGGAGCATTATTTGGGCCCATAACACACTAGAGCATCGTCCATGGGGACCATAATATACTATAGCATTATGTGGAGCTCATCATATACTGTATGGAACATTATATGTGGCGAATTATTCTGTATGTAGAAATACACTCACTGGCCACTTTATTAGGTACACCTGTCCAACTGTGTGTTAAGACTTAATTTCTAATCAGCCAATCACATGGCGGCAACTCAGTGCATTTAGGCATGTAGACATGGTCAAGACAATCTCCTGCAGTTCAAACCGAGCATCAGTATGGGGAAGAAAGGTGATTTGAGTGCCTTTGAACATGGCATGATTGTTGGTGCCAGAAGGGCTGGTCTGAGTATTTCAGAAACTGCTGATCTACTGGGATTTTCACGCACAACCATCTCTAGGGTTTACAGAGAATGGTCCGAAAAAGAAAAAAAATCCAGTGAGCGGCAGTTCTGTGGCCGGAAATGCCTTGTTGATGCCAGAGGTCAGAGGAGAATGGGCAGACTGGTTCGAGCTGATAGAAAGGCAACAGTGACTCAAATTGCCACCCGTTACAACCAAGGTAGGCAGAAGAGCATCTCTGAACGCACAGTGCGTCGAACTTTGAGGCAGATGGGCTACAGCAGCAGAAGACCACACTGGGTACCACTCCTCTCAGCTAAGAACAGGAAACTGAGGCTACAATTTGCACAAGCTCATCGAAATTGGACAGTAGAAGATTGGAAAAACGTTGCCTGGTCTGATGAGTCTCGATTTCTGCTGCGACATTCGGATGGTAGGGTCAGAATTTGGCGTAAACAACATGAAAGCATGGATCCATCCTGCCTTGTATCAACGGTTCAGGCTGGTGGTGGTGGTGTCATGGTGTGGGGAATTTTTTCTTGGCACTCTTTGGGCCCCTTGGTACCAATTGAGCATCGTTGCAACGCCACAGCCTACCTGAGTATTGTTGCTGACCATGTCCATCCCTTTATGACCACAATGTACCCAACATCTGATGGCTACTTTCAGCAGGATAATGCGCCATGTCATAAAGCTCGAATCATCTCAGATTGGTTTCTTGAACATGACAATGAGTTCACTGTACTCAAATGGCCTCCTCAGTCACCAGATCTCAATCCAATAGAGCATCTTTGGGATGTGGTGGAACAGGAGATTCGCATCAGGGATGTGCAGCCGACAAATCTGCGCCAACTGTGTGATGCCATCATGTCAATATGGTCCAAAATCTCTGAGGAATGCTTCCAGCACCTTGTTGAATCTCTGCCACGAAGAATTGAGGCAGTTCTGAAGGCAAAAGGGGGTCCAACCCGTTACTAGCATGGTGTACCTAATAAAGTGGCCAGTGAGTGTATATGGGGCTCATTTTTCTGTATGGCGCACAATTTGGTGGCCATAATACTTTATGGAGTAATATACTGTCCTTTTTTGAGCTATTATACAATTTAAAATAGATCAGTCTTGTCATGTAAGCTGTGAAGTATTTGTCATTGTACTATACTTATATTTCTGTGCCGTATCGGAGCATCATGAGTTGTGGTATGTGTTAAAGGGGTGCACTGACACTCTTTGGCCCAGGGCACACGAAAACCTGGAGCTAGCCCTACCCCCCACAACTTTAGCCAAATAACCCCCCAGTTTTCAATGCGTAACTATTATTATGAAGTAAATTAAGGTTGACAAGCTTCAGTAAAAAGAATTGATGGTTTTGGCATTGAAATGGGCACTTTAGGTGTGTTTACTGTCCTCCACTCCCTGCCGACTTTGCTTCCCCATAGACTTGCATTCGGTTTCGTGTTTCAGTCGGTCTCCGACTTTTCCCTATAGTCGGCCGATTTCGTTCGACCCGACTTTTGAGAAAGTCGGGTTTCATGAAACCCGACTCGACCATAAAAAAGGCAAAGTCGCTCATCTCTACTCCCTGCTAACACCCTCGCACCTCTCCAGTCCATCCTTAACTCTGACGCCCGACTAATTCATCTCTCTCCTCGCTACTCCTCCGCTTCTCCTCTCTGCAAATCTCTTCACTGGCTCCCATTCCCTCAGCGTATCCAATTCAAATTACTAATACTGACATACAAGGCCATCTATAACCTGTCTCTGCCATAGATCTCTGAACTAATCTCCTGATATCTTCCCTAACGTAATCTCCGGTTCTCTCAAGACCTCCTTCTCTCCTCCACACTTATTCGCTCCTCACCCAACCGCCTCCAAGACTTCTCCCGAATAACCCCCATCCTCTGGAATTCTTTGCCCCAACACGTCCGACTATCGACCCAATCGGATAATTCAGACGGAACCTGAAAACCCATCTCTTCAGGAAAGCTTACAGCCTGCAATGATCCCCGCTGCCTACTCACCACTACTGGAGTTACCGCCTCACCATCACTAGAGATGCAAGCCCCCAACCTACTGTCTCCTTCCCCACCATCCTGTAGAATGTAAGCCCGAAAGGGCAGGGTCCTCTCTCCCCTCTGTATCAGTCTGTGATTGTTAGTTTGTTTACTGTAAGTGATATCTGTACTTTTGATGCTACCCCTTCTCATGTACAACACCATGGAATCAATGGTGCTATATAAATAAATAATAATAATAATAATAATAATAATAATAATAATAATAATAGTTAAGAGGATTGGTCCTACTGACAGATTCCCTTTAAGCACCCAAACATTGTTCCATACTTTACACAAACAATATGATGGCCAAATAATGTGCCATACTTTACCTAAATAATACATTATAGTGTGACTAAACTCTACATATTGAACATCCAGCATCTAGACAATACAGTGTCCTAACGACATGTTATAATCATACTGTACAATGCTTATTGGCATCAAACCAGTATTCAAATAATTCCACTGCACAGTGTCCAAATAATGTGCAATATAGTTCTCACCTAATTTTGTGTCTCTGTAGCCATACAAGGCGCCTTATAGAAATACTGTGTGCAGTGCTCAGCAATTACCCATGTACGGAGCTGCTTATATCTAGTCATTGCCAATGCAGATATCAGCTGATTGGTGGGGGTTCTGGGTGTCGGAATCCCACTGATCTCATATTGACAACCTATTGGATTAGTCATCAGTGGTTTAATCCCAAACAAGTCCCCCCTTCTTGAGAGTCATACTTGTAAATTGACTGCTTACATGAAGAAGATGCTGGTACTGCCTCCCTCTTCGTTGTGGCTGTCAATCAATGATGATGGGTGGGAGTTGAGGTGGCAGATCCACAAGCTTAGCGATACACGGCACCTCTTCGTTGCTCTTAAGTTGTGACATACATGTTTTACTCTATCCCCACTGTCTCTATAAGGAATTTCAGGAGAATTTCCAACCATAAAGTAATTTTTTTGTGACGACTGAAAGGTTACGGTGATCTTATCCTTGTTGGTCTTGGCATTGAGATCATGCTGACATTTTACTGCAATGCACAAGTGATCAGGTGTCACTATATAACACTAGCCTTATAATAACCAGACACCTTATCAGCTTTTATTCCAGTCTCATTTAAAGGGGTTGTCCACTACTTGATAACCTCAGTGTAATCAATTCAGAAACCCAATGCTGTTTATGGGGGCTATCAGGACATCATACTTTGTATAGAGAGACTGTAAAAATTCATACTGTGTACAAAGAAACTGTGAAGTATCACATTGTGTATAGTAGTTATATGGGGACATCATACTGTGTATAGGGGGCTAAGGTCACCATTATATTGTCCGTGGGGGCAGTGGAGCCATCATATTGTGTTAAGGAGCTTTCGGGCCATCATGCTACGTATGAAGGGCTATGGGAGCCATCAAATTGTATACAGGTGGCTGCCAAGAATAGAGATTGTAGAGATGGGGCAGTAGAAAGAGGGGCAGTAAAGAGAGGGATACACATTTAAGATGAGGCCAGACTGGAGTGGGTAGCATAAAGGCAGTGTGGAGATAGGGACAGCCTAGACTGAAACAGTGGGGAGATGACAGCATGAAGTAGACACATCTTGGTGGTAATAGTTCATAAGGGGGCATGGAGTGGAGGTTATAGTTCACAAGGTGTGATGTGCTATGGTTCGTAAGGGCAGATGGTGTGGAGACTGTATTTTATAGATGAGGACAGTGTGGAGGTTAGAAACCATAAGAGAGACAAAGAGGGAACAATATTTTGTGCAACACAGTGCATGGTAATTATTATTCAGGGGCACAGCATGGGCAGATATTTTTATTAGTTTTATTAAAGTACCATTATAATTACGCTATTATTTTTCAAGCCATTACGTCAGGATAGCATGAATAAGAATAGAAATAAGGAAGTTTGCAGAGACGAGCTGTGGATGTCTAAAGCCATCATGGGGTCTGTACCAAATGAAGACCAGAGATTGGAACAGCACCAATCAAAGAAGAGATCACCAGTAAAGTACCTGGTTGTAAATTTATATTTGTGATACTGTCTGAGTCTAATCAGTACTGTCGTGGTATGGTCTGTAGTTTGATGATGACTGGCAACAACTCCTAGGATCTCCATATTATTGTTAAAGACATACTAGGAGTTATAGGTTCTTGTGATGTCACTGTATTTTGTGACCTAACATTGCTATTGATGGCTGTACTGAGCTTGGAACTTTATTCATGTACTTATATTGGTGCTAGTGTTGCATTCATGTACTAATAGAGGTCCTGATGTATCCATGTACTGATTTATGATTCTGGTGCTTTATTCAAATACTAATGATTGTGGTTCTGGTAACGTGGTTATGTACTGACAATGGTTCTGGTGTGGTGTTCCTGTATTGATGGTGGTTCTGATGCTGTATCACATATCACGATGGTTCTTGTGATGTTTTTATGTACAAACAGTGGTTCTGGTGCAGTGTTTCTGTACTGCTGCAATGGCCTGGGTGGTGGAACCACTGTGCCAAAGCCCAAGGAAGACATGGAGGTGCGTGACTAGGAGCCTCACCCAATCTGACCACGGACACGCAGCAGCTAACGACACCGCAGTCCATGGAGAGACAAGGGAGGGTGTCCAGGAATGACCTTGGTTAGATGGCAGCTGACCTCTAGCAGTGGATAGCTGGAATAGCCCGGGGGAATGTTCAACAGATGCAGAGAGGTAGAGAACATGACTGGAATCAGAGGTGCAGACAGGACAGTCAAACGGAGAGATGAGCACTGGCGGGTTCAGCTGGCTCTGCTGCCGTTGAGGTGAGCATTGGCTGGTGCAACTGGCTCTGCTGCCATTGAGGTGAGCACTGGCAGATGCAGCAGACTCTGATACAAATACAGGGACCTGAGAACTGACAAGCGTATTAGGAACAAACTCACAACATTGCACAGTCACCTCCATGTTGGAGGAGGCGGTTTAAATAGAATGAGACCACCAGCAATGGGCTGTGGACACTTTAGAGGAACCCTTTATGAAAAAGGAAGGGTGTGCGCACGTTCTCTAAGCACAGAGCCTGGAGACCTGCTAACAGTGTTTCCACCCTGGGCAGCAGCAGACCCGGAAGGAGCAGGACAGGAGCCTTGGCGGTGAGTACGCTGATGTCTCTGCAAGGAGCGAGGGACTGCAGGCAGAGGTGGGTGTGGGCGCTACAACTGCTGGTGTTTCAGGTCCTGTATTCATATACTGTTGTTGATTCTGGTGTTTTACTCCTGTACTGATAGTGGTTATAGTACTGTATTCATGTACTGTTGATGGTTCTGATGCTGTATTCCTTTACTGATCATGGCCTTGGTACTGTATTCC
Source organism: Dendrobates tinctorius (assembly GCF_039654945.1). NCBI lineage: Eukaryota > Metazoa > Chordata > Amphibia > Anura > Dendrobatidae > Dendrobates > Dendrobates tinctorius. The sequence goes on along the minus strand of NW_027361937.1, from coordinate 8,316,090 downwards.
TTCATAGGATACACGGATTTGTTCTACATACTGCAATACTGTGGTTTATAGATTAAGCAATTGGACGATAGCACATTTGAAACCCCTATGGTGATTAAATAATACTGAATGACTACTGTAAAACAAAACTCAAGAAACAATGACATAATTGTGTTTATGCACTACAGATTTAAATTGCATTGTGAAGAAGGGTCCCATTTCAATTTTCGGCTCATGTAGCAAAAAAGCTACAATTGCTCCTGGCTGGGGGACAACTTTTGTGACTTCCACAATCTCAACAATGAGGTCTTAAAAACCCTTGTGTCATTGCAGTTGAAGTGTATATTTGTGACCACTTCTTCATTCACTATCTTCTGTAGGATTGGTGGTCTCACATGCACACTACTGCTCCATTCACACATGGGACTTAGAGCTTTTATTATCAGGATCGGTGCAGTTATTAGGAGCTAAACCCCTAGTGATTATACATTTATCATCTATACTGTACTCAGGTGCTAAAAGTTGTTTATAAGACAATCCATTTAATGACCTGATAGTTGCCACTACAAACCTAACCATCTCTCTATATATATATGTACTACCAAGGAGGGAATACATAAGCACACAGTGGGAGTTGGCTTCATGGTAAACTTCTTTAGCTATGTGTAGCGAGTATTCTTCATTTTTAATGCACACACAACGTCCTTCTATTTCCGTTCTATAATCTGTCCTGCTAACGGCTTTCTGCTATCTGTGATCTTGTCAGACCTCCAGCGCCAGCTGCAGAAACTCGATAAGAACAGTAATATTCTCTAGACATCCTGTGATCCAGCATGACATCCATTGCATGGTACACCAGCCAAACTAGACTCACACACTATTAATAATAGGGTTAAGGAACTATTTTAATTATATTTACTGCTTCAGGAAAATGAAAGTAGGTCAGATTCACTGTTCATCTCTATCCCTGCTGCGAGACATCTGCGGAATCATGCATCTTACGATAAATATGTTTTTTGGGGTATCTAATCTAGCATAATCAGAAAATAATATTCTTAAAATTAAATAAGGTGTAAAAATAAAATAATAAATAATATAATACATTAAAAATGGGTAAAATAATAATATCCCTATTTATTTACCTAGTAATCAAACAAACAGGCTCTCCATGCATGTGTTGTGACTGTCACACAGCCGCGACACATACAGCTACGGAGCCGAACAGTTGATCATCGGGAGCGCTCCAGATATCAGGGTTCCCAATTTACCTATTCGGTAAGCGCTATAGCTATTCGGAAAAGCTCTTATCCGAAGCTTTTCAATCAAACCTAAACACAATGTGTCTCTTATCAAAGCCACTCAGATGCGTCCTGCTTTTTCCTGCTTAGAACACATAATTTACATGTACTGAGAGTTCAGTTGCAGTCTTAAGGGCCTTTCACACATAGCGAGATCGCTAACGATATCGCTAAAGCGTCACCAATTTCATGACGCAACAGCGACATCGCTAGCGATCTCGCTTTGTGTGACACGTACCTGCGACAGGCCCCCCGCTGGGTATCTCTGATCACGCTGGAACAGCCTGGGCCATTTTTTCATCATTGGCGTCCCGCTGGAGCCGACTAGCGACGCATGGACGTAGGTGGAAGTAGTCATCATCGCTGCGGTGTGACAGGTAAGATCGCTTATTGCTGCTGCGTCACTGGTGAGATCGGCCTGTTTGGCAGCTCACTAGCGACCATTTAGCGATGCACAAGCGATCCTTACCAGGTCGTATCGTTGTCGGGATCACTGGTGCATCGCTAAATGTAACAGGACCCTTAATATACCCCATCCTTTGATAGGTACCATTGTAATAAGATGATCAATGGTATTAGTCACTAGTATGGTACTGAACAACAAACAAATATGTCAATTGTATTTTTATTTAAACTAGATAGAGGCCCAATGCTATCGCATCGGGAGGGCGGTAATGTCACGATGTGGGGAGGCTTTGCAGCATTGAGAATCTCTACATTTTTACCTCTACATTTTGTGAGGTAAAATATTGTTTAAAAACAGTCAGTGAAATATTTTACCTCACAAAATGAATCCTCTGTGATCCCCTGCTGTAATGTCAATATTGTCTTTTGCTTCCTTCCCTGCCCAGGAGATGTGGTATTCTCCATACACGGTCAGACACAGACAATTTTTAAAATGAATTTTCGTTCATGGGACCCTTTAAAAAGCAGATATCAACGCCAACAGATGGAAGTCAGCACATGGGGAAAGAGAGTGGATAGGTGGGTGCACACATGGGTGGGAGAGATTCTGGAATGATTCACTGCGTCCGTGCGGAATTCACGAAGGCACAGTAAATCAGACTGCCGCCATATTTGTACAGACAGATAGCGGTGGTCACATTAAAACTGTGCATGCGCTCCTCCTGCACAAAGATGGCGGCGGTCAGTGAATCATTCGGCTGATCTCAGCGGCGGCGTGTTCGCGACGGTGTTCTGCTGGTGGTACCACGCAAGAGGCTGCGTATGGCGTATACAGAGTATGTGTGTGGTGCATATGACATATACAGAGTGTGTGTGGTGTGTATGGCGTATACAGTGTGTGTGTGTGTGTGTGTGTGTGTGTGTGTGTGTGTGTCGTGCGACGGTGGTACCGTGCAAGAGGCTGGTACCACCAGCAGTTCCCATACTGAGACATTAATCATTTGGGTGTCCCAATATGGCGGTCGGTGAACTTCCGCTGCTTGGAATTCTGGGATCTGGACACATCTGGACGGAACAGGATATGAAGATATTACAAGGTAAGTATACAGTATGTTAGATTGACCATTAGTGGTTACCTAATTTGCAGGTAGGTATGCAGTAGTTTACATGCAAAACCAAGCAGTCAGAAACCTGTAGCTGCTACATGTATCCACTCCAAACCATGTAGCATAAGGTGACGTCATCACTGGCCATTGTAGTAGTGCAAGAATTAATATATGATTACCCCAGCATTATGTGAGGTAATTCATGGCCACTAGCATTATGTGAAACAATTAATGGTCAATCATGCTTTACTTGAAGAAATGTACTGTATTATGGCATCAAATGAGATAACCTGTGGTCATTGTAGTGAGTGAATGCATAATCTGCAGTTCATTTGATTGTTATTCATCATTGCGACCTATTAGGCTATGTTCACACTGTGAATGATGACACCGTAAAGATCACACAGAATCCCACTTCTGCCAGCACATTTGATGAACCCACACCTCGATACCTTTTCTCACGTCACTATTATGACAGAAGGATCACATAATGTGGTCTCCCCAATATCACCAACGTGATGTTCCACACCCCTTGGGGACACGTAAGGTTGGCTTGGCACAATTTTACACCCCCCTTCCACACGGGCCCAGGGAGGCACAGGGAGTGAGAGAATGTTGCCCACGCAGTCACTGACGTGACACTCACAACCCTGAGAGGCTAAGAGACCCCTTTCACTAGTCCCAGTGAAACAGCGGCTGGTCAGCCTGGTAGGACTGCCACCAGATCCTCGTTATACTTTATAGAAGCCCGGTCCTTTAACAGTATTATATTGGGCCAGAAACCAGTCCTGATAGCATGGAGAATTAAGCCAAGAAACGGTTGGGTGGATTCGTGGATGAAAATAAAATAGCAGCCCAAGGTTAATTGCCTTAAGGGCACACTAGATAATACACTATATACATGATGATTATGCATATAATATGGTCAGATATGCAAATACAAATAGTGGTAGTACAAAACCAATAAGAAGATAGATCGCATCAATTACCGGTTTGATATTCAACCGTGTGTGTTGGGCTGCAAGGAAGTTCGTAAGTCCTTCACAGCACGTTACCCGACGTGGTCCCCACTTTCGAAGTTAATCGCATGCATAACAGAGAGAGACCACATGGCCTTACACTGGCCTTCATCTCCTTTGGGTCACTCCCTTCCTGCCCTCTGGGCTGAACCTAAATCCACTCCTCTTGCCTCTAGCAGCTATAAACTCTAAAATCTAAGATTAGTTATAACTCCTTAATTTGACGGTCCTAGGGAGGCCGTTTTAACGCCATTGGATCTGGCCAGGCCCTTGCTACTCGTTGAGAATAAACACAAATTTGCTATCTGGTTCCTACTAGACATTCTACTTATCTATCCTTCCTGGGGTGCTAGAACAGATCGAAACCCTAGAAGGCGTTCGGCCCGTTCCAGAGATCTCGAAAACATAACCGGTGTGCGGCTAGGACATACGGTAAATCCATATTCTCTTTATAAAACCCAAGCTGTCTTAACAAAGCAGTTAGACTACATGGTTTGGATCCACAGGTCTCTTCCTTTAGTTGGTGGAGCTGTGCATTTTGCTGCATTTTTTTAATGCAAATTTTAAGCTGTGTTTTACAGTACCAGTAAAAGCTGTAAGATTTCAGAAACCTCATGCACACACATTGTTTTTTTGTTCCTGACTAATATGGAAAACTGCTGCGTTTTTGTCACTTTCAGTGTTTTTGCAGCATTTTTTCACACATAGAAATCAATGAGTAAGTGCAAAAAATGCAGATATCAGGTTGTGCAGCATTTTTGGTGCAAACACTTTAATGAAGTTGCATGATGAGACAACGAAAATTCAGCAAAAAAATGCAGCGAATACGCAACAAATAACGCAGCAAAACCTGCTTTTTGTAAGCAGCTTGTTTTGTGCCAAGAAAGTAGATTTTGCCTGCAGTAAAAAAAGGCAGCAAAAACGCAACGTATGATCATAGCCTTGGACATCAAAAATGAGAGTTTTCTAAACTGTGTCGGCTTCTCCTCTTTTTTTTCATACGACATCCAATAGTCCACTGATGACTGATGGTCCACTGATGACTTAGAGGGAACCTGTCAGGTCTCCCATGCCCTCCAACCAAGCAGTATTCACCTATGTATGATTAAACTTGCCTGCTAGCAAGTCTTGTATAACTCAATTCAGTTAGATAAATGCTTTAAAAATTTTTTTTATAATATCCACTTTTCCTATGCTTATCAGGGCTTTGACAAGTCAATGGGGCGTTAGTTCCCACAGACTTGTCAGCCCTCTTTCTATGTCACCACACCCCTATGGGCGTGATAGCATAATTTGCACAAGCCGGCTTCATGGCCAGCTCATGCAAATCTAGGACTTGAGCACCGCTCATTTCGGCAGTGTCATGAGCTGGCAATGAGGCAGGCTTACCCAAAGGGGCATGATAAAATTGAAAGAGGGCTGACTAATGCTCCATTGACTAGTCAAAGCCCTCATTAGCATTGGAAAGGGGGACATTATAAATGCTTTTTCAATGCATTTATTTAACTGAATTACATTATACAGGGCTGGTTAGGCAGAGAGTTTAATCATACATAGGTGAATGCTGCTGGGTTAGAGGGCATGGGAGACCTGAAAGGGTTCCCTTTAAAGCACTCCAATCATTGTTTTTATCCTCCTAATATATTGCAAATACAATATTATATAGCACAGTGTATTTGAAATTTCTCATTTTGCTCTTCTATCCACTTAATTCTTCTGTTTTCTATTAGGTCTTTGGCATCACGTGATTAAAAACTTAATCTGAATCCTTCTAAGCTCTATGTAGAAACAGGAGGTCAATTTTCTCCGCACAAGTCATGAGTCAGTACAAAAGTCTATAGCGGGGGGGGGGAGGCATGAAGCAGCTGCATCAAAAGGCGAAGAGGGGGATGATAAATGCAAGAGACAAGTTACTTTCTGTTGCTACATAGAGCAGAAAATAACAGGAAAATTAATTTGTTTGAAAGCTAAATGAGCAATTGTAAGAAGGAATAAGCGAACCTGAACTGGAAAATTCAGGGTCCGTACCAGACTTCTCGTGACCGGTACCGGATCCCGAACACAGATTACTTACTGTATGTCGGGTTTCCTGTTCAGGTCCAGAAGTCTAATAAAAGTTTGTTGAAAGGCTGCAGTGCAGCCAATCAACAAGCTTTTAAGCTGTGGACACTTCTGGCTCAATCACAGCCATGTCAAGTAATGTCATGGCTGTGATTGGCTGGTGAAACACGTAACCCAGTCAGACAGTAAAAATAAATCTATTCTATTATTTCTAAACACTCTTTTTCGGTGATTACTTTGTATCTCCGTTCATACTCCACCCACACACACAAATGATACACCATTTGAAAGGTAAACTTGCCCCCTTCAGCAAGAAAATAGCCAAACAAACTACACATCCACAATTTGATCACAAAATACAGTTTAAACATTAATTTTCATAAACCTGCAGTAAGGAAAAATGACCTGCAGGTGGTACCACAGTACCCCAAAGCACACTACCACAAAGCTGCTTACAGACATCACAAACAAATCCAAACATTTGCCTTGGGGGCTTTCCAGCTTGCCGAACTACTTGCCCAGCCTATTTTAGCCAAATTGGAGGATTGCACACTGCACTGCAGGTGAGGCACACATGCAAACACATTTGTAAACATGCACTGCATATTGAATTGCACACTTGCTCCATTCATAATCCACCCACACAAACAAGTGATACACCATTTGAAAGGTCAAATTACCTGCAGGTGGCAGCACATTACCCCAAAGCTGCTTACAGACATCATAAACAAATCCAAACATTTGCCTTGGGGTCTAGAGATGCCCAAGTGCTTGCATGGCCTATTTCAGGCACATTGGAGGATTGCACACTTCACTGCAGGTGAGTCACATATGCAAACACATTTGTATATATGCACTGCTTTTTCAGTGATTACTTCGCCCCCCACACACACAAATAGTGAGTCACATATGCAAACACATTTGTAAACATACACTGCTTTTTTGCTGATTATTTCGCCCCACAAACACAATTGATAGACTATATGAAAGGTAAAATTGCTCCTTTCAGCAAGAAAAGAGCCAAACAAACCACACATTCATGATTTTATCACTAAATACAGTTTAAACATTCATTTTCATAAACCTGCAGAAAGACACAATGACCTGCAGGTGGCACCTCAACCGGAAGACATTTTTTGGTCTCTATTTATCAAACCAATTTACTGTATTACCAATCTACAGATATAAACACCTGTCTGTGTTCATCATCTCATGAAATACATTTACATTTGACCAGCTTGCTTTTTCTGAAATTGCCTGTGCCCCCGATGACCAATGTGCGAAAATTTCACAAGAGCCAACTAGTATATATATATTTTTTAAAATGACGTGCAGTTCCCTTAATATTTAAACACAGTTGAAGGAAAACAGACAGCTGTGAGCTGGCATTTTTAGACTGAGAAGGGCCAATATCCATGCAGCTTCGCAGCCTATTAATATAAAGTCCGCAGCTGTCTGATTTGACTTAGCTGGTTATTAAAAATAGGGGGCAGCCTAAAAAAATGATGTGGGATCCCCCTATTTTAATTGCCAGCTAACGCAAAGCAGACAGCTGTGGAATTAATTTGCTGGAAAGGGCCATTTATACTGCCCCCCTCCAAGAGTAAAAATAGCAGCCCACAGCTGCACTAAAAATGGCGCATCTATTACATGGATGTTGCATCATCGCCCATGAGAAATAACCTCAAATAACCTCTGCAGTCACACTCTTGATGTTACATAATCATTATGAGCCGGGACTGTAACAGTGAGACTGCAGAGGTTACTGGAGGTCATTTCTCTCAGGTGTAACCCCATTGCCAGTGAGAAATAATAACCTCTACAGTCTCATTCTCGCCATCATGGTTCATGGGCGATGACTTTTCTGACGTGATCGCCCGTGAGAATATTGGTGGACGATGTGGGACCTACTTAGATGTCGTTGGATCTGCGGATAATTTTTTTTTAATCAATGGGTAAACCAGGGAATGTGTGGGGGAGTCTTTATTCAAATAAAATGTTTTTTTTTCTGTGTATGTGTATTATTTTCTTTTAACTTACTAGGTTAGTAATGGGGCATCTGATAGAGGCCTCTCAAATACTAACCTATGGCTTTGAAGTCAGCTGACATTGCAAAGCTGACATCAACCAGAAAAACAATTACCGCACTTGACAATGCACCAGAGCAAGCAGGAAGAGCAGAGGCTAAGAGCCAGAATTGGCACATCTAATGGATGCACCATTTCTGAGGTGGCTGAGAGATGATGTTATTAGCTTGGGAGGGGGCCAATATCCATGTCCCCTTCCCAGCCTATTAGACAGTTATGGGCTGATCTTATTTAGACTTTGCTAGTTACTAAAAATAGGGGGGACCCAACATAATTTTTTGAGGGGCAACCTCTTTTTAATAACCAGTAAAGGCTCCATGTATAGCTGTGAGCTGTTATTAATAGGCTGTGAACCTTTATGGATATTGGCTCCTTCCCAGAATAATAACACCAGTTCACAGCTGTCTGCTTTCCCTTGGCTGGTTTTTAAACATGGAGGGACCCCATGTATTTTTTCAATTTATTAACAAGTACAGTAAAATGCACACCAAGGTAACCTTAGTTCACAGCCTACAGGTATTCCAGGAGCTGAAAACTCCAGTACCCTTAAAGTCTCCTATAAGGTTTCCAGTCCTCGGAGGTGCTGGAAGACCTGGTGGCTGTGCACTCTGGTAATCGTTAAGGTTACCTGAGTTCACAGCCAGCGGGTCTCGCAGGAGCTCTAGTGCCAGACTGAGGAGGGCGGAACTTTTGGTCATTCATAAGTCCAGCACTGGCGCTACACAGCGAGAGAACTGGCTGCTATGAAGAAAGGTGAACTTGCAGTAATGTTACAGTTCACAGGCCGGCTCACACAGAGCTTACTATGAGAACCACCACATATGACCTGCGGTAACCTTAATTATGTCACCACTCATCACTGCATCCAAGTTCTCACTATACTCTCAGTGTGTTCCGGCAGCTGTGGTGAGTGGTCACATTCGTGATGTCACTGCTCACCACAGCATCCGGATGTAGCAGTCGAGGATCGTTGTGGGACCTCCTTATTATGGATTAACGGTGGACGGGGGAGGATTACTTTTATTTTTATGTTATTAAATTGGCAAAAGAGGGTAATTGGCTAAAGGGCTGTGATGTCCTTGGCCCTTATTTATGTCAAAGTAGAAGGGGGAAAGAATAGAGGTGGAGGGCTGAGACTACCATGCCCTTTTTTATATAATCAAGCTCCAAAACAAGAATCAGTAGAATAACTCCCTTAGATTCTTCTTGTAGGCAAGTAACCCATTATTAAATTACTCAGATTTTGCTGTTGACATGGAAGCTAGAGCCTTTGGTTGCAGGAATATGTTATTGGGACTATTTCAGACAGATCCATAAAGCTCATGGCACAACTTGCTGTTTCAGGTTTACAAAGAGTTGAACATTCTCTCTATTTTGCCCAATTTTGGTAAATCACCCTTTATATATGTGACGGATCGCAAAGGGGAAGGGGGTGTCGACTTCGCTCACCTCGTAGAGCGGAGAGAAGGATGCAGAAGGGATTGGCTCTCTTGTGCCACCACTTGCCCTAGGTCAGTCAGGGAACTGCACCGAGGGCAAATAGTTGCCGGAAAGTCAATGAGGTGCTCCAAGTGAGAAGGGATATATATCACCAGTCCAGGCTGGGGCTATATATATAAACCTCCCTGCCGTCACTGCCAGAGTTCCTCACTAAAGCAGTACGGTTTCCTGTCACCAGTTCCTCGTTCGAAATATCAGGTCAGAAACCAACCTGGGTAGCGTATAATAACCAATGGAGCATGCGGATGTGGGGATTCGTGTATCGAGCTAGAAGAGCAGCCCAAGATTAATTTTATATTTAATCGCCGAAAGGCGCACTAGAAATATGCAGGCATATATTTACAGAACAATATACAGGTATACAGTCAAGAGTGTAATACAAGGATAGGGTATAGAGAGGTTGCAATTACCGTGTTATGTAGCATGTGACAACAGGGAGGTGCTGATGGATCACAGGTCCAAATCCTAGTAATGTGGTTCCCTTGGCCGCGTCAGGTAACGGATCCTCCTGCCAGTAGAAAACTAAACTAAAAATGAGGAGCTGCCTCTTATCTTCTAGGCTGCTCCCTCCTACACTCTGTGCCCACCCCTGGGCTGGGTTGCCTTCCTCCTCCCATATATGAGAGTATGATTTTCCAGGCAGAACCAAGGATGGCCCATAACTTTCCGCCCAAAGCTCTGAATGGAACAGCAGCAGTGCCACTGGATTCTGCTGGATTTTATCTGCGCAGGGAGACTAAATATCCCTACCGTATGTAATTCCTGGTAGCTATTCTTCATAACTCCATAATTCAGGGGTCTACAGGTGGCTGCCAGACACGGGTGTGTGGGGGGAAGGAATGCAGGTTCCGAGAATGTGCTCGCCTAGACTCAAAGATATTGCATTCTGTTATAGGTCATTTACCAGATTCAATACCTCAGAGTCTTGCTGTGACCTGTGTTGCTTGGCTAGACAAAGGAATAAAGTTTGGCTGTAGCTGCACTAAAACTCACACCCTTGTGCTAATTACTAGTCACTAAGCTTCAAAGAGCTTGTTCCTGGAGTTTAATTAAAGAAAAACAATGATCTTGTGGAATCCCAAGGGTGGGGGGCACATTCCAGATGGGACATCTCCGTCGTCCCTCACAATATATATATATATAAAACAACCCGGAATATGGGTCTTTTGAGTTGCCTTGTAGCCCAACAAAGGGGAAAACTTACTAAATAAACTTACTGAGATCTTTTAATTCTTCATAACGGAAGCTGATTATAAGGGGTTACTCAGATGGCATTTAGTTCTGGTATGATTTCAGAAGGTATATCCTGGTGTTATTTAAGTGTTTCATGGCCTGTGTGTGAGATATGTCATGCACTTATGGTGTGAGTGTGTAACGATAAGGAGGTTCTAGATTAGAGTTCATAATTTTATAAATTCCAGAACTTCAGTCAGTTTTGACAAAATTCACCAAATATTAAACAATATTTGCTTGAATTCAAGGCCTAAACGACTTACTTTCAACAATCTTTGCATAAATCAATAGTACTGGCAAACATAAAAACTTTCTAAATGGGTCTTTTCAGAGGAATGTGTTTCCTTCCCCACTTATTAGCCACTTCTCCCACTTCCCTTGCCTCCTGATCTTGTCATCCACTCCGAAAAGACCTTGCTCAGACTATACAGACTGCCAGAAAGAATGAGTTGAGCTTTCTAACAAGTCTTTTACTTTACACCAAAGCTTGACTCTCATCCAGACATCTATTCACAGCTATATAATCTTCTCCTTGCTGCTACTGCTTCTCTCTGTGTGATAAAAAGGAATAAAGATTAGGAATCCATCATCTTTTTATGCTGTGCTATATATGAGAGACATATATGGTATATGATCATACCATGTTCCTGCAAGGTCAAACACAGCCATTACACAGTGCACAGCAGGGGCACATTTTAGGATTATCTCAGCACAATGAATTTTATTCAAGGGACAACCCCGTTAAGTGCTTAGATTAAGCCTTTTCCTCCCTTTCTCTCATCCATTGTGCCTAAGTTTTCAAATTTGACATTGATTTGTCAATTGTAATGTTTTACTATTGGATACAATTTACAATTTCAATATAAATGTACTGTTTCCCAATGGAAAATCTCATTTTCTTGCACCTTTGTGTAATGCTAATGGCTATGAATGTGATGTCCTATCAAATATGACTATTTCTAAAGGACCACATAAATTATTGTATTCAATGGACCCTGAGTACAGTAATTTTGCAGTGTAAGTCTGGTAAGAGGAATAAGCCCTCTAATTACCCTTTTATCTGGCTGTCCTGCTCTTCTGTGGATTTATTCAGTTTATTACAATATGTTGGTTGATAGCTATTTATTCAGTTCCAGTTATTGAGGCCAAACAACATATGATAATTCCCATTATTAATACAATGAGTTACATAACATGTGTTTAGGGCAGCTAATTTTCTTTTATCCAGTGCCCATGATTATTGTAATTCATATCATGAGTAAATCATCTTCCTTCCGTGACATAGCTGAGGCTCAGCTCTGGATGGCCTTTCTTTCCTTTAATCGCTATGTCATGATTGTTTACAGCATCTCCACCTTTGACTCCTTCCCAGCAAATGTTTCCTTGTGGCGGTGGCTGCTGCCAAAGTGCTAATCCATTCCCTCATCTGGCATCACTTACGGCATCCTGCTGTAGACTCACAACACTCAGACACATCTGTGCCCATTCAAATCTATATTCACTTGCCGGAGCCGTACGCCTAATTTGCTCTCGTTGATATTCCACTTATTAAATTGCTTTAACGTTACAGGTTTATTCACAATCAAATCTGTATTTTCTGCTGACATTTCTTAAAGGAGCAGTGAGACAAGAAATTAATGATACAGGTACAGAGTTGGACTGATCCATCAGAGAACCGGAGAATCCTCCGGTGGGCCCTGGCTTTTTTTTCAGGAGGGTTCATAGTGCAAACCTTGAGTGGGGGAGAAAGGTGGGCCCTCAGAATCAAATCCTCTGGTGGGCCCAATGTTCTTCAGTCTGACACTGTACAGGTACATACATTCACACTGTTAGTCAGTCTTTGGGAATTCCTGCATGTGTCTACAGCAAGCAGGTCTGCAGAAATCCTACAATGTAGGATTCATTTCTTAACTGCTAAATTATTGGCTGTGAAATTTCAGCGGCAGGACATAGTCAAAGGTGGCTTTTAATATTTGTGTAAGATCGCAGACAGGGCAGGCACCTGTAACAATCCGTCCTCTTACAACCAGGCACAGGGTAGCAAGGAAGAAAAGAGGGGCATAAAAGATTTATTTTTAAATCTCTTTCTAAGGCTAGGTTCACATTAACGTTTGCGTGCGCAGCGTATCGTCTGCATGCGCAAACGCATGTCCAAACGCATGTTTACGCATGTTTTATCCGCATCAGCTTACACATGATGGCAAAAAACCGCTGCGTTTGCATGCGTTTTTTGCATGCGTTTGCGTTTTTTCATCACATGCGTTCGGAGAATTTCCTAGACAAAAGACCCATCCAATGGGCATGTCTCATTTCCGGGACATGATTATGTGAAAAACGCATGCATACGCATGCGTTGCCATAGACAGTAATGCGTTTATTTGACGCACTCATCCGCATGCGCATGAATGCGCATATTTGACAGATTTTTGCCACTTAAAAAAATCCAACATGATGCGTTTGCCGGACCCCGCCGCACACCAAAAAACAACGCATGTGTACGCTGACGCTTTCAAACTAATGCAAACGCATGCCCCTGCATACACCATGTTAAAGATAGGGAAACATGGCGCATACGGATTGCTGCGGATGAAACGCTGGGCAAACAGACGCAAATTATTATTATTATTTATATAGCACCATTGATTTCATGGTGCTGTACATAAGAAGGGGTTACATACAAATTACAGATATCACTTACGGTAAACAAACTTACAATGACAGACTCATACAGAGGGGAGAGGACCCTGCCCTTTCGGGCTTACATGCTACAGGATGGTGGGGCAGGAGACAGTAGGTTGGGGGGTTGCAGCAGTTCCAGTGTTGGTTGAGGTGATATCTCCAGTAGTGGTGAGGAGGTAGTGGGGTCATTGCAGGCTGTAGGTTTTCTTGAAGAGGTGGGTTTTCAGGTTCCGTCTGAAGGATTTGAATGTGGTTGATAGTCGGACATGTTGGGGCAAAGAATTCCAGAGGATGGGGGCTATTCGGGAGAAGTCTTGGAGGCGGTTGGGTGAGGAGCGAATAAGTGTGGAGGAGAGAAGGAGATCTTGGGAGGATCGGAGATTAGGTGAGGGAAGGTATCGGAAGATTAGTTCAGAGACATATGGGGGAGACAGGTTATAGATGGCCTTGTAGGTCAGTATTAGTCATTTGAACTGGTTACACTGAGGGAATGGAAGCCAGTGAAGAGATTTGCAGAGGGGAGAAGCGGAAGAGTAGCGAGGAGAGAGATGGACTAGTCGGGCAACAGAGTTAAGGATGGACTGGAGAGGTGCAAGGATGTTAGCAGGGAGTCCACTGAAAATGATGTTGCAGTAATCGAGGCAGGAGATGATGATGGCGTGCACAAGCATTTTAGTAGATTGAAGGTTGAGGAAAGGACGGATTCTGGAAATATTTTTGAGCTGGAGGCAACAGGAGGTAGAAAGAGCTTGGATGTGCGGTTTGAAGGACAGGGTAGAGTCAAGGGTTACTCTGAGGCAGCGGACTTCCGGTACTGGGGAAAGTGTGATGTCATTAATTGTGATAGATAGGTCAGGTAAGGAAGATCTGTGAGATGGAGGAAAGATGATGAGTTTGGATTTGTCCACATTGAGCTTGAGGAAGCGAGAGGAGAAGAAGGAGGATATGGCTGATAGACACTCTGGGATTCTGGACAGCAGAGAGGTGACGTCTGGGCCAGAGAGGTAGATCTGAGTGTCGTCAGCATAAAGGTGGTACTGGAATCCATCAGACTTTCTGAGCTGACCCAGGCCAAGGGTATAAATTGAGAAGAGTAGGGGTCCTAGAACAGAGCCTTGGGGGACTCCAACAGAGAGAGGGTGGGATGAGGAGGTAGTGTGGGAGTGGGAGATGCTGAATGTGCGGTTTGAGAGGTATGAGGAGATCCAGGACAGGGTGAGGTCTTTGATGCCAAATGAGGAGAGGATCTGTAGTAGGAGGCAGTGGTCAACTGTGGCGAAAGCAGAGAACAAGTCTAGAAGCAGAAGTAGAGTATTGTCTGTTTGCTTTGGCTGTAAGTAGGTCGTTAGTAATTTTGGTCAGGGATGTCTCAGTGGAGTGATGGGGGCGGAAACCAGATTGTAGATTGTCAAAAAGCAAGTTAGATGAGAGGTGGGAGGAAAGTTCAGCGTGGACGTGCAGCTCCAGGAGTTTGGAAGCGAATGGGAGCAGTGATATTGGGTGATAGCTGGATACAGCTGTTGGGTCGAGGGCTGGCTTTTTAAGGATAGGCGTGATTGTGGCATGTTTAAAAGCAGAAGGGAATGTACCGGATGTTAGTGATAGGTTGAAGAGGTGGGTTAGGGATGGGATAAGTGTGGTGGTGAGGTTGGGGAGGAGGTGGGATGGGATGGGGTCAAGTGCACAGGTTGTGAGGTGCGACTTGGAAAAGAGGCGATTAAGCTCCCCATCTTCAGTGATGTTGGAGAGGGAGGTTATGGTGTTTGTGCATTGGTCTGGTATACAAAGGGGTTGTGGTGGTTGAACAATGAAGACTTGCCTTGTTTGGTCGATCTTATTTTGGAAGTGTGTGGCAAAGTACTCAGCAGAGATGAGGGAGGTTGGAGGGGGCAGTGGTGGGCGGAGGAGGGAGTTGAAAGTTTTTAATAACTGTTTGGGATTGTAGGATAGGGAAGATATGAGGGTTGTGAAGTAGGCCTGTTTAGCAGATGTGAGGGCAGATTTGAAAGCGAGTATTGCCTGTTTGAATGCATTGAAGTCGTCTTGCAAATTTGTTTTTTCCAACACCGCTCTGCAGCCCTGGACACTTGCCGGAGCTTTTTAGTGGTGTTATTGTGCCAGGGTTGTCTGTTGGTACGTCGCATTCTGCCATGAATAAGAGGGGCGACCGTGTCAATAGCTGATACGAGAGTGGCATTGTAGAAAGCAGTGGAACTGTCTGTGTCTTGAAGTGAGGATATGGATGCCAGTGGTAGAAGAGAGTCAGAGAGCACTTGGGTGTCTAGGTGTGCAAGGTTTCTGCGGAGGTGCGCATGTTGCTGGACATGGGTGCCAGAAGAGGAGGACAGGGATGAGAACGTGAGTAGATGGTGGTCAGATAGAGGGAGAGGGGAGGTGGTGAAGTTAGAAAGAGAGCAGAGGCGGGTGAAGACCAGGTCTATTGTATGTCCATCTGTGTGGGTGGCTGAGGAGGACCACTGAGTAAGTCCAAAGGATGAAGTAAGGGACAGGAGTTTGGAGGCTGCTGACTGAAGGGTATCAGTGGGGATGTTGAAGCCACCCATGATGATAGTGGGGATGTCAGTTGAAAGAAAGTGAAGAAGCCAGGTAGAGAATTGGTCAATGAATGCAGTGGTCGGGCCTGGAGGTCGGTATATGACGACCACTTGGAGGTTGGAGGGAGAGTAGATGCAGACAGAGTGGACTTCAAAAGAGGGGAGGATTAGGGAGGGAAGAGGTGGGATTGGGTTGAAGGTGTAGTTGAAAGAAAGGAGAAGGCCCACTCCTCCACCATGTCTGTTGCTAGGGCGAGGAGGGTAGGTGAAGTGGAAGCCGCCACAACACAGCGCGGCAGGGGAGGCGGTGTCAGAGGGTGTCAGCCAGGTTTCTGTGAGGCCGAGGAAGGCAAGATTGCGAGAGAGAAAGAGGTCATGAATCACATGAAGCTTATTGCAGATGGAGCGAGCATTCCAAAGTGCTCCAGAGAGAGGGAGCAGGGGGTTGGGTGTCATTGGCACGGGTTTTAAGTTGGAAAGATTGCGGTAGTTTTTATTAGATTGGGAGAGGTAGGAAGGGGTAGTAATAGGGGTAATGAGCTGTGGGGGTCCAGGATTGGGAGATATGTCGCCAGCAGTGAAGAGAAACAGAAAAAGTGAGAGCAGGTGGGAGGAGAGTGGGCAGCTTGTTTTAGATTTCATTTGGACAGATTTGTGGTTGAGGAGCAGTTCAGCAGAGGAGGTCAGGTGGGGAGGAAAGAGGGAAGGGGAGATGATTATTTGGTTAGAGGGTGCTGGGGTTTGGGGATAGCGAAGGAGAGTGAGGATTAAAGGAGCAAACACTGTGAGGGCATATGTAAACATGATGAAGGAGTAGGATGGTGAATAGAAAAGCTAGATACAAGTAATAAGAAGTGCTTACTCAACAGACATACCCAAAAGAGACAGGTACATAGTGTGGGGTCCTAACTCCTGCCGTGACTAACTGCCATTGTAATAACTGCAACTTCACGATACTTTTGCTGCAGTGATACATATGTGAAACCAGTCTAAGTTTTAATTGTAGTGTGGGGCAAAATTAGTTGGAAGGAAGAAAGGATTTGTAACAAGGGATGAAGATTTTATAAAAGATAAAGTAGGATGCTATGCCTCTAAATATAATAGGGTGTAAGGTACTTGGCATATACAGGTGTCAACATAAATACTGTTATCACACAAAGGCAACAAGCTTGATGGTTGCAGACTGTTAGGCGTCCGATTCCTGCAGCTGCACAGCAGTAATCCAGAGCCATACATCCAGTGGTCTCCCATTCCTCTCCGACCGCTCAGGGACCTGCACAGCAATAGCGGCGATCCAGGCGCCCTGCTCAGACCAACTCTCTGGATCTGGATGTTGCTGCCACCTCTGGACCAGCAATGGTAGCGCAGTCTGCATTGCAGGAAACCACTCCAGAGGCTAAGTCCTCTCGCCGTGCTACTGGGCATGCCCACGAGACGATCTCCCAGTGGAGATCGGGGGTCACGTGTTCAGGTCCTTGTCCTGATCCGACTGGCCCATCTCAGAGGTCTGGAAGGTCCCGGAAGCGCATGGCTATAAAAGGCCCGCATGGCCGTTCGGCCATGCGCTAGTATAGGCTATACTTGCTAGATGTGTGAATGGTGACGGATGTATGATTATGGTGACTGACTCACTTGAAACCCCTTCCCTCTGATATTACGCATGTGGATAGGGAACTAGCGTTATAGTCAGCGCCAGTCAGTGGCAAGCCATACGCCACAGTGCATACCGCACCGCTATACTAGCGTCCGACAATGTGATGCCTCACGGCACTGACGTACAGCGGCAGTAGTTACCGCCGCGCTGCAGTTAGCAGCACTTACTGGCGTCCACGGTAGCGACACCGCACGCACGGTAGGTCAGGACGGACACCGACCTCGGCCTTGGGCCGTGTCCTGTGACCGTATACCGTGTGTGCACGCCAGCTGAGACCTGTGAAGCTAACAGGCTCGGCGTTTATGCTTTATTGGTACTAAAGCGCCTCTGTGAGTTTAACAGAGTCCGCTCTGCGCACCTCGGGTGACGTTTAACCAGAGCGCAGTATACCGCCATATAGGTAGTCTGCCATTACTTAGCAGCGGTTGTTACACCTACTGCACGGTGGACCCCGGGCGGCGAACGCACTTCCTATCATTTATATTTAGTGCGTTCCGCCATCCCTAAGACAGACAGTCTCTTCCAACAGTCTTACATGGGGTAATAGGTTGACAAGTGCAAAAATGAAACAAATGGTTCAGACAATAGGGAGAAACCAGAGAAGATGTGGTGACACTTGGAGCAGTTCACAGAAACTCTTACCAATTTGTCATTACTTTCATCAGTGACATCTCCATCATTCTGCAGTATTCACATTTGTCATCATTGTAGCAGCTCAGCTCACACTCTTTGTGCTTGCAACACTCCCTTTCCCGGTTATCTGAATGATGCAATTTATTGTATTAACTGAATTGGTCATCTTGTACTATCTTGCAGCATACACTTCACCATGTCAAAGTCTCTGGCACAAGTACGAGTCTCTGAGAAGACTCTAGCACAAGTGCGAGTCTTTGAGAAGACTCAGGCACAAGTACAAATCTCTGATAAGCCTCTGGCACACAAGTACGAGTCTCTGACAAGCCTCTGGCACAAGTATGAGTGTGGCGCCCCTGAGGGTTCAGTTGCCACAGAGGTACGGCACCTCCTCCTGAGGTGTGGCACCCCACCATCCAGGTAAGTTGGAGGCTCCTGACCACGCTCCAACACCTGCACCCATCATCACAAAGTAGTGAAGCAAAGCCACATTGCTGCTCCTTGCTTGGAGTGTAGCAGAGCACCTTTGGTGGCTCCCTGCTTGGAACACAAAATGTGCTGGGAGGTGGGTGGAGTTAGTTTTACATTACAAGGAGAGGGAAGGGTTTAGGATGATAGGTCAGTTGGTTAGAGAGATGGAGAGGAGGAGATCCCCGGAGAGAGGGATGGAAGGATGGTGGTGCTGCAGCGGATCTCAGAGACCTGGGTCTGCTGGCACTGGAGAGGAAGAGAAAGAGCAACGTAGACTGAAAGCCTGATTCTCCATAGAAGGAAAGATTAGCACGGAACTTGAGGAGTAAGAGAGAACAGAGGACGTGGGTTAGAAGAGCACCCTTCCTAGAAGTTCTAAGCGCAAGGCCGGGGCCTGGTCCCCGAGGTTGTATGGATACTAATGGTCCTGCAGCAGACACCGGAGGAATAGAAGTAGAGACCACTTTATTCCCACACAAGACTTGGAGGCACAACAGCAACTGGATAGTGAGCCGGGACTTAGTAGCAAGGAGTCCCCGGAGCA
This sequence comes from Dendrobates tinctorius, assembly GCF_039654945.1. Taxonomy (NCBI): domain Eukaryota; kingdom Metazoa; phylum Chordata; class Amphibia; order Anura; family Dendrobatidae; genus Dendrobates; species Dendrobates tinctorius. Next base: position 8,296,866 of record NW_027361937.1, on the reverse strand, counting down.
GGCTACAGCTGTCTGCCGTACAAGTAGAGTTCATAGGAACATCAGTCAGGAGCAGCGTCGGACTGGAACACCTTGGGCCCACCAGAGAAAATCATTCTTGGGGCCCACTATGTAGCTGCATAGAGTTAAATACCAGACCACCAATTGTGCGGTAAAACACGCTAATATCCGGGTATAATATAAGGTTGTACATGTCTTAATTATGTAGCAGGAGTTGAGGTAGCCCCTTCATAGAATATAAAGCAGCCCCCTCATAGAATATAATGTAGCCCCCTCATAGAATATAATGCAGCCATCTCATAGAATATAATACTGCCCCCCTCATAGGGTATAATGCACCCCCTCATAGGGTATAATGCACCCCCTCATAGGGTATAATACTGCCCCCCTCATAGGGTATAATACTGCCCCCCTCATAGGGAATAATGCACCCCCTCATAGGGTATAATACTGCCCCCCTCATAGGGTATAATACTGCCCCCCTCATAGGGTATAATACTGCCCCCCTCATAGGGTATAATGCACCCCCTCATAGGGTATAATGCACCCCCTCATAGGGTATAATACTGCCCCCCTCATAGGGTATAATACTGCCCCCCTCATAGGGAATAATGCACCCCCTCATAGGGAATAATGCACCCCCTCATAGGGTATAATGCTGCCCCCTCATAGGGTATAATACTGCCCCCCTCATAGGGTATAATACTGCCCTCCTCATAGGGAATAATGCACCCCGTCATAGGGAATAATGCTGCCCTCCTCATAGGGTATAATGCTGCCTCCTCATAGGGTATAATGCTGCCTCCTCATAGGGTATAATGCTGCCTCCTCATAGGGTATAATGCTGCCCCCTCATAGGGTATAATACTGCCCCCCTCATGGGGTATAATGCTATATATAGAGTTAGATAGATATAGATAGAAAGATAGATGTAGAAATAGATAGATATAGAGATAGATAGTAGATAATGGATAGAAAGTAGATAATGGATAGATATAGATAGAAAGATTCATAGAGATAGATAGAGATAGATAGATATAAAGATAGATATAGAAAGAAATATAGATAGATAGATCGATAGGTAGATAGATATAGCGATAGATAGAAAATAGATAATGGATAGATAGATAGATAGATAGATAGATAGATATAGAGATAGATAGCTATAGATAGAAATATATAGATAGAGATAGATAATAGATAGAGATAGATAATAGATAGAGATAGATAATAGATAGAGATATACAGATATAATAATAATAATAATAATAATAATAATAATATAGACATATATAGATAGATATAGAGATAAATATATATAGATAGATGGCTATAAATAAAAATAGATATAGAGATATATATAGAGATAGATAGATATAGAGATAATAGATATAGAGATAGATAGATAGATAGATAGATATAGAGATAGATATAGAGACAGATAGATATAGAAAGATAGATATAGAGATAGATATAGAGATAATAGCTAGATATAGAGATATGTATAGAGATAGATAGATATAGCGTTAGAAAGATAGATAGATATAGAGAGAGATATAGAGATAGATAGAGATAGCTAGATAGATAGATGGATAGATAGATATAGATAATAGAGATAATAGATAGATATAATAGATAGATATAGAGATAGATATAGAGATAGATGGATAGATCAATAGGTAGATAGATAAAGAGAGATAGAGATAGATAGATAATGAGATATAGAGATATAGTGTTAGATAGAAAGATAGATATAGAGATAGATAGATATAGAGATAGATATGGATATAGAGATAACAGATAGATATAGAGATAGATAGATATAGAGATAGATAGATAGATAGATAGATAGATATAGAGATAGATAGATAGATATAGAGATAGATAGATAGATATAGAGAGATAGATAGATATAGAGATAATATATAGATAGCTATAGAGAGAGAGATATAGAGATAGATATAGAGAGAAACAGATATAGATATAGAGATAGATATAGAGATAGATAGGTAGATATAGAGATAATAGATAGATATAGAGATAGATATATAGATATAGATATAAAGATAGATAGAGATAGAGAGAGCGGTAGATAGAGAGATAGATATAGAGAGAGATAGATACAGAGATCGATAAATAGATAGATAGATATAGATATAGATAATAGTTAGAGATAGATAGATAATAAATATAGAGATAACAGATAGATATAGAGAGAGTAAGATAGAAAGATATAGAGATAGGTAGATATAGATAATAGAGATAGCTAGATAGATAGACATAATAGATAGATATAGATATAGATAGATATAGAGATAGATAGAAAGATAGATATAGAGATAGATGTAGAGATAGAAAGATAGATATAGAGATAGAGCGATAGATAGATAGAGATAGATATAGATAATAGATAGAGATAGAAAGATAGATAGATATAAGAGAGATAGAGAGAGAGATATATAGAGATAGATAGATAGATAGATAGAGAGAGACAGCTAGAGAAAGCGAGAGAGATATAAAAAAAAAAAAAAAACCACGATACTCACCTCTCCTCCTCGCTCCCACGCTGATCCCGGCTTCAGTGTCAGGAGCTGCCCCCTCTGCCAGACACACAGCGGGTGCGCGATGTAGTGACGTCATCGCCCACTGGCTGTGAGCCAGGAGCAGAGAGGACTGAGGGCGGCGCCGGCCCTGATGCAGAGCGGCTTACTGGGCTGGGGGCGGGGCCTCTGGGGGTGGAGACCTGAAATGATATTCACTGCTTCGCAGTGAATATTCATTTCTCTTTAGCAGCGGGGAATAGGGGCTCCTGCCTCCTGACACCCACTGCTGCTCCGCTGGCAGGGGCCCCCATAGCAGCTGCATGGTGTGCGACACACCACTGGTTGGGGGCCCCTGGAGCAGCGGGGGCCCTAGGCAACTGCTGGCCCTGTATGCCAGCAGGTGCCAGGGCCCACCAGATGCCAGGGCCCACCGGAGAATCCACCGGTTCTCCGGTGGGCCAGTCCGACGCTGGTCAGGAGGAACTCCAGTGTAACTCAGTTCTGGGAGTACTTCACTCAAAGGCGCTATAGAGGAGACGGTAAGAAAGGCACATGTTGGCGGAGTGTTGGAAGGGAGCATTCCATCTTGCTTGGAGGTTGACTGGGCCCCTGACCCGGAGGACACCACACGGAGGCAATCACCTGTACGTACTACAGACTGTGAGTAAAGCTTTGGAATTACAAGCCCTTGTGTCCTCCATTCATTCCGGCGCCAACATCCTCAACACTGCTACATTTCTGCACCATCCACGTCTCCACGTTATCATCCCCTTTACACTGACCTGGGACTACAGCTCCACCTGTGGGGAGCTTAAACATCTTGGCTGCACCACACCACCAGTCCCAGAGGATCTGCAGGCAGCGTCGGCTTAACATTTTAATTGCTGAACACCACAGGTGGCGTCACAAACTATTCATTTCAACTACTTTTCACCATTCAATCTCCCCTATTAATTGGGCACCCAGGGCCACGGACCGGGTCACTGCTGCCGTGACACATCCCGCCGATACTGGCCCGGTATCGAGTACCCCACAGCCCTGGGAGGGCAACCCATGAGTCTCTGAGAAGACTCAGGTACAAGGATGAGTCTCTGAGAAGCCTCTAGCACAAATACAAATCTCTGAGACGCCTCTGGCACACAAGTACGAGTCTCTGAGAAGCCTCTGGCACAAATACAAGTCTCTGAGAAGACTCAGGCACAAGTACAAGTCTCTGAGAAGCCTTTTGCACAAGTACAAGTCTCTGAGACGCCTCTGGCACACAAGTACGAGTCTCTGAGAAGACTCTGGTACAAGTATGAGCCTCTGAGAAGACTCAGGCATAAGTATGAGTCTCTGTGAAGCCTCAGGCACAAATACGAGTCTGTGAGAAGCCTCAGGCACAAGGATGAGTCTCTGAGAAGACTGAGGCACAAGTGCAAGTCTCTGAGAAGCCTCAGGCACAAATACGAGTCTGTGAGAAGCCTCAGGCACAAATAAGAGTCTCTGAGAAGCCTCTGGCATGGCACTCCTCTTCATACTCAGGTATTAGTTTCCATACTACTCTGCTGTAACTTTCTCCTTGCCTCTCTTACATGGCTGTCTTCATGGCAAATGCACCTTTAACAAATCGGAATAAGTCTCACTGCTTCCCCCTGCTGTGGAAAACTTCTCCCTTACATTGGTGACACTCTTGACCTGGTCGGATGGCCTCCTTCACCTGGGATAAGTTTTACTTGACTGCAGCTCAGACCAGAGCTTTGTTTCTCCTCTGTGGCTCCATTTAGGGCTCAAAGTAGTACACTTTAATTGCAAGTGGAATCACTCTCACAGTTAGCTAACCTTTGCACAGGTATTGGCCACTCTCAGATTGTGCCCTGTGATCTCGACCCCTACTGGAAAGTCCTTTCCTTCTATGATCTTTGAGATTCATAAGCACAAAAGCCAGATTGACCCCATGTTGACCTATGAGTCAAAGATTTTACCTTTGGCTTAGTGGAAGTCTGACTTTTAGAAAACAGTGCATAACCCTTGACCACGAATGATGGGATCTTTAGAGTCTTGACCCACTACTTAGCCACATTTGGGTCATAGTCTCCCTGCTCACTTTATCGAAGACTTCATCACTTAGTTACATCTTTCTATGAAGCCCAAGGTCTGGCAGTAGCAAATCTGTTGGACATCTGAAGCATCGCAAAGATAATAGTTACTTGAGTCACACATTCACATAGCATTCTTGTAACATACATAAATATGACAACTAAATATACCCATTTCCAGAAAAGTTTGGACTAAAATGCAAATTAAACAAGAAGGCAATGATTTGGAAATCGCTTGTAGTCATATACTCAGCACAGTATATTACCGCATACCATTATATAAGCCAACAACCTATATAGCATATACGGATATTCATGAAAGACAATGAAAACCTACTCGACAAATGAATAAACCAAATTAAATTGAAGTCCAAATTATAAAGACTTAAAAAATGTTTTATTAATTACACAAAAACCAGACAAAAAGGACATAATACAATACCATAAAATGTCATAATACATGAAGGTAGTTACTTAGTAGACACATAAGCCATAAATAAATATAGTGATCATAAAAATTCCATCCGCAACAAAGTGCATATAATAAGCAGGTAAAGAGTATAAAAACTCAAATAAAGTGCATAGGAAATGTAATAAGATCAAAGATACCCGTGATCAATGGCTACATGCGTCTCCAGCTCCCTCCAACGTACGTTTCGCCTACCGTGGCTTTCTCAAGGAGTAAGCCACTGTAGGCGAAACGTACGTTGGAGGGAGCTGGAGACGCATGTAGCCATTGATCACGGGTATCTTTGATCTTATTACATTTCCTATGCACTTTATTTGAGTTTTTATACTCTTTACCTGCTTATTATATGCACTTTGTTGCGGATGGAATTTTTATGATCACTATATTTATTTATGGCTTATGTGTCTACTAAGTAACTACCTTCATGTATTATGACATTTTATGGTATTGTGTTATGTCCTTTTTGTCTGGTTTTTGTGTAATTAATAAAACATTTTTTAAGTCTTTATAATTTGGACTTCAATTTAATTTGGTTTATTCATTTGTCGAGTAGGTTCGCATACCATTATATGATAGAACATCCTAAGGCACTCATGTCAAACCTATGGTACGCGTGCCAGAGAGGGTACGCAGAGCCCTCTCAGCTGGCACGGAGCATCGCCTCATCCTTGTTCCAGAGCTGCAGCTTCCTTCCTCACACATTGAGCGGCGTGGCCGTGGCTGGATCATCATTCAGCTCCGTGGCCGCTGTGCCAGTGAGAGGAAGGAAGCTGCCAGTGCGCGGAGAGGTGAGTGTGGCCGCTGTGCCACTGAAGCTGGTGTGTGTGCCAGTGAAGCTGCTGTGGTGTGTGGGTGTGTATGTGTGGGTCAATGATGGGGAGAGGGCCAATGATGGGAGTGATGGGGAGAGGGCCAACGATGGCAGTGATGGGGAGACGGCCAATGATGGGAGTGATGGGGAGAGGGCCAATGATGGGAGTGATGGGGAGAAGGCCAATGGTGGGAATGATGGGGAGAGGGCCAGTGATGGGGAGAGGGCCAATGAGGGGGAGAGGGCCAATGAGGGGGAGAGGGCCAATGATGGGAGTGATGGGGAGAGGGCCAATGATGGGAGTGATGGGGAGAGGGCCAATGATGGCGGTGATGGGGAGAGGGCCAATGATGGGAGTGATGGGGAGAGGGCCAATTATGGGAGTGATGGGGAGAGGGCCAATGACGGCGGTGATGGGGAGAGGGCCAATGATGGAAGTGATGGGGAGAGGGCCAATGATGGGAGTGATGGGGAGAAGGCCAATGATGGGAGTGATGGGAAGAGGGCCAGTGATGGGGAGAGGGCCAATGAGGGGGAGAGGGCCAATGATGGGAAGAGGGCAAATGATGGGAGTGATGGGGAGAGGGCCAATAATGGTGGTGATGGGGAGAGGGTCAATGATGGGAGTGATGGGGAGGGCCAATGATGGGAGTGATGGGGAGAGGGCCAATGATGGCAATGATGGGGAGAGGGCCAATGATGGGAGTGATGGGGAGAGGGCCAATTATGGGAGTAATGGGGAGAGGGACAGTGATGGGGAGAGGGTCAATGAGGGGGAGAGGGCCAATGGTGGCAATGTTGGGGAGAGGGCCAATGATGGGAGTGATGGGGAGAGGGCCAATTATGGGAGTGATGGGGAGAGGGCCAATGATGGCGGTGATGGGGAGAGGGACAATGATGGGAGTGATGGGAAGAGGGCCAATGATGGGAGTGATAGGGAGAAGGCCAATGATGGCGGTGAAGGGGAGAGGGCCAATGAAAGGAGTGATGGGAGAGGGTCAATGATGGGAGTGATGGGGAGAAGGCCAATGATGGGAGAGATGGGGAGAGGGCCAGTGATGGGAAGAGGGCCAATGAGGGGGAGAGGGCCAATGATGGGGAGAGGGCCAATGAGGGGAGTGATGGGGAGAGGGCCAATGATGGCGGTGATGGGGAGAGGGCCAATGATGAGAATGATGGAGAGATGGCCAATGATGGGAGTGATGGGGAGAGGGCCAATCATGGCGGTGATGGGGAGAGGGCCAATGATGGGAGTGGGGGAGAGGGCCAATGATGGCGGTGTGATAGGGAGAGGGCCAATGATGAGAGTGATGGGGAGAGGGCCAATGATGGGAGTGATGGGGAGAGGGCTAATGATGGGAGTGATGGAGAGAGGGCCAATGATGGTAGTGATGGGGAAAGGGCCAATGATGGGAATGATGGGGAGAGGGCCAATGATGGGAGTGATGGGGAGAGGGCCAATGATGGGATTGATGGGGAGAAGGCCAATGATGGGAGTGATGGGGAGAAGGCCAATGATGGGAGTGATGGAGAGAGGGCCAATGATGGGAGTGATGGGGAGAGGGCCAATGATGGGAGTGATGTGAAGAAGGCCAATGGAGTGATGGGAAGAAGGCCAATGATGGGCATGATGGGGAGAGGGCCAATGATGGGAGTGATGAGGAGGAGGAAATGATGGAGGTGGTGGATTGGGCAATTTCTACATTTCTGCATGAATGGGATCCGTGATGGGGCATATTTCTACATGAAGGGATCATGATGGGGCATATTTCTGCATGAAGGGGATCATGATGGGGCATATTACTGCATGAAGGGGATCACGATGGGGCATATTACTGCATGAAGGTGATCATGATGGGGCATTTCTACATGAAGGGGATCATGATGGGGCATTTGGCACGTGTTGGCACTTCGTCATAAATAATTGGGTTTTAGGTTGCAGTTTGGGCACTCAGTCTCAGGAAGGTTCGCCATCACTGTCCTAAGGCATATACAGTACATAGAAATGATATCACTTTGCTGTCCAGGTTGTACTTCTACTGGAATAGAGACAATGGTAACCCATAGCAATCTTTATAGGACATGACACTCCAAAACAAAACAGTGATGTCCATGTCCTTTTAGGATTCTTAGTAAGAGGATGGTGGATCATTTTTCATCCCTGTTACAGATTAAAGAAGAAATTCCTTGGATATTGTTTATCTTTTGTGGATTTTCTACTTTAGTGTTCCTTTATAGGAAGCTGTAAGGTTCACATTATATTAAAAGGAAGCACACCTAACAAGGATATGTTTTTCTGACTATTTAGCACAGATGTAATGTACTGCAGTTTATATTGTGAAAAGAATTTGAATTGTGACTTCTCAATGTTTTTTATTTTTGTTTCCTATCAGTTCCTCATCTGTGGGGGTGCGATTGGGTGGATATCTGTCAATCCATAAAAAAATGTTGGCACCTGTACCTTCTTCACAAATTCCTCTTGAACAGGTCACCTTCATAAAAAACCTTGTTCCTTGATTTTGACATAGGTGGGTATCCCTAAATCAGAATCCCAGTTATCCTAACTTGTAAGTGCTGTGCATTTTGGTTACTGTTGCCGGGCAGCAGCAGTGGTTAGTCTCCTAGGCAACAAGCTGTAAATAAAAGTGTGTCTATGTGCACACGTGCGGAATTGCCACAGAAATTTCCTCGGCAATTCTGCAACTCCCTGCTGCGGGAAATAAGCGGGAAATCCGCATGCGGAATTCCTGCAAAAAACTAAGGTTTTGCAAGCGTAATTAGCTTGCAGAATGCTAGTGTTTTCCAAGCGATCTGTAGCATCGCTTGGAAAATTGATTGACTGGTTGGTCACACTTGTCAAACACAGTGCTTGACAAGTGTGACCAAATTTTTACTATTGATGCTGCCTAGCCAATAGATAGAAGAATATTTAGAATTGAGAGTCCTCAGTGGTTGATACCTTTTAATGGCTAACTGAAAAGATGGTAACAAATTGCAAGTTTTCGAGACTACTCAGGTCTCTTCATCAGGCTAGACTCAGATGTTGTATTAGTCTATGCCTGATGAAGAGACCTGAGTAGTCTCGAAAGCTTGCAATTTGTTACCATCTTTTCAGTTAGCCATTAAAAGGTATCAACCACTGAGGACTCTCAATTCTAAATATTCTTCCATCGTTGGTACGTAATTGTACCATTTATTTATTTATTTTTTTACCTTTCATAACATTTGCTGCTCTTAAAAGGTAACTTACTGCATGCAGATAACTTATCTGTAGAACAGGTTTGAGTAATTTACATAAAATCTATATATTTCCATTAAAAAGTAATTTGCTACTTTATGAAAAATTCCACACCTCATTAGCGGTGTCTAGAAAGCCAAACCATTGACTTACAGAACACTCTTCCTGACAGTAATACAGAAATCTGCAAAAAGCTATTTAATAATATAGCATGAAAATTCAGAACACGCATCAAGAGGATAATTATAAATCAATTTAAAAATGTTGGTTTGAACTAGGTCTTAGGTGTCTGCCAGGTTTACAGTCATTTCTGGAAAGATGCCATTTTGGGACCTTGGACCACAAGCGGTTGGCACGTGGTAAGCAGTGCAAAGCAAAAGAATAGGGAATGAAGAAATGGTTTCATTCTGTGCAAAGAAAACTCAGCAACAAACTAAAGACAGCAGCTGTTTGAAAAATGACATTTTACTCATTGTTTGAAGACTATTTTTAAAAGTGGTATGATTATACCAATGAATGGCAGATTTATTTCTGCGGAGGTTTAACAAAACATATGGAGAAGCTGGGATCTAAAAATGAACATAATTTACACGGCTCGAGTTAGATCTGCATCAAAATAGTTGTTTTTCCTATTTCTTCGCTTCTTCATAGAACTAGCTGTTTGGAAATGATATTTTAATATTATTTTGACAACCCAATACGCAAGATAATGACATAGCTAGTAATGGGATTATTCCGAAAGGTGTTCACAACTACTACTTACCGATGCCTAGTACCCTGACTTTCCAAACTGGGTCATCACATCACTCATCTCCAATACCACATGTGTATCACTCCTTGATCTTACCATTAACATAAGACCTTCAAGCCTAGAGTTTTACCAGCTTGTTCGTGTGAGAGGAGAGACCTGGGCATTAGTTTTAGAAGGCCACCATAAAGCCTAAGAGAAGATCAGCTGGAAGCTTTATCCAAGGGAGTGCTAGAACTCTAATATATCCAGGTCTAACATCCATTCAACTCTATGAGCATATTTGCATTAATTCTTCGAGAATTTCTGGCCAATGTCCATAGAAAAAGACAGCTGTGGGTATGATTTTTTTTTAGTTAGTAACTTTTGCATGTTATTGTTATTCCATAAGATATACCATAAATGTCTAATAAATGTGGAGAATAGGGGTCCCACAGATGGAGAATAAATGGAGAGGTGGCCAGTAACCATGCTGCAATGTATATGAGACTGCTGGGTCCACTGATTGGCAGTCGCAGAACATTACAGCTGAAGTCCTGTAAACGGATGCTGTGGGGAGAAGAGGAGCAGTACAGTAGAGAGGTGGCTCTGCAGTGGCGCCAGCTTCAACATATAAGTCATTCCTGTTTTGATATTTAAAACTATTACCCATTTGTCCCCCATTTTTCTATTAAATCTATGTACTCAATACAGTGTACCATTACAAAATACAATAATACAAATACATACAGTATATAAAACATTGATGTTATTAGAAGGTGTTACGGAATTGGGAAGGTGGTAGGTAATAAGTAAAAACAGGCCTAAAATAGGCTTGAATTCTGAACCGAATGAAAGACACTCTCCAGACAGAGCGCATGCGGGGGAGATGGTGATATCCAGTATCTTTATGCCAACTGCAGAGACGCTGGTTGCCATAGTGTGCATATGCACGTTACCGCTGGCGCCATCCCAACAAAGAGTGCTTCAGTACCACATAGAGGGCATCCACTTAGGAGTGTTGTATGTCAGTGTCTCTATGCTACCTACAATTGCTGTCCCATTTAATGCATATGCATGATATAGACGATGACTTACATTTGGCATTTCTATGCTACCTAGTTGTTCCCTTGACCCTCTCCTGACTCCTCGGTGGCACATTATATTACTATCCACATTAAATATTCTATTATATACCGTAACTTCAGAGTGGTTTAGATCATACTGTTTTATCTATTTGATTTTTTTTATCTATTTTATTTTTTTATCCATTAGCCAGTATTTCCAGTATTGTTATTCTGCCTCCACGCTGTGTTGCATGTATTGATATGATCTTTGCCCATCCGTGGGGGTAGCGCATTGTCCTGCTCTTTTACTTGAAAGGTTTTATCTTACGCGAGCTGTGACTACAGGACTGCCTTTGGTTTCAATTCACACCAAACCAAGATGTATGAACTCACAGACTCCGAGTCTGAAGAAAAAAAAAGCCTGCAGAAGATCAGAAGAAAGCTCTTTTAGCGAACGACAAAGATTGTCAGTGTGCTTCCTTTACAAAGGTATGAAGTATAAAATGACTACAGATCAGAACTGCGGTAACAAATGGGCATGACGAGTAGAGATGAGCGAAATTGTTCGGATTTTGTCCCCGAATCTGATTTTGACATATTCGAGCCATATTCGAACAATATTCGTGCCGAATGTTGTCTGAACATATTTGGTGATTTCTACTCTCATTGACTTTAATGACGTTCGGCTATGTTCGACAAATATTGCAAAAACAGTATTCGATTCCGATCGTATTCGGAACGGAATCTGAACAAATTCGCTCATATCTAATTACGAGCCATTTTCCCCATTTTATCAGCCAAACATATTTTATCATTTAAACAACATCCCCAAACATGAATGGGGATATAGAGGCATTGACCCAGTATTAATTAAAATCATTTTATTCAAACATGTTGAAATAATGACACCTAAACAAGGAATCCTCATAGATAAAAAAAAATGGAGGTATAGAAAAACCAGGAAAGCTATAATGTCATGAGATATATAGTTACACACATAGCAAAAAATAAATATATATGAAGATATATTATGTAACTAACAAAACAATGAAAAGTGCACCGTGCACTTTTTTTATTTTTTGAACTGATTATTATGTGGCACAATTGCACGGTGCACTTTTCATTGTTTTGTTAGTTACATAATATATGTTCATATATATTTCTTTTTTGCAATGTGTGTAACTTTATATCTCATGACATTATAGCTTTCCTGGTTTTTCTATACCTATGAGGATTCCTTGTTTAGGTGTCATAATTTCAACATGTTTGACTAAAATTATTTTAATTAATACTGTGTCAATGCCTCTATATCCCCGTTCATGTTTGGGGATGTTGTTTAAATTATTTGAATTGAGGTGGTTTTGTTACAAAAGGACTGTGTTTGGTGAAATATATTTTATAGTGAGCCTAAGTTCACATCACATTTGAGCCATACATAAAAAGGTAGACCAGTAAATAAAAGATGGAAAAAAATACCAACTGATGGTTCTGTATGATGTCTGATCTTAGCACTCATGAGAATGGAGGGCCGCTGTATGAATTGAGAAGGAGTGCACATGCCGAACCACCAGTCTGGTTTCTGGTGTGTAAGGTGTCCTAACGGTATGTGCACACATCATTTTCAGGCAGGCACGCCATGTACCCACACTGCCTAAAAAAGGGCTAAATAAATGCTAAAAAGAATAAACATATGCACAGCAATGTAAAAACAACATGCTGTGCATATGTTCATCTTTTTAGCTTCTTTTAATAGCTTCATGTTTGGGAAAACGAAAAGAGGTTAAAAGACGTGACCTGAGCCTTCTTCAGGAAGCTTCAGACTATTTCATAAATGCAAGTAAAAAAAGCCAACGGCAAAGCTGCTGCGAACATCGTCAGAACAAAATGTCAAAAAGGATGATTCAGGAAAAACACCGCCATAGTTTTCCTGAAGCATCTCCATGCAGGCGTCATGTGTCACAACACTGCATCACAGCCCTGGGGGACACCGCGGGAACGGCGCCGGCACGGGAGAGGAGTACAGGCTTTATTATTGCATTGAGGCTGAACATTTAGCTTAGAAGGGGTTGCCCTAATAGTGCACAAACCCGTTAACGCTCTATCACACGAGTGTATAGCTTGGACCAGTGCAATCGAATTAAAAAAAGGGATTGCACTTGAACCAATGTTATTCGGAAATGCAGTGCAGATCTGCACTTTTTTTTTCTCATCTGTATTCGGGGGGGGAAAAAATATTTAAAAAATCTGAAATCAGGTGGCTATGATAAAAAAAAATCGGATCCCATATGGACCATCAGAGTTGCAACCAATTTTTACAGATACATTGCAATTCTGTGACATAGGAAACTGTAAATGGTTACAGTAAAAAAATACAGGTTATATATCCAGATGACAAGTGTGAAGAAAAAATCTCACTTTTTTGGATGAAAATTGGACAAATTTTTTATATGGATGTGTGACCCCCCAGCCTTAGTCGTAGTCTAGAAATATGGGAAAACATTATACAAGACATAAAAACCAATCATGTGTGAATAACATATGACTCTATGATGACATGCTGGATAATCACAGATAAAACAATCATCCATTCCATAGTATTTAAATAGAACTGCAGGGAATAATAATCAAATTACTGGCATATTTTAATCCAATAAAATAGTATTTTGGTGCCAATAGAGTGAAACAAATCACATCAACAAGAAGACATGCTCTACTGCTTTATTCAACCAGTGACTTTTGTTGTGTCCGATGTAATGGGGCGTGTGAAAAACATTGCACCAACTCTAGAACCCATTTTACATATTTGGTTTATTAAGTTCATGTGTTTTACTCCCACAGTTTTGAAATTTATAGTATTGTATATTCCTATTTGGAAGATTTTCTGGCATACTGTGCAGATGCCATAACTAGACTGCATGCAAAGAAATAATATACGCATACAATTATCTATATCAATCTATCTATTGATTGACTTACAAAACGTGTTTGCCAATACCAAACCTCCCGGTAATCTTGAACAGCTTCTATAAAGGTACTGTCACAGTTAGCGATGCACCAGCGATCCTGACCAGCGATATGAAGCAGTCAGGATCGCTGGTACATCGCTAAGTGGTCGCTAGTGAGCTGCCACACAGGCAGATCTCACCAGCGACATCGCAGGGGTCGGGGGTCTCTACTTACCTGTCAGACGAGGCGATCCTGACGTCCTCCCGCCCGCGTCCACGCGTCGCTCGTCTCTCCACAGGAAGCCCAGCAGGAAGCTGACGACGAGAAACGGTCCAGGACGTTCTCGCGCGATCAGCGATAACCAGCGGGGGAACCGGTCGTAGGTATCAGACATAGCGATATCGCTAGCAATATCGCTATAACGTTACAAAAACCAGAGACGATATAGCGATATTGCTAGCGATATCGCTTAGTGTGACAGGCCCTTAAGATATGTATCCACTGAATACTCCTCTGCGTGAAATTCCATGTGAAGCACCATGGTTACCTTATATGTGGGACAGGCGAAGGAGAGTTCACAGTGATGCAGTCTGCAAACTGGGAAGAAAAAAAATAAATAGAGCTACAATATCATTAAAAATACTATATTTGAAAACATAAAAAAAAAATTGAACATTTTATTTTGTACAAGGAATCACATTTGATGCTCACTGGCTGCTAATACGAAACATACCCACGTATGCAGAAAATTCCTGACAAAAAAACGGACTCCTTCCCAGAAAACGTGCGTTTTTGCCACGATTGTTGCGCGTTTTTGCCGCATTTTTTTTCCGGAGCGTTCCCAGTCTCATAGAAAATAGTTATAAATGTGGATTTTTCCACGAATATAATGAGCATGCTGCGTTTCTTACCGCGATGCATTTTTTCGCAGAAAAAACGCATCAATATGCACAATAGTGCGGAAATCATTAAAATGAATGGGATGCTTCTTGTAAGCGTTTTTTAAGCGTTTTTGTCAGTAAAAACGCTTAAAACCGTGAAAAAAACGCTTACGTGTGCACACAGCCTTACGATCATCAAAACTTTGACAAAACTACTGAAAGTCATACTCCAGTGAGTATTTCAAACTTATGGCAAATAGGATATTCCAAAATTAGCAAATTCTTTCAGTGCTCCCATCAATTACTTAAAAGGGTGGTCCAAAATCCAAATACATTTTCATCCTATATCCCTATCTATTTAGTGCCATAATTTAAACTACACTGCGGAAAAAAAATATAGGGAGCACTAAAATACCATATCCTAGAAATCACTGAATGAAACATTGCAGTTGCAAATCTTTATTCATTGCATGGTGGAATGGGTTGAGAAAATAAAGCATAAAAATGATCAAAGTTAATATCCCATGGAGGTCTGGATTTGGAATGCTACTCATAATCAAAGTGAAAAATCCAAATTACAGGCTGATCCAAGGTCAGTGGAAATGCCTCAAGACAAGGAAATGATGTGTGGCCTCTACGTGCCTGTATGACCTTGCATAAACGCTCGGGAATGCTTCTGAAAAGCAGGCAGATGTTCTCCTGAGTGATCTCCTGCCAGACCTAAATTAAAGCATACGTCATGTCCTGGACAGTATGTGGTGCAAAGTGGCTTGGTGGATGGAACGAGACATGATGTTCCAGATATGCTCAATTGGAATGGGCAGGACAATCCATAGCATCAATGCCTTCATCATGCAGGAACTGCTGACAAACTTCAGCCACATGAGGCCTAGCATTGTCATGCATTGGAAGGAACCCAGGGCACAGTGCACATGCTTATGGTCTCACAATGGGTCTGAGGATCTTCTCATCCCTGTTCATAATGGCTGTCAGGGTATCTCTGGCTAGCACATGGAGGTCTGTGCAGCCTCCCCACACCATTACTGACCCACTGCCAAACCGGTCATGCTGGAGGATGTTGCAGGCAGCAGAACGTTCTTCATGGCGTCTCCAGGCTCTGTCACATGTGCTCAGTATGAACCTGCTCTCATCCATGAAGAGCACAGAGCACCAATGTTGAATCTGCTTATCTTGGTGTTCTCTAGCAAATGCCAATCACACTGCACAATGTTGAGCTGTAAGTGCAACACCCACTTGTGGATGTTGGGCCCTCATACCACCCTCATGAAGTCTGTTTTTGACAGTTTGAGCAGACACATGGATGTTAGTGGACTGAAGGAGGTAATTTTGCAGGGCTTTGGCACTGCTCCTCTTGTTCCTCTTTGCAGAAAGGAGGAGGAGGTAGCGGTCCTGCTGCTGTGTTGTTGCCCTCCTACGTCCCTCTCCACATCTCCTGGTGTACTAACCTGTCTCCTGATATCTGCCCCATGCTCTGGACACTGTGCTGACAGACACAGCTACCATTCTTGCTACAGTGCGCATTGATGTACCATCCTGAATGAGCTGCATTTCCTCAGTAACTTCTGTGGGTTGTAGATGTGGCGCCCCTGAGGCTCAGTCGCCACAGAGGTACTGCACCTCCTCCTGAGGTGTGGTACCCCACCATCCAGGTAAGTTGGAGGCTCCTGACCACGCTCCAACACCTGCATCCCACACAACGCGGTAGTTCAGCAAAGCCACATTGCGGCTCCCTGCTTGGAGTGTAGCAGAGCACCGCTGGTGGCTCCCTGCTTGGAACACGAAACGTGCTGGGAGGCGGGTGGAGTTAGAATACATAAAAGAGCGGGAGGGTTTAGGATTAAAGGTCAGTCAGTCACTCAGAGAGGAGTGAGGAGAGAAGATCCCTGGGAAAGGGATGGAGGAAGGAGGTGCTGCAGCAGATCTCAGTGACCTGGGTCTGCTGGCAGGGGAAAGGAAAGAAGGAGAAAGACATTGAACCGAAGCCTGAGCTTCCATAAGAAGGAAAGACTAGTACGGAACATAGGAATAAAAGGGAACAGAGGACGTGGGTTAGAAGAGAACCCTGTCTAGAAGTTCTAAGCGCAAGGCCAGGGCCCAGTCCCCGAGGTTGTATGGACACTAATGGTTCTACAGCAGACATCGGTGGAGTAGTGGGCTGTAAATGCACCACTCCCATCTAAGACTTGGGGGCACAACAGCAACATTGATAGTGAGCCGGGACTCAGGAGTAAGGAGTCCCCGAAGCAGGCTACAGCTGTCTGCCATACAAGGAAGGTTCATGGGAACATCTGTCAGGATGAACTCCAGTGTAACTCAGTACTAGGAGTACTTCACACTTAAAGGCACTATAAGAGGAGACGTTCAGAAAGGCACATGTTGGCGGAGTGTTGGAAGGGAGCATTCGATCTGGCCTGGAGGTTGATTGAGTCCCTGACCCGGACGACACAGCACGGAGGCAGGCACCTGTGTGTACTACAGACTGTGAGTAAAGCTTTGGAACTGCAAGCCCTGGTGTCCTCCATTCATTCGTGCGCCAACGCACCCTGTACCGCTACATCTACACCGCTTGTGCCTCTCCTCTCCCCCCTACATCTACACTGCCTTGGGGCTACAACTCCACCTGTGGGGAGCTTCACCATCTTGGCTGCAACACACCACCAGCCCCAGAGGATCTGCACGCAACGTCGGCTCAATATCTCACTTGCCGAACACCACAGGTGGCGTCACGAACTATTCATTTACATTCCACCATTTGCAATCTCCCCTTGTTACATTGGGCGCCCAGGACCACGGACCGGGTCACCGCTGCTGTGACACATCCCGCTGACACCGGCCCGGTACCGAGGACCCCACAGCCCTGGGAGGGCGACCCACAGACACCATCTCATGCTACTGTATAGTACCTCTAGGGGTGAAAGCAATGACAAAATGTAAAAGTGACCAAACAATAGCCAAAAAGCCAAATAGGATGAGAACAGAGAAATGGTCTGTGGTCACCCCAGCAGAACCACTCCTTTATAGGGGTTTTCTTGCTAGTTGTCTGTTTCATTTGCAGAACATCAGGAGAAATTGATTCACAATCAGTATTGCTTCATAACTGGACAGGTTGAGTTTACAGAACTGTGATTAACTTGGGAGTTACATTGTGTTGTTTAAGCGTTACCTTTATTTTTTAAACAGTGCATTTTCTAATATACTTGAATTAAAATTCCCTATACTTCCATAACTAGCTGCTTTTCTCTTTTCTTTTCTACTTCATTTTTAATGATGCTTTGTTTGAGAATCCCAGTGCAGGTAGGATACCCAAACAAAGCGTCATCAGTGGCAGAGGCTGCAGTCATTGCCACAGTCTCTGCCCCCACCCTGAAACAAAGCGTCATCAGTGACATTTGCTTTAGGGGCTGTGCTAGACTTTGTGTGACATGCACAATGACAGTGCACTTGGGTCGCCCTCCCAGGGCTGTGGGGTACTCGGTACCGGACCGGTATCAGCGCGATGTGTCACAGCAGCGTCTCTGACGCTGCCAATTTCTCCGCCAGAGAGTTCCACTTGTTGTCTTTGCATCAGGGCTCTGATCTCCTTCTGCAGGACTCGTTGTTCACTGGAACCAGCAGTCACAGCCACCTGTTGCAACAAGACAATAAGCTCGGAAAAACAATTTTCAATTACATTTGTACCAAGAGTCTTCATAGAATCATAGAATCGTAGAGTTGGAAGGGACCTCCTGGGCCATCTGGTCCAACCCCCTGCTCAAAGCAGGATTCGCTAAATCATCCTAAATCGCTAAATCCATCTTCATTGGATTACATTCACGTCGATCAATATCCACAACTATCAGACCTTGAGATTTTAGCTCTACCCGACCCACTTTAACATAGTAACATAGTAACATAGTAACATAGTTATAAAGGTTGAAGGGAGACTTTAAGTCCATCTAGTTCAACCCATATCCTATCCTATCTTGCCCTAACATGTTGATCCAGAGGAAGGCAAAAAAACCCCATGTGGCAAACAGTAAGCTTCACATTGGGGAAAAAAATTCCTTCCCGACTCCACATACGGCAATCAGACTAGCTCCCTGGATCAACGCAATATTAAGGAAACTAGTGTATATACCCTGTAATATTATACTTTTCAAGAAAGGCATCCAGTCCCTTCTTAAATTTTAGTAGGGAATTACTCATTACAACATCATATGGCAGAGGGTTCCATAGTCTCACTGCTCTTACAGTAAAGAATCCGCGTCTGTGAGTATGCTTAAACCTTCTTTCCTCCAGACGTAGAGGATGCCCCCTTGTCCCCGTCACAGGTCTAAGAGTAAAAAGATCATTAGAAAGGTCTTGGTATTGTCCCCGCATATATTTATACATTGTAATAAGATCACCCCTACGCCTTCGATTCTCCAAACTAAATAACCCCAAGTGTAATAACCTGTCTTGGTTTTGCAGACCCCCTAGTTCCCTAATAACCTTGGTCGCTCTTCTCTGCACCCGCTCCAGTTCAGCTATGTCTTTCTTATACACCGGAGACCAGAACTGTACACAGTATTCTAAGTGTGGTCGCACTAGTGACTTATATAGAGGTAAAATTATGTTCTCCTCATGAGCATCTATGCCTCTTTTAATGCATCCCATTATTTTATTTGCCTTTGCAGCAGCTGCCTGACACTGGCCGCTAAATGTGAGTTTGTCGTCCACCCATACACCCAGGTCTTTTTCAGTGACTGTTTTGCCCAGTGTTTTACAATTAAGCACATAATTATACATCTTGTTCGTTCTACCCAAGTGCATGACCTTACATTTATCCCCAGTAATCTCTTTATATCCAATCTGTGGCAAAGACTGACCATTACAGGCAACTACTGTCAGTTCATCAGTTGGACCATGGGTAAGTTCAGAATCAGCCCAATACCTCTTGTAAATAATGTACGGCATAGTGGTCACCTGGGAGCCAGTGTCCAGCAAAGCGTTCATGGGGATGCCATCAATCACCACACGGAGGATCGGTCTCCCTCCAACATACTTGGCTCTCCAGTTCTTTGGTCCTGGGGATCCTATTCCTGGGGGTTGGTCTTCTGCCCCTGGGGTTGCTCGTTTAAATGACAGTACCTGGCGATGTGGCCTGGCCTGCGACAGTTGCAACAGATGGGGCGTCCATCCTGGTCTTAGCGATCGTTGGTTCTCCCTCGGAGTGGTGGAATCCTCTTCTTCCGGAGCCACGGGACATCCTCTGGACTGGAAGCCAGCTGGATCTTCTCCTTGGAGGACACTTGCAGGGACTGCACAGTTTTAGTAAGTGCAGCCATTCCTTTGGTCAACTCCTGGACTTGAAGACGCAGTTCTTCAGTTGGATCTTTATCCAGAGTCTGTGCATCAGCCTCCACAGGGATGGAAGGGAAAGATGTTGCTTCCTGGTGGTAGGTGATCACTGGGCGCCTAGGGGGCGCTGGACGACTGTCAGTTGGCTCCTGCAGTACCCGAATAGCCCTGTCCTTGAAATTAGCAAAGTCCTGATCAGGGTCTTGTAAGGTTATGATGCGCAACTGTCCTCTGTGTGTACTGGATAAGAGTCCTTCAATGAACTGCTCCTTTAACAGTCTGTCCTCCTCTTTCACACTGTCAGGGTCAACTTGCTTAACTGCTCGCAGCGCCTCCTGCAGGTTAAGAGCATAGTCCCTTATACTGTCCTGCGCTTTCTGTTTACATCCAAAGAATCGCATCTTGATTTCAGCTGCAGAGCGGGTGTCAAAGGTGTTTCTCAGCTTGCCTAGAATCTTTTTAACAGTCTCTTTATCAGTGTCCTGCCAGGCTTTCACCTCTCTCTGTGCTGCACCTGTCAGTTGTCCAATAAGGATGTGCACTTTCTGGCTTTCAGACAGAGGGTATACTTCAAACAAACTGCACAGTCTCTCCTTGAATTCACTCAGGGTATGTGACTCCCCTGATTCCTGCGGTAGCCATGCTGCTCCCGGAAGATAGGGCATAGACAGCGGCATTATGGGGACCGCTGCGGTGGGCGCTACTCCTTGCGGTGCGGAGGGGTTGGCGACGGCGTCCGCCGCTGCATTGTTGTATGGCCATTCTCTCCCCCCCAGTTAGCGATAGCCAGGGCCGGGGGTTGGGTGGCAGGCCCGATGCTCCAGGCTGCAGGCCTCAGCTCCTCCCACCTCTCGCACGCTTTTTCCTCTTCCCACGCGGGACTTCACTGCTTTGCGCTCTCCGACAGGCTCCTCCCACGAAGGCCTGCCCCTTTTCTTCCCGCGCACGCTAATCAGCAGGATAATGGCGGCAATGGTGCCAATTTCACACAGTCTATTACACAAACACAGTCTATGGCACACAGGACCCGAGGATTACCGGGCTCCGTAATCCTGTTCGTGATGCCAAGTTGGGTCGCCCACTCAGAGCTGTGGGGTACTCGGTACCGGGCCGGTATCAGCGGGATGTGTCACAGCAGCGGGGACCCGGTCCGTGGCCCTGGGCGCCCAAGTAATGGGGGAAATGTAATGGTTTGAATGAATAGTTCGTGACGCCACCTGTGGTGTTCAGCAAGTGAGATGTTGAGCCGACGCTGCATGCAGATCCTCTGGGGCTGGTGGTGTGTTGCAGCCAAGCTGGTGAAGCTCCCCACAGGTGGAGCTGTGGCCCCAGAGCAGTTTAGATGTAATTGGCATGGGGATGTAGCGGTGCCGGAAGGGTAGGAAGCAGACAAGACACAGCGGGGTGCAGTTTCTGTACCTTTACTTGACAAATGCCGTCCAGGGTCCTGATTACAGATGGTACCGGAGCAGGCTAGCCTGGAAACAGCTCAGGGATTCTCTCTCAGCAGATGGGCTGTGCAGTCTCCTTCCTAGCGCTTATTTGAGTGAAGTACTCCTAGTACTGAGTTACACTGAAGTTCCTCTCGATTCTCTTCTACTCTCGCTCCTCGTATGGCAGACAGCTGTAGCCGCTATTCCTCTCTTGGCTCCCTCCGTGCTGTTGTGCCTCTGAGTCTTAGATGGGGGTAGTGCATTTACAGCCTCCTACTCCTCTGGTGTCTGTTGCAGGATCATCAGTATTCATACAACTGTGGAGACCAGGCTCCAGCTCATGCGCTCTCACTGGAGATGAGCCTCTCTGCTCAATCTCCGTGCTTCTTCCACACGTCTGCACACTTCACCCTCCTCGGACTAACTGACCACTCCTTCCTCTTGGCCCTCAGAGAGCACTCCTCCCCTTAATTCCGGTTCAGAGTCCCCCCTGCTGGCCCGGATTGGAACTGTGTTGCATGTATAGGTTAACTGCAAGAGAGACCCTTCATTGCCTCCAAGCCTGGCATTACCCTCCCTGGAGGAAGGCAAAGCCACTGTGGCGACCATACTCCTGGGGGCGCCACATTCTCTCTATTGAGGCTCAGATCAGCAGTAATGAGTCAGCACCACAGCCCACTGTCAGTGTGTGTTCAAAGACAACCCGGTGTGCAGAGACCAGTGTTGTGACGTCGCTTGCAGGAGTGTTGCTGGTCTCTGCAAACCAGGTATTCTGACACCGCTCTGTTTCTGGCTCTGGTGATCAG
Source organism: Dendrobates tinctorius (assembly GCF_039654945.1). Lineage (NCBI taxonomy): Eukaryota > Metazoa > Chordata > Amphibia > Anura > Dendrobatidae > Dendrobates > Dendrobates tinctorius. The sequence goes on along the minus strand of NW_027361937.1, from coordinate 8,274,527 downwards.
AGACAGCAACAGAGAGTGCGCTGTCATTGAGGACATTGTGCAGGGAGTAGCCCAGCCCTTGAAACAAGCATCACTGATGATGCTTCATTTCAGGGAGGGAGTGGAGGCTGCGACAGTGACTGCAGCCTCTGCCCCCTGATAACACTTTTTTTCAATATCCCAGCATGTACTGGAATTCTCAAACAAAGCACCATTAAAAAAGGAAGTAGAAAAAAAAGAGAGAAAAGCTGTTAGATAGTGTAGTTGGGAAATTTATAGTTCAAGTATACAGTGGGTACGGAAAGTATTTAGACCCCTTTAAATTTTTCACTCTTTGTTTCATTGCAGCCATTTGGTAAATTCATAAAAGTTCATTTTTTTCTCAATCATGTACACTCTGCACTCCATTATGACTGAAAAAAACAGAAATGTAGAAATTTTTGCAAATTTATTAAAAAAGAAAAACAAATATCACATGGTCGTAAGTATTCAGACCCTTTGCTCAGTATTGAGTAGAAGCACCCTTTTGAGCTAGTACAACCATGAGTCTTGTTGGGAATGATGCAACACGTTTTTCACATTTGGATTTGGAGATCCTCTGTCATTCTTCCTTGCAGATCCTCTCCAGTTAACAGGTAACAGGGGAATCCCTCGGTCGGCCCCTGTGCAGATCTGGGCTCCCAACCCCACTATATGGATAGTACTTGGCATAATTCACTTGATTTACTCTGTACAGAAAAAAAGCATCATCTCATTATTCCTTAACCTAACTACCCAGTTTATTATTATACAGAGATATAGGTACATTTGTGAATGAGGGGAGTGTAATATTTGTATGCAGGTGAAAAGTGGGCCCCTCAAAGTCAATATGGTGAATATTTTAATAAAGGAAACATTTTATTCGAATTGTAAATAAAAATGAGAGACGCCATTTTTATGAAAAATATAATAGTGTTTATTGAACAACAATCAAATACATTTTATAAAGCATTACATTTGACATTTACACTGTCATTTTAGAAGTACATTCAATTACATTTTATTTATCACACTGCACTGCAGTTAATCAAATCAAAATATATATAATACAGGACAGTATAAAGTGTTACAAAAAGCGTTACATTCATATATAACAATTTGTATATTTAATATTATAAATATATACATCACATTTCTTATATAATAATTTAATGCATTACAATTGAACAGAACCACTGTTACATAGTGAGCCACATGGACTGTAGTAATGGAACAGTACTTTTTTTAGGCATCAGTGGCCCTTGTGTGATACCTAATGGTGAGAAGTGTAAAGGACGGATCGCCCGACTGGGGGTGGATAGGGCTCGAGGATTATACACGCCATCAGTTTCATTCATGGGCATTTTTAATTTATCTAAATGGACTCTAGTTGCGGAATTGCCCACAACTGTGGATGGCATATTTAACTCGGCCATAGCGTGCATAAATGTATTCCAGCCCCTTGGTAAATTCCTGCCAGTTAGGGCATGGCTCTGAGATGTGTTACGCACCAAATCCAGCATATTAGAGCCGGGTATTACAGTTCCTTTGAAAATAAACTCACTTTTATCATTCCACGATGTAATATTTGTGTTTTGCAACATCTTGTTTAGTAGAAGTTCTGCATTCTTTTTATATCGTGGATTTACATGACTTACAATTTCATTGACAGCGGGGCTTTTATCAACGGGTGAATTTGACAATTGTTGGTGATCAGATTCTGGAGTGTTAATGATCTTTAAAGTTGATAGCTCCTTAGCATCTTGTTTAGCATGAACCAAGTATCTTTGCAGTACATCACTATATTTTTTAATTTTCACGTCATCCGGCATGTCACGACGCTGTAAAATCTCACTAATTTCACCATCAAGACGTTGGATAACGCTTTGGCGAATGTCTGTGATAGGGGGCCGAAGTTTGATTAGCTCCTGCTTGGGAACAAGATACATTTTCTCGGTATGTTCCATTATTTGCCGGCAAGCAGGCTTGTTATTATTGGGATTGCAAAGCCTAAAAGAGGACCTATAAAGCCACCAGTCTGCTTCAGTAGCTGCTTCTTTTTCTTTATGCTGTGAGATTTATTACTCATGGATTTTATAGCTTTTCGCCACTTTTTTAGTATATTTTTTTGTCGCTCTTTCAGAGGGATTCGACCTTTTAAGATGTTTAATGCAATCTCCCCTATAGCTGTAATTAAATCATGACTCGCATTGCACAAAATAGATTTTCTGATAGAAGGTGGGGCCTTCACCAGTGTTTTTAAGAGCTTCCAGTTACGCCGTATTCTCTCCGACATCTTTACAACACTATGGTCGCAGTGTAGAATGTCTGATTTTGTTTAAAATTCACTTTTTAGAAGTATTTTTCTTTTGAACATACACAGCTGGTAACGCTGGAGGAAACAGGTCCGTCCTCAAGCGAAGATCCTCAGGGGTATCCGCTCTTAAGTCTAGCAACAAATACCCATAAGGCACCCGCGTGGCATCCTCAAAAGCTTCTAAGAAATAGCGTGTTTTTCCTGGATACATTTGTCGCGCTAGTGTTACAATTTGCAATTTATCCCGAGGGTTATTAAAAAGGACCATGTACTTTGTGTTTAAATTTATCGTGCGGCTTTTCTTTCCTTGACAAAATATGTTTTGTACCAGGTAGAAAATGCTGAGATTTCTGTGGTGGACATACTTGGTAAATGCTTTTTCTATTTCGCAGTTATCACTAGCACTCTCCATGAGATCGTCAACAATAGTCAAATTTACCTTTTCAGGAGGGAATAATTCATCATCTACGAATGTATGCGGCAGACCCTCCACAAATCTGATGAAGGGAAAAGAAAGAGAGATTTCATCATATAGTTTCTGCCAGCAGGAATAAAACCAAACAATATTATCAGGCTTATGAGAAAAATGAGTGTCAATATTATGTAACAATTGTTTTACAAAGTAACTTTTTCCAGAATTAGACGGGCCTGCTAGAATACACGAGAATGGATGCTGCAAACGTGGGTCCATCATGAGTCACAATTAATATCCAAATGGTACGCTGGTAAAATCGTCTAATAGTCTGCGCTTTGTGTAAACACACTTTTGGGTTTTTCGAAGAAGTCTTGTTTCAACGGACCAGAACTTTTTATTTTTCACAATGCCGGGCTGCTCTACGACAATACGTTTTTGCGTTTCAGAATCAGAATTACGCGGGTAGTCCAGAACAAGATCTTTTAGACTGCTGAAATTAATAGATTGAGCATTACCAACATTTAATGTTATTCCCTTCACTTTTAAGACAGTTTTACCGGTGTTGAGTTTGTATCCGTAGGTCTTTGGGCCTGCAGATACAAACTCAGTGATGTAAGTGTCATCAGGTATCTCACTGGTCAATTCCCCCAGGTAATCACCTAAAGGAGGACTCCACTCACCTTCTCTCTGCACAAAGATAACAGAATCAGTATCGTGATAAAGGCACCTTTCCTGCAGCCTGTCCAGCAGAGAGTAAAGCTCTAGTCTAGCATACGCTGTTGTAAAACAGGCTATAAAAATGTTTGTGTTCTTGTTGATGGTGTGGTGCCCTTCTGTATATTTCCAATCTATTGTTGCGGTTTCATCATCAATAAAATGCAACATCGAAACATCGTAATACGGTAAAAAAACATGTTGAAACAGTTCATCAGGATCGCTAATAATGCTGGTACATGGTAAATTAGATTTCTGGGCAAACTTTCCCCATAAAGAATTTAAGAAAAGTTTGGAGATCTGTCTCTTAGCAGGATTCTCTCCTATATTTTCAGAGCGTAATTGAACCCCTTCTTTTTCAAGAAAGGAATCAATGTACTGTTGTTTCTTACTGTCATCAGTGCACCAGCTAGGATAGCCTGAGGCCTCCTGCTTATCCCTAAGATGTAATTTAATGTACCGAGAAAACAGATCACATTATCTACGAGGATTTTGGGTTCACTAAAAAATACTTTGGAATTGCCAAAGTCAAGGTCTACCCTCCGAGGGATTTATTTTTTCCTGTTCTACCGGTAAAACTCAACAAAAAATTATTGTTTCCTCTATGCTACACATGCTCTGTAAATTCGCAGACAGAGGAATGTACACATAGTGATGAAGAGCGGGCTCTGACAGGTACATGGTGCACTATAGAGCTTGAGATGGCCATAGAGAAAGGCTATAGGATAGCCCACATCTATGAAATTTGGGATTTTCCTAAAACCAGTGACCGCCTGTTTTCTCGGTACATTAAATTACATCTTAGGGATAAGCAGGAGGCCTCAGGCTATCCTAGCTGGTGCACTGATGACAGTAAGAAACAACAGTACATTGATTCCTTTCTTGAAAAAGAAGGGGTTCAATTACGCTCTGAAAATATAGGAGAGAATCCTGCTAAGAGACAGATCTCCAAACTTTTCTTAAATTCTTTATGGGGAAAGTTTGCCCAGAAATCTAATTTACCATGTACCAGCATTATTAGCGATCCTGATGAACTGTTTCAACATGTTTTTTTACCGTATTACGATGTTTCGATGTTGCATTTTATTGATGATGAAACCGCAACAATAGATTGGAAATATACAGAAGGGCACCACACCATCAACAAGAACACAAACATTTTTATAGCCTGTTTTACAACAGCGTATGCTAGACTAGAGCTTTACTCTCTGCTGGACAGGCTGCAGGAAAGGTGCCTTTATCACGATACTGATTCTGTTATCTTTGTGCAGAGAGAAGGTGAGTGGAGTCCTCCTTTAGGTGATTACCTGGGGGAATTGACCAGTGAGATACCTGATGACACTTACATCACTGAGTTTGTATCTGCAGGCCCAAAGACCTACGGATACAAACTCAACACCGGTAAAACTGTCTTAAAAGTGAAGGGAATAACATTAAATGTTGGTAATGCTCAATCTATTAATTTCAGCAGTCTAAAAGATCTTGTTCTGGACTACCCGCGTAATTCTGATTCTGAAACGCAAAAACGTATTGTCGTAGAGCAGCCCGGCATTGTGAAAAATAAAAAGTTCTGGTCCGTTGAAACAAGACTTCTTCGAAAAACCCAAAAGTGTGTTTACACAAAGCGCAGACTATTAGACGATTTTACCAGCGTACCATTTGGATATTAATTGTGACTCATGATGGACCCACGTTTGCAGCATCCATTCTCGTGTATTCTAGCAGGCCCGTCTAATTCTGGAAAAAGTTACTTTGTAAAACAATTGTTACATAATATTGACACTCATTTTTCTCATAAGCCTGATAATATTGTTTGGTTTTATTCCTGCTGGCAGAAACTATATGATGAAATCTCTCTTTCTTTTCCCTTCATCAGATTTGTGGAGGGTCTGCCGCATACATTCGTAGATGATGAATTATTCCCTCCTGAAAAGGTAAATTTGACTATTGTTGACGATCTCATGGAGAGTGCTAGTGATAACTGCGAAATAGAAAAAGCATTTACCAAGTATGTCCACCACAGAAATCTCAGCATTTTCTACCTGGTACAAAACATATTTTGTCAAGGAAAGAAAAGCCGCACGATAAATTTAAACACAAAGTACATGGTCCTTTTTAATAACCCTCGGGATAAATTGCAAATTGTAACACTAGCGCGACAAATGTATCCAGGAAAAACACGCTATTTCTTAGAAGCTTTTGAGGATGCCACGCGGGTGCCTTATGGGTATTTGTTGCTAGACTTAAGAGCGGATACCCCTGAGGACCTTCGCTTGAGGACGGACCTGTTTCCTCCAGCGTTACCAGCTGTGTATGTTCAAAAGAAAAATACTTCTAAAAAGTGAATTTTAAACAAAATCAGACATTCTACACTGCGACCATAGTGTTGTAAAGATGTCGGAGAGAATACGGCGTAACTGGAAAAAGAATGCAGAACTTCTACTAAACAAGATGTTGCAAAACACAAATATTACATCGTGGAATGATAAAAGTGAGTTTATTTTCAAAGGAACTGTAATACCCGGCTCTAATATGCTGGATTTGGTGCGTAACACAACTCAGAGCCATGCCCTAACTGGCAGGAATTTACCAAGGGGCTGGAATACATTTATGCACGCTATGGCCGAGTTAAATATGCCATCCACAGTTGTGGGCAATTCCGCAACTTGAGTTCATTTAGATAAATTAAAAATGCCCATGAATGAAACTGATGGCGTGTATAATCCTCGAGCCCTATCCACCCCCAGTCGGGCGATCCGTCCTTTACACTTCTCACCATTAGGTATCACACAAGGGCCACTGATGCCTAAAAAAAGTACTGTTCCATTACTACAGTCCATGTGGCTCACTATGTAACAGTGGTTCTGTTCAATTGTAATGCATTAAATTATTATATAAGAAATGTGATGTATATATTTATAATATTAAATATACAAATTGTTATATATGAATGTAACGCTTTTTGTAACACTTTATACTGTCCTGTATTATATATATTTTGATTTGATTAACTGCAGTGCAGTGTGATAAATAAAATGTAATTGAATGTACTTCTAAAATGACAGTGTAAATGTCAAATGTAATGCTTTATAAAATGTATTTGATTGTTGTTCAATAAACACTATTATATTTTTCATAAAAATGGCGTCTCTCATTTTTATTTACAATTCGAATAAAATGTTTCCTTTATTAAAATATTCACCATATAAATAATACACCCATTGCATCGATACTAATTAAAGTATAAAATGTCTATAAAAGGCAAACATTTGATTCCTTTATTAAAATATTGGCCATATACATAATATGCCCAATGAACCGATACTAATTAAAGTATAAAAAGGATATAAAAGGGTCCTTTATTGGTCATATAAAAGTGTATCAAACACAACCTTTTATATCAAACAATAGCGATTGATATAAAAGTGATTCAATCACGATCCTTTTATTCTACTTTTATTCTACTTTATTAAAAGTCCTATAAAAGAGAAAATAATTGGACATATAAATATTTTGTCCTATAATACCTTTTTATATACAATTTGATATCAAATTGTATAAAAGTGTATCAAACACAACCTTTTATATCAAACAATAGCGATTGATATAAAAGGATTCAATCACGATCCTTTTATTCTACTTTTATTCTACTTTATTAAAAGTCCTATAAAAGAGAAAATAATTGGACATATAAATATTTTGTCCTATAATACCTTTTTATATACAATTTGATATCAAATTGTATAAAAGGGGCGTGTTTGATACACTTTGATAGGGGCGTGGTACCTGTCAGATTTCTTTTTGACGAGTAATACAGCCCCCTTACTACTAACAAGTTCAGAAATGAGTGCATGTAAGAACAGGCAACTTTGCAATTACCTCTTATTAAAAATCCTGTCTGTTCTCAAGAATGGAGGAATTTTTTATTTTATAGTGTACAGCTCATTGCCTAGGTAATGGACCACCCTGCAGACTGAGAATGGCCGGTCACCTAGGATAAAAGCGCACAGAGCGAACAGGCTCTATGCCTCGGAGCCTCCTTGTGCCACTTTAGAGCAGGCTGGGTTGGTGGATCCAGCTTCAGTCCCCCTGTGGTTCTCAGAACCATACACTTTCACTAGCCGTCCCCAGCAAATAAGCCTGGGAGCGGTGCAGATACAACGTGAGAACACCCCTTAAAACACTCAGTGCAAATCCATGCAAAATGCCTGATAGCGTACTACATAGTCTTAGAACAGTATTGTGCCATACTTCTGTTCTCCTACTGGAAATGTATGGCTAAGTAATAGATGCGTGTTAATATCCCCTTGAGAGTAGGGGGCCTACTTAAACTGTCCAATCAGTAGGAGATCAAACCTAATGAGAAAAGGAATTGTCAATTTACTCACACATTTCTGGTGTAATATCAGAGAATGTCACATTTAATTCATGACACAGTCTTGATTACCTGATCACCGCAGGTGCCAGAGCTCCAGCAACTTCTGATTTTCCCTGGGGAAAGATGCAGTCATTACTTTGCTCATTTTCATATTTAGCATTACATGTCAGCCTTTCAGATGGATGCTATGTATACAAGGATGGTTATGTCTGCCATAGCTCACCATTCTGACTTTTAGGCCACATTCACACTATCAGTATTTGGTCAGTATTTTACCTCAGTGTCTGTAAGCCAAAACCAGGAGTGGGTGATAAATACAGAAGTGGGGACGCGTTTCTAATATACTTTTCCTCTTATTGTTCCACTCCTGGTTTTGGCATACAAATCCATATTATTCCTTTAATTGTCCCTTTTCCCACTTTCTCTTACCCCTTAATAAAGTATATTTCCCTTTCCCCTATTTACCATTAACCTCCTCCCATTGTTATTTTGTCGTTTCTTTCTTTCCTTTAATTATTGTTTTCTGCATTATATTAAAAGCTAAATAAAGATGAATGAAACACAAATACTGATCAAATACTGAACGTGTAAACATGGCCTTAGAGGGGGGTCCCAAGCAGATGATGGAACCACTCATTTATTAAAAAAAGAGAAAAAAAAAGCATAATGGCTACAGTTGCCATCACATACCTAACTCCCATTTCCCAATCAAATCCATGTGTGTTGTGAGTTCATTTTTCCCTTCACCATTGAGGTCTGATGAACTCCCTCCTCTGGTGAAGGAAGGTAGTGAGGCTGATTACCAAACACCTGGGCAGCTAGATGATGACTGGGTGGCTGGAATTGAGGACTGGATATAAGGCTGCCGATGACCTTCTTCTTGGCTGGTGATTTTCCTGCTGGATTCTTGGAGACCAGTCTCATTCCTGCATCTCAAAGCTAAGTTTTTCTGCTCTGCTTTGTACTCTTCAGTTTGGTTTTTGTTTTGCCTTGTTTTTTGGGAGTTCTGCCATCCCCGGCCGGGGGTGAGCTGAATTCCATTTTTGTCTCTGATCTGTTGATTTTTTGCTCTGTCTTCAGAATATACCTGAGTGCTGATATAGTCTTTTGAAGCCTAGCGACTTCAGGGCTTGTTTTTCCTATCAGTCGGTTGGCTCATTTTGATAGGGTTTTTGCGGATGGCAGACAGCAGCTTTCCTATCCTGTCCTATGTAGTTAGCTTGGGCCCCATCATTTGCTCTACCTATCTTTCTATCTGTGTTAGTGTTTTCATCTTGCTTCACCGTCATTATATGTTGGGGGCTGCCTATTGCTTTGGGGTCTGCTCTGGGGCAGTTTAGTTTTTCCCCTTTCTGTCTTTAGGCTATGTAGTTCTCCGGCTGTGATCGAGGGGTCTAGGGCACCGTAGGAACCCCCCACGGCTACTGCTAGTTATTGTGGATAGGTTCAGGGGTCTGCAATCCGATAGCTGCCAACCTCTCTGGTTTTTCTGGACTTAGCTGGTATTTTGTTTTTTCCTCCTTCGGTGACTCATCATAACAGAATCACCAGCCATACCGCAGATCCTAGGGTACTCAATAGCAGGAGAGAATTGTAAAAAGAAAAAAAAAGTGTCAGAATTTATTTTTTTTGTGTGCATATTTTTTCCTCTATATCTCTGAGGCCGTAGGTGGAATTTTTCTCTCAATGGAGATGAAGCAATTATCTGATCGTGTGGAGCAGCTCGCTGCTGAAGTGCGGGGAATTTCCGCCTATCTTGCTCATTCACATGCTGCTGAACCAAAGATTCCCACTCCTGATGTGTTTTTTGGGGATCGGTCTAAATTCTTGAATTTCAAGAATAATTGTAAATTATTTTTTGCCTTGAAGCCTAACTCGTCAGGGAACTCCGCGCAGCAGGTTAAAATTGTCATCTCTTTGCTGCGCGGCGATCCCCAGGATTGGGCGTTTTCTTTGAAACTTGATGATCCTATTCTGAATAATGTGAACGCATTTTTTCAAGCCTTGGGGTTGTTGTATGATGAACCTAATGCTATTGATCAGGCTGAAAAGACCCTGTTGGCATTAAGCCAGGGTCGGGATTCGGCAGAGTTGTACTGTCAAAAATTCCGAAAGTGGGCGGTCCTTACTACCTGGAATGATGGTGCCTTGGCAGCTCTCTTTCGGAAGGGTTTGTCAGAAACCGTAAAAGATACTATGGTGGGATTTCCTGTTCCCTCTGGTCTTGACGATTCTATGTCATTAGCCATTCAGGTTGATCGGCGTTTGCGTGAACGCAAAACCGCACGAGAGGTGTTGCCACCTGTTGAACAAATGTCTGAACCTATGCAATGTGATAGAGTTTTGTCTAGGGCGCAACGTCAGGAGTTCAGAAGGCGTAATAAGCTGTGTTTCATCTGTGGTGATGCCTCGCATATTATTTCTGTCTGCCCTAAACGAGAGAAACGTTTTGCACACACGTTTTCTGTGGGTGGTGTTCAACCTAAGTTTCTTCTGGCAATTACTCTGATCTGCTCCCTGTCCACATTTTCCGCCAAGGCTTTTGTGGATTCGGGAGCAGCTCTGAACCTGATGGACTTGGATTTTGCTAAACGTTGTGTATTTCCTATGACACCTCTGCGGACGCCTATCCCTTTGAGGGGTATTGATGCTACTCCTTTGGCGAAGAATAAACCTCAGTTTTGGACCCAGGTGGTAATGCGGGTCGCCCCAGACCATCAAGAAAATTGCAGATTTTTGGTGTTGCATAATTTGCATGATACCATCGTTCTGGGGTTTTCCTGGTTGCAAATCCATAATCCAGTTCTGGATTGGAAATCTTTGTCTGTGGTGAGTTGGGGTTGTCGGTGTGCCCTTAGTGCTGCTCCTGTTTTCTCCACCTCTCCCCAGTCGCATGATGTTCCTATTTGGCTGACTTTTATGATGTATTTAGTGAGAATGAGTCTGCGTCTTTGCCTCCTCATAGGAGTTATGACTGTGCAATTGAGCTGAACCCGGGGTGTAAATTCCCCAAGGGTCGGCTTTTCAATTTATCTGTACCCGAGCACGAGGCTATGCTATCCTATATTAAGGAGGCATTGGAGAAGGGTCATATTAGACCATCCTCTTCACCCTTAGGTGCTGTTTTTTTTTTCGTGGCTAAAAAGGATGGTTCATTAAGGCCTTGTATTGACTATCGTGCCCTCAACAAAATTACTGTTAAATATCAGTATCCGTTACCCCTGATTTCTGATCTATTCTCCAGAGTTAAAGGTGCTTGCTGGTTTACCAAGCTTGACCTCAGGGGGGCGTATAATCTTATTCGCATTAAGCATGGGGATGAATGGAAGACGGCGTTTAATACTCCGGAGGGACATTTTGAGTAACTGGTGATGCCTTTTGGGCTCACTAATGCCCCTTCTGTCTTCCAGTGCTTCATGAACGATGTATTCCGAGACTTTGTGGATAAATTTTTGATTATCTATCTGGATGATATTTTGATCTTCTCCAAGAATTGGGACTCTCATGTGGAACATGTTCGGACTGTGTTCCGGATTTTGAGGGAGAATTCCCTGTATGTCAAGGGATCGAAATGCCTTTTTGGGGTACAGAGGATTTCATTTTTGGGATTTATTTTGTCTCCGTCAGTTTTTGAAATGGACCCGGCCAAGGTACAGGCCATTTATGATTGGGTTCAGCCCAATTCTTTGAAGGCCCTCCAGAAGTTTTTGGGTTTTGCTAATTTTTATCGGAAATTTATAGCTAATTTTTCTGGTATTGCCAAGCCATTGACGGATTTGACTAGGAAAGGTGCTGATGTGCTTAATTTGGGCTCCGGAGGCTGTTTCTTCCTTTCAGGAGCTGAAGCGAAGATTCACTTCTGCTCCGGTTTTGCGGCAACCTGATGTCTCACTCCCGTTTCAGGTGGAGGTGGACGCTTCTGAGATTGGTGCAGGAGCGGTGTTGTCCCAAAAAGATCCTGTGACATCTAAAATGAATCCTTGTGCTTTCTTTTCCCGAAAGTTCTCCCCATCCGAACGTAACTATGATGTGGGGAATCGGGAACTTTTGGCCATGAAATCGGCATTTGAGTAGTGGAGACATTGATTGGAGGTAGCCAAACACCAAGTCATGGTCCTTACTGACCACAAGAATTTGATTTACCTGGAGTCGGCCAAGCGCTTGAATCCTAGACAGGCTAGGTGGGCCTTGTTTTTCACACGTTTTGATTTTGTGGTCTCTTTTCTTCCGGGCACTAAGAATGTCAAGGCAGACGCCCTCTCTAGGAGTTTCCTTGCTGATTCTCCTGTTGTGACTAAGCCTGCTACCATCTTAGGCGAGGGGGTAGTTCTTTCTGCCATCTCACCCGATTTGAGACGTGCTCTGGAAGAGTTTCAGGAGGACAAACCTGAGCGTTGTCCCAGTGGAAAGTTGTATGTTCCTGACCAGTGGAGGAAGAGAGTGATGCTCTGCATTGGCTGGTCATCCAGGTATTTTTGGTACTAGAGATCTGGTGAGTCGGTCTTTTTGGTGGCCCGCCTTGTCTCATGATGTCAGGAATTTTGTGCAGTCCTGTGGGACTTGCTCCCGGTCTAAACCTTGTTCTCGCTATAGTGGCTTGTTGATGCCTTTGCCGATGCCCAGGAGGCCATGGACCCATATTTCAATGGATTTTATCTCTGATATGCCTGTCTCTCAGAGAATGACTGTTATTTGGGTGATTTGTGATAGATCCTCTAAGATGGTCCATCTTGTACCACTCCCTAAGTTGCCATCTTCCTCTGAGTTGGTGCCCTTGTTTTTGCAACAGGTGGTTCGCTTGCACGAGATTCCTGAGAACATTGTATCTGACAGAGGAGTTCAGTTTGTGTCTAGATTTTGGAGGACTTTCTGTTCCAAGCTGGGAATTCAGTTGTCCTTCTCCTCTGCGTTTCACCCTCAGACCAATGGGCAGACGGAGAGAACAAACCAGACTTTGGAGTCGTATTTGAGATGTTTTATTTCTGCCGATCAGGATAATTGGGTTTCATTTTTGCCCTTGGCCGAATTTGCTTTAAATAATAGAGCTAGTTCTGCCACTTTGATGTCACCTTTTTTTTGTAACTTTGGTTTCCACCCTCGATTTTCTTCAGGGCAGGTGGAGCCTTCTGCCTGGCCAGGTGTTGACACTGTGGTGGAGAGAATGCGCCAGATCAGGGACAAAGTAGTGGATAAGTTGTCTCTCTCCCAGGACAAAGGCCCAGCGGTTTTCCAACCGGAGTAGGACCGTTGGTCCCCAGTTTAAGGTGGGTGATATGGTTTGGTTGTCATCAAAAAATATCGCTATGAAGGTGGCTTCTCCTAAGTTTAAGCCTAGATTTATTGGACCTTACAAGATTTTGGAGATTATTAATCCGGTCTCTTTTCGGTTGGCTCTTCCTGTCACATTTAAAATTCATAATGTGTTTCATAAGTCCTTGTTGAAGAGGTTTGTTGAACTAGTACTTCCTGTGGTGGCACCTCCTGACCCTATATTGGGTGAAGGTAACAAGGAATATGAGGTAGAGAAGATACTGGATTCCCGTCTGGCTAGACGGACACTCCAGTATTTGGTTAAGTGGAAGGGTTATGGTCAGGAGGATAATTCCTGGGTCTCTGCCTCTGATATTCATGCCGAAAGATTGGTGCGTGCCTTTCATCGGGCTCACCCGGATCGCCCTGGTGGCATGGATGAGGGTTCGGTGACCCCTCCTCAAGGGGGCGGTACTGTTGTGAGTTCATTTTTCCCTTCACCATTGAGGTCTGATGAACTCCCTCCTCTGGTGAAGGAAGGTAGTGAGGCTGATTACCAAACACCTGGGCAGCTAGATGATGACTGGGTGGCTGGAATTGAGGACTGGATATAAGGCTGCCGACACCCTTCTTCTTGGCTGGTGATTTTCCTGCTGGATTCTTGGAGACCAGTCTGATTCCTGCGTCTCAAAGCTAAGTTTTTCTGCTCTGCTTTGTACTCTTCAGTTTTGTTTTTGTTTTGCCTTGTTTTTTGGGAGTTCTGCCATCCTCGGCCGGGGGTGAGCTGAATTCCATTTTTGTCTCTGATCTGTTGATTTTTTGCTCTGTCTTCAGAATATATCTGAGTGCTGATATAGTCTTTTGAAGCCTAGCGACTTCAGGGCCTGTTTTTCCTACCAGTCGGTTGGCTCATTTTGATAGGGTTTTTGCGGATGGCAGACAGCAGCTTTCCTATCCTGTCCTATGTAGTTAGTTGGGGCCCCATCATTTGCTAAACCTATCTTTCTATCTGTGTTAGTGTTTTCATCTTGCTTCACCGTCATTATAAGTTGGGGGCTGCCTATTGCTTTGGGGTCTGCTCTGGGGCAGTTTAGTTTTTCCCCTTTCTGTCTTTAGGCTATGTAGTTCTCTGGCTGTGATCGAGGGGTCTAGGGCACCGTAGGAACCCCCCACGGCTACTGCTAGTTGTTGTGGATAGGTTCAGGGGTCTGCAATCCGATAGCTGTTTTTCTGGACTTAGCTGGTATTTTGTTTTTTCCTCCTTCGGTGACTCATCATAACACATGTGTTACCATCCAAAAGAAACAGACTGACTTTTTTGTCAGGGGTCATTCTAAACTTTTTTTTTTATCCATTGACTCTAAACAATGGATGAAACATTGAAGCACAAGCTGTCTTCAGTATATCTCACAGTTCCCCAGAGACTTGTTCGCAGACTGGTTAGCAAAAAGAATGAGAATAGGATCTGATCTGAGTCTCACTGGCCGGACACATGGATCCGATGTGTCTATGGATCAATGAAACTCTTCGTGTGCTGTCCGAGAAAAAGACAGACAGCAATAGGACGTGTCACTCGAATATGTGAATGAAGCCTTAGAGAGAAGCATGTGATCATTGTGTTCCAACAATGCTTCTGCTGTCTACTGAGTGGCCTATTCTGTTCTCTAAGAAGAGCATCCAGTCAATAACCGTGCAGTCTTAGGCTGGGGATGTCCGGGAGTAGAGGTGAGCAAATTTTTCTAAATTTGGTTCGAATTATGATCGGTGGCGAATATTGTATTTGCAAGATTTGCTGAACACAGCAGAACGTCATTGGAGTCAATGGGAGTAGAAATGACGGAATATGTTCGGAATCGAACGTCAAACATAAATTCGGCACAAATAGGGTACCAATATGGCACAAATATGGCAAACTGAGATTTGGCGACCAATTACGAACATATTCGCTCAACTCTATCCTGGAGTCGGACTATTTAACTTTTTACTATGGGCCTAAGAACTAAGATGTGTGTAGTGGCTAACCTCCTGCCTGTTGTGCCCAAAGCTCATCTCTGTCGGCACATAGCAGTCACAGACCACTCCTGCTGGTGACACTGCAGCTTACGCTGACATCCCGTCATCAGAGCAGAGGCTCCTCTTCGACTCGGCTCTGTCAATGGGGTGTGATTGTGTCAACGACATGTCGTTTGACAGCTGCGTCCCTGCTGCCTAACCGTTGGAAGCTGGCTGTCAATCAGCATGCCGTCGTCAGTCACGCCTCATCGACAGAGCAGCCTGGAAGAAGAAGAGCTGCTCTGTTGGCATGCAGCAGCTGAATCTCTGGCAGGAGCGGTCAGTGCTGGGTAAAGCAGGCAGGTGTTTGCCTCCGTTAGCAGCTACCTGCTTATTAGTATTTAGGCGCATTCTAAAAAATAAAATTGTCCTGGACAACCCATTTCATGTCTATGAGGATCCGTGAAACACATATGAAAAGTAGAAAACAGACTTTGTACTTCAGAACTGAATCCTAGTTTCATGCTTTTTATAGGGATAGTCCGAAATGAAATTTGAATTTCATTTTAAAACTTTTATTTAATTTAATCATCTAATAAACTTTGTTTGAAATTTCTCTTCCGTTCTCTCTCTACGTCATCATCCAGCTTTTTTACTTCTGTTACGATGACGTTTCATTTGCGAATCCCAAGTGCATACTGGGATTTTCAAATGGGATGAAATAAGGGTACCAGCGCTGCCATCCCCACGCTGAACGAAGCATCATCAATGATGTCCTCTCTTCCTGCATTAATAAAAAAAAGAAACTACTGGGATGACACCTGATAAAAAAAGTAAAACAATGGGTCTGCTTCTCTGAGATGTAACACTCACATGGGCACTCAGATGTTGGACCATGCCCTCACGGTACGTTCTCATGACTTTAAATACAATGGATTTTCTGCCGATCATTTGATTGCAGAAAATCTACTGCGTTTTCTGGGAATTAAGTTTTTCACACTTCACACATTGGAATGGAGTGAGGTCGCGCCCGACCATTTACGTGGCTGACCAGTGAGTGTGGCCAACTAGGGGCGTGGCCTCACTCCATACATATGGGCTCTGGTTGAGAGTCTGTATATCTCATAAATGCCTTCCTGTCCCGGCTCAAAAACCGGCGAATCCGGAGTGTACAGCGCGTGCGCTGGGGGGATTCATAAGTCTGCAGTCACACAGAGTCACTACAGATTATCGATTCAATTGGCGAAAGACACAACAGGTAAAATTGTTGATAGTAATTTTTCTACTGATTTCTAGCCGACATCTCACTGCACCATTTTTTTTTCCCCGCTAAAAAAAATTGAGTAACAACACCCCAAAGGATTATTCACAGGCGGCTGATTTGTTGCCTTAAGTTTTAGAAATATAGCTTGGAGAGTTTCCAGTAAATAGTAAAATATAACCTTTATTGGATAGTACTGTATTAAAATAGACACTCTGGACAAAAAAGTGACACAAAAAATATATTACTCACAAAGACAGTCTCCAAGTATGTGCTGCTACAGGTTACCCACCATTGATGTATAGAAATAAATCTCCCTACGCGTATCCTCCCCAATGGAGGGGATTCATCAGGGGAGCTAAGACAAAATAGAATTAGTGGGAAAAGAAAATAGAAGATGGGACCCTACAGTGGCAGGAGACCCTTTTCTTAGGTGAGACCATTGGGGTCACTGTCCCTATACTTATGGATAGTGTTACACTTGTGAGGACAGGAGCAATGCAGGGGGCATGACAGGCAATGAAAGGAAACTCCCCCCCTCATATTTGAACTATATACCCTGCTCCGGTCCGATGCGAACCTGTTCCAGTGAACTTCTAATATACTGGTGAGATCAAACCATTTTTTACTGAGTAGTGGTGTGCACGAGCACTTTATATATGTATGTGGTCATATATTTTTTGTGTCACTTTTTTGTCCAGAGTGTCTATTTTAATACTATCCAATAAAGGTTATATTTTATTCTTTCTGGGAAACTCTCCAAGCTATATTCCTATTATTCCTGAGAGAACCTCAATAATGAATTCCTATGTAATACTCTATAGCTGGTCTTCATTATCATTGCCTTAAGTTTCACAACCGTCTCAGTCATCTGAAAAACGTTTGCAGAAATCCATTGACATTCTACAAAACCCCATCTAGATGTATGAAACTGACATTAAAAGTACAGAAATTTCTGGATCAGATCTGCCGCATGTAAAAATACCTTTATGCAGAGCCAGCTCTAGGTTTTCGAGGGCCCCTGGCCAAACAGACTCGGTGGGCCCCTTTAACACATACCATGATTCATGATGCACAGATACAGCCGAGAACTATAGGTATAGCACAATGCCAAAGATTTCACTTCCTTCTTACATTACATGAATGATACCTATTGTAAATTCTACAATAGGTCAAAAACTGGCGAATCCTCACAGCACAAAGTGCGTGCCCTGGGGGGATTCAAAAGTTTTAATTTTAGACCGGACCATACAGAATTATGGGCACCACATAGTCCTCCATACAGTATTATGGGCCCCATATATTGCTCCATGCAGTATACTGACCTAATATAATGCTCCATACAGTATTTTGACCCCATATAATGCTCCATACAGAATAACGAGACCCATATATTGCTCCATACAGTATAATGGACACCACATAGTGCTCCATACACTACAATGGGTCCCACATAGTGCTCTATACAGTATAATGGGCCCCATGTAATGCTCCATACAGTATAATGGGTCCCATGTAATGCTCCATACAGAATAATGGGCCCCATGTAATGTTCCATACAGTATAATGAGCCCCATATATTGCTCCATACAGTATATTGGCCTCACATAATGCTCCATACAGTATAATGGGCCCATGTAATGCTCCATACAGAATAATGGGCCCCATATAATGTTCCATTCATATCGTATATTATGGCCCCATATAGTGTGCCATACAGAATAATGGGCCTCATATGATGCTTTATACAGTATAATTGGTCCCATAAAATGCTCCAGTGTAATGGGTTTCATATATTGCTACATAAAGTATATAATAGCCCCACATAATGCTCCATACAGTATAATGGACCCCATATAATGTTCCATACCGTATAATGTGCCCATTATAATGCTCCATAAAGTGTAATGACTCCATATAATGTTTCATACAGTGTATAATGGCACCTGTGGTACAGTAAAGGGTGTTTTACTGGATGGGAGATACATTTATCCCAGCAGATTAATGTTTGGCCGGGTTTTTCCCTAAATACAGGACCTGTGATGATGTCATGGTCACGTGATCAGCCCATGTGATGTCTACCTCACCGGTGGGAGGGGTTATGGGCTATGTAAAGGAGGTTGGAATTTGGCACATGGGGAGTTTGTGTCTGGAAGTCACAGGAACTTGGCTGGACTTAGCCTGAACTTGTATACAGGATCCCCATGCTGCAGGACTATAGCAGCAAGACTCTCAACAACCCTGGGAATGGCACCTGGTGGATACCGCAGGACCTGGCAGCTGCTTAGTTAAGCCTGTCCCATGCAAGGGATGAGTCTGGGACCAGTGGTTCTCCAAGCTGGTGTATATTTATGTTTTTCCTTATTTTCTGTTAACCTGCTGTTTGCAAAGTGACATTAAACCACTGAAATTAGACTTTAAACCTGTGTGTTGCCTCGTTACTGCAGCCCTGCCATTACCTACCAGAGTGGATCCCTACACACCATAGAGTACTCCATACAGTAAAATGCCCCATATATTGCTCCAAACAGTATAATGGGCCCCATATATTGTTCCATACAGTATATAATGGCCCCATACTGTATATGACTCTATATATTGTTTCATATAGTATAATGGCCCTATATATTGCTCCATACCGTATAATGGGACAATTTACTGTATTGTGCCATACAGTATACAGGCCTCAAATATCACTACATATATAAAAAAAAAAAATCAAATACTCACCTCTCCTTGTTCTCCGCTGCTGTGGTCACCTCAGTGTCTTCTGACTCTTTGTACTGCTCAGCAGAGGGCGGGCTGTAGTGACGTAATCGTGCCCTCTGCCCTGAGACGTCACAGAGAGTCAGAAGACGCTGAAGAGACCGTTGATTATTTGAGAGCGGGCCCGGTGCCAGCGCTCAAGGTCCCCATAGCATGCTGGTGTCCCCGAAGGCGAGTGGGCCCCAGCACTTGCCCAGGTGTGCCAGGTGGTGACGCCGGCCCTGCCTTTATGGATTATCATAACACTCAGCAATAAAACAGCATTAGGGAATTGCCATTTAAGCAATATTATATGTTTTGCTTCTCTTTAATTCATTCAGACATTGAACTTTTAGGACCAGTCATGTTCCCAAATTGCAGACATGACTGTCTCCGTGTGCATGTCTCCATAGCGGCCAGGTGCAGGAGCTGCCTGCCATTCAGAGGAGGCTCACGAGCGTATAATAAATCCTCAACGTTTCATCCAGAAAACTCGGACGATTTTGTCTCACTCATTATCCGTGAGTAGTTTGTTTTTATTTTACAGCAGCAGGGAACTGATCAGGTCCAGTAACTCTATTGACAAGTATAGGGTTAATCTGCAGGTTAATAGCACTAGGAAGGTACTCGGTCACCATTCAGGAGAAAATTACCTTTATTCCTCCTGGGTGCCACCGGCTTTCAGTCATCCTTGCGTGTCTCCAGTGACCCCCGGCGCACGCTGTGGCGGGTGTAACGACTTAGGCCTGTTTCACACTTCAGGTTTTTGACGCCAGCCAAAATCCGCCAGAGTGTGAAAAAATGGATCCGTTTCCGTTTTGCCACAAACAGATGTCACAGGATCCGTTTTTGGTGCCAAGGTGATGAAATTTAAAGTGAAACGACTCTGGAAAAGGAGAGAGAGATTTTCCGCCGCCAGAACGGAGTTTGGGGTTAAATTTCTGCAAGGAAATTCTTCCGGGCATGCTCAGTGTCAGAAAGCGGATCCGTTGCCGGATTCCGTCAACAAACGGTTGGCAACGGATCCGCCGCCCATAGGCGACCATTATAACGAATGGCGGATAGCGGCGGATCCGTAGCTATCTGCTATTGTGACGCAGCCAAAAAACGTCTCATTGTCCGTCAACTCAAGTCAGCGGACGTCAAAATTATCGCGGATCCGTCAAAAAACGGATCCAACGGATGACCATCCGTCAAAATCCATCACTAATGCAAGTCAATGGGAAAAAAACTGGATCCGCCAAAAAAATGGCGGATCCGTTTTCTTTGCAAAACGGCGGATTTTGACTGATGGCAACAAACGGAAATGTGAAACAGGCCTAACACGGAAGACATTTTTTCATACCGCCCCCTTGGTCCATGTGGAAACATGACGGCCGATATTGGGTCAGTGTGCAATCTGCTGAGCACGCGGGCAGCGCACTGACTGAAAATATCACAGTCTGAACACGGCGTTAGACTGCACCATGCGGCATAAGATCTCAAGCTTTGAATGGGGTGGTACAGATATCAAACCGGATTGGATGCCGAATATTGGGTCCCGATCAATACCCCCAATGTGGCCATGTGACAAGTTTCAGGCAATTTGTGTAATCTCTCAGCCCCTCACACCTCTCTTCCTAGAGTTTCCTTGGCAGATTCCCCCTGGTTATTTAGTAACTATTGTCCTTATTCCCCCTCCCCTCTACAACCCCAAATCTGTCCTCCATGCCTCCCTAGTCCGTGTATCTCCTCTCCAACCCCCATCAATCCTTTTCTCACAAACCCCTCTCCTTTCACATCCTACCCACTCTGCCTTAGCCCCCCTCGTGCAGTCTGCACATGCGCGCTTCAGTTCCCCTTTCATTCACTTGCACAGAGAAGAGCTGCAGCAGAAGAGGCAGGACCCAGAATCCAGCTGATCTCCCTGGACTGCGGGGGACTGGGCACTTCACCCTGGGCATCTATGAAGAGCCTGGCATAATAACTGGCATCTACCATACCTGCACCTCCAACACACACACTCCCTGTGCAGTACAAGCTGGCAGACGCAGTGCATTGTTCACACAGTGCAGAAAGCAGCAGCCAACTCCTGAGCAATCCTCCAGTCCCCACCTGCTGGGTGCCCCTTCCCCATCAGCACCATGCCTGATCTCATCAGTGTCAGTGAGTTCATCATGGAGACCCTGGAGGACCACAGCTCGCCCACCACCTCTTCCTTCACCACCAGGATGAGCAGCTGCAGGAGCACAGTGAGCAGCCTGGAGGAGGTAAGTGTCCCTGCATACTGGGAGGACTGGGAGGTAAGTGGCCCTGCATACTGGGAGGACTGGGAGGTAAGTGGCCCTGCATACTGGGAGGACTGGGAGGTAAGTGGCCCTGCATACTGGGAGGATTGGGAGGTAAGTGGCCCTGCATACTGGGAGGACTGGGAGGTAAGTGGCCCTGCATACTGGGAGGTAAGTGGCCCTGCATACTGGGAGGACTGGGAGGTAAGTGGCCCTGCATACTGGGAGGACTGGGAGGTAAATGGCCCTGCATACTGGGAGGACTGGGAGGTAAATGGCCCTGCATACTGGGAGGACTGGGAGGTAAGTGGCCCTGCATACTGGGAGGTAGGTAGCCCTGCATATGGGAGGAAGGTAGCCCTGCATACTGGGAGGTAAGGGGCCCTCCTGGGGCCCTGCATACTGGGAGAACTGGGATTGTGCCTGACATTTAGCAAACTTCTGCCTTGATGTGTATACGGTTCCATCTCTGGGATGAGGTGATCTAAGATAAGGCAGCGTTCACACTCGCTGTTATTGCAGCAGTTGATTTTGGAAAATTGCAGCAAAACATTGTTTTTCTAATAGTTGTAAATTCCGTTCCCGTGTGAACACAGCCTAATCCCGCCTGATTACCTGTACACCCTTTACATTGTTGGGAAACATTACAGTGATTTGGCATGTGTAATGACATCTGCGGTAAGTGGCACTCTTCTCACCAATGTGCCCTCATAGCTATACCTAGTTTGGGCTCAGTGCACCACCCAGGAATATTGCAGGGTGGCAGCTGATCTAAGGGGGGTTATGCTCTATGCAGATTTCCAGGCGGGTCTTGACGATGGCTGTCACACCTGAAGCTATTGGGATGGACACTGCTGACCCCACTTCATGGCTTGGATCACACACTATGGTATATACATTGGTCTTAGAGGGGTCTGTCACTTCCTTCATGCTGTCGAAACCTCGAGTAGAATTGCATCCAAGTATATTTTTCCCAAATGTTCCAGCGTTTCAGAGAAAATATACTGTACGGTGAAGACCTGGCTTTTCCCAGATCAGCTGGTGGCGATTCACAGGTCTTTCACTATGGGAGACACCTGTCAATCACCTGCAGCTATGCTGGGACCATAACCACTGGAAGAGCAGGATTCGGCTACGGTCCCTGGCTGGAACTTTATAAAGTCTATATTTCCTATAACACTGTAGCATGTGAGCACAATATACCTGGATGCAATGGTGCTGTCAGGCTCCTGATTCATACTGCTGAGGTTTTATGCAGCATGACTCAAGTGATAAACTCCCTTTTGTCAGATCAGTGATGGATTAAGGGTTTTTGGGCAAATGATAATGATGACTGATACTGTTGACTGAAAGAATAGATCACCCCTTCCAATCAGCTGTTGTCGGATGTGGAGGCGGCCGGATGAACAGAGCTCTTCTACTCCGCACCATTCCATATGTAGCGACCACTGCTGTGTACTGCAGAACAGCTCCTTTTCACGAGAATAGGAGCCGAGCAGCCACTAGCCATTGTAAGGAGCTGTCTTACATCCATGGAACTAATGACCGTTGATCAGAGGGTCGTAGCGGCGGACCCCCACCGACCACCTATTGATCACCTTTTCTAAGGATAGGTCATATATTATATACCTTAGAACCTCAGAGGTGCATGACTCGTAATAGATTTGGTGCATCCCTAGTAACCCATGTGCCCCAAGCTGAAATCTACACCTATTGTAAAATTCTTCTATGATTGCTGTCATTTATGCAAATTTCTGGTGGAAATTATTGTAAGCCCTGCCCCCTTCTGCTAAACTGTGCTCATTTTCTAGTAAAGTAGTGGACATGTGGCAAGTAGTGTTGAGCGCACATACTGGGATAAGGCGTTATCTGAGCATGCTCGGGTGCTAGCAGATTGTCCTCGGCATGCTCGAATAGTATGTTCTAATCCCTGCGGTTGCATGTCTCGCTGCAGTTTGACAGCAGCAACGCAAGCAGCGATTACCTAAAAAACAGGCAATCCCTGCATGTGTTACAGCTGTTGCACAGCCGCGGCGACTCGAACATAGTATTTGAGCACGCCGCAGATACTCTCTTAGCACCCGAAGGTGACTTGATGAATGTTGCCGCTAGTCGCCAATCTGATCCCAAAGGAAACTATTGAATCAGTTTTGTCATCCGTTTTTCTCCAGAGTTTTTGTTCTGTGGGCATGTGTGACTGGCAGGCCGGAATAACAAGAATAGCTGTGCCATTAGTGGGTCACGGTTTATGAAGCAAACAGAACCAGGTCAGCAGTGACCAGCTTTACCTCTTATTTTATTCCCGCTGCTAATCTGAACATTTATTTTCTGTCATACAGTTCCAGAATTATGGGCCTTTTATTAGTGCAAGTTTATGTGTTCCTTAGGGCACAGTCAGACGGCCGTATACATTGCAACGAGATCAGACTGAATTGCATGGACTGGCTGGCGGCTCTCCTGACCCCTGGGCTACAGCTTCATATATCATATATTTTTAAGCAAATGTCAAACTCGGATCTCGGTCCAATTAATACGGCTGTCTGACTGCGCTCTCACTAGGGGGCGCTGCTCATGAGGCAATTATGTAGAGTAGCCTAAAGACACGCCCACAGAGAATCCCGTCAGCCACGCCCCTTTGCACAGACTTTTTAAACTATTATATTTGAACATCCATTGACAGATGCACTTGTGCATGTCGCGGATCAGTTGCAGAACTTGTAGCTATTGGAAGAATGATTGTCTGTTGAGCCACTATCAAGCTCAGCTAGAGCCAAGGGTGAAGGGCATATTTTGGAATTTATTCCCTTGGCACCATTAGAGCTTATTCCGCTCCTGATGATTGGACACTTAGGCCATTGGGAGCAGTTTTCTCCAAACAAGGACAGAGTTTCATCCACATTGCAGTAGCAAAAAACCTGTAGTAAGAGGCTTGTGTGTGTACTGTATATATGCATCTACAGCAAGGTTTCACAATTAGAGATGAGCGAACCCAAACATTAAAGGGGTTGTCCGGGCTTTTAACATAATCTCAGTACATATCTGGGCTGCAGAATTATGACAATAAGTAATTTACTTTCTGTCACTAGTTTGCACGGTTTTCTAGATATTCTGAACAGAACGTCCAAGGGGGGGTGTTATGGCATTGAAATGAGAACTAGTCGTAACCTCCTACTCTACTCCAAACATGCCCTCTATAGCAACAACCTCACCCTCCATAGCTACAGGCCCTCCCCGTCCACATGAAGAAGCCCTCATCACACAGTAACAAATCCTCCCCCTCTAGTAGCCTCACTGCAGAGAGCAGCTGCTCCTCCCCCAGACACACGCTGAACAGTGATCTATGGAAAGTGAACCTAGTGAGGAGGGAAAATCGTCCTGTATTCTGGGCCACTCCATGATTACAATACATAACTCATTATCAGTAATTCCTTCCCTCACTGTCCCTGGCTGCTGGCAGCAGTGAGAACAGACTGTGTGATGGCCAGTGATGGGGGTTTGCAGCTTCTAATCTGCACAGGGGATGGCAGTCACTGATGTAATCTGTTCTGTGACAAAGCCTCTGCTGTGTGAATGAGACAGCTCTGTGTCACTGATGTCTTCACACAGCAGCACATTTGGTGCAGTGTATGTGTGAAGCTCCACCAAACTCCCTGCAAGCTCCAGTGACCAGCACCACCCACTGCCCACTCATTGGCTGGCAGTAAACTGCACCAGCACTCATCTTTATCATCATTCCAGCATTGGAAAGAACACAGCAGTGATCCTGTATTTGTGAAAGCAGCACAATACATACATACACCCCCCCAACACTTCACACTGTTACAGCTGCTGATTGGACAGGCTGCTCCCATCAGTATTTGTGTCATTAGAGACACAGTGCTCACACATACACTGCACCAAATGTGCTGCTGTGTGAAGACATCAGTGACACAGAGCTGTCTCATTCACACAGCAGAGGCTTTGTCACAGAACAGATTACATCAGTGACTGCCATCCCCTGTGCAGATTAGAAGCTGCAGACCCCCATCACTGGCCATCACACAGTCTGTTCTCACTGCTGCCAGCAGCCTGGGACAGTGAGGGAAGGAATCACTGATAATGAGTTATGTATTGTAATTATGGAGTGGCCCAGAATACAGGACGATTTTCCCTCCTCACTAGTTTCACTTTCCATAGATCACTGTTCAGCGTGTGTCTGGGGGAGGAGCAGCTGCTCTCTGCAGTGAGGCTGCTAGAGGGGGAGGATTTGTTAAAGTGTGATGAGGGCTGCTTCATGTGGACGGGGAGGGCCTGTAGCTATGGAGGGTGGGGTTGTTGCTATAGAGGGCATGTTTTGAGTAGAGTAGGAGGTTACGACTAGTTCTCATTTCACTGCCATAACACCCCCCCCCCCCTTGGACGTTCTGTTCAGAATATCTAGAAAACCGTGCAAACTAGTGACAGAAAGTAAATGACTCATTATCATAATTCTGCAGCCCAGATATGTACTGAGATTATGTGAAAACCCGGACAACCCCTTTAATGTTTGGATGTCCAAGGGAAGTCCAGGAGGAGAGAGAGACTGACTTTCCAGGTCCAAAGTTCCCAAGATTTCAATAGGGTTCAGGTTTGGGTAAAGTTCTGGTAACCGAACTTTGGACTAAAGTACCAGAACCCGAACTTCCACGGGTCCGCTCATCCCTATTAACATTACAAATTGTATACCTTATTAAGTTGATCTCTATGTCCTGAGCTGTATTTACATTGAACATCCACATCAGAATGGCTGTTTGATCCTTTTAAAAAGTTTATACTCAGTCTCTGCTGACCTAGCTCCTCAATGTCCCTTCTCGCTGCTGCAGTTCACCCAGTTCAGTACAAATTGCAGCAATTGGTCAAATCAATGGCTCTCTCGGGTTATGAGTACATGTCTTTTTCAGGCAGACTCTTCCTGTAACCTACAGTGCCTGAAAAAAGCGTAATAAAGTTCACAGAAGAATCCATTTGTGGCAGTTGCACTACATTGTTGTGATGTATGCCTTACAGAGCAATGACAACCAGTGCTTCTTTGGTTTAAAAAGTTACTGCCTCACATTTAATAGCTTTGTCAGTTTGCGTGGTGCAACACAATATTTTGAAATACTGAAAATACGTTATTTTCATATAGCAGAAAAGAGGAAATACTGTAGTGGGTAGTATGAACAAGTGGATTTCAATTTACTAAACACTCAGTTTTACATCTAGTATTGTATTTTAGTATTGGCCAAACTGTGCGGTAGGTATTTCAGTCCGTTTTTTCACCCCTCCCTCCCATTGCAAATTACATTTATTAGAAAAATGAACAAACTTTCTGCTCTTACAATAAGCCACTTGAACAAAAACGATGTGAATAGCTCAACACAAGTAATCTAACGAGTCATTTCTGCAAATTCAACACAAATTGCCACTTTTACTGACTACATCAGTGTCAGAATTATTCAACCACTTCATGACTACTTTACTTAGTAAAAGCCCTTTTGCCTGTTATGACCTGCTGCAGACATGATGCATAACCAGACACCAGCTTCTGGCAGGGTTCCATTTTAGCCAATTCCTCATGGTCAATGGCCTCCAGTTCACTAATGTCCTTAGGTTATAAAGAGAGTGGTCCAAAAAGTTAAAGGGAACCTGTCATGTCAAAAAACGCTGTTAACCTGCAGATTTGGAATCAGTCTGAAGGTTAATAGCATTTTAACGCTGCACACTGAAAGTCTATTTTTTTTATGTCCTTCAGCTCAATCTTGAGCCATGGCGACTTGGATGATCAATCTGTAGGAAAATCAATCTTATGCAAGTCTAGATAGATCCACCAGGGTCTTCACCATCGTTACCCTTGATAGTGGTTGCTGGTTCTCCTCTTGCCTTGTTCATTCAATGCTTCTGACAATGATGTCCTTCTCCAGTGATTGCAGTCTTCATATGATGTGTCCTAAGTAGGCAAGTCGTAACTTGGTGATCCCTGCTTCGAGTGACATGTCTGGCTTGAATTGTTCCCAAATTGTCTTGTTTCTTCTTCTTTCCATCCATGGTATTGATAACATCCTTCTATAACATCACATTTCAAAGGCGTTGATTCTTCTTATTCTTCTTCTGTATCTTTGTTTAGAAAGTCCAGCTACCGGGAATAAATTAACTTTATTGCTCCTGGCAGCCTCCGGCTTTCAGTCATAGAGGTGTAACGTCTGTTGCCGCCAGGGCTGTGGAGTTGGAGCTCATTTTGGTGGAGTTGGAGGTTTGACTTACCGACTCCACAGGCCTGGCAGTGCTGTGGAGTCGGAGCCCGTTTTGGTGGAGTCGGTGTTATGGAAATTGAGAAGTCGGAGTCAGAGGTTTGGCTTACCGACTCCACAGCCCTGGTTGCCACTCATTATACAGTGAGCTGTACATACAGGGGCGATTGTCGCCTTACCCCCGGCACTGACTGACAGCCTGCTCTGCATGTACTGAGTGATGACTGAAGCCGTGTCAGCTGCATTTGGGAAAAGACAGGTTTCCTTTAGGGGCTCATACTCACATGCGAGAAACTCGGAGGAGTCTCGCACGTCAATACCCAGCACTGCCACCGGCACTTGGGACCGGAGCATTCAGCTGCATGTATTTCTATGCAGCTGAACACTCCGATACGAGTGCCGGATATTGACGTACGAGACTCGTCCGAGTTTCTCGCATGTGAATATGAGCCCTAAGCGATCATTGCCTTGCATAAACAAGGAAAATTATCCAAAAAATATACCAAATTCTTTGAATGCTACTAGAGATTCATTGGAAAACTCAGCAAGTTGATAGAGTAACTAAGGCTACTTTCACACATCAGGTTTTCGGCGTCAGGCGCGATCCGGCGTCGTGCCGGAATGCCGGATCCGGCAAATGTTTTGTAAAACCTGATGTGCCGGATCCGGTTTTCTGCCGGATCCGTCTTGTTCTTGACAGACAAAACCGGATCCGTCTCATCCGGTTCATCCGTTTTTCTATCCGTTTTTCGACGGATTACGCCGGATCCGGTTTTTAAAATTGACCCTTGTGGCCTTCCGAACGGGATTGGCTACTGGAAAACTATATATAGCATGTTCCTACAGCCCTTCTTTGACAGGTTGTAGAGAAGAAAGTGCAGGTTGGAGAGAAGAGCAAGTTACTGGCGAAGATGGATGTTGTCATTGGAAATATTACCACTAGAAGTTCTGTGACGGTTTCAGGGACAATTTTCCACTATACTTTGTCACCTCAAGGCAGAGTACACTGGGATGACAGAGTGTGAAAGATTTGTGCCCTAACCAAACTTGTGTACCTTCTGGACCAACAGTATATACCTTTGCCAACCAAAGTTGGCTATCTTGTCATGGTCTTACTATTTTTACCTTTAGGCCACAGGTGTGTACCTGGTTGTGTTTTATGCAAAGTATTTCACCTTTTAACAAAAGTTGTGTACATTGGTAGGAAATCACCAACAATAAACACAACTTTTTAGGTGAAATACTTTGCTTCAAACACAACCAGGAACACAACTGTGGCAAAAAGCTAAAATTTACCCACAGTTATATACCTGGTTTTGAATACCTTTTTACCTTTGAAATACCCTGTATTTAACCTTTTTTTTAAACATAGTGCGCCGCAGAAAGAAATGACAGACAACCATTGTGAAACGATAATTTAACTTTTATTTAAAATTTTTTTTTTTTTGTAAAATGTTTTTAAAGTGCAAAAAACTTTTTTAATAAAGGTTTTAAACCCAATGGGCATTTTTATTACAAAAAACACACATTACAAATCTGTGTACTGTGGGGTGGAAATACTGCTGGAGGGGCTGCGAGACACTTCGACACTGGGTGTGTGGAGAGAGGACTGGGATCGTGGTGGGGAAGGAACAGTTAGAGGTGAAGGTGTGGAAAAAGCTACAGAATGGGTGGACATGTGGGAGGCAGAAGAGGTGGTGGGCGGTGGAGTGGAGGGTTGGGCAGGGACTGTAGGAGCAGATGATGTTGATGGAAAGTTGTATGGGGAAGGAGTTTGGTACGGGGAAGGAGTTTGGTACGGGGAAGGAGTTTGGTACGGGGCAGGTTGCTGGAAGTGGGGAGATGTCTGGTACTGGGGAGGTTGCTGGTACTGGTGAGGTTGCTGGTATGTAATAGGAGGGGGAGGATGGAAAGTGGCTGGAGGGGGTGCAGATGTAATAGGAGGGGGAGGATGGAAAGTGGCTGGAGGGGGTGCAGATGTAATAGGAGGGGGAGGATGGAAAGTGGCTGGAGGGGGTGCAGGTGGAGGAACTACGGAGGTGGAGGTTGGGAGGTAACCTGCTGTAGAGCACCGTGGCACGAATGCATTACATGCATCTGCTGGGTAGGAGATAGTGTTGACATGCGCTCCACAACAGACCTGAAAAAGGTGTGGTTTGGCGAAGATCTTGCTTCTGAATGCATGGTTTGCAGAAGTGTCTTCACCTCCAGAATGCTGGAGTTGATCTGCTGAAAGCCTGCGGAGATTTGCTCTGACAAGACTTTTAGACAGTTCTGGAAAGATGCATTCAGATTCAAGAACTCTTGCGCATAACTCTTTTCCTGACCCCTCTGCCGCTGCCGCCCAGTACCCGCAGGTGTACTAGAGGTGGCAGGGGCAGAAGGGTGGGGTAAAGGGAAAGCGATCTCCTCACCAGCAGCTTCATGTAATGTAGGCGGCCACGATGCTCCTGTGCTGGTGGATGGGACAGATGGGTCGAATGTGTGGGAAGGCTGGGAAGGTGCAGATGTACCGGGGCGGTCGAAGTGTCCCTCGGTGCCGGTCTCCTCAGGGATCGCCTCAGAAGGGTCCAATCGTGCAGGCTCCCGAGTGCTGCTCACCGTGCTGTGGAATAAAGAGAAAAAAAAACAATTAAAATACTGACATGGTATGGCCCTGGCTGAAAAAAAAAAGTTACATCTAACATTTTTTTCACATGTGGTGTGTAATATTTACCTTCTGGTGAGCATTGTTTCCCGGAGGAACGACAGGGATTGTGCGTACTTGTACTTGCTCCTGCGTCCTCCAGATCCACTCGGGGCCCGCATCTCTTTATTGAACTCCTTCTTGAAACGATCCCTCACAGACCGCCACCGATTCACAATTCTGTTCCCTGAAACGAGAAAGGAGTGGTTAGTATACAACATCAGTGTTTCACAAACTCCAGTCCTCATGGTCCCCAGGGGTCATGTTTTCAGGATTTCCATAGTAAATAGAAATCCTGAACACATGATCCGTGGGGACCACGAGGACTGGAGTTCGGGAAACACTGGTTTACATCAAGCAACCGGTACTGTATATACTTACGCTCTTTAATCTGGGCCCGAACATCGAGGTCCTCCCAGCGGCCCACAAGGAGCAAACAGATTTCCTCCCAGAGTCGTCGGGTAACGATCAGGTCAGCGTGGCGGCGGTCAGCCATATTCCAGAGCGGCTCCCTTTCTCTGACGAGATCGATGAGCCGGTCCACATCAATCCCTCCATCCTCACCGTCAGAGTCGGGAGCACGCTGTGAAGGCTGTTAAAGAAAAAGACAAAAATAACATAATTAGCCTCCACAAAAGAAATGAAATAAAAAGTGCAAAAAAACAAAGCAAAAATATTTATACTTACACGCTGGTGACCACCGCGTTGCTGTCGCCGACGACCCTGGGAGGCACTGCGAGGACCTCTTGGCCGAGCACCAGATTGGGAAGACTAGAGAAGAAAACAAAAAATGTTATGTCTTTGGATGTAGGCATTTGTTTGCTGTGTGTGGTCTGCAGAACATTGTTTTCTATGTGTTGTGTGTAGTGTGATGTTGTGTTTCTGCGTTTGATGCAAAAAACTTACCAATTGTGAGCCCACTCCAGGTGTCTGTCCACCCCTTCCTTCTTCTTCTGGGAGCTCCTCTTCATCTTGTGATTCCTGTTTTGAAATAAAAGGCAATGAATAGACATATATTACAGAGATGATGGATTTTGGAAATAAAAACTTACCGTCAAACGCTGATGATGCGAGGGAGGGCTCCCAGAAGAAGATGTGCTGTCCTGTTGATGGCCAGACTCCATGGCTGTGGGTATTGCTGCTGCTGTTGCTGCTGCCAGTGATGCCATTTCTGCTGCTGCTGCATCTCTTTGGCGGCTGTTGAATAAAGAGAAACAAAGGGCCAATGAATATCTTGATATTCCATGGCCCTAGTTTGGAGGAATGGGGGATTTGATAATTACCGTCTCTCATCTGCTGCTGGACTCCCCTCCTCAGCATGTTCCATTTGCTGCTCCATTTGGGGTGGTGCTGATGGTGCTGCTGCTGCAGATGTCTGCTGCCTTCTCCTGCTCCTGGTTCTTGGCTTGGGTGGCATGTTGGGTGTGGCTGAGGGTCCCATTGTCTTGCTTTTATATATCTCCTGTGGGCAGAGCTACTGAGCATGCTCAGACCAAAAAACCGGATCCGGCGCATTGCGGCGCTCATAGGCTTTCATTGTGTGAAAAAGCCGGACGCGCCGGATCCGGCGTGTCCGGCTTTTTCGCCGGAGACAAAAAACGTTACAGTAGCCGTTTTTTCCAGACGCCGGATCGTGACACATTGCCGGATCCGGCGAAAACCGGATGAAACGCATGGCCATCCGGCGCAAATGCAAGTCAATGGGGGGGAAACCGGATCCGGCATTGCATTTCGCCGGATCCGGTTTCTGTCAAAAGCGCCGGATCGCGCCTGACGGCGAAAACCTGATGTGTGAAAGAGGCCTAACCCTTTATACGATCACTATATTCCCCTCACAAGAGGTGTGCAGCTCAGCAGAAAGGAGTGCACAGCTCCTGCTTGAGTGCACATAGTGGGACATGGATCCAATAGAAAGCATAGGCTCCAGTCTGGCATTCTCCTGTTACTGATCTGCAAATCTTTCGGATGAGAGTTGCACGATCGGTGGGGATCTCAGTATCCACACTCGCATGATCTGCAGGTAATTATTCAAAGGTTTAGTTTACTTTATTAAGCAACCATGGCTATTATCATGATTCCTCCCCTCAGTTTGGTGAGTGGCAGCTCAGCCGTTCAATCTGGAGCAGGGGCATGCTGAGCTGTGAGTATTGTGAATGACAACCCATTCGCCCAATCAGGGCCAGTTGTTTCTGGGTTTCCTACAGGTGTCTCCTGTTCTGACTGATTCCTTGGCTTTTTAGCTGGTTGTCTACCTCTGACTACTGCCAGCTGTCACCTTGGCTCAGTGGTGCATGTTTGCCTTGTTCTTCAGTGGTCTGTCTCTAATCTATTGCTGACTGACCTTGGACCTTGCCTCAGACCATCCGTTTGCCTAGCCCCTTTGTCTTGATCCACTCCCTTCTTGGAATTCTGACCTCAGAGTGTGACCTGACAACGTCTTTGCCTTACCCCTTTATGACGAGCCCTCTTGTCCATGAGTAGTGACTAGCATAACAGCTACACTACCTGAATGTGGCTGAAAGGGGAAGATATCAGCTTTTGCCACCAGATTCCTAAATGAGTCCAGTTGTTCAAAACCACTTGAGTTACTGCAAAAGATCTGTAGCAAGACTTGGTTACAGTAGGCAGTGAGGTTTCAGCATGTGCAGTAAGAGTAAATGATTCATGAATGGATAAATTCATGTGCTGTTTGTATGCAAAATGGACAGCATAGTGAACGATGCAAGTCAATCATTTAGTTCAGGTCACATGAACAATTTTACATGAGGTCCAATAGTTCGTGTGTAATAAAAAAAAAAATCACCTTGTGTCCCATTCTGTTCTGTTTTTGGTTTCATAGACACCCAGTGTGTGTTAAAAAGAGAGGTTGTTCAAGGATCAAGTGAAATTATTGAGATTTGAAACTGTATTTTCTTAAAATTGTTTTTATAAAAACAAATTCTATATGGATGACGATACAGATGAAGTATCATTTTAGTTTGTTTGTTTTTTGGGTGGGGGAATGAAAAACAGTTTATCTAAACTTTGAGACCTTCACCATTTAGTATGTGCTTTAATCAATGCCTAGCAATAATCTCCCCTACTGATCTGAAAGTCCAATATAACAAAGACCATATACATAAGCCACAGAAGTTTGGGGATTTTGTTTGATGCACTGAAGAAACAAAATTGGAACTTTTCGAACCTATGGGTCAACAGTTTGTTTGGAGGAGGATGAAGTAAACTAATGCTGAACAGAACACCGTGCCTAGAGTTAAGCATGTTGGTGGCTCGGTGATGCCCTGCAACTGCTTTGCTTCCCATGGCACTGGAAATTTGCAGGATGGATTCAATCGTCAGGGAATCATAGGAGAAAACGTCATGTCTTCTGTGAGGAAGCTGAAGTTTAGGTGTTAGTGGACCTTCCAACAGCACTCAGACTCAGTTTCAGAAAAAATCCTGGAAGATTTAGGAATGACCATCACAGTCATCTGACTTGAACCCATAGGAAATCTTTGCTGGAATTTCAAGAAGACGGTTGCACCTTGAAAACCCAAGAACATGAGTGTGTGGGGAAGGTGACTTGACGGACAGACGTGACTGGCAGTAGGAGGGGACGGTTTGTGCACGGTAGACAGGGATTGGCAATGATAGAAGGTAACAGCAGGGAAGGACAGAAAAGGGAGTACAGTACCGAGATTTGACCACAAGATGGCAGGGAGGAGTGTAGTTCAGGACTTTACATCAGCTTAGGCTATAGAAACTGCTTAGTCATGGGGGGGCGGGGAGACAGGAACCCAGGAGGGGAATTCCCAGTGAGAGAGGGAATAAATAGAACAGGGTTGGGTTCCAGGCAGGTTAGTCCCGAAGACGGAGGAGAGAGAAAAGCTTGACCAGGGACGGACAACAGAGAAGACAGTCAGGGGGGTGGCCCTGACCAGACGGACCCCAGAGGCCCCGGAGGTACCGATTGGATGACGACCTCGGGCAGGTGAAGCGTTGGCGGTAGATTGGTCTAGGACAGCCCCAGCGAAAGATCCGCGAGGGATGTTACTTCAACTGGAGCAAAGGTGCAGGTACCCGGGCCTGGAGACAGAGAATTGTAAAGTGACTGCGGTGCGTGGCTGTGGTCGTCAGGAGGACGACGAATAAATCCGTAACTGTTACAACTGAAATCTGTCTCCGCCTCGTCCTTCCATCGCCTGGTGTCTGTGTCATCTGGACAGGGTAAGCAGTCCTCCACCCCCCAATCCCGGCCCCTT
This sequence comes from Dendrobates tinctorius, assembly GCF_039654945.1. Classification (NCBI taxonomy): domain Eukaryota; kingdom Metazoa; phylum Chordata; class Amphibia; order Anura; family Dendrobatidae; genus Dendrobates; species Dendrobates tinctorius. The sequence continues at coordinate 8,240,016 of NW_027361937.1, read as the reverse complement.
ACCACAAGTGTACTTGCTATAGTCGATGAATAATTTTGAGTGAACTATGTACAGTATAAAAGCTTCGGAATTTATGAGTCTGACGCCACCAGTGAGGCACCAGTCAGGTGGTGGTGAGGCACAGCTGGCGAGGCAGTTTTATAGAAGTGACCGTATACCGCACAGTCCTTTCCATGGCTGCTGCGACATTAAATTAAGAAATGTAATTAAGTCATTTTCTGTTATATTGGGTTCAAGAGACATCATGTTAGTCTGCTCGGTGCCTAGCTATAATCTTGGTCTGTCTGATCGGGATCCAGTGGAAAAAATTTGAGAAGCCCTTGTCTTTCTAGGCGTGATGTAGTTAAAAATTCATGTTTTCAGTGTTCACTTCTACGAAGAGCTTGCACAGTGCGGTATTAGTCTTTATGTTATATTTTAATATGTTTGTAGCTGCAGAGTCGTATGGATTGAACTATGCCGTGCATTATTTATTAAAATGGAGAGCGCCAATTAAATGGGATATTCAAATTTTTGATCCTTCAAAGATGCCCTTTTTTTTTTTTTACCCCACCGACCTAGTGCTATTATCACCCCCCGCCACCATACACGCACACGTCATACTGTTCACAAGCAATCAGCCTCTGACTGCTGCGGTGAATCGGAGGCCTCCACAGTCACGTTGTACTACTGACATCACCACTTGGCCCTCGGGGCCATGATGTCAGCCAAACTTGTGAGCGAAAACTGTGCAGGATTGTCTGTGGATTCAAGAGCTGAGTATTGTTATTTTGTTATGTTATTACATGCAGTACCATTTGCAGTATTTTTTTTTTTTTTTTTACAAAAATTGGATGAGTATTTTTAATGAGTCAAAAACACAGCGTCATACAGTTCCAGTAAAGTAGGTGGGATTTATAGAAATCTCATTCCCTCTGTGCTTACTCAGTAGAAACTGATCTTCCGTGCATGTCTCAGATCCGCAACATGTCAATTTCTCTTGCAGGTACGCTTGGTTTTTTTTTTGTGCAAATTTTCCCATAGACTTGCATTAGATGTAAAAAACGCTCATGCAGTGTAGTGCGTTTTCGCAGTGGAAGTGCATTAAAAATGCAATGTAAGTCCTCAGCCCCCTGTCTGATACTCACTTTCTGGCATTTTCATCTGTTTTTGCCGCCGCGCCCGTCCGTCTGTGGTGAAAAGTGACCTGCCGGTTGCTCCAGTGTTTCACGGAGAGAGACGGAGGTCAGTAATCTATGGGAGTCTATGGGAGACTAGTTCTGGCCTTGATCTCATAGACATGTGTTGAGAACTTATGACATATCTTCTGACCTCCAGAAGCTACTGTCACAAGATGGCGTCGCGGGCTTGGAGCCGCACCCGGAGGGTGAGTATATGACCGGGGGGCAGGGGGCTTACATTTAAAGCACCACTCCAGCGGTGAAAAACAACCCAAAACGCTGGAGTGTTGCTTTAATGAGTGCCGAAAATCTGCAACATCAAAATCTCACCAAAACCTTGCTGTGGGAACGTGTCCTCACCCTTTTATTCCTTGCAGCATCTCATGACTGGTATTACACGTGCGCAAATATTTGGTGCCAACAATCCATATGTATTTGGCGCATTTTTTTTGTCTGTTCAATTAAATGAGCAGAGTGTAGATTTCCAAAATTAGAAAGTTGTAATTCAAGAGGAAACCCCACTTAACTTTGTTATATCCAGAGCATCTGTGGATGTGTACAGATCATCATTTATATAAGCAGAGTACCCCTTTAGCAGTTGACATGCTGATGCCGGAGCATTACATATGAGGAGCAATGGAAATGGCGCCATAACAGCCCGTCCATTCCATGTCATCAAGGCGCTGAAACAGTTTAGATTATCCTGAAGTCTATTTTCTCGCCTTTCTCCCTTTGTTCGACGCTTCTCTTCAGTCCTGTGAGGTAATGAATCATGTAATTACTAATTGGCTCATAGTGTTAGGTACAGTTCTTCACACACGTCGGGATTTGGATCCTGACAATGACTCCATATCTCACCCTTGTGAACCCACCACTGTGCTTTTAATAGCTACATCATGAGGAACCTGCAATGTGATGGGCTTCTTTACTGCAAAGTTTTTCACATGCATGTTAAAAAAAGCTTTGAGGGTGATTTAAGGCTCGTTCGCATGCTATGTTTTTGGCGAGGAAAAACAGTACCAGCAAAGTGAATGTGATTTTTCAACTCTCCTGCACATGGTTCTTATTTTTTTTCCTTGCGACAAAACCTAAGCTAGAAACAAAGTGAACATATAACCTGCTATAAATAAGTAAAAAGCATATAAATAACATTGGGTGCTTAGTATACATCGTTTTTGATCAAAAAAGCATAAAAGCCATCCTACCAGCTAGAAGGTGTACCCAATCGGGATGGTCCTAACCTCCCGTCTTAAAACCTTACCATGTGTCAAAAATGACCTCAATGTGAATTAGGGCCGAGTAGGATCGGGGCCATGGGAATATATAAATATAAACTGATTGCTGAGTTAGGAGGTTTGTCTCTGGCTCTGCCCTCTTGTCTGAGTAGACTCTCACCAGTAGCAGTCGCCATCTCCTCTCAGTTATGGGAAAGTGTCTTCACTGAGTGCAGATTTTACCTCAGAATTGAGAATTTTGATAAAAACTGATCAATTCTGGCAGAGAAAGAAGCAGATTTCTCTGCTAAGATACAAAGTTGCTTATTTTCATATCTAATGTTAAGTGTGGATTCTGTCATGCGAGAAAATCGGATCACTTATATTAATTACGCTCCAATCAAACTGTGATCCAAGTCTCTTGCAGAATTTCTCTACTCTATTCTGTGAATCCGTGGAAATCATACTATACTCAGATGTCATCCGAGTGCAGCCTGATGATTTCCATGCACCAATAGACTTGAATTAGTGTGTGGCTTCCTATTTGCACTGCACTTTGCAGCATGCTGTGATTTTATTTTATTTTTTAAAAATGCTGATCCACACTGCCCAATAGAATAACGTTGGCCCAAGTGCAATCTGATAAAACGTCGGCTAGCACTCGTGACTCATCTGATGTATATTCTCGTGTGAGCAGGCCTAACCTCTTGTTGGTTTATGATGGTGGTTCTGAAATCCATTGTACTGGTGCAGAGGCTAAATTTTGATTATTCTGGTAATGTGTGGACACTTCTAGACAGCTGCATGAAATATAAAATTTGCATCAAGTAATCACGATTGCCGATCATTAAAACACGAGGGTCTATATATGGTAGACGAGTAATGATCTTTAAAGGGAAGTAGTTGTATAGGTGCTTGTCCTCCAATGAAAATCATATGGTGTGCCAGTTATGAGAAACCTAGGGTAGAACCTATATACAAGCAAGGGGGCGTGTCAGTGCACTTGGAGGAAGCTATTCTAGCACCCTGACACGCCCACAGTGCACTTCCAGCCTGATTTGCATATGACATCTACATCAGATTTCTTCGGACTGGAAACCGGATCTGTCCAAAAAACAACTACTCTTTTTCAAATTGGAAACAAATGCCTTGAAAACCATACAGTACTTACAAATGTAAAAACGTGCTAACAAGTTCCCCGTAGTGATAAACTACTATGCTAATTCCAGCCAGGTAATGGCAGCTGCCCACATTACACGTTTATTTTAGTAACATTAAATTTACCCCTAAACACACACATCGCTCAGTATCCCACCGTAGTGACAAAGCCCTCCTCTGTGACACCAGGTGCCAGATTAGCATGCAGATATAATGTAGCGAAACATGCTGTCAGTGTGTCACGCATAATGTTTCCATCTGCGCCTGTTCAGGGGAGATTGTGCCTTTTCCTCCCACAACCAACTGTTCTAGCTTCTTCTTGTAAGAGGAGAGGAGCATGGATGGGAATGTGGATCTATTACTAAATCAGCCATAAAATAACACTGCGAATGGTCATGTCCAGTGGAGCCAGTGGTGAGCGGCTCATGGGCCCCATGGAAAAGCTCCAACAGGGTCCCAGTGCAAGTCTTTAATAGTAATGGTCTTTTCATAGAGGAGAAAGGGACTTTTTGGGCCCTTTAAACTCCAGTGCCCAGGTGTGATTGCGGCCCCTGCGCCTATTGTCGCTACGCCCTGAGGGAAGGAGTACAATGAATCAGAGTATGTCCCTGTCCCATCTATTCTATTCTGTGCTTCAATGTACTATGTATTATATGGGCTCATTTTTTAGGGTACCTACTGCCAACGAGGCCGCACTGGGATGCAACAATACACATAGGGATTCATCCTGCCGTGTTTTGGATTCTATATTATTATTCTTCATTTGATGTTTCCTCTATGGTGGCTATGGAAATATTACAGATTCATAGCTCATAGTCATTAATATTAATTACCAATCTCTGGAGATGGGATGTTACACTGACCCATTGTGCAAAGATAATGGTTTGTACACAAATTCGTCACGTGTTTGCTCCACAATTTGCATCAAAAATCCAAGGAAAAATGTTGGGATTCTGCTATGGCTTTGCAGTTTGGTCCAATGTTATTAGGGTTAATCTGCATGCAGTACAGATTGGGATTAATCCACTCAAAATAAGTTTCAATACATTTTACATCAAGAAATCTAATCCAATGAAGAAGTTTTGATTTGCCAAAATTGCTTAGGACTAAAGGTACTGTCACACTTAGCGATGCACCAGCGATATGATGCGGTCAGGATCGCTGGGGCATCGCTAGGTGGTCGCTAGTGAGCTGCCACACAGGCAGATCTCACCAGCGACATCGCAGGGGTCGGGGGTCGTTACTTACCTGTCAGACGAGGCGATCCTGACATCCTCCCGCCCGCGTCCACGCGTCGCTCGTCTTTCCGCAGGAAGCGCCTGACGAGAAATGGTCCAGGACGTTCTCGCGCGATCAGCGATAACCAGCGGGGGAGCGGTCGTAGGTAAGTATCAGACATAGCGATATCGCTAGCAATATCACTGCTGCGTCACAAAACCAGTGATGTTATAGCGATATCGCTTAGTGTGACAGGCCCTTAAGGGTCCATCTCCACGGACGCACTGAGATGCATGATACTTCTGCTGATTGGTAAAAGTTTACCAATCAGTGGTCATTTAAATGCCTTTTTGCACAGTAGGGCAAGTCATGTTTACAAGAACAGTGATCTTTCTTTGTTCCCTATAAGCATTTTGCTCGTTGATCGGCAGCCTGTTTAAACAGCAAGATAATCTTGAAATGAGATTTTGAACAACTCTTGTTCCCCATTATTTTGCAGCTTACGGCTACTTTCACATTAGCGTTTTTTAGCGCTGCGGTTCGACATTTCTGTCCAGGCCTATTTCATGAGTTTTCTTTTTAAAAAAGTAATGTGGAAGCATGGTTGAAAAGCAATGGCTGACTTACATTTGTTCATTTTCATAGATTTCTTATTACTTTTGTCCGATTCAAACTATTTCTGTGACCATTGTGGGTTTTTCCTGTCATTAAACGAGGGGTACCAACAATTTTGACCACGTGTGTATATACTTGGGAGGTGAGTATAGGGGAAATCTGGATATCAGCAGGCCCTCTTGTATTTGGTACAGCTTCTCCTGCTGTTGTGGTCTTAGACAAATTATTTGTTACCCAGTCGCCCATTTATTTGTACACTACACAATAGATTTAACAAAATGTCATTATATATGTGTTGCAGCCTCCTATATATGTTTGACACAATGTTTTCTTGTACACCCATGTTTTGCAGCCAATATGTTACACACATTTTTACTACACCGCTTAATCCCTTCGGCTAAGAGCACACGTACATTTTTGCCCTGTGGATTTTTCCGCGCAGAATTGAAGAAATCCGCAGGTCAAATGATCTGCATTTTTCCTGCATATTTCTTCCTTTTTTCTTGCGGTTCTTGTGCGGTTTTTCACTGCGGATTTGGAGAATGGAGCAGGTGGAAAACCGCACAAAAGAAGTGACATGCTGCATATTTTGAACCACAAGAAAACCGCGCGGAAAAATCCGCAGCGTCTGCACAGCGTTTTTTTTTCTATTGACTAACATGCTACTGTACATCACAATGCGGATATGTAGCGTTTCTGCGCGGTAAAATCCGCTGGATATCTGCATCGTGTGCACATGGCCTTCCAGTTTGTCAAGCCACATTTTTAAAATTCCCAATAATTTGAAACGTGTTTATATTCCTGTAAAATGACCAATACCGTCATATATTCCAGTCTTTTGTACAGTTTGCAATAGAACTGTGCAGCAATTTGCAAAGTAAACATCCTTATTATGTTCTCTAGAACTCATTTCATGAGTATTTAGTACGTTTAGCTTTCAGCATCTGGAATTCTTGGCAAACGTGTATATGATGTTAGTGGGGAAGTTTTTCATTTATTTACATGTATTTTTATAGGTAGAATGAAAAGCATTTTTTGATATAATGGAGTTTTGGAAATCATATGACCAGTCTTATTATTGCTATGATACAGGCCGGTACTCTGTTATAATACTGTGCTCCTGAGAACAGTGGGGTTTTTTCCCTACGATTTCTTTGAGGGGGTCTGCTCCTTTCCTGTTTGAAGGCTAAATGTGGCCTTATATATCCAAGAGCTGTAAGCCAAACATTAATTTAGCCACCAGCCTTTCCTCCCATCTCGTACACATGCATGCTCAGTTTGGCCAAGTGTAGATGTGCCTTAAAGCAAACTGCAGACATTATCAGGTTGGAAGTGTTGCACTGATTATAATGATACCTTGGGTGGAGAAATCCGTCTTGTAGTTCTTGTGTAATCAGTGTTAGAAGTTGTCAGTTAATGAGATGCTTGTGCTCCGGGGCAGAGCTTGCGTTTGCGCTTCAGGCAGTCTTTGGGCAGGTCTTTCCTTGGTTTCTCTGGCCTAGAGCAGGAAGATAGCATTCTACTTACAGTCCTGCCCCGGAGTACAGGCATATCATTAACTGAAAGCTTCTAACCCTTATTACACAAGAACCACAAGACGGATTTCTTCACCCCAGGTATCATTTTAATCAGTGTAACAGTGCCAACATAACAGTGGCTGTAGTTTACTTAGCAGAATCCTGCTGACAGGTTCGCTTTAAATGGAGATAGGGGAATAAGACACTGCCAGACACCTCTGGGGTGGCATATCTCTACTGAGAACAAAGAATTAGGCATATTGAAATTGAACATGCCTGATACTTATTTTCCCATTTTAGGCCAATTGAATTCTAAATAGATAGTGAGTAGTGATGAGCGAACGTGCTCGGATAAGGTTTTATCACAGCATGCTCGGGTGCTAACCAAGTGTTTTCAGCATTCTTAAATAATGTTTTAGTCCCTGCATCTGCATGTCTCGCGGCTGTTAGACATAACACCTTATCCGAGCATGTTCGCTCATCAGTAATAGTGAGTGATTGTTTGGCATTTTAATGTATATGGCAACCTTAGGTGACATTATAAAAGACACCTTAAAGTTGTAAATGGATTGCACCAGCATTACAAATGTGATTGGCATTCAGAATAAGTTGAAATTCTCCGTATTTTACTGTGATTTGTAATGATTTTCTTGTTTTAATAATGTTCCATTTGTCCAAAAAAAAAAATCTATCATCACCTGTGTGATTGTAGTGATAATAACAGGAGAGAAAGAAACCTGTTTTACGCAAACCCAATACATTTCCGAATCATTGAAAAGATGTTCTATTGTCGGAAGTGATTACTTTGTTACCATGGACACACTGACTATTGCCCGTACGGCTAGTAATTGGTTACATCGGCCAAATTCTAGGTATACCTCCGGCACAACAGACAGCCGAGTAATATTCTTCTTGTACTGTATGGTACAGGAGCACGGTACATACACTCGAGAGTCGAATCGAAACGTACAATGTTTCTGCTGAAAGGCAAAAAAGTCTCCGAGTGAACATTTTCTATTCACGCTGCGTCTGACTTGTTTGCTTTTTTGTATTGATAGTTCTAAACATTTTTTTTTTCAGTTTACAAGAGTCATTACAAGCAATAAAGGAGAGTGTGAGAAAATCCACTGACATTTCCATACAATTCATTTTGCCTGACTATAGAAAATGGAAAATCCCTCTGTATACCGGTATGAGCGCTCTGGTAGGGCCGGGTGCATGGAGCTTGTCAAGCTTGTCCATGTGCCTGCATGTCCTCTCTGGAAACACTTCTGCATATGCATTCTGCTTTTTCTGGGAATGCAATGGTGCAAGAGTCTAACTTCCTATTCCTATTTGGAAAGCCCCGTTCATCAACTTCTTCTCATGTTTACCTCTGATTTAGCAGAATTCTATTATTGTAACATGCCATATTGGGTGATTGTCCAGACGTCTCGAATATGACGGTCTTTATTTAGAGGGGTGAAGCATAAAATAAAAACTCTGTACTTACCTGATAGACCAGTGTCATTCCCCCGAATTCACCCGTCTGCTGCCGGTAAACTGTCATAGACAATGTCACGTGAACACTGCAGCCAATTTTGCGACTTTTGGCGTCTTCACACCAGATTCTCGCAGCAGCTCTGACAGAAAAGGGGGAACTGGGGCGCAGAATAAGGGCGGGAAGCCAGAGCTCAAGCTGTGGCATTCCTTACTTGATAAAATGTACTCCAGTCGAAGACGCCACTTGTCAAACACCCCTGATTCAATAGTGCTCTTAATAAATCAGTGGTTTCTGACTCCAACACACCCCCTTATCTAAAACAAGAGAGAAAATGGCTAGTGTTGATGATTTGGGGCCACTGTTTCTCTAGCAGTCCCATAGAGAATGCATGGAATGGCCCTCAAGAGTGTGTGCTGCCTCTCCATTCAGACCAGGGACAGAAGTACAGTTCAGCGGGGAGTTTCAGAGGTCGGAACCCCATTGGTCCAGACATCATATATCCTGTCGATAAGTGATAACCTTGGTCCACCAGAATTTAGCTTAAAGTTGCACCCGGCCGGCACCATGATTTGCGTTGTTCTCTATGCCAGTGTAGGCTTCGTTCCGACGGTGCCGGTGACTAAAAATAACTCCTCTGTATCTGCTTTTTATCATTTGACTATGCCATGAGATGTGCCCAGTATTTTATCCTTGCCTAAAGAAATGAATGGGATTTGATTGTTGCTGTTTCAGACCCTGACCCCTTGTCTTCTTTTGTGAACCGCTGTTCTCGTCTTTCATTTATATACATCTGATGGATACTAAGCTGATGGAATGGAGAATAATTGTGTGCATGAATCCTGAAGCGTTCACCTCTTCGCTGATTGTGTGCCAGAGTCGTGAAGGCAAGGAAATATATTCTGTTGCTAACAAGAGCGGAATAGAATGTATCACCTATATATCATTTTACTAATTAAAACCAGACACATATTCTGTTTTCTAGTTTTTATTTTCTATATTTTGTATTGATTCATAGGGAAGCTATGAGAAAATGTAAAAAGAGCCATATTTCATTGAATGTGGTGTAATGGAGGTAGTCTACTCTAGCATTACTTCTATAGTGCCGCTGTTCTGCCACTTATGAAAAAATTAATATGTAAATCCTATGTATAACGCTATGTCAAGCAGGATGAATTATAGGCCGGTTCCCTCATTACAGCTGCGTCGTTTTAGAGGAAAGAAAATGAGTCGGTGAAAGAAGTGGTGTCTGCTGAACTGATCTTTCTGGCTTCTTCCTGCCCAACTCCAATTTTTTACCATAATCCAAGGACCACCTAGTAGACCAGGTCTTCTGCGCCCGTTCAAAAAATCTGATCCTGAATGTATAATTTAAGGTGTGATGGACAAGGTCTAAGAGCCCAATTACACTGCCAGATAGTGGCCATTAAATAAATACCAATATACTACATGTAAGCCGATCGGTGTTTGTTTGCTAACCTGTTCGGGCACGCTTCCGTATGTACAGAATGATCGTTAATATAATCATTCCGTATGCATTAAAATATAATTGTTCTCATCAGCATATATCTGGTGTACACAGGACGATGTTCTGCCAAGAAAGATTAATCTCAAAAACAATTTCACCCAACGAACGAATATTTAGTTAATTCCTAGCGGCCGGTGAAAATGCGCATAAGGCCCAGATTTCATAGAGCAGCACAGCAACATAAGGAATGAATGGAACAGTGATCAAACATGATGCTCCATTCTGTCCCAGCAGTCAGACCTCGCCGAATCAATAAGTTATCACTTATCCTATGAATATGTGAGAACTTTCACTGGAGAACCCCTTTAAATGCATCCCTGCCACTGTGGTATAATATTTCATAGGAAAGGAATGGGTTAAAAAATTCAAAGTATTTAGAGGGAACATAAGAGCTTTCCCATGCCCCACAAATCGGCCCCATGTCTTTATTCCACTCTTTATACCTTTTTTTTAACAAGCCCCTATCTTTTGTTTTCTGTTTAATTACTATAAAATAATTTATTTAATTTGGCAAGGGATTTTCAGATCGGTGGGCGACTTCTCAAGGAGTTGTTTTCTTTCCCCCAATTAATCATCCCTCTTATGTTATCATGACATGTGGCAGCTGTCATGTTCTCTTTAATCTCTAATGGAATAAGGAATCTTCTTATTGATAGAAGATAAAACAAGTGATCCCCATACACAGCACAATCCACTATACCAAGACAAATATGCTAAAAATATCACATACAAGGGAGAAATACCACCACACTGTGACCAGACCACATATTACCACAACATAATGACAGCATAATACCGCCACACCATGATCAAACCACATATTACCACCACATAATGGCCAAATTATACCACAAACAAGGAAGAAATACCACCAAACTATGACCAGACCAAATATTACCACCACATAATGACTGAAAAATACCACCTACAAGGGAGAAATGCCTCCATTCCATGGCCAGACCACATATTATCACCACATAGTGACCAAATAAAACCACACAAAAGGGATAAATACTGCCACGCCTTTACCAGACCACATATTACCACCACATAATGACCAAATAATACCACATACAAGGGACAAACACTGCCATTCCATGAACAAACGACATATTATCACCACAAAGTGACCACATAATACCACATACAGTGGGGAAAAAAAGTATTTAGTCAGTCAGCAATAGTGCAAGTTCCACCACTTAAAAAGATGAGAGGCGTCTGTAATTTACATCATAGGTAGACCTCAACTATGGGAGACAAACTGAGAAAAAAAAATCCAGAAAATCACATTGTCTGTTTTTTTTTCATTTTATTTGCATATTATGGTGGAAAATAAGTATTTGGTCAGAAACAAAATTTCATCTCAATACTTTGTGATATATCCTTTGTTGGCAATGACAGAGGTCAAACGTTTTCTGTAAGTCTTCACAAGGTTGCTACACACTGTTGTTGGTATGTTGGCCCATTCCTCCATGCAGATCTCCTCTAGAGCAGTGATGTTTTTGGCTTTTCGCTTGGCAACACGGACTTTCAACTCCCTCCAAAGGTTTTCTATAGGGTTGAGATCTGGAGACTGGCTAGGCCACTCAAGGACCTTGAAATGCTTCTTACGAAGCCACTCCTTTGTTGCCCTGGCGGTGTGCTTTGGATCATTGTCATGTTGAAAGACCCAGCCACGTTTCATCTTCAATGCCCTTGCTGATGGAAGGAGGTTTGCACTCAAAATCTCACGATACATGGCCCCATTCATTCTTTCATGTACCCGGATCAGTCGTCCTGGCCCCTTTGCAGAGAAACAGCCCCAAAGCATGATGTTTCCACCACCATGCATTACAGTAGGTATGGTGTTTGATGGATGCAACTCAGTATTCTTTTTCCTCCAAACACGACAAGTTGTGTTTCTACCAAACAGTTCCAGTTTGGTTTCATCAGACCATAGAACATTCTCCCAAAACTCCTCTGGATCATCCAAATGCTCTCTAGCAAACTTCAGACGGGCCCGGACATGTACAGGCTTAAGCAGTGGGACACGTCTGGCACTGCAGGATCTGAGTCCATGGTGGCGTAGTGTGTTACTTATGGTAGGCCTTGTTACATTGGTCCCAGCTCTCTGCAGTTCATACACTAGGTCCCCCCGCGTGGTTCTGGGATTTTTGCTCACCGTTCTTGTGATCATTCTGACCCCACGGGGTGGGATTTTGCGTGGAGCCCCAGATCGAGGGATTATCAGTGGTCTTGTATGTCTTCCATTTTCTAATTATTGCTCCCACAGTTGATTTCTTCACTCCAAGCTGGTTGGCTATTGCAGATTCAGTCTTCCCAGCCTGGTGCAGGGCTACAATTTTGTTTCTGGTGTCCTTTGACAGCTCTTTGGTCTTCACCATAGTGGAGTTTGGAGTCAGACTGTTTGAGGGTGTGCACAGGTGTCTTTTTATACTGATAACAAGTTTAAACAGGTGCCATTACTACAGGTAATGAGTGGAGGAAAGAGGAGACTCTTAAAGAATAAGTTACAGGTCTGTGAGAGCCAGAAATCTTGATTGCTTGTTTCTGACCAAATACTTATTTTCCACCATAATATGCAAATAAAATGAAAAAAAAACAGACAATGTGATTTTCTGGATTTTTTTTTCTCAGTTTGTCTCCCATAGTTGAGGTCTACCTATGATGTAAATTACAGACGCCTCTCATCTTTTTAAGTGGTGGAACTTGCACTATTGCTGACTGACTAAATACTTTTTTTCCCCACTGTACAAGGAATAAATAGCACTACACCATGAAGACCACATATTACCACCACCTTGTGACCAAATAAAACCTCAGACAATGACAAATACCGCCACACCATGACCAGACCACATATTACGACCACACTGCCTAAATAATAGCATCTTATTGATCATTTCCAAAAAACACAGTAAGAACACTAATATCATCACCAATTACATTATACTCAAAATCTGCAAATAATTAGTGTGTAGTGTAAGTGTACAGGTAATATGGTGATCACCAGTGACCTTATACACAGGAACTCTGTATATAGTGTATATTGTACAGGTAATACAGTGATCACCGGTGACATTATACACAGTACACAGGAGCTCTTTATATAGTGTACATGGTACAGGTAATACAGTGATCACCGGTGACATTATACACAACAGTTCTGTATATAATGTCAGTGTACAGATAATACAGGGATCACCAGTGACATTATACACAGGAGCGCTATATATAGTGTCAGTGTACAGGTAATGCAGTGATCACCAGTGAAATTAAACACGGGAGCTCTGTATATAGTGTTAGTGTACATGTAATACAATGATTACCGGTGACATTACACACAAGAGCTCTGTATATAGTGTCAGTGTACATGTAATACAGTGAGCACCAGTGACATCATACACAGGAGATCAGTAGATAATTGATGTATAGTGTAAGTAAACAGGTAATACAATGATCACCAGTGACATTATACACAGGAGCTCTGTGTTATGGATCTGCAACACAGGACTAGGGTAGAAGGGGGAAAACTGACCCTGCACTATGATTAGGCTGATACCCTACAATGAAGTGGGCGACCAATTCCTTGCGAATAAACCCACCAACGATCCTAGGTTAATCTCAAACGAAGACCTATAGATGGGGGAAGGGTCCCTGAAAGATCTAAGGACTGGGCACAAAAACGGGTGACCTCCTAATAGAGATAGCACAGAGAAAGCTGCAGAAACCAACGGAATACAGAAACAAAGACTAGCGAAACCAGGGGGACCTGCACAAATTACACAGAAGGCAAAGCACCAAGCCAAAACTTAAGCGGATTAACACTGACCCAAGATAAACCCAGCACCAGAGGAAAAAGACCAGCAGCCAGAACACCACAAGAAAATGGCGGATAGTCACAAACTAAACAGATTCTAACACTCTGTATATAGTGTAAGTGTACAGGTAATTCTGGCGACTTGCAACTGACGTCTCCAGTTAAAGTAATTTGTCTTCACTTTTCTTCTTCATCCGGCACAGACCGCTATGACTTCTTCCAGCCAGTAATGATGTCCTTTTGTGACACTTTATCATTGTAAATGTCCCAGTGTTAGTCCATTTTTGTGGGCCCTGAACAATAGTAAAATTCCAATTTGTGCCACTATACAGTGGTAATGTCTGCAGGTATGCTTAAATACATCAGCAGTGCCCCTCCCCAGTGGTACCCATAGAATGACGTCCACCTTTTATGCTTTGATACAGTTGAAACATCGAAAATTGTGGCCCCGTAAGTTAATAACAATGAAGAGGGAGAGGGAACAAGAGAATCGGCTCACCTCAATCTGAAGCACCCTGTCCGCATGATACACCACACGGAGCCGCCCTAGTCCAGGCAGCTACTATATAATCATGTAGATTATTACAGTTTTTTTCAGTAGTGCGGAACTGTGTCATGCCGACATGTTGGATTTGTAAATGCTTAAATAAATGTGAACTTTCACACTTACCTCTTTTTCAATCATCACTGGAGAACCACTTTTTTTAAAATTAATAACGTAGAATGCCACAATTTAGGGCATTGTTAACCCCTTCCTGACATCCGACGTATTATCCCGTCCATGGGACCCGGGCCCCTATGCCCATGGATGGGATAGTACATCTACCGCGATCAGCGGCGCCCACGTGGTGAGCGCCGCTGATCGCGGCCGGGTGTCAGCTGATTATCACAGCTGACACCCGACACGTTAACCCCTTGCACACCGCGATCAAACATGATCGCGGTGTACCGGGAGTTAAAGGGAAGCATCGGCAGGGAGGGGGCTCCCTCCTTGCTTCCCTGAGCCCCCCACGGCAGCGCAATGTGCAGCGCTGCTGCAGGGGACTCCTTTCCTCCCGATCCCCGAAGGCCCCCGTCGCCATCTTGGATCGGGGGCCTGCAGGAAGATGGCTTCCTCAGTGCCTGCAAAGCGCAGGCAAGAGGAAGTCTTCTTCAATGCCTGTGACAGATTGCTGATCTGTCACAGTGATCTGTGATGTGACAGATCAGCGATCTGTCACAGGACAGTGATGTCCCACCTGGGACTATGTAATAAAGTAAAAAAAAAATAAAAAAAAAGTGTAAAAATAATTTTAAAAAAATCGCCAAATAAATTAGTAAAAAAAAAAAAAAATATTCCCCAATAAATTCATTTTTTGAAAATAAAAAAACCCCAAAACAATAAAAGTACACATATTAGGTATTGCCGCGTCCGTAACGACCCGCCCTATAAAACTGTCCCCTTAGTTAACCCCTTTAGCGAACCCCTTAAAAAATAAAAATAAAAAACGAAGCAAAAAATGATTTATTATCATACCGCCAAACAAAAAGTGTAATAACGCGCGATCAAAAAGACGCATATAAATATCCATGGTACTGCTGAAAACGTCATCTTGTCCCGCAAAAAGCGAGCCGCCACACAGCATCATCAGCGAAAAAATAAAAAAGTTATAGCTCGCAGAATAAAGCGATGCAAAAATAATTATTTTTTATATAAAATAGTTTTCATTGCATAAAACCGACAAAACATAAAAAAACGACCTAAATGAGGTATCGCTGTAACCGTACTGACCCGAAGAATAAAACCGCTTTATCAATTTTACCGCACGCGGAACGGTGTAAACGCACTCCCCCAAAAGAAATTCATGAAACTCTGGTTTTTGTTCATTCTGTGTCCCAAAAATCGGAATAAAAAGCGATCAAAAAATGTCACGTGCCCGAAAATGGTACCAATAAAAACGACAACTCGTCCCGCAAAAAATAAGACCTCACATGACTCGGTGGGTCAAAATACGGAAAAATTATAGCTCTCAATATGTGGTGATGCAAAAACTATTTTTACAATAAAAAGCGTCTTTTAGCGTGCAACAGCCGCCAAACATAAAAACCGCCATAAATAGTAAATCAAACCCCCCGTTATCACCCCCTTAGTTAGGAAAAAATAATAAAATTAAAAAAATGTATTTATTTCCATTTTTCCATTAGGGTTAGGGCTAGGGTTAGGGCTAGGGTTAGGGCTAGGGTTAGGGCTAGGGTTAGGGCTGAGATTAGGGTTAGGGGTGTGTTGGGGTTCGGGTTGGAGTTAGAATTGGGGGTTTCCACTGTTTGGGCACATCAGGGGCTCTCCAAATGCAACATTGCGTCTGATCTCAATTCCAGCCAATTCTGAGTTGAAAAAGTCATATGGTGCTCCTTCCCTTCCAAGCTCTGCCATGCGCCCAAACAGTGTTTTACCCCCACATGTAGGGTATCAGCCTACTCAGGACAAATTGCAAAACAATTTTTGGGGTCCAATTTCTCCTGTTACTCTTAGGAAAATAAAAAATTGGGGGCAAAAATATCATTTTTGTGGAAAAAAATGATTTTTTTATTTTCACGTCCGAGCGTTATAAACTTCTGTGAAGCACTTGGGGGTTCAAAGTGCTCACCACACATCTAGATAAGTTCCGTGGGGGGGTCTAGTGTCCAAAATGGGGTCACTTGTGGGGAGTTTCAATAGTTTAGGTACATCAGGGGCTCTCCAAACGCACATGACACCCGCAGACCATTCCATCAAAGTCTGCATTCCAAAACGTCACTACTTCCCTTCCGAGCCCTGACGTGTGTCCATACAGTAGTTTTCTACCACATATGGGGTGTCAGCGTACTCAGGACAAATTGGACAACAACTTTTGGGGTTCAATTTCTCCTGTTACCCTTGGGAAAATAAAAAAATTGGGGACTAATTGATCATGTTTGTGGAAAAAATACGATTTTTTTATTTTCATGCCCTGGCATTATAAACTTCTGTGAAGCCCTTGGGGGTTCAAAGTGCTCACCTCACATCTAGATAAGTTCCTTAGGGGGTCTAGTTTTCAAAATGGGGTCATTTGTGGGGGGTTTCCACTGTTTAGGTACATTAGGGGCTCTCCAAAGGCAACATGACACCCGCAGACCATTCCATCAATGTCTGCATTCCAAAGCGTCACTACTTCCCTTCCGAGCCCTGACGTGTGTCCATACAGTAGTTTTCTCCCACATATGGGGTGTCAGCTTACTCAGGACAAATTGGACAACAACTTTTGGGGTTCAATTTCTCCTGTTACCCTTGGGAAAATAAAAAAATTGGGGAATAATTGATCATGTTTGTGGAAAAAATACGATTTTTTTATTTTCATGCCCTGGCATTATAAACTTCTGTGAAGCCCTTGGGGGTTCAAAGTGCTCACCTCACATCTAGATAAGTTCCTTAGGGGGTCTAGTTTTCAAAATGGGGTCATTTGTGGGGGGTTTCCACTGTTTAGGTACATTAGGGGCTCTCCAAAGGCAACATGACACCCGCAGACCATTCCATCAATGTCTGCATTCCAAAACGTCACTACTTCCCTTCCGATCCCCGACGTGTGCCCATACAGTAGTTTTCTCCCACATATGGGGTATCAGCATACTCAGGACAAATTGGACAACAACTTTTGGGGTCCAATTTCTCCTGTTACCCTTGGGAAAATAAAAAAAATGGTGACTAAAAGATCATGTTTGTGGAAAAAATACGAATTTTTTATTTTCACGCCCGGGCGTTATAAACTTCTGTGAAGCCCTGGGGGGTTCAAAGTGCTCACCACACATCTAGGTAAGTTCCTTAGGGGGTCTAGTTTCCAAAATGGTGTCATTTGTTGGGGGTTTCCACTGTTTTGGTACATCAGGGGTTTTCCAATCGCGACATGATGTCCGATCTCAATTCCAGCCAAAAACATCAAATGGCGCTGCTTCCCTTCCGAGCTCTGCCATGCGCCCAAATAGTGGTTTACCCCCACATGTGGGGTATCAGCATACTCAGGACAAATTGCACAATAACTTTTAGGGTCCTGTTACCCTTGGGAAAATAAAAATTGGGGTGAAAAGATCATTTTTGTGGAAAAAATATGATTTTTTAATTGTACCGCTGTACGTTATAAACTTCTGTAAAGCCCTTGTGGGTTCAAAGTTCTCACCACTATCTAGATAAGTTCCTTGGGGGGTCTAGTTTCCAAAATGGGGTCACTTGTAGGGGGTTTCCACTGTTTAGGTACATCAGGGACTCTCCAAACGTGACATGGCGTCCGATCTGAATTCCAGCCAATTTTGCATTGAAAAAGTCAAACGGCGCTCCTTCCATTCTGAGCTCTGCCATGCGCCAAAACAGTCGTTCCCCCCCACAAATCAGGTATCAGCGTACTCAGGACAAATTGCACAATAACTTTTGCAGTCCAATTTCTCCTGTTACCCTTGGTAAAATAAAAAAAATTAAATCTGAAGTATTTTTTTTTGTGAAAAAAAGTTAGATGTTCATTTTTTTTTTTAAATATTCAAAACAATTCCTGTGACGCACCTAAAGGGTTAATAAACTTCTTGAATGTGGTTTTGAGCACCTTAAGGGGTGCAGTTTTTAGAACAGTGTCACTTTTGGGTATTTTCTATTATATAGACCTCTCAAAGTGGCTTCAAATGTGATGTGGTCCTAAAAATAAAATGGTGTTGTAAAAATGAGAAATCGCAGGTCAACTTTTAACCCTTATAACTTCCTAACAAAAAAAAATTTTGGTTCGAAAATTGTGCTGATGTAAAGTAAACATGTGGGAAATGTTAGTTATCAAGTTTTTTGTGTGCCGTATCTCTGTGATTTAAGGGCATAAAAA
Organism: Dendrobates tinctorius; assembly: GCF_039654945.1. NCBI lineage: Eukaryota > Metazoa > Chordata > Amphibia > Anura > Dendrobatidae > Dendrobates > Dendrobates tinctorius. Next base: position 8,221,453 of record NW_027361937.1, on the reverse strand, counting down.
TTCAAAGTTGGAAAATTGCGAAATTTTCAAAATTTTTGCCAAATTTCTGTTTTTTCACAAATAAACGCAAGTTATTTGAGTGAAATTTTACCACTAACATGAAGTACAATATGTCACGAGAAAACAATGTCAGAATCACCGGGATCCATAGAAGCGTTCCAGAGTTATGTGGTCAGAATTGTAAAAATTGGCCCAGTCATGAACGTGCAAACCACCCTTGGGGGTGAAGGGGTTAATATATGGGATGACCAGGGGGGGCATTGTTAATGTATGGTGCCAAATGGTGTGGCCGAAAGTGGGGCATTGTAAATTTATGAGACCAGAAGGGGAAGGATTATTAATATATGGGGCTGCAACGTGGGAATTGTTAACGTGTGGGGCATTGTTAATGTAGCGGGAATTGTAAATGGGCATTGCAGTGACGTCATTACAGTATGCCGTCTGCCAGTGGCGTGTGTGGGAATTGCAGGACAGAGAGTCAGTGGTTTCCTAGTGTGAAATATTTTTCAACTGGATTTGCTGGAGGACTATGTTACATACCACAAACCCCAGTAGTTCTGTTTAGTGTCCTAGATGGTTGACAGCTCTTCGCTGAACCTTTTGTGAATCTGTGGGTCTCACGAAGGCATTTTTGCATTGTTGCACCAGCCACTTGTGTAATAATGACTTGATGTCTCCAGATATCATTGTGACTATTTAAGCCACCTCCTTACTCAAAAATTCTGGCCTACTACTTCTGCCTTCATAGACTGGACAGGCCACAAAGATTTGTATTTTAGATAGAAAAGTACCACTGACCAGTGTCCGCTCATCGCCCTTCCAGTCCATAGTATATTATACAGGGCTCTACCTTTTTAACATTAGCCCTAAACTGTAGCTTGTAGTAACCACACAAGAACCGTAGTTTTGTATCTACTCCTCAGGCTCTTAGTGTTATCATGCACTCTTATTTAATTGCAGGAGGGGGTTACTAGAGAATCTGGCTACATTGCATTGTCCCTCTGGTATACCCACCTATATACGGCAATCATACCCTGGCTTTTTTATAATCACATGACTCCCTCTGGAATTGATACATTGCACTTCTTTAGTATCATCTCTGATGTTCTGCAGGAACATCCATGTGACCATATGTGGTGATAAGATTTTTCTTTTTCAAATCGCACAAAAAAAAGCTCAATTTTTAGAGCATTATTTATACTGAAATATTTAAGCTTGCAGAAGTACCTTATTTTGCTGGATGTACACTTATATTTTTTTGCAATACATTTCCTTTTTCATAACTTCCCTCTTTTAATGGACTAAGGAGGGAAGGAAGTGATGGTCAGTGTGAGGTAATACTACTTAACACATTAGTTATAGTTCATATTTTGTTTTGCTGAAATCATGATAGGAGAGTGTTAGATATTTGCCTATATAGTTATTAGTCTATTCCGCTGGTATAAAGGTGTGTTCTCATGCGGCGAAAAAAAAGTGGATTTTCCATGCTGTTTTTTTTCTACAAAAAGTAGTCTGTGATTTTAAGGTTCAGTAGCAGGCACGAAGTTAAAAAATATCCACAACGTGAGTTGAGCTGTGCTTTATTCCAAGTCTGCTGCATGTCAATTTATGATGTGGATGCTAAATGGGTTGACTGGTCCTCTGCTAAAAGTGTGCAGTCAGTCACTCTTTATGACTGCAGATGTGTTATTCCTTAAAGGACACCCAGAGCACACTGTCAGGAATCTCCGTTTCTCTTTAGTCATAATGGGCAGTCATGTGAATTTGCATACGTACAATTGTAAGGGACACAAAGGAGTGTCCGTAAGTTGATAATTGTAGATTCCCTCTGAAGGCATCAAAACTATGAATTAAGGCTAGTTTCACACTAGCGTTACCGGGCGCAGCGCATGGCCGCCGCTAAGCCCCGGCCACGCCCACTCCGGTCAGCTCCTCCTCTGATCGCATGATGCTGCATGCGATCAGCGTACCCTATATTTAGCGTTGGGTACGCTGGTCGTGCGCTGATACACTTTTTCCGGTGCTTGCGCCCTTTTGGCGCTGCGCCAAGCGCACAAAAATGCAACACAGTGCAAGATGCTGTGGTAGCCATGCTGGTTCAATATGCCTTCAATTTTGAATAAATCCAAAATTTATCACCAGCAAAGCACCCCCACACCATCACACCTCCTCCTCCATGCTTCACGGTGGGAAACAGGCATGTAGAGTCCATCCGTTCACCTTTTCTGCATCGCACAAAGACACGGTGGTTGGAACCAAAGATCTCAAATTTGGGCTCATCAGACCAAAGCACAGATTTCCACTGGTCTAATATCCATTCCTTGTGTTCTTTAGCCCAAACAAGTCTCTTCTGCTTGTTGCCTGTCCTTAGCAGTGGTTTCCTAGCATCTATTTTACCATGAAGGCCTGCTGCACAAAGTCTCCTCATAACAGTTGTTGTAGAGATGTGTCTTCTGCTAGAACTCTATGTGGCATTGACCTGGTCTCTAATCTGAGCTGCTGTTAACCTGTGATTTCTGAGGCTGGTGACTCGGATGAACTTATCCTCCGCAGCATAGGTGACTCTTGGTCTTCCTTTCCTGGGGTGGTCCTCATGTGAGTCAGTTTCTTTGTAGCGCTTGATGGTTTTTGCCACTGCACTTGGGGACACTTTCAAAGTTTATCAGCTGTGTATCCACCAGACTTCTGCACAACACAACTGATGGTCCGAACCCCATTTATAAGGCAAGAAATCCCACTTATTAAATCTGACAGGGAACACCTGTGAAGTGAAAACCATTTCCGGTGACTACCTCTTGAAGCTCATCAAGAGAATGTCAAGAGTGTGCAAAGCAGTAATCAAAGCAAAAGGTAGCTACTTTGAAGAACCTAGAATATAAGACATACAGTATTTTCAGTTGTTTCACACTTTTTTGTTAATTCTATAATTCCACATATGTTAATTCATAGTTTTGATGCCTTCAGAGTGAATCTACAATTTTCATAGTCATGAAAATAAAGAAAACTCTCTGAATGAGAAGGTGTGTCCAAACTTTTGGTCTGTACTGTGTGTGAAGATATATTTAATGTTGGATGTTATGTACCCTTTCCCTTTAACGTTATTCGCATTTATTGTACATGCCATGTAAATGTCTATTTGTTGTATCTGTTATGTGTATTTAACATTGCACACTGTTATATAGATAGGGAAAGTGTACTACCCTAGTTGCCCACTAGATGGGGTTAGAGATGCTAAGCTTGTAAATAGTTAAAGTAGGAGGGGCTAACAGCTGTTAAGCCAGGGAGCATCCGGATATGAATCAGTTGGGCGGGAGCGCCCTGACAGGACTGTTGGCTCCGTAACGTTAAAGTCAAGAGCCCAGTCATACAGAATTTGGGCCAGTATCTCATTGGGGAGTAACAACAGGAGAAGTGCTGACAGTGCAGAATTAGTGGGTCTGCAGTTGCCAGCAGAAGACTAAGCAGTATGGGCAGGTCACTCAGAATGTGGCAGCTTATTTCATCTGTGGATATTCTTGAGACCGGGGCTAAACGGTTAAGAGGGTCCCCTACTGGAGTAAGACTGAGCAGAGTTGATGCTGAAAGACCCGAGAGCACGGTCCGTCCCGGAAGCGAGCTTAGTGGGAGAGAGGGATGCTGATGGTGGAGTGAATATGTATGCGCTGTGTAAAGGAAACAGTAAAGTTGATTGTTCAAGTATTGAACAGGACTGTGACTCTGTTTGTTCCACATCGACTGAGGAGAATCTGCAGCGCATTACTGAAAGCCCTGAGGGGAAGATGGAGAAAGCGACAGGTATGCTGGCAGAAAACTGTCATGTCTATGTGAGGGGAGGCCAGGACTCGGCCACGACTACGGTCCTGGCTGAACCTTACACAGTCACGTGCCAACTTGGTGTGCTCGGTCTCACTCAAGTGAGTACATGTGAATTGAGCAAAGCTGAGCAAGACTAGTCAGAATGTGGCTGGAAGTATGCCAATCACTTACATGCAGTTATGTGACTACCCCCTCTCGCCTGCAGTACCAAAGAATCCTGACAGCGTGTAAGCTGTAAGGATTCAGATTATTAGCAGAAGACTAGACAACCCTATTAATATATATTTCACAGTTTGCAAAGGATGAAATGTGTAGTATTTTCACAACAACATTTAGTGGTAAATTGGTAACTATTTTTTCAAAATGCAAAGTGAGACTGTACCCTAAAGGGAGATTTACCTAATTCTTTACTACTGACGTAAATTCAAGATCCAGACTTACGCTACTAATAATCTGATTCACACTGCATGGGCAAAAGTATGGGGACACAGCTCTTAATCATTAAAGTCAAGGTTTTCACTCAGTCCCCTTACCACAGGTGTATAAAGTCCTAATCCTGCCCTGCGCCAGGCACTCTGCCTTTACTAATATTTGTGAAAGAATCCCTTTTTCTAAACAGCTCACTGATACCAATGTGGTCCGGTAACAGGATGCCGGCGTTGTATCAAGCTCAATTTGGGGTATCTAATAGGTGGAAACCAAACATATAAGGCAAAAAAAAAACAATTGCCCTTTTCAGGTCTCAAGTTATATTACCGTCATGTTCCATAAAATGTGATTGAGCTTTTTCATAAACAATGATATTATAAATTACAGCTTTGGTTGTTGGAGTCAAGCCATTTAGGGTCTGACTGAATCAATAAGTGCGATCCTGTTTGGATGCCACCATTGATGTAATAAATATAGCATATGGATCTTTGCAACACATCTGCCCTGCCTTATGTATCCTAAAGTTTAGTGAGAAAGTTCTTGCACTGCTGTCCTCCGTTTGACATTGCTCTAATGATGTCCTTAAGGTTTAGTTGTCCTAGCAATAAGATGCGCACATTCTTCTAATCACATTACCATAGACTGTTTCTTATCTTGCTCCAGGAAACTTTATTGCAAAAGGGCATTGCATGCCATCACAATTCTGACCTATTCTGATTGCTTCCATTATAACCAATTAGCGAGCCATGTGTTCTATTTCGGCACCTTTGTTTCTTCATTTCACTGAGTATTTCAAGTAGAGTATTTATACACTGTGTGGGTGTGCTTGTGAGTCTATATACACTCCTCAGCATTGAAAATGCAACTCCAAGATGGAAATGTCCTGGGATTATGAGAAATCACAGGATCAATAGCCAATGATATTCAGATAATGAAAAAATAGAAACCTTAAAAACATTTGCTTTATACAGTATCAAATATGAGCACCACATGCCGAAATACACACATTTATACATCTTGGCATGCTATCAATGAGGTTAAAGGGGTAACCTTGTTTAGAAGGACATGGTGGTGTGAGGGCACTTATAGGCCATGCAATGCTCCCCGGGAACTTAAATATGGAAATTGCCTATTCGGAGAGGAAGAGGACTTTAATGCCACCTACAGTACATTTAGGGGTACCTGCATTATTAAATGCAAGCAAGAGGTCTGATTTGGCTAGAAGTCAGACCTTTGATGGGGGGGTTAAAGGGTATCTATGGAGAAAGACCTGCATCTAAATCTAGCCAAATCAGACCTCTTGCTTTCCACTGAAGACAGGAAAAAACGCTGAAACATGTGTTTGCAAATAGTGTCTGGTTTGGCCTTCATCCTAAATATAAGGCAACGCTTGTTAAAGACTTTTAGGATGGTTACTTCCAGTTGGTGGCACTAGAGCTCAAGTTCTCGTCCTTTGTGAAGAGGCAATTTGCATAATGATTTAGGTTATTAATGGTTTTCTGAGCAATTTAGCAATTTTGTGTTGCCATGAATGCACTTGGGCATACAAAACATCATGATCTACTACTGGCAGCTCCCTTTGCAATGACATCCCAGATGTGTTCGATGATTGGTAGTTGCAAAGGGAGCGATCAGATCTTGATGATTTGTGCACACAAGTGAGTTCACTGTGGCAGAACATTCTTCAGACAACCATTAAGAACCTCAATGATAGTATGCCATGATGCGCAAGTTCATGTATTAGTGCTTGTGGAGCTGATATTCAATAATAAAAAAATTGAGATCTTTTTCATCTTTTTATTCCAATGTTTCATCATTTGCACATCACTATCATGTCTATCGATCCTAACACAAGGGGGATTCCGGAGGCGATCCGTCTAGCAGGTAGGATCCCAATTGATCGTCATATTTAAAACATACCTCCAGCTACCAAATGAGAAAGTAAAACCGTATTCCATTTGCCGGAATCATCCTATTGTTTGCATCACCTTGGATTTGTGGTTACGCCAGGATAAGCGCTTCTGCACGCATCTCAGATGAGCAGCATACCGAAGCCATCTGCAAAGCTCAGTTTAGCATTGTGCCTATCTTGCACAACCATCCAAGGTGAGCGTTTACATTCGTATTACCAATACCTTTACCATATTTACCGCACTTAGGCAGTGCTCACCGCTTGTTTTCTCTCTATCCAGCCTCTTGCACAAGACTCACATGTCTATCTATCCTGTGATTTCTAAAATTCTGCAACTTTTCCTTCTTGGTATTGCAATTTCAATATTGTGGATTGTATATGTGTTTGTTAGTGTTTGTTTCTGTATCCGTTTCTGGGTTAGATGGACTAAAACACAGTTCAGACAAGGCAAGTAATACACAGAGCATTTTTGTTTCATCGCTTCCTTTGCGGTGATATGGAAGATAGAGTGGCTAGCGTAATGCTTGTCCAGGAAAGCCCTATTGAGAGTTATCACAACAGTAAATTATAGTTTTTGCTGCATTTCTCACAAATACTTTTGGATAGATTTATTAAACGAGCCAGAAAAAACTGATTTTTGTGCCACATGCAATATTTTTCAAAAAAGTGTTTTGAAAACTGAATGTTTTTTTTTTAGTTGGAAAATAACCACTTATAGGTGAAAAATGCAGGCCATTAAGATTCCTATGTGCCACAAAGATATGCCAGACCTCTCAAACAGCATGTGCCACTGTGATATATTTAATGCATTTTCTGACTGCTTTGTCTAAAAACCCCAAAGCCTTAAAGCGAACCTGTCAGCAGAATTTTGCTAAGTAAACTATAGGCACTGTCAGGTTGGCACTGTTATACTGAGTAAAATGATACCTTGGTTGATGAAATCCATCTTGTGGTTGTTGTTTAATATTTAGTTGTAGTTTTCAGTTAATGAGATTCTCGTGCTTCAGGGCGGTCCTGTGGGGAGTCTTAACGTGGTTTTCTGCTTACATATTCATCCTTATGGCTTATGACAGGTCAGTGATCCTAATTTACATAATGCATATATTATTAACTTCAGAAAATTGGCGGTGATGCATGTGCATGCACAGTAGCATCTATTGCTTGCCGATGGATGCTACTGCCCAAGCTCCTGCTCCATTTTTCTGCAGCCAATTTTTTTTTTCCTCCAGCAAAATGTTGCTGGCGGTGCATGCACAGTAGCTCCTATCGCTTGCCGATAGATGCTACTGCACAAGCGCCGCTGCCATTTTGCTGCAGCCAAAATGTTTTCCTCCAGCAAAATGGCGCCACTAGCTGGGCTTATACAGTAGAACTATCAAGCAACAGATGCTTCTGCGCATTTGCTGAAGTTATATTTTTTTTTTATGCATTATGTAAAATAGAAGGCAGGTCACTGAGGGATCAGTGACCAGTCGGTCATAAACCAATACAGATGTATATGTAAGCAGAATACCACATAAAGTCCCGTCCACAGGTCGCTCGGAACACAAGAATCTCATTAATAATGATAACAATAATCATTTATAAAGCGCCAACATATTCTGCAGTGCTTTAAAGTTTAACAGTTTCAGACACAACAGTCATAAGTAACAACGTTAACAATACAATAATTATAATTAAAGCAAAATAAGACGACCCTGCTCGTGAGAGCTTACAATCTACAATGAGGTGGGGTAGATACAAAGTACAGGTGTGTATTTACAATGATGTATTTACAATGATGGTCCAGCCATCTTGAGGGAGTGGGGGATAGAGATAGTGAATGGGCTACACACACATTTACACATAAAATGATTTTGATTAGGGAACATGATACGCCGCTCTGAACAAATGTGTTTTGAGGGAACGTCTAAAACTGTGCAAGTTGTGGATGGTCCTAATTTCTTGGGGTAGAGCATTCGAGAGGATTGTCGCAGCATGGGAGAAGTTTTGGAGTCGAGAGTGGGAGGTATGGATTAATGCAGAGGTTAGTCGAAAGTCGTTTGCAGAGCGCAGTGATCGGCTAGGCTGATAGACAGAAATAAGGGAGGAGATTTAAGGGGGTGCCACACTGTGGAGAGCTTTGTGGGTGAGAACAAGTACTTTGAATTGGATCCTGTAGTGAATGGGCAGCTAGTGTAACGACTGGCGAAGAGCAGACACATCTGAGTACCAGTTAGCTAGATGGACGACCCTGGCTGCTGCATTAAGGATAGACTGGAAAAAGGGGAAAGTAGAGTGAGTTTTTTCATGGTGAGAAAAGGGTGGATTCTAGAGATGTTTTTTAGGTGTAAGCGGCAAGACCTGGCAAGAGATTGTACATGGGAGGTGAAGGAGAGATTGGTGTCAAACGTAACACCCAGACAGCGTGCCTGCTGCCTGGGTGTTGTTATGGTGCCACCCACGGAGAGGGCAATGTTAGATTTAGGGAGGTTAGTGGACGGCGGGTGCAGAAGAAGTTCAGTTTGAAGAGGTTGAGTAGGGGAAAGTAGAGTGAGGGGGAGGCCAATTAATAGAGCGTTACAGTAGTCCAGGTGGGAATGGATCAAGGCGACAGTGAGGGTTTTTGGTTTTTTTCATGGTGAGAAAAGGGTGGATTCTAGAGATGTTTTTTAGGTGTAAGCGGCAAGAGCTGGCAAGAGATTGTACATGGGAGGTGAAGGAGAGATTGGTGTCAAACGTAACACCCAGACAGCGTGCCTGCTGCCTGGGTGTTGTTATGGTGCCACCCACGGAGAGGGCAATGTTAGATTTAGGGAGGTTAGTGGACGGCGGGTGCAGAAGAAGTTCAGTTTGAAGAGGTTGAGTAGGGGAAAGTAGAGTGAGGGGGAGGCCAATTAATAGAGCGTTACAGTAGTCCAGGTGGGAATGGATCAAGGCGACAGTGAGGGTTTTTGGTTTTTTTTCATGGTGAGAAAAGGGTGGATTCTAGAGATGTTTTTTAGGTGTAAGCGGCAAGAGCTGGCAAGAGATTGTACATGGGAGGTGAAGGAGAGATTGGTGTCAAACGTAACACCCAGACAGCGTGCCTGCTGCCTCGGTGTTGTTATGGTGCCACCCACGGAGAGGGCAATGTTAGATTTAGGGAGGTTAGTGGACGGCGGGTGCAGAAGAAGTTCAGTTTGAAGAGGTTGAGTTCCAGATAGAGGGCGGACATGATGCTGGAGACTGCAGACAAACAGTCACTGGCGTTCTGTAGTACAGCGGGGGTAAGGTTGGGGGATGACGTGTATAGTTTTGTGTCATCAGCATAAAGATGGTACTGAAAGTCAAATCTGCTGATGGTCTGTCCAATTTGGGCCGTGTAGAGAGAGAAAGGAAGGGGGCCAAGGACTTAGGTACCCCAACAGCGAGAGGAAGAGGAGATGAAGTGGAGCCAGAGAACAAAACACTGAAAGAGCGGTCAGAAAGATAGGAAGAGAACTAGGAGAGGGCAGTGTCCTTAATGCCTAGTGTCTGGAGCCTAGAGAGTAGGAGAGGGTGGTCAACAGTATCAAAAGCTGCGGAAAGGTCAAGAAGAATGAGCAGAGTGACCATTACATTTTGCTGTCAGAAGATCATTTGTCACTTTGAGTGCAGTTTCTGTCAAATGTAGGGGGCGGAAACCGGACTGTGAAGGGTCTAGGAGGGAATGAGTGGAGAGGTAACGGGTAAGGCGGAAGTAGACCAGGCGCTCCAAGAGAGATGAAGGGGAGATTGGAGACTGGTCTGTAGTTGTTTGTGCAGGATGGGTCGAGGGCAGGTTTCATTAATAATGGAGTAGTGATAGAGTGAAGGAGGATGGAAAAATACCCGAGGAGAGGGAGAGATTAAAGATTGTAGCTAGTCGAGTTGTGATGACTGGAGAGAGAGACTGGAGGAGATGTGAGGGAATGGGGTCAGTAGTGCATGTAGTCAGACAAGAAGAAGAGAGGAGCCTAGAGAGACCTCTGTGTTGGGATCAAATGTGGAGAGTGAGCCAGGGGAAATGCAGGGAGGGATGGGAGTCACTTCACTTGGTGGCTGGGAGCGAATTTCCTGACGGATATTCTCTATTTTCTCTATAAAGTGGGAGGCCAGGTTATCAGCACAAATGTTTGTGATAGTGGCTTGTGCTTTCAGCCTGAGTAGGGAGTGAAAGGTGTCAAAAAGTTTCTTGTGGTTGTTGGATAGTGAGGAGACCAGAGTGGTAAAGTAGGTCTGTTTGGCGAGGTGGAGGGCAGAGTTATAGGTTATTAACATAAATTTGAAATGGGCGAAGTCTTCTGGCGTGCGAGTTTTCCTCCATAAGCGTTCAGCACTCCTAGAGCATCGCTAGAGAAATCGAGTTTGCACTGTGAGCCAGGGCTGTTTTACTCTGTGCTTGAAGGTTTTCAGGGTGAGGGGCGCTACTTGGTCAAGGGTGCTCCTGAGAGTGTAATTGTAGTGGTGTACAGCCAGATCGAGACAGGAAAAAGAGGAGATTGAGGACAGTGATGAGTGTAGGGAGTCTGAAAGTGTATGAGGGTTAATGGCATGTAGAATTCTCAATGTATGGTAGGTAGGCGTGTGCTGGGGTGGGCAAGGAGTTGTGAGTGTGAAGGAGTGAATGTTGTGGTCAGAGAGGGGAAGCGGTGAGTTATTTAGGAAAGAGATTGAACAGAGCGGGACAAAGACCAGGTCAAGGATGTTACCGTCTTTGTGTATTTCAGAGGTTGAGAGCTGTGAGAGGCCTAGAAAAGTGGTTAGTGATTGAAGCTGGGATGCAGATGTGGAATTGGGTCTGTTAATGGGGACATTGAAGTCTCCCAGGATAAGGATTGGGAGTTCTGAGGACATGGTCAAGGAATTGGGTGGGTGAGCCTGGGGGCTGATATATGAGCGCTACTCTGAGGGAGAGGGGACAGCAGAGCCTGATGGTGTGGACCTTGAAAGAAAGGAATGAGAGTGATGGAACTGGGGGGATGACCTGGAAAGTACATTGTGGGGACAGGAGTATGCCGACTCCACCACCACGTCTGTTTGTGGGTCTCGGGGAATAGCAGCAGGGGAGACAGTGTCAGAATCCTGAATCCAGGTTTCAGTGAGGGCCAACATATTTAGAGAGTTGTTCAGAAATTAGTTGTGCAGGAAAGGAAGTTTGTTACATACAGACAGTGGATTCCAGAGGGCACAATTAAAAGAAGGAGATGAAGGAGTGCAACAAATGTTAATAAGGTTAGTAAGGTTTCAGTAGGAGGTAGGGTAGGGGTTGAGGTTGGGGGATGGTGGACCGGGGTTGGGGGAGATGTCCTGTTATGATGAGTCACCGAAGGAGGAAAAAACAGGCCCTGAAGTCGCTAGGCTTCAAAAGACTATATCAGCACTCAGGTATATTCAGAAGACAGAGCAAAAGATCAACCGATCAGAGACAAAAATGGAATTCAGCTCACCCCCGGCCGGGGATGGCAGAACTCCCAAAAAACAAGGCAAAACAAAAAACAAAACAGAAGAGTACAAAGCAGAGCAGAAAAACTTAGCTTTGAGATGCAGGAATCAGACTGGTCTCCAACAATCCAGCAGGAAAATCGCCAGCCAGGAAGAAGGGCGTCGGCAGCCTTATATCCAGTCCTCAATTCCAGCCACCCAGTCATCATCTAGCTGCCCAGGTGTCTGATAATCAGCCTCACTACCTTCCTTCACCAGAGGAGGGAGTTCATCAGACCTCAATAGTGAAGGGGAAAATGAACTCACAACAATGTCCCCTGAAATCAGTTGGAGTAGGAAGATCAAGAGCAAGTAGTTATTGGAATTGTAAGAAGTTTTTTTGTGCGATGTGTTTGGGCAAGATGGGCTGAGGTTTTTCAGGAAGGTGAGAAGTGTATGGGAGCTGTACATGGTAGAGGGAAGTATAGAGGGGCTGATGTGTATAAGTTTGATGGAGGGGGGGATGGGGCGGTGAATGTGGATGGCAAGGGAACACAGGAGGATAGAAATAAAGCACATGGCTAAAATAGATAGCAAAGTGTGGGTTACCTGACCCCTGCCCTGACTAACTGCCATGGATTAACTGCTTTTTCTATATACTTAGCTTCAGTGATGCTTTTCTTAGGGGATCCGTGCACCCCACACTGCGTACACCCCTTAGAATGCTTCTAAATTTATAGGCCACAATACAGGGTCAGGAGAAATGGACTGTGGGAGCTGAAAACTGCAAATACAGGGGCATGGTTAGACATGGCTGAGTAAGAATGCACTCTCCTGACCTCCTCCACTTTCATCCATAAACAACGACAAACACTGCTCCAACTAGCATAAAATGGGTAGGAAAACAAGAGCACGTTCTTCCTCGTATGCCCCATCACACAATGGGGTCAGGAGTTCTGGACCAAGAGGACGAGGCAGACTGCAGCTTCCCTCCTCCTTTATCCAGTGTGACTCCGTCTCAGCTCCCGCCGGAGGCTGTGTCTGGTTTGGGATCGGGGATGCCGCACTTACAAGATGACTCACCCCCCAGCCCGCAGGAATCTCCGGATCTGCGCCCAGCTCCTGTCGCGGCGACACCACAATATCGCCACCGTGAATGCGACGGGTCGTGGTTGCCTCCGTTCCTGCTCCTGGGTCTGGACGCTGCTTCCGCTCCATCTGTGGTGACAAGGACGAAGGGGTGAGTTTTGAAGGTGGCCTCTGCAACAATGCTGAGGCTCTATGGAGCATCCTCCTCTCCAGTCAGAAGGACTATTTCCCTCCTCTCTCCAGTGACCACCTCACTGGATTCCTCATCTGCTGGCACAGAGGTCCATCAAAAGGTGGGACCCCAGGACCCTGAGGTATGCCATCCCAATGGCAGATTTCCTCACCCCATTAAGGGGGTCAATACCCTTCATATTTCATCTACCTGCACGGACTTGGGGACTCTGTTTACCCCCACTTATTAAAATCCATTACTGATCCCATAGATGCAACTACCTCGTCGAGGCTGGGACTTGCCAACAGGGGAAACTCGATGACCGGCAAGAATTCTTATTATCAGCCGGGGGTAGGGGGGCCTTCCACGGGCCCTGACTTCTTCCAATCCTGGTCTACAGGTTCCTCGTGGGTGTCGTCCCCCACACATTCTGCAAAGGTCCTACCCTTCCCGGTCCAGAGTCTGGGTAACCTGGGGGTGCTCATACCTTCTTCTGGACCCAAGGCCATCTCTTCATCGGGGTGACCCTGATGGGGGGATTCCTTCTGCAGTCAATTCCCACAAGAAATGACATATTAGCATTGGTAAATCAAGTAGTGCTGGCGTGCAAGCAGGAATTTCCTCATTTTTGTATTGAACTTTCTTCTGTCACAGCCAGAGTTAACAAACTCACTCATTCTCAAGACGCTGATGCCTGCCCTCTCCAGAAACTTCAGAACATGTTCCGACCCTCAGCCAAAATATTCTCACTCCAGCAAAATGTAGATGACTTGGAAAACAGGAACAGACGTAATAATCTACGTATTTGCGTTCTACCAGAATCCATAATTCCATCTGATATCCCTTCAGTCCCTACAACCATCTACAATTACCTCCTTTGGCGTCCCCCTGGTGGCATTATCAAAATGGACAGAGCCTATAGAACGCTACGCCTGTTAGACCCGGATGATTCTCTCCCCAGTGACATAATTTGCCGAATCCACTTCTCTCGCAAAGACCAGATTCTGCAGGCGTCCATGAAAAAGCAATCCATTCTGTACAACAACGTGTCAATCCACGTAATGCAGGAGCTTTCTAGGCATACCTTGGCACAGCTAGCAACTCTCAAACCGATATTGGACATGCTTAAATCCAAGGCGATCACCTCTCGCTGGGGGTTCCACTTTTCACTAATTGCACAAAAAGGGTCTTGCTCTTTCATCCTTCGCTCTCCTGAGGACCTTTCTGCATTTCTTCAGTGCTTGGGTCTTCCTGAGATCCGACTCTCCTCCTGGCCATTGCTCTCTCTGTGTTACAAATCCTAGAAAAAGGAGAAGATCCTCAACCACTCCATCGGATATCCCGTCCCAACAGCGTCTTCCGCCATGCGAGAACCGTTGGGGTAGCCAGAGGAAAAGTCACCACTTATATCGCAATCCTCGAGAAAAAGACTGACCTCGTTTCCTGACGTACTAGACGATTTAAGTCTATCTTAACAAGTTTCTTTTTCTACCATCTGTGGTCATAGGTTTATATGCTCCTAAGATGTTCTGTTCATTTGTTGTGATTATGAATACCTGCCAGTACCTTTCTTATATGTATGACCAGATGGTGCAATCTGCTCACTTGGTTGATTGGTTTGTCGGTGTTAAATTCATGTTCTCTAGTATATTTGAAGGAGGCCCCTCGGCTATCTCTTCCACGTTTCTCCTAATAGGTTGGGAGTGCCTGTCACTCAAGCTGGTGACTCTTAAGTTCCTCAATACGTATTCTTATTCATTAGTTTATTGTTGTTTACTTTTGATATCTGTATTTTCTATGTGTTACCATTCCCCTTCTGTCTCTCATGTGCTTACAGGGATCAACTGACCTGGACACACCATAGCATGTTACATTTGGCAGAATTATTCACAGACCCACCATGGCAGATCTAAATATTGCATGCTTCAGTGCAAAGGGACTTAATACCCCTGAAAAACGGGCCCAGATTCTTCACCACTTCCACAGTACACCTCATCTGCTTTCAGAAAGCTCACGTTAAGTTAAACCATTCTCCCTCCATTAAAAACAAACATTACACTACATAGCATCTCGCAACATCCCTATCTCATACTCAAAGGGGTAGCAATTGCGATGCATAGATCCTTAAACCATCAGTTAATCAATTGCACCATTAAACCAAACGCTAGGTACATAATCCTTATTATCATTAATATCTATTCCCCAAACCAAGACCAGGTTTTCTTTATATCTAATAAATCTCACCATGTCTCTGGTCAAGGGTACCCTAATTGTTTGTTGTGACCTGAACACCACTCTCGACCTGACCCTAGACAATTCCAAAGGTAAATCTCATCTTTCCTATGCGATTATTAGATGTTTTAGTAAATCCCTCCTAAATTTACAACTTTATGATAAATCTGTCATGATCCAGGTTGGAGCTGACAGTTTTAAATGCACAAGGTAACTTTTTTTTCCTTTGGCTGTGTGCCAAAGGTGTTTTTTTGCCCCCGGTGGCCATTAGGGTCATTGCACTGTGGTGATTTCAGTTGTAGTTTTCCCCCATTAGGGTCATTGCACTTACGTTACCTTAGTTTGTGCACGTGATTAAGTAACAGGTGTGAGTGCTCTATAAAAGAGTGTCAGGTGTATCAGTCACTGTTGGTGATAGGTCTTCAGTTACAAGCAAGCCTGGGTGAAGGATGGAGCTAAAGGAGAGTCACAGGCAGCTCAGAGAGAGTCCTAGAGTGGATTGGTGGAGTCAGCGATGGTGTCTGCAAGGAGTGCTGGCATGGCGTGGTGGAGTCGCAGCGATGGTGTCAGCAAGGTGTCGGCATTTGCAGTGTAGAACTGCACTCACGGTGCTGGACTTGGTTGCTGAGAGCTGGACTCAAGCATGCTGGACTTTTTGGCAGAAGCTGGACTCATTTGCTGGACTCTGTTTCTGGACAGCTGCACATAGGTGGTGGACTCTGTTTGCTCCAAGGCTGCACTATGGTGATGGATCCGGTTGGAGGAAAAGATGCACGCAGGTGGTGGGCTCTGTTGCCGGGAGCGTAAGCAACAGAGCAAAAGCTAAGTGGTGTTCCCCTGTTTTGTCAATTTTCCTTATGTGTGTTTAGTGCAGTGGTGGGATTAGTTTCCGCACCGACCAATTCCCTAGTGAGGGTTTAGGTGCAGGTCGAGCTAGGGATATCAGGTATCCAGATCGGCGCCCGGAACCGGCCTAGGGAACATTAGGAGTGTAGAGACACTGACTCAGGGGAGTGCAGGAGGTCTCCACTTCCCCGTTCCCTATCGCAGGGCCCCCATTGTTATTGTTACCCAGGTTTCCCTTATTGTTTAAATTCGCCTTACGGGAGGCGGGGTTTCCAGATTTACGTGTTACGTGTATTATCTAAATTCGCCTGTTGGAGGCGGCGTATCCAGCTGCACGTCTTATTATTTAAATTCGCCCCACTGGAGGCGGTGTATCCAGGGTCACGCGTGTCATCTAAATCCGCCCTGCTGGGGGCGCTGTGTCCAGCCGTGCATGACCGTGACAACATCCCTCAGAGACTACAGTTTCTACTCCTCTTCCCATGACTCTTATAGCCACATAGACTATATTCTATTTGAACATAGTGCCCTACCCTGGCTCACCTCCTCGAGCATATGAAATATCTTATATTCAGACCACACACCAGTATATTGCTCTATTAAGATACCTACTCTCACTAAGACTGCTTGGTCATGGCGCCTCAATGAATCCCTTTTGTTAGACTCTCTTTGTAGCGCTGACGTCTGATCAACCCTTGAGAATTTTGTTATGGTCCATGCCTCTGACAGCACTTCCCCTCCAATTAAATGGGAGACCCTAAAATGTGTTTTGAGAGGGATCTTCATCAAACATGGCACTAGACTTAAGAAGGAAAGGTCCCAAACTCCCAAGGACGCTCTTCAGGAGTTCACTACACTTGTGCAGTCACACAAGAATTCTCTCTTTTCATCAACCCTCAGGGATCTCCTTAGGGCTAGGCTAGAAGTCAAACATATACTGGAGTCTTCTTATAACAGTCTTTTACAGATAGGGTAATGTAATCTCTTTGAATACAATTATAAGCTGGGAAGTATGGTGGCTCAGGCATTACAGGACATGATAGCACATACCATATTTTCTGTATTAAAAACTTGTGTGGCACTCAGGTACACACTGCTAATGAGATTGCTGAGGTTTTCAAAACTATTTCTTCAAGCTGTATAATCTCTCTATGACAAACTCAAACTTGATCCACATGGCCAGTCACTTATTCCCTTTTAAAAAGTTGCCGGATGAGGCTGTGGAGGATTTGGAAGCACCTTTCACTCCACAGGAACTTTCACTGATAATAAAAGACCTACCGGGTAATAAAAGCTCAGGACCTGATGGTCTTACCTCTAAATTTTATAAATCCTTTCAAAAACAGTTGGTTCCTTTTGATGCTTCAAGCATTCAATCAGATCTCGAACTCCATTCCTTTTCACCCGCAGGCCACATCCGCGTACATCACGGTCATCCCTAAATCTGGAAAGGGACCCTCATTTATGTGCTAGTTATCGCCCAATCTCATTACTTAATGTTGATATAAAAATGTATGCTAAATTAATTGAAAACAGGTTAAACCCTGACCTCGCTGGGCTTATCCACCCAGATCAAGTGGGTTTTGGATATTATCAACTTTGCCAAATCTCATAAAATACCATTGATGGTTTTATCACTTGATGCTGAGAAGGCTTTTGATAGGGTCTTGTGATTTTTAATTGGATTTAGTCAGTTTGGGCCCTTCCCTTAAATCCAAAATAAGCACTCTTTATAATTCCCCATCAGCAAAACTTAAAATAAAGGCCCCGTCACACTAAGCGATATCACTAGCAATATCACTATAATGTCACTGGTTTTGTGACGCAGCAGCGATATTGCTAGCGATATCGCTATATGTGATACTTACCTCCGACCGGCTCCCCCGCTGATTATAGCTGATCACGCGAGAACGTCCTGGGCCGTTTCTCGTTGGCCGCTTCCTGCTGTGGCGACGAGCGATGCGTGGACGCGGGCGGAAGGACGTCTTCATCGCCTCGTCTGACAGGTAAGTAGCGACCGCCACTATGTCGCTGGTGAGATCTGCCTGTTTGGCAGCTCACTAGCGACCACTTAGCGATGCACCAGCGATCCTGACCGGGTCATATCATTGTCGGGATCGCTGGTGCATCGCTAAGTGTGATGGGGCCTTTAGTAGTTCACTTTCTGATCGATTCTCAATTTATAATGGCACACTTAAGTGATGCCCTTTCGTGCCGCTTCTATATGTTCTAGTCAAGGAGTCCCTGATGGGTGCGATACAAAACAACCCTACTATTCACGGAGTGCTAGTTAAAAATAGAGAATATAAATGTTCTGCTTTTGCGGATGACCTCCTGATTTATAGCACTAACCCACATATTTCCCTCTCTTCACTAATGTTAGAAATAGACAAATTCGGGAAATGGTCAAGCTTTAAAATAAATGCTGACAAATCTAAGGCGCTTAACATTTCACTGCAGCCTCACGTAATCAAAAATTTGAAGGACAACTTTCCTTTTCAATGGCCCGCTGATGACCCCATTGGTACCTGGGCATTCAAATTTTTTCTGACCTTTCTAAGTTGTTTTCTTCAAGTTTCCAAACCTTCCTGTTTAGATAAAGACCTTAACCAGTGAAACCAAACTGAGTTACCGTATCTTGATTTGGAAGGATCAATATTATCAAAATTACAATTCTACATAGGTTGCTGTACCTTTTCCAGACTAAAATACATATCCCCTCTCCTTTTTGGCATAGAATTCAGCAAATGTTCAATCGTTTTGTCTGGGCCCTGGGTCGCCTCAGAATCAGAGCTAATATTTTGTCTAGCTCTAGGGATACAGGAGGTATAGGGATGCCAGATTGTCGCAGATACTACTTGGCGGCCGCCCTTTCTTGGGTCTTTCACCTGGTCCACTGCTTTCCTGCTAAAATCTGGGTTACAATTGCCCAGGACATCTGCCCTTTCTCTATCCCTGCTCTCCCTTGGATCTGGCCCTTTATCATTCGTCATAAAGAAGTATCACTATCCTTTAGTGTGTGTCACACTTTTAAAGCTCTATATTGAACAGACTCAAGTTACCTACTGGTTGCTCCACGGAGTCCCTTATGCCCTATTATGGACAACCTAGAGTTTCCCCCAGGGTCATCTCCCAATGCATTTCCCAATAGTTTAAAAAAAGCCCCCCCTCCTCATTTACCAGGTGGCTCCCCCAGGGTTCACTTCTTCCTCTCCCAGCTATACTGAGGGGTGGGACTCCCATTTTGCTTCAATTCTTTGAATATATCCAACGTAAACATTTTTTATGCCCCATCCTTAGGAGTCCGGGTTGCTGGCATCCTCTGTCCTCATTTGAAAAATTGTGCTTATCTCCCTCAACTCCGGATCATGTGATCCTGTTATTATACAGACTACTCTGTCTCGGAACATGAGACCCTCTCCCACTTTTGTAGAGTCTGGGAGGCTGAGTTACAATTGAAATTTCCTCCTGAAAGTTGATTGAGATGCTTTCATCTTTCATACAAATCCCTTATTGCAACCAGGGCACAGGAAGCAATCTATAAAACTGTGTCAAGGTGGTACCAGGTTCCCATGGTTCTGCATAAGTGGTTTCCAAATGTTTCCAGCATGTGTTGGAGTTGTGTAAGACATGAAGGCACAATGGTTCACTTCTGGTGGTCTTGCCCAGTCCTGGTCTCATTTTGGGAAGGGGTGCTTGAGGTGATTCTGGAAGTCACTAGAGATGAGGTTCCCAAATCTCCTGAGGCAACGTTACTATTCATGATCCCTATGTTGGGTCATAGCTTTAAAAAAATCTCTCTTAAGACATCTTCTCCAAGCAGCTAAAACAATTATTCCACACCACTTGGAAGTTGCCAACTGCCCCTTACCTAGAGGAGTAGTTTTCAGAAACAATTATTCCACACCACTGGAAGTTGCCAACTGCCCCTTCCCTAGACACAAGATTGCAGTGACACAACGTATGGAACTAACTGCTAATCTCCCATTCACAAGAACAAAGGAGAAGAAAGGCTTAAAATTGCTACCAAGCGGCTACATTGGGATTCTTTTCTAACTTCTCCCCTTTATAGATCCATCCAGAGATAGTCCTCATATGTTTAAGCCTGCATTTCATTATTTGATTTATATATTGTTGATTCTAATTATATTTTTGTATCTTCTTACATTTCTAGGTTGTATCACAAAAACTTTCAATAAAAATGTTGAATAAAACTTGCAAATACAGACTAAACAACAACCACAAGGCGGATTTCATCAACCAAGGTATTATTTTCATCAGTGTTAGGGTACCGTTACACCTAGCGATGCACCAGCGATCCCGACCAGCGATATGATGCGGTCAGGATCGCTGGTGCATCGCTAAGTGGTCGCTAGTGAGCTGCCACACAGGCAGATCTCACCAGCGACATCTCTGGGGACGGGGATCGCTACTTACCTGTCAGACGCGGCGATCCTCCGTCCTCCCGCCTGGCTCCACGCGTCGCTCGTCGGCGCCACAGGAAGCCCAGCAGGAAGTGACCAACGAGGAATGGTCCAGGAGCTACTCACGCGATCAGCGATAACCAGCGGGGGAGTCGGTCGGAGGTAAGTATCACATGCAGCGATATCGCTAGCAATATCGCTGCAACGTCACAAAATCGGTGACTTTACAGCGATATTGCTAGCGATATCGCAGTGTGTAACGGGGGCTTAACAGAGCCAACCTGACAGTGTCTGTAGTTTACTTGGCAAAATCCTTCTGATATGTTCTCTTTAAAACTTGGATTAAATAGAAAAAAACTCTGAATATTCATGCTTTACTGGAGACCTATCTGTGCCACCTATTGGTGGCATGTCATTGTTAAGACAGCGTCATAAGAATGGTGGCACTACAGTACAGGGCTGTGCTTCACCATTCATTGCTCAAAACATTTGGTGACCCCATATGTGAAATAGGAATATGAGGGTTGGAGTGGTATCACAACCATTATAACATATACCTTTCCTTTAGGAAAAATTAACTAAGTTTTACTATGCATTTTCCAATGTGTAACTTGCACTCTGCGGCACATCTATGGAAGCTTTTGTGAGTAACGTAAGGTATACACTATTAAGGAATCCTCCAGTGCTTTCTTTCGATAAGTCAAATAATGTGCCCTTTCAGAACTTGCATTATGCCTTTAAAATGACTTTTTCTTCCCATGGGGTGGGGTTATTGTTTCAAAACCATTTTGTACTTCTCCATTTTGTATGGTTCGTCCTTGTAAAAGATGATGGGGAAGTTGTCTAGAATGAATGTCTGCTGAAATGTCCTATTGAGAAGAAACAATGTCGTTTCTCAAGTGATATAATAGTGTAATAAATAAGGAACTGAAGGTAACACTTCCTGTTAGAAGTTTTTGCATGAAGCGTGTTCCTTTGTATCATTTATTTTAGAAAGTAATGTACTAATTTTTTAAACATAGTTTCTTTACTACCTAAAAAATCATAGATTTTTAGGTAGCATATAATGATATATGATATTCATTCAGAAAAATACAATTCTGCAATTTTAGTTTTTACAAAGTAAGTGTCATGAATCATTAAGGGGTTCATGGCAGCTCTGGGTCTGCTGAAATTTAAATGTTTTTTTTTCCTTTGATCCAGTAAGAGCTAATGTCCGTCTCTTGTTGGTTTGTAACCACTCCCACCTCCCTTTAAATAGTCACATGACCGATCAGTTGATCATCGTTTGTAGAGTTTTTGTTCTATGCAGACCAGCTAGGTGTGTGGAGCTCTTCTGTGTCGGTTGTGTTGCTGCTGTGGGATTTCTGCTATCCTGGTGCTGTTATCTCTGCTGCTGTGGAACTTAGCAGCAGGGCCTGAGCTAAGTAGTTTCCTTTTTGTCTGACCTCTGTTCATCTCTTCCCCTGTGTATTATCATCTGCAGTGGCGAGGCTAGCGTCTTTGCTGGCCAGTGCACTACTCAGGGTTCATAGAGGTGCCGGCAGGGGGAAGGACCTGCATAGGACATTATGGAAACTTAGGGACAGGCACAGGTTGGTTTCAGGAGGTGTCCCATCCCCTGCCCCCAACTGTTAGGACATTCCTCTCCTTTTTCCATCCTGTCTTATTTATATGCTTTGACGTCTACTGGACTTACCGAGTATGACAGTAATATTGTGAAAAAGACAAGGGGGGCCAGATTCTTCAGAGTATCAATGCCACATTGCTGACATAAAATTTCTTGATATGTTGTAAAGTGTTTGCTGACCACAAATTTTTTGCAAACATTTTGCGACTGTTGGAAATTTTACTCAAGTCCTGGCCAGCTTTGCAAAAATTGGATGTTAGCTGGGGCAGGAGAGAGTAACATTTGTGGCAGAGGCACATGACACTTGTAAGATTTACCTAGTTCATTAACCCCTTCATGACCCAGCCTATTTTGATCTTAATGACCAGGCCATTTTTTGCAATTCTGACCAGTGTCCCTTTATGAGGTAATAACTCAGGAACGCTTCAACGCATCCTAGCGATTCCGAGATTTGTTTTTTCGTGACATATTGGGCTTCATGTTAGTGGTAAATTTAGGTCGATAAATTTTGCGTTTATTTGTGAAAAAAACGGAAATTTGGTGAAAATTTTCAAAATTTTGCAATTTTCAAATTTTGAATTTTTATTCTGTTAAACCAGGGAGTTATGTAAAACAAAATAGTTAATAAATAACATTTCCACATTTCCCACATGTCTACTTTATATCAGCACAATTTTGGAAACTTTTTTTTGTTAGGAAGTTATTAGGGTTAAAAGTTGACCAGCGATTTCTCATTTTTACAACAAAATTTACAAAACCATCTTTTTAGGGACCACCTGACATTTGAAGTCACTTTGAGTGGTCTATATGGCAGAAAATACCCTAAAGTGACACCATTCTAAAAACGGCACCCCTCAAGCTACTGAAAACTACATTCAAGAAGATTATTAACACTTCAGGTACTTCACAGGAACTAAAGCAACGTGGAAGGAAAAAATGGACATTTTAATTTTTCCAACAAAAATTTTCTTTTTGCATCAATTTTTTCATTTTCACATGGGCATCATGATAAATTGGGTCCTAAAATTTGTTGGGCAATTTCTCCTAAGTTCACCGATACCTCATATGTGGTCATAAACCACTGTTTGGGCGCACAGCAGGGCTCAGAAGGGAAGGAGCACCATTTGACTTTTTGAATGGAAAATATGCTGGAATATTTAGTGGTTGCCATGTCGCGTTTGGAGAGCCCCTGTGTGCCTAAACATTGTATCTCCCCCACAAGTGACCCCATTTTGGAAACTAGACCCTCCAAAGAACTTATCTAGATGCATAAAGAGCACTTTGAACCCCCAGGTGCTTCACAAATTGAACCGTAAAAAAAAAAAGTACTTTATTTCACAAACATTTTGTTTTAGCCTCAGTTTTTTCATTTTCACATGGGCAACAGGATAAAATGGATCCTAAAATTTGTTGGGCAATTTCTCCTGAGTACACTGATACCTCATTTGTGGTCATAAACCACTGTTTGGGCGCATGGCAGGGCTCAGAAGGGAAGGAGCGCCATTTGACTTTTTGAATGGAAATTTAGCTCCAATCGTTAGCGGACACCATGTCGCGTTTGGAGAGCCCCTGTGCGCCTAAATATTGTAGCTCCCCCACAAGTGACCCCATTTTGAAAACTAAACCCCCGAAGGAACTTATCTAGATGTGTGGTGAGCACTTTGAACCCCCAAGTGCTTCACAGAAGTTTATAACGTAGAGCAGTGAAAATAAAAAATCATTTGTTTCCTCAAAAATGATTTTTTAGCCCGCTATTTTTTATTTTCACAAGGCTAACAGGAGAAATTGGACCCCAAAAGTTGTTGTCCAGTTTGTCCTGAGTACGCTGGTACCCCATATGTGGGGGGGAACCACTGTTTGGAAGCATGGGAGAGCTCAGAAGGGAAGGAGCGCCATTTTGGAATGCAGACTTTGATGGAATTTTCTGCGGGCGTCATGTTGCGTTTGCAGAGCCCCTGATGTGCCTAAACAGTAGAAACCCCCCACAAGTGACCCCATTTTGGAAACTAGAGCCCCCAAGGAGCTTATATAGATGTGTAGTGAGCACTTTGAACCCCCAAGTGCTTCATCAAAGTTTATAACGCAGAGCCATGAAAAAAAAAAAAAAATTTCCTCAAAAATGATTTTTTAGATCGCTATTTTTTAATTTCCCAAGGGTAACAGGATAAATTGGACCCCAAAAGTTGTCCAGTTTGTCCTGAGTATGCTGGTACCCCATATGTGGGGGGAACCACTGTTTGGGCCAACGGCAGGGCTCAGAAGGGAAGGAGCGTCATTTGACTTTTTGAATGGAAAATTAGCTCCAATCGTTAGCGGACACCATGTCGTGCTTGGAGAGCCCCTGTGTGCCTAAACATTGGAACTCCTCCACAAATGACCCCATTTTGGAAACTAGACCCCTTAAGGAACTTAGCTAGATGCATAGTGAACACTTTGAACCCCCAGATGCTTCACAGAAGTTTATAACGCAGAGCCGTGAAAATAAAAAATATTTTTTTATTCCTCTAAAAATGATTTTTTAGCCCGCTATTTTTATTTTCACAATGGTAGCAGGAGAAATTGGACACCGAAAGTTGTTGTCCAGTTTGTCCTGAGTACGCTGGTACCCCCTATGTGGGAGGGGACCACTGTTTGGGCACATGTCGGGGCTCGGAAAGAAAGTAGTGACGTTTTGAAATGCTGACTTGATGGAATGGTCTGCGGGCGTCATGTTACGTTTGCAGAGCCCCTGATGTACCTAATCAGTGGAAACCCCCCACAAGTGACCCCATTTTGGAAACTAGACCACCCAAGGAACTAATCTAGATGTGTGGTGAGCACTTTGAACCTCCAAGTGCTTCACAGAAGTTTATAACGCAGAGCCGTGAAAATAAAAAATATTTTTTTTTCCTCAAAAATAATTTTTGTAGCCTCCAATTTTTTATTTTCCCAAGGGTAACAGGAGAAATTAAACCCACAAAGTTGTTATGTAATTTTTCCTGAGTACGCTGATACCCCATATGTGGGGGTAAACCACTGTTTGGGAACACGTCGGGGCTCTGAATGGAGGGAGCACTGTGACTTTTTAAATGCAAAATTGGCTGGAATAAATGGTGGCGCCATGTCGCGTTTGGAGACCCAGTGATGTGCCTAAACAGTGGAAACCCCTCAATTCTATCTCCAACCCTAACCCCAACACACCACTAACCCTAATCTCAATCCTATTCATAACTGTAACCACAACCCTAACCCCAACACACCCCTAACCCTAATCCCAACTCTAACCCTAACCACAAGCCTAACCCTAATCCCAACCCACCCTTAACCCTAATCCCAACCCTAATTCCAACCCTAACCCTAATCCCAACCGTAACCCTAATCCCAACCGTAACCCTTATTCCAACCCTAACCATAATTCCAACCCTAACCCTTATTCCAACCCTAACCATAATTCCAACCCTAACCCTAGCCCAAACCCTAATGGAAAAATAAAAATATTTTCTTTATTTTATTATTTGTCCCTACATATGGGGGTGATAAGGGGGACGGTGAATTACTTTTTTTATTTTGATCACTGTGAGAGTTTATCACAGTGATCAAAATAAATGAATGAATCTGCATCGTTGCAGATTCGAGCGGGCGCACTGCGCATGCGACCGCCATTTTCCAAGATGGCGACACCCATGATCCGAGACAGCGGGACACCGGGATAGCCGGAGGGACGTCAGAGGCACCGTGGAGGGTGAGGGGGGGGATCAGAAGGCAGGGGGAGCGAAGGGGAGGGGGGGCAGATTATGACCGCAGCTGCCGATCGGTGCCGTCAGTCGGTGGCAACAGCCGATCGTTGCCTTCAGTCGTGGGGGGGTCTGATCGGTGTCTCCAGCCATGGCAGATGCTATTGCAGCATCGACCATGGCTGGATTGTAATATTTCACCAAATTTCATTGGTGAAATATTGCAATCACTCTGATTGGCGGTTTCACGTTTAACAGCCAATTAGAGCGATTGTAGGCACTTGGGGGCTAAGCCACACCTACCTGGTGTTAACTATGAAGGGTCCGCTTTGTGCAGGTCAGGTGACCTTTCAGTGACCCTGGTCACCCGACCCACAGGGGGGCAATCAATTAATGACGCCACATAGGCGTCATGGGTCGTATTGGCACGACTTTTCATTACGCCTATATGGTGCCAAAGGTCGGGAAGGGGTTAAGTGTCATGTGCCGCTTAAAGAATTAGGCTCATCTCACTACAGCAGTCGTGTTTATTTAAAAAGTACTCCCATCAAAGTTTTTATTCTCTAAATATATTTCAGTTATATTATATCTCACTGTGTTCTTACAGCTGCTCGTTTTGACCTTATACCCAGCTGATTTTTCTCTTTTTTCTGCCCTATGTAGAAACAAGAAAAGTCTTTTGACCCTGCAGAAATCATAGAATGTTAGAGTTGGAAGGGACCTTCAGGGTCATCATGTCTAACCCCCTGCTCAAAGCAGGATTCACTAAACCATCTCAGACTGCTGTCTGTCCAGCCTCTGTTTGAAGACTTCCATTGTAGTTCATCTTGAAGTCAATATATCCTATATCTACCGCATTTCCCTGATCTACCCAGTTAGTAATTCCATCATAGAAAGGAAATTAGATTAGTCTGGCGTGACTTGTTTGCTACAAACCCGTGCTCACTCTGGTCAAGTACTGTCTTAATTAAATACTTATATGCTGTATAATAATTTGTTCAAACATCTTTCCTGTTATAGAAGAAAAGCTCACTGGCCTGTAATATCCTGGCTCGATATTCTTTCTTTTTTTTAAGATAAGGACAATATTTGCCCTTCTCCAATCTTTTGGGACTTCTCCTGTTCTCTAGAATTTTCCAAAGATTCTGTAATTTCCTCTGTTAACTCTTTCATTCCCCTCTCCAACTCCTCATCCAGCTGCTCTTCTTCTCTCCCTGCCAGGGACTTTTGCAGTGAGTCTTGAGTCATGCAGGGAAAATTGACTTCCTGTTTCTACTTAGAGGTTAGAAGTAGTCTAACCTCTGTTATGTTAGAAGGATTCAGTTATTCAGTTTTTAATCATGTGATGTCATACACCTAATGGAAAAGAGAAGAATTATTAGCTGGGTAGAAGGCCAAAATGAGCAAGTGTAAGTACACAGTGCCATATAATATAATATAATGATTGCAATATATAAACAGAATAAAAACTTTGATGGCAAGTGCTTCTTTAAGACTGGTGTGGAAAACGCCAAGGTCTTCATGACAATGCTGCACCTGTCAGGACAACACAGCCCAAGAGGTAGTGCAGCTTCATGAAATGGATGGAGCAGTGAGAAACGTTCCAATAAGGTACTTCAGAACTAGACTTTGTGGATCGGTGGTGGTTCAGGCAGTCAGACAACCACCAATAGCAAAGTTAGTACCTATTCTGTGGATATGGGATAGCTTTCAATGTTGATAATGTTTAAAAAAAATGAACATTTAACTTTTTTTCACAAAAAAAAATTACTTCAGGTTCAATTTTTTTATTTTACCAAGGGTAACAGGAGAAATTGGACTGCAAAAGTTATTGTGCAATTTGTCCTGAGTAAGCTGATACCTGATATGTGGGGGGAACCACTGTTTGGGCGCATGGCAGAGCTCGGAAGGGAAGGAGCGCCGTTTGACTTTTTCACTGCAAAATTGGCTGGAATTCAGATTGGACGCCATGCCATGTTTGGAGAGCCCCTGATGTGCTTAAACAGTGGAAACCCCCCACAAGTGACCCCATTTTGGAAACTAGACCCCTCAAGGAATTTATCTAGATATGTGGAGGGCACTTTGAACCCCCAAGGGCTTCACAGAAGATTATAACGTACAGCCGTACAATTAAAAGAATCATATTTTTTCCACAAAAATGATCTTTTCACCCCCAATTTTTATTTTCCCAAGAGTAACAGGCACCCAAAAGTTATTGTGCAATTTGTCCTGAGTACGCTGATACCCCATATATGGGGGTAAACCACTATTTGTGCACATGGCAGAGCTCGGAAGGGAAGCCGCACCATTTAACTTTTTGGCTGGAATTGAGATAGGACGCCATGTCGCGTTTGGAAAGCCCCTGATGTGCCAAAACAGTGGAAATCCCCCAATTCTAACGCTAACCCTAACCCTAACCATAGCTCTGACCCTAGCCCTAACCCTAGCCCTAATGGGAAAATGGAAATAAATAAAAAAAAAATTATTTTATTATTTTTCCCTAACTAAGGGGGTGATGACGGAGGAGTTTGATTTACTATATATGGCGGGTTTTTATTTTTGGCAGCTGTCATACGCTAAAAGACGCTTTTTATTGTCAAAATAGTTTATGCATCACCACATTTTGAGAGCTATAATTTTTACATATTTTGACCCACCGAGTCATGTGAGGTCTTATTTTTTGCGGGACGAGTTGACGTTTTTATTGGTACCATTTTTGGGCACGTGACAGTTTTTGATCGCTTTTTATTCCGATTTTTGGGACGGAGAATGAACAAAAACCAGCGTTTCATGAATTTCTTTTGGGGGTTGCGTTTACACCGTTCCACGTGCGGTAAAATTGATAAAGCGGTTTTATTCTTCGGGTCATTACGGTTACAGCGATACCTCATTTAGGTATTTTTTTATGTTGTGGCACTTTTATGCAATGAAAGCAATTTCTATATAAAAAATAATTATTTTTGCATCGCTTTATTCTGCGAGCTATAACTTTTTTATTTTTTTGCTGATGACACTGTGTTGTGGCTCGTTTATTGCGGGACAAGATGACGTTTTCAGCGGTACCATTTGATATTTATATGCATCTTTTTGATCATGCGCTATTGCACTTTTTGTTCGGCGGTATGATAAATCATTATTTTTTGCTTCGTTTTTTATTTTTATTTTTTAAGGGGTTCGCTAAAGGGGTTAACTAATGGGACAGTTTTATAGGGTGGGTCATTACGGACACGGCAATACCAAATATGTGTACTTTTATTGTTTTCTTGTATTTTTATTTTCAAAAAATGAATTTATTAGGGAATTATTTTTTTTTTATTATTTTTACACTTTTTTTTACTTTATTACAATGTCCCATGGGGGACATCACTGTCCTGTGACAGATCGCTGATCTGTTACATCACAGATCGCTGTGACAGATCAGCGATCTGTCACAGGCACTGCTGCAGGCTTCCTCATGCCTGCACTCTGCGGGCAGTGAGGAAGCCAGCTCCCTGCAGGCCCCCAAAGGTCCCCGTCGCCATATTGGATCCGAGGACCTGCAGGGAAAGAGACCTCCGCAGCGGCGCTGCACATCTCGCTGCTGTGGGGGTCGCAGGGATGCACGGAGGGAGCCCCCTCCCTGCCGATGCTTCCTTTAATCCCGGTGCACCGCGATCATGTTTGATCGTGGTGTGCCAGGGCTTAACGTGTCGGGGGCGGTCCGTGACCGCCCCTGACACATTGTGCCAGGTGTCAGCTGTGATAATCAGCTGACACCCGGCCGCGATCAGCGGCGCTCACCATGTGAGCGCTGCTGATCGCATTAGACGTACTATTCCATCCTTGGACTTAGGTCCCAGGTCACAATGACGGAATAGTACGTCCAATGTAGGAAAGGGGTTAATCTTTGCATCACTTATTCTTGGAAATTTCTGTCGCAAGTAAGAAAAGGCTTCCGATTCTTTGCTCATTGCTTTCACAAAATTCTTCATAAGTCCAAGTTTAATATGCAAAGGAGGGAGAAATATCTTTGCTCGATCAACGAGAGGATTATGTTTAACATTCTTCTGGCCAGCAGCTAGGTTTTCGCGGAGTGGCCAGTCCTTTCTGAAATAGTGTATTTCTCGTGCACGACTGTCCCACTCACAAATAAAACAACAATACTTGGTATATCCAAGCTGCAGTCCAAGAAGAAGTGCAACAACTTTTAGATCACCACATATGTTCCAGTTATAATTTCTATAATTAATGTGGGTCAACAGTAACTCCATATTCTCATACGTTTCTTTCATGTGTACGGCAGGTCCAATAGGGATAGAAGGATAGATATTTCCATTGTGTAGTAAAACAGCCTTCAGACTTAAAACTGACGAGTCAATGAACAGTCGCCATTCCTTCGGGTCATGTTCGCATCCAAGAGCACCAAACGACCCCAAGACATCATTGCAAAAGGTTAAACTGTCGACATAGTTGAAAAATTGATTAAGGTCTTCTTGACGACTGCGAAAAACAGAAACTCTTGTTCCTGGTAATAAGAGATTCCGTTCTTGTAGCCTTGATCCCAATAATTCTGCCTGCCTCTTTGACAATTTCAAATCTCTGGCCAAGTCACTCAGATCAGCTTGACTGATCAGATGTGGATTAGATGTAGAAGCCTCAAAGTCTGGGTCTGCAGCAGTTTCATTTTCCACTGACATTGTTAGTTCATCTTCGTCGTCCTCCATTGTCCATACTTTGTTCTTTTTTGAATATCCTGTTATATCTGTAAGGCAGAAGTAGCAGTTTGTTACATGATCTCTCTGCTCTCTCCATATCATTGGGACAGCAAATGGCATTGAAGGTCATGATCCATTCAGCCATGCTCTAAGTATGTCAGTATTGTCTTTTGATTCCTCCCCTGCCCAGGAGATGTGGTTTGCTACGGTCAGCCGAGTGATTCACTGCGCCTGCGCGGAATTTGCATAATAAGTGCTTGTATATGTGTAGCGATTTGTTATTTCTGTATAAAATTCAGAATATACGGTTTCAGAAAAATTTCATATATGAGTCTTTAGAATTATAATAGAATATTATAATGTTTCGTATCATTTCTCAAAAACCTTACATGATAGGAAAAAATTTGAAGTAATTTCTGAAATCAGCATGAAAAAATCTATCAGGAACACTCAAAATTGTCCCAGGGACAAAACCTTTGTAACACAGTGTAATGGGTACTAGTCACTTTGGGTATTACTAGCCTGTATACATCTATAGACTATGGGAAGGGAATTTCCTCTGTAACTTACGGTACCTTGGTTCAAGACTGAATATTTCACTACTATCTGCAATGGTAGGAGACCGCTATGGGCTATAATATTGCACTACTATATGGTAACTGCCTTATAGCAATGTTTGAACTCAATGTTGTTTACATCAATATATTCTATAGCCATCACGATAGATTTTCAGTTTCTCCATATCAATAATTTCTTGCGGCACAGAAGTTTAGCTTTTACCCATGTTTGAGTTGTAGTCAGTGCACCATTGTCATTAAGGACAGTAGGATCATGCATGAAGATCCATCATTCCAAAGGATTTTATACATGTGAAATCTTCTTTGTGGTGTAATAAAATTTGGAGTCTCGGATATGCTGGAGAAACAGCACGTTACATATCAGTGGATGCATTTATCAGCATAAATCTACCATTGTACTTCCCAGAATGGATTTACCATTACCAGGCTTGGATTGATCCAGAAGTGAATTTACGATGGTCTCCTGTGCAGAAGAGGCCACTCACCACCTTATATGAACAGTAATAGGCACAATTATATGTGTGACTGTCTTAGTTACTGTGCCATGATGTTCTCAGCCATAATATTGTAATGTAGTCAGAGATTGCCTACATAGTGCGGGCACGGTGATTTAGGTCATAAAGTTATGATTCATTATATTCCATAAAGATTTTTAGAAGAGCATATTGCCAGTTGACGGTAGTCTATTTCACTTGATTCACTATGTACAGACACAAACAACATCTTATAATTTATATAACAAATTTGCCAGGTAATTTATTATATGGGAGCAGATGTAAATGTTTTAAATGTAATATTTGCATGTAGCTGAATAGTGGACCACCCAAGTCATTGTTGTTGATGAGCACTTGACACCCTTGTTTGACATTTCATTTTACTACCTCTGGTCAACAGAGGGATCGGACACCTGGCACACCCGCTGATCAGGTGTTCTCAGTGTCTGTGGTCGCCAGCCGGAACTGCTTAATTGCGGAGCTGCTCCATCTTCTGATAGTGGCCGCGGCCAGGCAATGCACATCCACCTCCTTTTAAAATCGATAAGGTGCAGATGTGCAGTATCCTGCCGCTGCCACTATCAGAAGATGGAGCAGCTCCGCAATCAAGCATTTCCAGCCGATAGCCGCTACTGACGCAGTGAAAAGCTAAACGGTGGAGGTGCTGGGTGTCAGACCCCGAATGACCAGACATTGACCTATACACACTGCTCAAAAACATAAATTTGAACACTAAGATAAAACATTCTATATATAACTGAATTAAATATTCCAGTTGCAGATCTTTATTCATTAAATAGTGGAATTCGTTGACATCAATAAAACATAGAAATAATCAATGTAAACCAAAATTAATATCCCATGTAGGTCTGGATTTGGAATGATACTCAAAATCCAAGTGGAAAATCAAATTACAGGCTAATTAAACTTCAGTGGAAATGCCTCAATACAAGCAAATGATGTTCAGTAGTGTATGTAGACTACACGTGCCTGTATGACCTACCTATAACGCTTGTGCATGTTTCTGATGAGGTGGTGGATGTCCTCCTGAAGGATCTCTTCCCAGACCTGGATTAATACATCAGTCAACTCCTGGACAGTCTGTGGTGCAACGTGGCATTGGTGGGTGGAACAAAACATGATGTCCCAGATGTGCTCGATTGGATTGAGGTCTGAGGAACGGGCAGGCCAGTCAATAGCATCAATGCCTTCATCATGCAGGAACTGCTGACACACTAAATCCGCATGAGGCCTATCATTGTCTTGCTTCAGATGGAACCCAGGGCTCAGTCCAACTGCATATGGTCTCACAATGGGTCTATGGAGCTCATCCTGGTACCTAATGGCAGTCAGGGTACCACTGGCTAGCACATGGAGGCCTCCCCACACTATTACTGACCCACTGCCAAATTGGTCATGCTGGAGGATGTTGCAGGCAGCAGAACTTTCTCCACGGCATATCCAGACTCTGTCACGTCTGTCACATAAACAGAGTATATTTCCATAATAAAAATCAAATTTTTTGAAAGGAAAATCATTTAAAACCATAATAGTGCAGAGTATACATAGCACAATAAGTGGAACACAAAGACTGGGAAATAAATAATTACAGTGGATCAAAAAAAAAGAAGAAAATGCCTAATAAAACAATAACCTCCAATGCACTATTAGTCATTTTCTTCTTTTTTTTGATCCACTGTAATTACTTATTTCCCAGTCTTTGTGTTCCACTTATTGTGCTATGTATATTCTGCACTATTATGGTTTTAAATGATTTTCCTTTCAATAAATTTGATTTTTATAATGGAAATATACTCTATTGTTTCTTTGGTGTTCATAGTTAGTGTATGAGTTATTCCTTTTGTTATATATGGGCTTTTTGTGTAACACGTCTGTCACATGCTCAGTGTGAACCTGCTCTCATCCATGAAGAGCACGGGCCGCCAATGTCGAATCTGCCAATCTTGGTGTTCTCTGGCAAATGCCAATTGCCCTGCACGTTGTTTGTCTTTAAGCACAATATATACTTGTGGACGTTGGTCCCTCATACTACCCTCAAGTAGTTTGATTTTGACAGTTTAAGCAGACACATGTATGTTAGTGGCCTGCTGGAGGTCATTTTGCAGGGCTCTGGCACTGCTCATTCTGTTCCTCCTTGCACAAAGGGGGAGGTAGCGGTCCTGCTGCTGGGTTGTTGCCCTCTCCACATCTCCTCATTTTCTGATATGTCTCCTAGTATCTGCTCCATGCTCTGAACGCTTTGCTGACAGAAACAGCTACCCTTCTTGCCACAGCTCACATTGATGTGCCGTCCTGAATGAGCTGCACTACCTGAGCAACTTCTGTGATTGGTAGACATTGCTTCATGCTACTTTACCTCTAGAGGTGAGAGCATTCACACTACTGAGCATCATTTCTTTGTCTTTAGACATTTCCACTGAAGTTGGATCAGCCTATAATTTGATTTTCCATTTTGCTTTTGAGTAAAATTACAAATCCAGACCTCCATGGGATATTAGATTTGATTTACATTGATCATTTTTATGTTTTATTATTCTCAACACATTCCACTATGTAATAATAAATTCAGTGTGATATTTTAGTGTTCCCTTTATGTTTTTGAGCAGTGTGTGTGCTCATCTCCTCAGAGTTTTCATCTATTCTCACAGCATATGTGTCAAATTTTGGCACTTACGCTCTCCCTGACCTGATGGCATCCTTGGTTACAGAGGCACTGCGCCTGTGTGAGCTATGCACAGCCGCAACTGTCATATAAGGACACCTGTAGTGACAGCTAAACTCTTACTGGTGGACACTGGTCTTGTAATCATTTATCATTAACTGGGGCAACATGGATAACATGGCACTATTAAGGAGTATG
This sequence comes from Dendrobates tinctorius, assembly GCF_039654945.1. Lineage (NCBI taxonomy): Eukaryota > Metazoa > Chordata > Amphibia > Anura > Dendrobatidae > Dendrobates > Dendrobates tinctorius. Next base: position 8,187,140 of record NW_027361937.1, on the reverse strand, counting down.
AAGACACATGTCTAAAGTCATATTGACCTATTGGCTTACTAGTGTGAAACTAAATGAATGGTATAACCATGGGATTTTTTTTTTGTGCATGTTGCACAACATGCATTAAAGTGTTCTGCAATAATTATTTTTGCTTTCCAATACTGCCAAGAACATTACGTTAGGAATGTTGTGCATGAAACCAAAGATATCATAGTCATAAATTGTCTTAGTTGTAGCCTGTGGCTGAGGAAACCTTTTTGGGCAAATGTGTGTATATTATTGTGTCCACTCTGATGTTGAAATGAGAAATGAAGAGTTTTCTCTTTTTAGAATGATTAACGTATGAAGTAGGATTGCTCTGAGTATGTAGAGAGGGTTAAAAAAATAATCAATGTCCATTTGAATTCATGCCTAGTGCTCGGGTCATGTTCCACTATTCACAGATTTACCCAATTTAACACGTAAACGATGTTCCCATTTGGACTATCCTCATTAGTTTTTCCCTTTTCAAGACGCTTTAACTGGAGGCAGAATATGTTCAATTCTCTAATCTTTGTACAACAAATCTCTGATCGGCTTTGGGCTACCAAAATTCACCTCAAATATTTGTTAAATGCTTTTTAATGAGAAGCTAGTGGTGACTGGGGACCTCTCCTTAAATGCAAAGTGGCAATATGAATAGGGCTCTGTAACATGCACTTGTCCCATATAATGAGAAAGCAAGCATCTTACAAGCTTTATGAACACCTCAGGGGATATGGCGATGGCGCCATTACGGAGTATGGAGACAAATTTCTGTAAGTCAGACTGAAGTCATTTTGACCAATTGGCTTATTAGTGTGTGACAAAGTGCGCTGCTAAAACACCATCACCTGCGGCGCCAAGAGGCTATATTTTTTCTGTGTTAGTAAACCTTGCAACCTTAGACCACTGGTCTGGCTGTCGGATCAAGAGCCACTGCTTGTTTGTGGATCAGGTTTATGAAGTGGCGATCCTTAACATGGGGTACCTCCAAGATGGCCTTATGGAAAGTGAGTGTCATGACGAGACAACCTAATTACACTGTTTACATTTAAGTGTCTTCATATTGTTGTTGGATACCAGTTACAGTGCGTATGGAAAGTATTCAGTATCCTTTAAATTTTTCACTCTTTGTTTCATTGCAGCCATTTGGTAAATTCAGAAAAGTTCATTTTTTTCTCATTAATGTACACTCTGCACCCCATCTTGACTGAAAAAAACAGAAATGTAAATTTTTTTTCAAATTTATTAAAAAAGAAAAACTGAAATATCACATGGTCATAAATATTCAGACCCTTTGCTCAGTATTGAGTAGAAGCATCCTTTTGAGCTAGTACAGTCATGAGTCTTCTTGAGAATGATGCAACAGTTTTTCACACCCGGATTTGGGGATCCTCTGCCATTCTTCCTTGTAGATCCCCTCCAGTTTTGTCAGGTTGGATGGTGAACCTTGGTGGACAGCCATTTTCAGGACTCTCCAGAGATGCTCAATTGGGTTTTGGTCCGGGCTCTGGCAGGGCCAGTCAAGAATGGTCACAGTTGTTCTGAAGGCTCTGCTTTGATATTTTAGCTGTGTGCTTAGGGTCATTGTCTTGCTGGAAGGTGAAGTTTCGGCCAAGTCTGAGGTCCAGAGCACTGTGGAAGAGGTTTTCATCCAGGATATCTCTGTACTTGGCCGCATTTATGTTTCCTTCAATGGCAACCAGTCATCCTGTCCCTGCAGCTGAAAAACACCTCTATAGCATGAATGCCACCACCACTATGTTTCACTGTTGGGATTGTATTGGGCAAGTGATGAGCAGTGCCTGGTTTTCTCCACATATACTGCTTAGAATTGTTACCAAAAAGTTCTATCTTCATCTCATCAGACCAGAAAATCTTATTTCTCATAGTCTGGGAGTCCTTCATGTGTTGTGTTTTTTTTTTTAGCAAACTCTATGTGGGCTTTCATATGTCTTGCACTGAGGAGAGGTTTCCATTGGGCCACTCTGCCATAAAGGCCCGAATGGTGGAGGGTGGCAGTGATATCTGACTTTGTGGAACTTTCTTCCATCTCCCTACTACATCTATGGCTCTATGGAGCCCAGCCACAGTGATCTTGGGGTTCTCCTTTACCTCTCTCACCAAGGCTCTTCTCCCACGATTGCTTAGTTTGGCTGGATGGCCAGGTCAAGGAAGACTTCTGGTGGTCCCAAACGTCTTCCATTTAAGGATTATGGAGGCCACTGTGCTCTTAGGAACCTTAAGTACTTGAGAAATTCTTTTGTAACCTTGGCCAGATGTGTGCCTTCACACAATCCTGTCTCTGAGCTCCTTGGCAAGTTCATTTGACCTCATGATTCTCATTTGGTCTGACATGCACTGTGAGCTGTGAGGTCTTATACAGTGGGGAAAAAAAGTATTTAGTCAGTCAGCAATAGTGCAAGTTCCACCACTTAAAAAGATGAGAGGCGTCTGTAATTTACATCATAGGTAGACCTCAACTATGGGAGACAAACTGAGAAAAAAAATCCAGAAAATCACATTGTCTGTTTTTTTTTTCATTTTATTTGCATATTATGGTGGAAAATAAGTATTTGGTCAGAAACAAAATTTCATCTCAATACTTTGTGATATATCCTTTGTTGGCAATGACAGAGGTCAAACGTTTTCTGTAAGTCTTCACAAGGTTGCCACACACTGTTGTTGGTATGTTGGCCCATTCCTCCATGCAGATCTCCTCTAGAGCAGTGATGTTTTTGGCTTTTCGCTTGGCAACACGGACTTTCAACTCCCTCCAAAGGTTTTCTATAGGGTTGAGATCTGGAGACTGGCTAGGCCACTCCAGGACCTTGAAATGCTTCTTACGAAGCCACTCCTTCGTTGCCCTGGCGGTGTGCTTTGGATCATTGTCATGTTGAAAGACCCAGCCACGTTTCATCTTCAATGCCCTTGCTGATGGAAGGAGGTTTGCACTCAAAATCTCACGATACATGGCCCCATTCATTCTTTCATGTACCCGGATCAGTCGTCCTGGCCCCTTTGCAGAGAAACAGCCCCAAAGCATGATGTTTCCACCACCATGCTTTACAGTAGGTATGGTGTTTGATGGATGCAACTCAGTATTCTTTTTCCTCCAAACACGACAAGTTGTGTTTCTACCAAACAGTTCCAGTTTGGTTTCATCAGACCATAGGACATTCTCCCAAAACTCCTCTGGATCATCCAAATGCTCTCTAGCAAACTTCTGACGGGCCAGGACATGTACAGGCTTAAGCAGTGGGACACGTCTGGCACTGCAGGATCTGAGTCCATGGTGGCGTAGTGTGTTACTTATGGTAGGCCTTGTTACATTGGTCCCAGCTCTCTGCAGTTCATTCACTAGGTCCCCCCGCGTGGTCCTGGGATTTTTGCTCACCGTTCTTGTGATCATTCTGACCTCACGGGGTGGGATTTTGCGTGGAGCACCAGATCGAGGGAGATTATCAGTGGTCTTGTATGTCTTCCATTTTCTAATTATTGCTCCCACAGTTGATTTCTTCACTCCAAGCTGGTTGGCTATTGCAGATTCAGTCTTCCCAGCCTGGTCCACGGTTACAATTTTGTTTCTGGTGTCCTTTGACAGCTCTTTGGTCTTCACCATAGTGGAGTTTGGAGTCAGACTGTTTGAGGGTGTGCACAGGTGTCTTTTTATACTGATAACAAGTTTAAACAGGTGCCATTACTACAGGTAATGAGTGGAGGAAAGAGGAGACTCTTAAAGAAGAAGTTACAGGTCTGTGAGAGCCAGAAATCTTGATTGCTTGTTTCTGACCAAATACTTATTTTCCACCATAATATGCAAATAAAATGAAAAAAAAAACAGACAATGTGATTTTCTGGATTTTTTTTTCTCAGTTTGTCTCCTATAGTTGAGGTCTACCTATGATGTAAATTACAGACGCCTCTCATCTTTTTAAGTGGTGGAACTTGCACTATTGCTGACTGACTAAATACTTTTTTTCCCCACTGTATAGACAGGTTTGTGCCTTTACAAATCAAGTCCTATGAGTTTAGTTAAACACAACTGGACTCCAATGAAGGAGTAGAACCATCTCAAGGAGGATCACAAGGAAATGGACAGCATGTGACTTAAAAATGAGTGTCTGAGCAAAGGGTCTGAATACTTATGACGATGTGATATTTCAGTTTTTCTTTTTTAATAATTTTGCAAACATTTCTAATTCCTGTTTTTTTTCTGTCAAGATGTGGTGCAGAGTGTACATTAATGAGGAAAAAAATGACCTTTTTGAATTTACCAAATGGCTGCAATGAAACAAAGAGTGAAAAATTTAAAGTGGTTTGAATAGTTTCCATACCCACTGTATGGTGCACCTTGGTGTTCTTCAGCTTCTCTCCTAATATGTCCACCTAGTTGGTCAGATTTGTTAAAATTGTCCTTTCATGCTCCAGTCTTAAACTAAAATTTGTCAAATGCCCCAAATTAACAGACTTATTTTGGTCTGTCCTAAACACATGATATTAAATCCATTTCTTCCATGAGCAACTCGTAGGTTTGCATTACAGTCTTTTAGTATTCTAAATCTGACAAAGTGTAAACCTGGACTTATACTGGTTCCAAATGACTGTATTTCATGGTCTATATATGGACAGCAAGATTCATAGTCCGTAGACTGACCATGAGGCTCCTGACATATGAGATTGCAAGTTCTGATCAGTATACCTGCGGTAAGTCAATGCATTGAGGTTAATTAAAAGATCCAAGAGATATAGTCGCCTGTTCCCAGATTTAGACCTCTGTATTTTTTTTCATTATTGTGCTAGATCAGATTTTTATCAGTTTTTACCATCAGTGACTTTCTCATATACCAAAAAAAAATAAAAATTGCAAAGCACATGCATTGCGCCCCATCGCCCCTATGACTGTCCTATTGACCTCTTGCCTAGTGCTGAGCCTCCTCGGGGTAGAGTCTACCCCCTTTCTCTCCCGGCCATGTCTCAATACATCAGGGAGAATCTGGCAAGAGGATTCATTAGGAAGTCGGAGAAGAAGAACTGAGAACTGCGTCCCTGCATCGATTACAGGGGTCTTAACGCCATCACCGTTAAGAATAAGTACCATCTGCCCCTGATATCAGAGCTGTTTGATAGGCTACGGGGAGCGAGAGTGTTTACCAAACTCAATCTGTGGAGGGCTTGCAACCTGATTCGCATCCGTGAGGGGGACGAATGGAAGACAGCTTTTAACACCAGGGATGGGCACTATGAATACCTGGTGTTGCCCTTCGGGCTCTGTAATGCCCCGGCCGTCTTCCAAGACTTTGTGAACGATATCTTCCGGGATATGGTTACCACCTCGGTAGTAGTCTATCTGGATGATATTCTCATCTACGCTCCAGATATCGACTCCCACCAGAGAGATGTTTGCAAAGTTTTCGACCTCCTGCGGGCAAACTCTCCTCTATGCCAAGTTAGAGACGTGCGTGTTTGAGCAGGAGTCCTTGCCATTAATGGGCTATATTATCTCCACCCAGGGATTGGCCATGGATCCTGCCAAGCTACAGGTGGTGATGGATTGGTAGGAGCCAATTCTCTCAAAGCGGTGCAGCGCTTTATGGGGTTCATAAATTACTATCGCCAATTCATCCCCCACTTCCTGACTTTGGTAGCCCCCTTGGTGGCCCTCACCAAGAAAGGTGTAAATCCCAAGTTGTGGTCTAGCGCCGCAGTGCTCCCAGCTCCTCAGACATGCTAGCACCAGAGTGTGCCACTGTACCTAAGGCACTACGCTACCGCAGGTACAGCAGCATCCGTTAGAGCGGCGCAGTGCGCGTCTTATGCTCTTTCCAGTCCTAAGCTTAGGCTGGTTAGTGGCATCCGCCAGAGCTGCGCTGTACACACTTAGTGTGGTAAGCAACTGTCAGCTGCACCCTGTGACTGTTAACAGGGTACAGCATTCTATAAGCCTCTTTCCAGGCATCGCAGTCGCGGTGCTGAGCGCTAGTGGGGCTAGAGGTACTCTAACCCTGTGTCCTTGGGGCAGAGTCCTGTGCCTCTACACTAGTGCTACCCTGCCGAGTCCTGTGAGGATAAACAGGCTCTGGCACTTGTTCCAGTGACTCTGTGAGGTAACAGAGTTCGCTCCTGTACACACCGGGTTAGTGGTTAACCCGCTGGTGTTTAGTTAGTGCTCCGCCATTACTGAGCAGCAGGTTCCATCTCTGCACGGTGGACCCCGGGTTGCGATCGCACTTCTTTATATTTTATATTTAGTGCGATCCGCAACCCTAACACAGAGAGGCTTTTTGGATATTTATTTTTGATACCCAAGTTCCTGCAGTATTACACTTCATACGTGAAATTATGTTGCATTATTAATATTACTCTTGTATTTTATTAAATAATAATTTTATTTCTATAGAGCCAACATATTCCGCAGTACTTTACATTGTAGAAGGGACTTGTACAGACAATAGACATTACAGCACAGCAATAAACACATAGATCAAAACAGATACCAAGAGGAACGAGGACCCTGCTCGCAAGCTTACAATCTATAAGGAAAAAGGGGAGACACGAAAGGTGGATGGTAACAATTGCTTTTATTGTTTGGACCATCCCTAATGTAAGAATCGGGTGTTCCTGTTGCTGCATGAACCAGTCAACAGTCTAAATATGTAACAGTACAGACACAGAGGGCTATTAAATTCATAAAGCATGTGAGAACATGATGCGAGGAACCTGGTTATGGTAAAAATTTTTGAATGAGCCACACAGGGATATTTAGGTTAATGCATTGAGGCGATAGGCCAGTCTGAACAGATACGTTTTTAGGGCACGCTTAAAACTGTGGGGATTGGGGATTAATCGTATTAACCTGGGTAGTGCATTCCAAAGAATTGGTGCAGCACATGAAAAGTCTTGGAGACGGGAGTGGGAGGTTCTGATTAATGAGGATGTTACCCTCAGGTCATTAGCAGAATGAAGGGCACGGGTAAGGTGTTAGGCTGAGACGAGGGAGGAGATGTAGAGAGGTGCTGAGCCATGGAGAGCTTTGTGGGTGAGGATATTAAGTTTAGACTGAATTCTGGAGTGGATGGGTAACCCTTGAAAGGACTTGAGACCGATTAGTAGAGAGTTACAATAGTCCAGACGAGAATGAATGAGAAACAGTAAGAGTTTTTGCAGAGTTGAAAGTAAGAAAAGGTTGAATTCTAGAAATGTTTTTGAGGTGCAGATAACAAGAGCAAGTCAGTGATTGGATGTGGGGGGTGAATGAAAGCTCGGAATCAAGTATGACCCCCAAGACAGCAGACATGTTGCTGGGGAGTAATGGTGGAACCACACATGGAAATGACAATGTCGGGCATAGGTAGATTAGTAGAGGGAGGAAACACGAGGAGTTCAATTTTTGACAGATTCAGTTTCAGATAGAGGGAGGACATGATGTTAGAGACAGCGGTAAGATAATCACTGGTGTTTTCCAAAAAGGCAGGCGTGATATCAGGAGAAGAAGTGTATAATTGGGTGCAGGGCCGGCGTCAGCACCCGGGCAAGTGCCGGGGCCCTGGCGAGACAGGGGGCCCACTCACGCTGTCCAGTCCCTCGTGCTGCACATACTGGCACACAGCCTCAGTCACAAACCTGCAGCAAGCAGTCTCTCCCATGAAACACATAGCTGCCAGCAGGGGCGCTCTTGCCGGTAGAGTCCGAGAACGTTTTCCTTGAGTTGTTGCAAAGCATCCTGGGAGTTGTAGTTTGCACTGTTACTTCCCTGCCTGGGACTGCAGGTGAGTTTACCCCAGGTTATTATGTCCATCATTAATGTGTAGCTGGAGCCCTGTCATGTAGGCTGGCTTGTGGCTTCCTTCCCTGCCTCATCTTTATAACCCGTGTGGGAGCCAGCAGCCTGTCATCAGGCAATTAGAATGACTTCCTTTGGAAAGTGTCCACTTGTTTCCATCCCACGGTGAGAGTAGTGTGTCTGCTGGGTGTAGTAGTGTCACTAGGCATTCTGTACATGACTGGTCAGGTCTCTGCTCTGCCATGGAGCTGGTGGCACGATGTTCATTGCCTGCAGCTGAGGGCTCATTACTGACTGGCCATCATTTATCTCCCAGCTTCTGCTTTTCCTGTTGCTCTCTGATACCAGTTAGGACTCCACTTTTTAACCACTAAAGTTACATATGTTTATATTTGTACATAAACCTTGTGTGACAATAAGCAAAGTAGAAGAAATGTCCTGTAGTTTGGTCTTTACCTCACACTGTGGGTGACATCAAATGATACGTGTGTGTGCGATGCTCCTGTCACACTGTGCGTCATCGCTCATTATCAAGATACACCAGAAAGCGGCATAATGTACACCACTGAAAGTCAAAGCAATTTTTTTTTTTTTTTTTTACAGAAAATGTTGTCATATGTTTGCAGCAGCCATTAGGTGGTTTCTATATTTTAAAGGGGTGTAACTATAATGGGTGCATGGATTCTTGGGTAGTTATACCCAGATCCTGGCACATTGGGGGCCCAAGGTCCTGTTGGCCCAGATGAGAATACCAATGCTATTACAGACTTGTAATAATTGGGGGCCTTTCAGAGATTTTGCATTCGTGCCCACAATCTTCAGGTTAGGCCACTGCTTAAAGATGCCCACAAATAAGGCTTGTACTGGGCATCAGTTACATGGATACAAGTGAAGAAAAAGAAGAGCGGCACTCACCGATCCGTTTAAAAATTCATGCCCTTTGTTCTAAACTTTGTGATGTAGACGTGGTGTGCAGGAGATCTGGGGTGCGGGAACAGGAAGAACAGAGGACGACGGCTGCTTCGCGTTAGTGCAGCGCTTCTACGGGACCTGTAGATGTAATATCATGCTCACTTTCTGCTCCAGCTGAGCACATTTTGGTGGAGCTGGGTGAAACTGGTGTAAAAACACCAAAACTTGCAATATGTTTGCGAACCTCATAAATTACAAAAATTAAACAACTTATAAGAGTTTTGCGTCAGCTCTCTGGCAAAAACACTTTGATGAATTAGGGTCTAAGTATGTATATTTAATTTAGAAGGAAAAGTCATTAGCAGGTTACTCTAATACAAACTGTATATATATTATATGTTTTGCATCAATTTTTTTTTTTATTCCTCCAAGTGTAGCCCTGAAACATGGCAAAAATTCAACCCTAACCTTATGTAGTTTCACACAAGCATATGCTTTGAAGAAAGGTTTTTAAAAAAAAATTATTTTACATTATTGATCAGATCTTATTATTGGGTCTAAACACAGGTCAATGTACGGAGCTCTGGTTTTGCTATGTGTAGTGGTGCTGGGGTTAGTTTGAAACTTTTTTTTTTGCTTAGATGGAAAAACAGAATGGTTTGGTCAGTGTCAGTTTTTACCATCAGAGTTTCATCTGGGATTTTCATGTGTGAAAAAATAAATTATGAATCTCCTATTCCTTACATGTTAATCCTGGAGATCACATGTATGGTACACTATTGCCATCTGTGTGTTGGCCGTCATTTTCACTGAATCATAAAAAATGCAAATCTCCTTGATGTTTCTGCTTAACTCCGTGCAGGAAAAACACAGTCATGAGAGCAGCTCATAGTGTGTGTTCTATCCATAAAAAACAGAAAACGTGAACATGACCCATGGACGTCTGATTGAGGTCTTAACCTATGGGGCCTGTTATATACTGTATGGAGCATTATATGGGGTCCATTATTCTGTATGGAGCAATATATGGGGCCTATTATATACTGTATGGAGCAATATATGGGACTCCATATTTTGTATGGAGCAATATATGTGGTTCTTTATACTGTATGGAACATTATATGGGGTCTATTATTCAGAATGGAGCACTATGTGGTGTCCATAATACTGTATGGAGCAATATATGGGGCTCGTTATTCTGTATGGAGCGCTATGTGGTGCCCATAATACTGTATAGAGCAATATATGGGGCTCATTATACTGTATGGGACATTACATGGAGTCCATTATTCTGTATGGAGCAATATATGGGGCTCATTATACTGTATGGAGCAATCTACACTCACTGGCCACTTTATTAGGTACACCATGCTAGTAAGGGGTTGGACCCCCTTTTGCCTTCAGAACTGCCTCAATTCTTCGTGGCAGAGATTCAACAAGGTGCTGGAAGCATTCCTCAGAGATTTTGGACCATATTGACATGATGGCATCACACAGTTGGCGCAGATTTGTCGGCTGCACATCCCTGATGCGAATCTCCTGTTCCACCACATCCCAAAGATGCTCTATTGGATTGAGATCTGGTGACTGAGGAGGCCATTTGAGTACAGTGAACTCATTGTCATGTTCAAGAAACCAATCTGAGATGATTCGAGCTTTATGACATGGCGCATTATCCTGCTGAAAGTAGCCATCAGATGTTGGGTACATTGTGGTCATAAAGGGATGGACATGGTCAGCAACAATTCTCAGGTAGGCTGTGGCGTTGCAACGATGCTCAATTGGTACCAAGGGGCCCAAAGAGTGCCAAGAAAAAATTCCCCACACCATGACACCACCACCACCAGCCTGAACCGTTGATACAAGGCAGGATGGATCCATGCTTTCATGTTGTTTACGCCAAATTCTGACCCTACCATCCGAATGTCGCAGCAGAAATCGAGACTCATCAGACCAGGCAACGTTTTTCCAATCTTCTACTGTCCAATTTCGATGAGCTTGTGCAAATTGTAGCCTCAGTTTCCTGTTCTTAGCTGAGAGGAGTGGTACCCAGTGTGGTCTTCTGCTGCTGTAGCCCATCTGCCTCAAAGTTCGACGCACTGTGCGTTCAGAGATGCTCTTCTGCCTACCTTGGTTGTAACGGGTGGCAATTTGAGTCACTGTTGCCTTTCTATCAGCTCGAACCAGTCTGCCCATTCTCCTCTGACCTCTGGCATCAACAAGGCATTTCCGGCCACAGAACTGCCGCTCACTGGATTTTTTTTCTTTTTCGGACCATTCTCTGTAAACCCTAGAGATGGTTGTGCGTGAAAATCCCAGTAGATCAGCAGTTTCTGAAATACTCAGACCAGCCCTTCTGGCACCAACAATCATGCCACGTTCAAAGGCACTCAAATCACCTTTCTTCCCCATACTGATGCTCGGTTTGAACTGCAGGAGATTGTCTTGACCATGTCTACATGCCTAAATGCACTGAGTTGCCGCCATGTGATTGGCTGATTAGAAATTAAGTCTTAACACACAGTTGGACAGGTGTACCTAATAAAGTGGCCAGTGAGTGTATGTCCTGTTTCTGAGCTATTGTAGAATTTACAATAGATATCACTCATGTAATGTAAGAAGTAATGAAATCTTCGGCATTGTACTGTATCTATATTTCTCTGCCGTATCTGTGCATCGTGAATTCTGGTATGTGTTAAAGGGGCCCACTGAGACTCTTTTGCCCAGGGCCCACGAAAACCTGGAGCCGGCCCTGATTGGGTGTCATCAGCATAGAGATGGTACTGGAACCCAAATCTTCTTCTGATTGTTTGACCAATAGGGGCAGTATACAAAGAGAAGAGGAGGAGGCCTAGAACCGATCCTAGAGGAACCCCAACAGTAAGGGGAAGAAGAGAGGAGGAGGAACCAGCAAAAGATACAGTAAAGGAGCGGTCAGAAAGATAGGGGGAGAACCAAGAGATAATGGTGTCCTTGAGGCCAATGGAACGGAGCATAGTGAGGAGGAGCTGATGATCCACAGTGTTGAATGCTGCGGAGAGATCTAAGAGAATTAGCATGGAGTAGTGACCATTAGATTTAGCTGTTAGAAGATCATTAGAGACTTTAGTGAGGTCAGTTTCAGTAGAGTGTAGAGAGCGGAATCTGGATTGGAGAGGGTCGAGAAGAGAGTTATCAAAGAGATAGCGGATAAGATGTGAGTGGACCAGGCATTCCAGGAGTTTACAGATGAAGGGAAGATTAGAGACAGATCTATAGTTAGTGGCACAGTTTTGGTCAAGGGATGGTTTTTTAAGTAATAGCTGTAAGATGGCATGCTTAAATGAGGAAGGAAAGATACTGGAAGCGAGAGAGAGGTTAATTAAATATTTTAGTTGGGTGAGTGGTGACAGCAGGGGAAAAGGACTGATGGAGATGTGATGGAATGGGGTCACGGGTGCAAGTGATATATAAATATATTTTTCCATATGTTTCATAATACAGGTTTCACTTTGTCTTTTTACTAATTTTGTATGTGTTTTTTAGCATACTGAATTCAGCAGTGGTTTTCCCACCCCTTTCTCAGGCGATATCTAACTAAGCTGACACTAATTAATATGCAACCTTAAAATCTTACCTTTGCTTTCTCATTTGTAAGACCGAGTCTAAGAACAAATGGAGTGTTTGAAACGCGTTCGGTTTCTTTTTATTTTTCGCACCTGCCATCTCAGACTAAATGAATCTTTTACAATAACGCCATTTATTGATTTAACATGATTAATTAAAGACTTTATTTTATTTCACGCTTGAAGCTGGATTTTTCACCCTTGCAAACCAGTTATCCTCTAGTCTGGCAGAGACTAAATCCAATGCTTCGCTGATGGAACCCAATCCAAGTTCCTCTCAAGGGTGAGCTGAATTTTTTTTGCCTAGATATGTCATGCCTGACATGCCAAGGTGAGGAGACTTTTAAGCCGCAATGCTCCTCTGGGAAGTAATGCAAATTGTGTCTTCAGAGAGAAAAGAGAGTCGAGATATTGACTTTTAGGATTGCTACTTACTATATGTTGGGCTAGCTTTCTGGTCCTCATCCTCTCTGAAGCGACAATTTGCATCTTTCCTAGAGAAGCATTGTGGCTTAAAAGTCTTCTCACCTCGGCATGTCAGGCTTGACGTGTCACTCTCCACATGGAGAAACGTTACCCCTTTGATCCCGGTCAGACGCCTCTCGCCCAGCAAAACCAGATCTCACACTTTGCATTGATGAGGGGCAGTACCCCGAAACACAGTGTCTGCAAATTGAGACTTTTTACTTTTATCCTATGACAAGGCTCGTTAGAGAATCGATATTGACTTTTAGGATTGCTACTTCCTCCTATAGGTGGCCCTAGAATTCTATTCTCTCAAGAGACAACTGTGATCATTACGATAATACAGAACGTGCCAGTACCGGTGCGCTGGATGATCATAGCTCAGTACAATGAAATAAGATTACTCAGGTGACAGTTGTGCTGCTCTGGGGAAAAGTATAGATGGCTGCTGACAGTACATTTTTTTTCGTCACAGATCAAACAAAACAATATTGATCTACAGTCCCTTTTGTCTAGGCGTTTAATACATTGATTTTTGAGGCAGTTACTGGATGGATGCGCCACACACCAGAAAATGAACTCCCTCCACTGAGCGAGATGATCCTTTGTCCCAGTCTGTCAAAGCCTCAAAGCACTTCTGTGTAATTAGTACAGCTTGCCATGTTTTAGGTGATAGGTGATAAATTATGCAGTCCAAGCGTTTTCCCAGTTTTGTCAGGACTGCGTCATCTAATCATGAGATTGCTAAGGCGACATCACCAACTCGTGCCTGCTGCATCCTACAATTTAAAATACTCTGAAAGACAACTGAAAATGTCACGGCAAACATCAGCCGGGGCCCATACTATTAGAATAAATTTGCATCTATGTATGAGGTGTGTTTATAATATGACAAGAGATGACAGCAGTTTAGATTTTCTTTTTAAGGCCTAAATAAACATATTCATAATAATTTGGGTTCATGAATTTAGTGGGCAGTCCTAGTTAGTGATTGATAAACACCTATATGGAAAAGAGATACCAAAAATAGAAAAAAAATGACCAAAAGACTCAGAATATCAAAAAAGAATCATAGACCAAAACCAAAAACATTCAGAGTACTGGCTCTTTTTATTGAATAGTACAATTTACATTCAAGAAAATCTAGAATAAAATTAACGATACCAAGGACAATCTGTTATCATAAGAATTTTATTTACATCTCATAAATTCAAATAAAAATAGAAATAAAATTGGATTAACAACAAATCGAAGCAAGAGCGAAACGTGCGTTGGAGTGCTGTGTGCAGGGGGCAGGAGGTAACCTTGGTCAGCAATCATATGTGGTCACACTTTTCATTCAATTGCAGTAATATATACTTTAGCTGGTGACTGGCAGCTTTTGGTGGCGATTAATTTTGCTTTTATGCCACATCTTTTTGTGCACAGCAATCTTCGTTTTATATAGGGAGGGTCATGAGACCTTTTCAGCATTGAGCACTTTTTACATTTAAGGATAATTGTATACCTAAATGAATATCTATGCACCCTATTTATGAGGTATAATCAATATGGGTCACAGTATATGTGCACAGAGCACTTTATGTTCATAGGTGATTATATATATATATCTCTCTCTTGCCCCCTGCACACTAATTGTATATTTGTCTTTAATCCAATTTTATTTCTATTTTTATTTGAATTTATGAGATATAAATAAAATTCTTATGATAACAGATCGTCCTTGTTATCGTTAATTTTATTCTAGATTTTCTTGAATGTAAATTGTACTATTCAATAAAAATAGCCAGTACTTTGAATATTTTTGGTTTTGGTCTAGTTAGTGACTGACCTGCATATGTAGTGGTTGAATAAGTGTACAACAGGCCTGGGAATGTCTATGTAAAAGGAATGAGACATCAGAAAATGTAATAATCTTACAATTTTCACACTGGCCTTTGGGGCTAGTTTAGATCATACTTCCTGTCCTTTCAGGAATAGTTTACAGCAGTTTCCTTATCAGCAGAGGCAGGATTACAGTGACAGCTAACACCTCTATCCAAAGCTAATAACACAGGGTTCACCACTGGCGGACACAGGTAGAAGAGGGCGCCTATTAAAGGGCAATTTAAGGGCTCGTCGCAGCATCAGTTCCACCTGCCTTCGAGGTGAAAATGAGCCCCCTTACCTCTTGGGCCTCAGTGCGACAACACAGATTGCATCAATGATATGTCTGCCCCTGAGACACACCAGTCACAGTAGGTGGTGTCATGGGACCCTGCTTCCGCTACCCTAACAGCAGGGCTGTGGAGTCTGTAAGCCAAACCTCTGACTCCGACTCCTCAATTCCCTGACTCCTACTCCCTCATACATGACTCAGTGAGCCTGTACATAAAGTGTAGCACAGATTCATCTCAACTAAAAGCCAAGATCCTTAGATCAGAACCGAAATTTATAGGACATTTCATAACTTTCCCAAATGCTTATGAAAAAATATTCAGCACATCCTGCACTGAACTACTGTACCCAATTTATTATATATTTTCAAAGTCTTGTCCATTTGATACCAACTCCACCAAAATGGACACTGACTCCACAGCCCTGGCTCACAGTGGCCTTTGCACGTTCTCATTAGCTGCTTCAACACATAAGATTGGGTCTGCGTTGGTGTATTGCTACTAATATACATGCGAATTTCCTGAAACAGGAAGAATGTAAAATAGGCCCAGTAGCCAGTGTGAAAACGGCAAGATTTCTGATTTCATAATTTTAATAATGATCAGAATGTGAAAAAGCAATATCGGCAAAGGATTGTAAGAAAATACCGTACATTTAATGCAAAACCCTGATTTAAGTGATAGGTCATTTTCTTATGACGCATTACCTTTAAAACATTAACCATCCTGACCCTAAAGCAGTAAAAAGGCTGTTGATTGAGGTGACGGTCAACAGTTGAGCATGCGCTCTGCTGCTCCATTCAGACTCCTGTCTGGGATTTCTGTTCTTCTTGTGATTGGGAGAAGTCTTAGGTAGCTGGTCTGCTACTATTCAGACATTTATTACCTTTCCTCTGAGTAAGGGTATGTTTCCACGTATTTGCTGCGGATTGGACGCTGCTTATAGCCGCAGCGTCCAGATGTTACAGCATAGTGGATGGGATTTTATGAAATCCCATCTCCACTATGCGTGCAGTGACGCCTCCGGCTTCCCTGCAGAGACGCACATGCAGCACGTCTTTGTAGACCGCAACATGTCTATTTATCTTGCGGATATGCTCAGTCTCCCCAAGATAAATAGCATTGTTCTATGTATAGGATGCGGTGATTCCACATGGTTCAATGAACACTTGGAATCACCGCGCGTACAAAGACGGCATTACCTTGGGCAGGGCGGGTATCTGCTGTGTTCAAAGCGCTGCCAATCCAGAATGTGGAGCCATAGCCTAAGTGATAAATGTCCATTGTGCCACAGGCGCTTTCTGAAATATGATAAATATCAATCAATAAAGGGGAGTCTGAGAGCTCAAAATGACTGATCAAGCCAAGCATAAGTGCCTGGTGCACCCTTGGCATGGTCATTCAGTTCAGTGCACTTTCTCGCCTACCTGTTTACCATCTAGGGTCAATCTCCTCTTTCTTGATGGGTCAGCAATGGCTTTATGAGAGCCAGAGAAGATGCGGAGATAGATGGAACAAAAGTAGGTGGAAGGTGCACTGAGTAGTTAGGAGATCCACTGTGTGATTGTGATTGCGTTGAACAGTCATTTTGTGCTACCCATTCCCTTTTAATTGTGTTTGGTTAGCCCCTTTTTCTAGGCTGGTTATACAGGCTGAAGCGCACTCACAGGCTGAAATTCAGTTTGGATGCTATTGAATGGCCTTTGATATTTGCGCTTTCATCTACAGTGAATTTGGAAACTTTGCCTATTGATCCAGTTTAGCTTTACTTCAGGGCTGAGCCCAGGTCAAACAATCTCCAAAGTAATTTTAAATTGTTCCACTGGGTTCAGTGGAGCATGAGAAAGGCACCTTCACACTAGCAGCCAAACCAGGAAAAGGGCTGCCCTGATATTTGACCTGGAATGTCAATGATAAGGAGCTTTTGACTGCTGTACCATTATATGAAAATGTAAGTGTTCAACCTCGGCGAGAAGGATGGCCAAAACCAGTAACCTGAAGAGATAGAGGAGTGACCCAGGAAGGAAAAAAGAGTATGGGAAAAACTTAGGTGGGGGTTGATCAGTTGATGAGCTTACTGTGTCTATTCAAACGTATGCTCAGTAGAATTTTGTCACTAAGCTACATTCTTTTTAATTACCGTGAACTCCATCGCCGACTTTCATAAGAAGTGACAAGCTGGCAAGCAACAGAGTGCAATGTCAGTGCGCATTATAAGGAGAAAATCCGATGAGCATAGACCTACCACACCCCAGAAAGTGATGTCACTGTTTTTTCTGTTCACTGGTTTATCTCAGTACAGCGCACACTGACAGCGCACTCACTTTTTATCATAGCTGATGAGAGAGCACACTGTGACTGTGGATTAAAAGAATGTACCATAGTGACAAGATCCTACTGAGCATACATTGGAGTTGACAACCAGGACATGCTTCGTAGAGCAGGGACTAACCCAGGTCCTGAAATGGATGTCGCTTCTGACCCCATGTTTCATGTGACTGCAGCCTCTGCCCCCTGTTGGCGCCTTATTTAGGTATGCCAGCATGCACTGGCGGTTTCTCAAATGATACGTCATTTGAATGGAAGTAGGTAGAAAAATAAATAAAAGTAGTTAGATTAGATAGAGAATGGTAAGTATTTTTTTAAAGGGAACCTAACGGATCCCCCATGACCTCTAACCCACCAGAATAAGCCTATTTGTTGCTAAATACCCTGTCTAACCAGCCCTGGAGAGTGTTTAACACCTTGATCCATGTTTAAGAAAGGCTTTATTATCTGTGCGTTTCATATGCTAATTAGACCTTTGACCAGTCCATGGGGGTGTTGTTTTGCCCAGATTAGTTGGCCCTCACAGCCTGTTATGGTGCCACAGGAGGTCTTATGAGAAAGAAAAAAAAAGTTTTTGCTGAATTTTGGAAGGGGGTGATTTGAGACAGCTTTGTTAGATGCAAATTTCATAATTACGTCTCTAGATATATTTTGGCAAGACGTTTGTCATTTTCTGGTGTCCCACATGCCATTGTATTCTCCGCTGGATATTTCTATTTCTACAGAACTCAACATGAATAAATCTGCATTATCATGGTTGGTGTGGGAGTAGTTTATTGAGCTTGGCAGCCACAATAAGTAAAAGAGGCAGCCTCGTAGGATAATTAAGTCGAAAACCACGGGCATCTCCCATACTCCAGATTCATTGTTTTAAAAATATCGAAGTCCCACAGTGTGATGATGGGTTTGTTTGAAGTGGCAAATGTACCTTATTTTGTGCTTTTTGATTGTTTATTCCTTAATGATTCTGCAAAATAAGACTCCATTCAAACTGTTTTATTACCTACTCTTTTCCATTTCATCCCTCTGTATACTGTGTTTGCGAGCAGCAGGAATGGATGATATAGGGGAGAGCTTTGGGACCGTTCAGCTCTTCATTTTTAGACTGAGAATGGAAATATGTGACTCGTGGGGGGAGAGGTTTCAATGTCGGTAAATCCTTAAAACGCTCTCAACGCACAATGTCTGTTAAAACTAAGTACAGGTACTCGGTGCGTCATGGCGTTGCCAGACATTTAACGCCTTCACCCCGAAATCTGTTTTCACCTTCCTGACCGAGACAATTTTTACAATTCTGACCACAGTCACTTTATGAGGTAATAACTCTGAAATGCTTCAACGGATCCCGGTGATTCTCAAATTGTTTTCTTGGGACATATTGTAATATATGATAGTGGTAACATTTCTTCAATATGACTTGCGTTTATTTATTAAAAAAATGGAAATTTGGTGAAAATTTTGCAAGTTGCAATTTTGTATTTTTATGCCCTTAAATCAGAGCGTTATATCGCACAAAATAGTTAATAAATAGCATGTCCCACATGTGTAATTTACATCAGCACAATTTTGGAAACCTATTTTTTTTTTTTTTTGTTATGAAGTTATAAGGGTTAAAAGTTGACCAGCGATTTCTCATTTTTACAACAAAATTTGCAGAACCATTTTTTTAGGGACCACCTCACATTTGAAGTGAATTTGAGGGGTCTATATGACAGAAAATACCCAAAAAAGACACCATTCTAAAAATTGCACCCGTGAAGGTGCTGAAAACCACATTTAAAATGTTAACCTTTCGGGTGCTTCACAGGAATTTTTGGAATGGGGAAGAAAACTTTTTTTTTTTTTTTTCTTTCACAAAAATTTTCCTTTAGACCTAATTTCTTTTACTTTCGCAAAGGTAACAGGAGAAAATTAATCTTAGATTTTGTTGTGCAATTTCTCTTGAGCATGCCGATACCCCATATGTGGGGGAAATCTACTGTTTGGGCGCACAGCAGGGCTCGGAAGGGAAGGTGCACCATTTCACTTTTTGAATGTAAAATATGTTGGCATAATTAGCAGTCACCATGTCGCGTTTCGAGAGCCCATGATGTGCCTAAACAGTGGAAACCCCCAACAAGTGACACCATTTTGGAAACTAGAACCCTAAGTGATTTTTTTTTTAACTCAAAATTTTGCATTTTCATAAGTGTGAAAAGAGAAATTGCTCTATACAATTTGTTGTGTAATTTCTCCTGAGTGCGCAGATACCTAATATGTGGAGGAAAACAGCTGTTTGGGTGCATGGCAGGGCTCGGAAGGAAGGAGCGCCATTTGACTTTTTGAATGTAAAATATGCTGGAATAATTAGCGAACGCCATGTCGCGTTTGGAGAGCCCCTGATGTGCCTAAACAGTGGAAATCCCCCACAAGTGACACCATTTTAGAAACTAGACCCCTTTGGGACCTTATCTTGATATGTATTGAGCACCTTGAACCCTCAGGTGCTTCACAGAAGTTTATAACGTTAAACCGTGAAAATAAAAAAAATCAAATTTTTCCCACAAAAATCTTATTTAGCTACAAATTTTGTATTTTCACAAGAGCAAAGGGAGAAAATGGACCCCAAAGTTTGTTGTGCAAGTTCCACTCAGTTCACCGATACCCCATATGTTGTCGAAAACTACTTTTGAGGCACAGTGCAAAGCTCAGAAGGGAAGTAGTGCCATATTACAGAGCAGATTTTGCTGCACTTGTTTGAGGGTGCCATGTCACATTGGCAGAGCCCCTGAGGTGACAGAACAGCAGAACCCCCTACAAGTGACCCCATTTTACCAATTAAACTTCTCAAATTCATCTGGGGTAGAGTGATTATATTGACACCACAGGTGTGTCACAAAGTTTTATACCATTTGGCCGTGGAAAAAAAAATATTTAAATTTTTACCACCGAGATTGTGTGTTAGCCCCAAGATTTACATTTTCACACTAGGAAATGGGTAAAAATGGCAACATAATTTGTCCCACAATTTCTGCTGAATGTAGAAATACCCCATATGTGGCTGTACAGTACTACTTTGCTATACTGATTGACTTGGGAGGGACGTAGCGCTATTTGCCTCCTGGAGCTCAGAGTTTCCTAGACTAGTTTACGGATTCCAAACAAAGAGCCCCTAAGTGCTAGAAAAACAGAATCCCCCCTCAAGTGACCACATTTTGGAAATTATAACCCTTTGGAAATTTATCTACAGATGTAGAGACGATTTTGTCTCGATCAGTGTTTTCCAGAAACAAGCAGTAGTGGATGCTGCTAAGTGAAAATTGCAAACTGCCATTGTAGTGACCAGTACGCTGTAGTGACCAGTACGTTATACCCAGCTCATGCTTCTGGAGACACGCACCTGTAAATTAGGTGGGTTTCATCACAAGAGAAATGCCAAACATGTGGTTGCTAAATGCTCTTTAGGCACACTGGGGCTCAGAAGGGAGGGGGGAATTTGGATTTGGGAATGGAGAATTTGCTGAATTTCTTTTGGGGAGCGAGGAGGCATTTAACTTTTCCAGAGCCTTTGTGCTACTAGTAATGTGGAAGCTCCCTATATTTCCGTTAAGAGATAATGGACCTGAGTGGGGACTTGCTTTTTTAGTGGATTGAGTTGAAGCTTTTATTGGGAACATTTTACATAACATTTATGATCACATTTTTCCTGCACTCTACGCTGAGCACTTACATTGGGTTTTCCATCTAAATCTCTGAGTGATGTGACAGATGAAAGCCCCGATGGATCCATTCACTATAATGAGGCAGCAGATTTACTGTGGGCTCCGTCTGGCCTCTGTTCAGCGGTGTCCTTTCCAGAAATTCACAAAACTGTGGCCGACGGCACTTTTATGCAATCCTAAAAAGACAGACACTGCCAGATCACAGGTAAGACGGCATCCACAGTTCCTCCATCTGCTTTATTATCAGGAATCTTCTGCTGGGGGTTCTGGCTGAATTACGTATTTCAGAGATTTACATGGAAACCCCGGTGTAAGTGCTCAGTGCAGAGCAAAGGATAAATGTGTGCCGAGCCTTACTGCGATCTTTGGGAGGCAGAATGAAAAATTCAACAGCATGTGAAGCATTGGATTTATTTTCTTACGCCGTTCCTCGTGTGGTATAAGTGATTAGACTACTTTATTCTTCGGGTCGGTGTGATTACAACGATCAGGGTCGGACTGGCCCACCGGAGGATTCTCCGATGGGCTCAGACATTGACACCTGCTGGCATACAGGGACAGCAGCTGCCTAGGGCCCCCACTGTTCCAGGGGCCCCAGTCAGTGGCATAATAGCAACAGACCACGCAGCTGCTATGTGGGGGCCCCCGATGCTAGTGGAGCAGCAGCGGGTGACAGGAGGCAGAAGCCAGCTGTTGGGGCTAAAGCCTGTCCCCGCTGTTGAAGAGAAATGAATATACACTCTTCTCCACGCCCCCATGGGAGTGGAGAGGAATGAATGTTCATTTCACTTTAATAGCGGGCAGCGTTAGCCGCAGCAGCCGATTAACTTTGCCAGCTATCGGAGCCGGCAGACCAGGGGACCCCAGCCCGTGCGGCCGCTATGGAGCTGTATGTCACGGGGGTCCGCCAGCGCCAACCCCCAATGTGTACCACATTCAACTGTATTGGCATCATAGATTTGTTTTTGCTTTTTAGTTTTTTGGGTTTTTTTTATACCGTTCCAAAGTGGTAAAATTGGTAAGACAGCTTTATTCTTCGGGTCAGAACGATTACAGCGATACCTCATTTATATCTTTTTTTTTTTTAATGTTTTGGTGCTTTTACACAATAAAAACTATTTTATAGAATAAATAATTTCTGAGAGCTATAACTTTTTTATTTTTCTGCTGATGGAGCTATATGGCAGCTTTTTTTTGCGGGTCAAGATGATGTTTTCAGCGGTACCATTTTTATTTACATCCGTCTTGTTGATCACACTTTTTGTTCGGCGGTATGATGATAAAGCATTGTTTTTTGCCTCGTTTTTTTATTTATTTTTTTATTGCGTTCACTGAAGGGGTTAACTAGTGGGACAGTTTTATAGCGTAGGTCGTTACGGATGCGGCGATACCAAATATGTGTACTTTTATTGTTTTTTTTATTTACATGTATTTATTATTTTCTTTAGGTATTTTTTTAAAAAAATATGTTTACACATTCTAATATATATTTAGTTTTTTACTTTTTTACTTTGTCCCAGTATGGGACATTATTACAATGCATCAAAACGCTCATCTGATGTTCTGCACTGCAGAGCATCAGATCAGGATCTGACAGGCAGGGAAGGAGGCGTCTCAGATCCTGATCTCAGCAGGCGCTCACAAGCCACCTTCCCTGCAGGAGACCCTGCGGCCATTTTGGTGCTGGCGATCTCCATGGAGACCATCAGGAAAATGTAATCGCATTGCGTTGTACTGATGGAAGTGCGCAGCGTGCCCCCTCCCTGCACGATGCTCCTGACAGCAGCATCAGAGTGGTTAAATGCCTGCGATCAGTGCTAGCACCGATCGTGGGCGTTGCTGCGGGGTGTCAGCTGTCACTGCAGTAAATGTATGGCGCATGTCGGGAAGGGGTTAAAGGTAAGCTATCACCTCCAGAAGTGCTATTTATTGGCAGATATAATGGTAGTCACACCTGGCTGAATTAGTGAAGCAGAAGCTACAGCAAGAAAATGAAGTTCTATTCTCCCTGCAGTCATTTGTTTCCAATCATCTGGACGGTGCAGAGCAGGTTGTCAGTCTACACTGTGTTCCAAATTATTATGCAAATTGGATTTAAGTATCATAAAGATGTTATTTTTTGTTTTTCAAATAAACTCATAGATGGTATTGTGTATCAGGGCTTTTTGGATCACTGAAATCAATCTCAAATGCCTGTGATAATTAGTTTACCAGGTGAGCTCAATTAAAAGAAAACTACTTAAGAATGATGTTCCACATTATTAAGCAGGGCACAGGTTTCAAGGAATTTAGGAAATAAAAAGGATCTCTCTGCTGCTGAAAAGCATCAAATAGTGCAATGCCTTGGTCAAGAGATGAAAACATTAGATATTTCCCAAAAATTTAAACGTGATCATTGTACTGTTAAGAGATTTGTGGTTGATTCTGAGCACAGACATGTTTGTGCTGATAAAGGCAGAATGAGGAAGGTTTCTGCCAGGCAAGTTCATTGGATTAAGAGAGTGGCTGCTAAAAAGCCATTACAAACCAGCAAACAGATATTTAAAGCTGCTGGTGCCTCTGGAGTCCCTCGAACCTCAAGGTGTAGGATCCTTCAAAGGCTTGCTGTGGTGCATAAATCTACTATTCGGCCACCCCTAAACAGTGTACACAAGCAGAAATGGTTGCAGTGGGCCCAGACATACATGAAGACTAATTTTCAAACAGTCTTGTTTACTGATGAGTGTCGAGTAACCCTGGATGATCCAGATGGATGGAGTAGTGGATGGTTGGTGGATGGCCACCATGTCCCAACAAGGCTGCGACGTCAGCAAGGAGGTGGAGGAGTCATGTTTTGGGCCGGAATCATGGGGAAACAGCTGGTAGGGCTCTTTAAGGTTCCTGAAGGTGTGAAAATGACCTCTGCAAAGTATATAGAGTTTCTGACTGACAGCTGTCTTCCATGGTATAAAAAGCAGAAACGTGCCTTCAGGAGCAAACTCATTTTCATGCATGACAATGCACCATCTCATGCTGCAAGGAATACCTCTGAGTCATTGACTGCTATAGGCATAAAAGGAGATAAACTCATGGTGTGGCCACCATCTTCCCCTGACCTCAACCCTGTAGAGAACCTTTGGAGTATCATCAAGCAAAAGATCTATGAGGGTGGGAGGCAGCTCACATCAAAACAGCAGCTCTGGGAGGCGATTCTGACTTCATGCAAAGAAATACAAGCAGAAACTCTCCAAAAACTCAAAAGTCCAATGGATGCAAGAATTGTGAAGGTGATGTCAAAGAAGGGTTCCTATGTTAACATATAACTTGGCCTGTTAAGCTATTTAACTCCAAAATATCCTTTTTGTTCAGTGAATGACCTCCTAATGCTGCAAATTCCACAAATGAACATTTTCAGTTCTTTAAAACATATCAAATGTTTAGAAATTCTAATGTGCCTAATAATTTGGAGATTTGAGATTTTATTCATTTTGGAGATTATACTGTTATTATTGGGAGGTTTCTTCAATAAAATTTGATGTATACTCTAACGAGTGATGACTTTTATTAGACTGACTGTCATTTGTACCGACTATTTAGGAAAATCAGAGAAAAATATAATTTGCATAATAATTTGGAACACAGTGTATGTGGCAGGTAGTGATTTCAGTCCCCTGTACGCAATGCAGCAAATTTTGCGTTTTCGTGCGGTCGCTGCACACGTCAAATCGCTGCATGCGGACGCATCCGCATACAGCGCATGTCCCCGCGTACACAATGTTAAAGATAGGTACATAGGGAAACGCAGGACGCATACAGAAGTAGGCGGAGCTTCAGGGAGGAAGAAATGAAAAAGTAAGCAGCCATCCACAGCCCTCCTCAACGCAAATGTGAACCTAGCCTAAGGCCGTGTTCACACATTGCAGAAATGCTGTGTTTTTTGCTTTCTGCAGATTTCCACACCAATCTGCACTATAATAATCTTCTCTGGTCATTGCATTACTGCGGCGTTTTTTTTTTTTAGGCCTTTTCCACCTTATTTGATACGTTTCTGGTGCAGTTGTAAAGCCATGTTTTTAATATGTTTTTTTTATAGTACAGAAAAGCTTTGATTCTGCATTTCAAAAAGTAACTGCATTTTTTACAGGCTTTTTTAGGTTCCACATAGAAGACAAGAAAAAAAAGCACAAAAACTGCACAGTTTAGCAGCATTTTTAAACTCACAGGGGGCGCAGCTTTCATGAAATCACATCCACTTTGCTTGGTCAGTTACACACAGCAGAATTTCTGTGCAAAAAAAAAAAAAAAAAAAAGCAGCAGAAAATACGCAGCATTTCCGCTACATGTGAACATGGTCTAAATTTCGAAGTAAAGGAGATGTGATTCTGTGAAATCTCTGCCCCCTGGGGTCTGGAGACGCTGCTGAACTCTGTGGCTATGGTGCGTTATTCGCTATAATCTTTTGAAAAAAAAACAACATTTCTGCACTATTAAAAAAGAATTAAAAAGTCTGCTTAATATCTGCACCCAAATTAACATCAAAAAAGGGGGAAAATGCATGGGTTTAATAGTGAAAAAATATCAATCACGCCATTTTTTTTTTTACAGATCCCCGTAAATAATTTGATTGTGCGGGTCATTCGATTACAAGGACACAAAATGTGTTATTTTCTAATTTGTGATGTTTGTTATTTAAAAAAAGAAAAAAAAAAAGCATTCAAAATAATTTTTTCATTAATTTTCTATAATTTTTTAAGATGAAAAAATCTTTTATTCTCCCTGTAGAATAGAAATGCATAAACTGCACACAGCAGTTTATTTCTATTGATACGGTTTGCCTGTGACGTCAGAGACTGCAATGCAGATCAAGTGCACAAAATTCTTTGTTACATCCCCAAATCCTGTGGCTTAATTGCTGTAGCTCCTGCCTGTAATTTTGAATGTTGTGGGTTCAAGTACAAGGGAGACTTACTAAAAAAAAATAAGTTTTTGTAATTGCTTTACAATATATTTAGTAATTTTATAGGAACAAAAAAAATCGGACTTTTTCTTCCCCTTTGGTATACAGGGAGCATAGAAATTCATTGTTACATTGTATATACTGTATCTTTATGGAAATGTATAATCTGCTTCTGGGTTCACTGCCTACAACACAGGTCAAGATTACCAAATTAACAGCCTTCAAGCACGAGACAACTGGAGCAGTTTGCTCTGCAGTAGTGGGCCAAAATACCTGTCGAGAGGTGCAGAAGTCTCATTGACAGTTAGGCTATGTGCACACGCTGCGGATTCACCAGCCGATTGTTCCGTGCGGATCCGCAGGTAAAACCGCAGGTAAATTGACCTGCGGATTGGCCAGCGGTTTTCCCCTGCGGTTTGGCACCTGGACAATGGTGCGGTTTGGTACCTGGACAATGGAATAGGTGGCAAACCGCAGCGGAATCCGCAGAAAGAAGTGACATGTCATTTCTTTCTGCGGATTTAAAACTGCAGCTTTTCCGCAGTGAAAAAGCCGCAGCATGTGCACAGCAGATTGTAAATCCCATAAACTTACATGGTACTGTACACTGTCTGCAGAACTGCTGCGGATCCGCAGAGGCCAAATCCGCTGTGGATCTGCAGCAGAATCCGCAGCATGTGCACAGTACCCTAATAGGAATCGTTTGATTGCAATGTTGCCTCAAAAGGTTGTACAACAAAATATTAAGTTAAGGGTACCATCATTTCTGTCCAGGCCTATTTCATGAGATTTATTTTTTAAAAATTCTGTGGAAACATGGTTGAAAAGCAATGTCTGACTTTCATTTGTTCATTTTCATGGATTTTTGATGTATTATTACTTTTGTCAGATTCATGTTATTTCTGTCACCATTGTGGGTTCTTCTGTCATGAAACGAGGAGTGCCAACAATTTTGACCACGTGTGCCTACAAATGGCTTATAAATTGCATCCTCTTCATGTAGTTGTTGATTCTATAAGCCTACATACAGTATCTTGGAGAACTTGGTGTGCGATGTTCCTTTTTGAGTAATCTTCCCTTTACATGAACAGCATTTTTCCACAAATGTTACTGGAAATGCTCCTTCTGTTCACTTCCAGAATTCCACAGCAAGCCAAGCTCATCCTGATTTTCTGCCATCTGTTGCCGTGTTGTTTTGTTGCTAGATCTTTTACAGTTGGATTTTACCAGATCATTAAATAGAAGACCACAAACACCCCCTTATATTGGCTTTATAATATATATATACTGTGTGTGTGTGTATATATATATATATAGCTTAAGATCCTTAAGTATATATTAGAAAATTGCTTTCATAGTGATATCTGTATTCTATGGGTCTCGCTATATTTGATTTTCCTGCTGCGTACATTCTCCATATTACCTTAGGCTTTTCAGGTAATTACGGTATTCTTTTGGTTTTAATGCAGTTTCCTTGTTTTAACCCCTCACAATATTGGGGCTGCTTAGTTTCTTAAATGAGAACTTATCACTATGCAGACCCTTTAGGTCGGCTTCACACGGCTGACTGTGTATATGTGTCGCCCTCCCAGGGCCGTGGGATACTCGGTACCGGGCCGGTATCAGTGGGATGAGTCACAGCAGCAGTGACCCGGACTGTGGCCCTAGGCGCCCAAGTAATGGGGAAGTTGTGAATGGTGGAATGTAGTTAGATGGAATAGTTTGTGACGCCACCTGTGGTGTTCGGCAAGTGAGATGTTAGGCCGACGCTGCTTGCAGATTCTCTGGGACTGGTGATGGGTTGCAGCCAAGATGGTGAAGCTCCCCACAGGTGGAGCTGTAGCCCCAGGGCAGTGTAGATGTAGGGGAAGAGGAGAGGCGCAGGCGGTGTAGAAGCTGGTACCCAGATGTAGCGGTGCTGGGTGTGTTGGCGCAAGAATCAATGGAGGACACCAGGGCTTGTAGTTCCAAAGCTTTACTCACAGTCTGTAGTACACACAGGTGCCGGCCTTCGTGCCATGTCCTCCGGATCAGGGACTCAGCCAACCTCCAGGCAAGATGGAATGCTCCCTTCCCACGCTCCGCCAACATGTGCCTTTCTGAACATCTCCTCTTATAGCGCCTTTTAGTGTGAAGATCTCCTAGTACTGAGTTACACTGCAGTTCCTCCTAACAGATGTTCCCAAGAACTCAACTTGTACGGCAGACAGCTGTAGCCTGCTTCGGGGACTCCTTACTCTTGAGTCCCAGCTCTCTATCCGTGTTGCTGTTGTGCCCCCAAGTATTAGATGGGAGTAGTGCATTTACCGCCCACTTCTCCACCGGTGTCTGCTACAGAACCATTAGTGTCCATACAACTTTGGGGACCGGGCCCCGGCCTTGCGCTTAGAACTTCTAGGCAGGGTTCTTCCTCTAACCCACGTCCTCTGTGTTCTCTTATTCTCCTACGTTCCGTACTTGTCTTTCTTTCCTATGGAAGCTCAGGCTTAAGTTCAGTGTCTTTCTCCTTCTTTCCTTTCCCGTGCCAGCAGACCTGGGTTACTCAGGTCTGCTGCAGCACTCCTTCCTCCATCCCTCTCTCAGGGATCTTCTTTCCTCACTCCTCTCTGAGTGACTCTCTCCCTCAGTCTCACCGACTGACTGACTGACTCACTGCTCACCTCAATCCTAAACCTTCCCACTCTTATGTATTCTAACTCCACCCACCTCCCAACACGTTTTGTGTTCCAAGCAGGGAGCCACCAAAGGTGCTCTGCTACACTCTAAGCAAGAGCCGCAATGTGGCTTTGCTGAACTACCCTGTTGTGTGGGGTGCGAGTGTTGGAGCGTGGTCAGGAGTTCCCACCTTACCTGGATGGTGGGGCACCACACCTTAGGAGAAGGTGCAGTACCTCTGTGGCGACTAAGCCTCAGGAGCGCCACATATAGATCGAAATGTGGTCTCCTGTGGCCGTTCATCTGGACACCATGGGCTGTACTCAGACTGTGAATGTTGTATGTCTGAATCCAGACTTGACTCATGGTGGCTATATACACCTTGTTCAGCTGTCAGCAATCTAATCTTTAGACTTTTGCTTATAGGCCCCGTCACACACAGCGAGATCGCTGTGTGTGACATATATCAGCGACCGGTCCCCCTGCCGGGTATCGCTGATTGCGCTCGAACGTCCTGGGCCATTATTTGATCGTTGGTCTCCCGCTGGCCAGCGCCCATCGCTGCGTGTGGCAGCGAGAGACCAGCGATCAGCGACGCTGGGAGCTGGTTTCCAATGTAAACAGCGGGTATCTAAGAGCTGCGCGGCTCTTAGATACCCGCTGTTTACCTTGGAAACCAGCTTGCTCGCTGATCCTGATCGCTGATGAGTCTGTCTATGTGACAGGTCACCAGCGATCAGGCTAACTATGTCCCAGCGATCCCATCCATGTCGGATCGTTGTTGGGATCGCTGGGACATCGTTGTGTGTAACGGGGCCTTATCTCTTCTACCACCCATATGTATGCATGTTCAACCTGGCCAAGCAGGTTTAAGAGGTTTGGACTGGACTGTCACTTTCCTACCCCTGAAGAGCCCAATCGTGTTGTAATGTGTATTATGTTTGTGTCTTTTGTAGATCTATTTTGTCATCTGATATTTGCCAATGTATTGTGATATAGTAATGTATAGAGTTGGTAGTGTGCAGTATTATAAGACCTAGGTTAGGTTAGGACTTGGGACACAAGATAGGTAGGATGTTAGAGACTGTATCAAGGTAGGGACATTAGGATAATGTTAAGGTTAATGTTTGGTTCTGCCCATAGTTGGAGTAGCTTGGTGTTAGGTCAAGTGACTGCTTTCTGTTAGATAGTCAGATAGGAATAAGTTCAAGTTGAAGTACAGAGTTTGGATGAACTACTAAGAAAATGAGACTAAAGGACAAGGAATTAGCGTGACTTGGAACTGGCTGAAGACGAGAGAGTAGCTTTCCACCTTAAAGGGTCCTTGGATAGGACGACGTTTCACGAGAAACCCTGAGCTGGCTAAATGCCAAATATAATGGACCTAAACAGGACTCAATTCTTGGGACTAGTGGGGCTCCCGAGCGGTAGATCCAGGGCGCCAGTATTGGAAGAAAAAGGACGCGGCACTGCTCTACAGGTAGAGAGACCTGCTGATCAGGACTGTAGTGACAAGCTTTGCTGTGACGAAGTAGAGCGAAACAGGGCACTTCATCGGCCTGCAAACATGAAATATGAAAATTGAATTGCGTTACTGCACTAGAAATATGAAAAAGTTAGAATCTTTGCGCATAAATTGGCCAATTCATGTGTACCTGGCAGCCACGCTAAGGCGATGTTTGCATGCTATAGCACTACAGAGTGCTGCTTTTTGTTTGATTGTATATGAGTTGGCTACTTTAGGTAAGCACCTGTTCAGACCTAATTTATGTTTGGATGTGACGGTCAGTTTTTTTATATTTGATGCTGTAATATGAGTAGTCTGGAGGATTAGATACCCGGCCTGATTAGTCCTGCCCCATTTGCATTTTGAAAACAGCAGATTAGAATTAGATTTTTAAAAGCTTGCAGCAAACAGTGCCACTTAAAGGAAATGTCCCACAAGCAAAGTACATTTTAATCATTAGATCATGGAATAAAAATAAGTTACACAATTGGATGTGTTTTAAAAAATGTTCCTGTGCCAAGATAATCCTATAAATGTGCCCCTGCTGTGTACTGTGTAATGGCTGTGTCTCACCGTACAGGAACTTGGTCTGATCATACTAGAGCTCCTGGGCAGGGGAGGAAGCAAAATAGTATACAGACAGGACATCACAGGATCAAAGCTGATTCTTTCTGTGAGGTAAAACATTTGCTGCAAGTTTCTAAACAATGTTTTACTTCAGAGAACGCCGACATCTGCGATCCCACGTTGTCCTGTCTGTATACTATTTTGCTTTCTCCCTGATCAGGAGCTGTGGTTTGTTCAGATCATGTTCTTGCACTGTCAGCCCCTGCCTAAAGTAGACTCTTTTCTTTTGTATTTCAGTTAGCATGACAGTCCTGCAAATAAAGGTGACAATTAGAAATGATTGAGCACTAAAGAGCTCGGATGCTTGTTCCTCGAACCGACCAATTCCTAATGCTCGGATGCTCGTTACGAGTAACAAGTATAATGGGAGTCAATGGGAAATCCAAGCATTTTTCCGGCATACCCTACAAGGAGGTCTGGAGGGCAGTAAAAATGTTGAAATGGTTGGAAAAAGTGCTGAAGCAGATCAGCATGGGAGAGACCCCCGAAAGCATCTCTGACTCCAAGATCACTGCTGAGAACAATGGTGTCACACTTTTACTCCACTTTAAGGACTGAGAATAAAACATTCAAAATCGAAGATAAATTGGAGTTTACAGGAAAATAAAATGTTAAGAAACATTCTTTCCTGTGTAATGACTTGTATCTACGGCAAATTTTAAAAAGTATTTTAAAAAAATACTTTAAGTAAACCAAAATTGAAAGCTTTATTAAAAATTTGGAAGTTTCAATGTAATTTATGAAGGAAGCAAGAACTGCCAAAAATATGATGGAAGAGGGACTTGGATACACCCTGTATTAGACATAAAGGAGTGCCTCATACCCATTCTATTCAAATTGTCATGTAGTGGCACTCCTACACTCATAATCGCTGAGAGGGTGTCATGAAATTGGCTCAGGCTTTTGACAGTGTCCCCCGCGACTACTGTACTTGATGTGTGTCTCCCTCACCTCTTCTACTTGGTTGGGCAAGAAAGCTTGCCCCCTGCCGCTAATGTTATCTGATGGGAATTTTTTCCACAATGGCCTTCAGGTGTAGCACCATTTTAGTAGACCTCTCCACCTCAGGAAGGAGAGATGCAAGGTTCTCCTTGTAGCGTGGGTCTAGCAGGGTGACCAACCAGTACTCTTTTTTTTCCCCAAGATGAATATAACTTGAGTGTCACAGGAAAGGCAGCAGTAAATGAAGCCGGCCATATGTGCCAAGGTCCCTACTGCCCACACTTCCCTGTCTCCACTATGATGACAACTCTCCATCTCCTCTTCCTCCTCATTCCCCTCCTCAGCCCATCCAAGAGTGTTATGAATGGGTCACCGAGGAGGAGAGCTGTCATGATCCAGGATGGGGTTTGTATTTGGCCCGTCCTGGTCAGACAGGGGTTAATTGTTTCTGCCTCTCTCTGGCAGAGGGCGGCTATTTAATGCTCACTCGACCTACGTCCGGTGTCAGTTATGCTCCTGCCCTCGGCTGAGTTAGTTGACCTTGTGCGCGTACGTGTGCCTTGTGAGTGTCCTGGGGCGGATGAGACTGTCCAGCGATTGGAGGAGATATGGCGGGAGGTCCAGAGTAACATTACGAAGGCCCAGGATAAATATAAGTTTTTTGCAGACAAAAAATGGTCCGTGGGGCCGGTGTTCCAGGTTGGGGATAAGGTATGGTTATCTACCAAGAATATAAGGCTCAAGGTCCCCTCTACGAAGCTTGGACCTAAATTTATTGGTCCCTATGAAATTACTGAAGCGGTTAACCCGGTGGCTTTTCGGTTGCGTCTCACGCCATCTCTACGGATCCCAATGTTTTCCATAGGGCCCTTTTGAAACCTGTGGGGTCCTGTGGGGAGGGATCATTGTCTTCCCCGCCACCGGTTTTGGTAGACGGGCAGTCTGAGTACGAGGTGGAACGAGTTGTTGACTCTAGGTTGGTCCGTCGTGCCCTTCTATATCTTGTACATTGGAAAGGCTACGGTCCTGAAGACCGGTCGTGGGTTCCTGCTCGATCGGTTCATGCGGATCGGTTGGTCTGGGCCTTTCATGCCAAGTATCCTGAGAGACCTGGGGGTCCAGTGGCCCCCCGTTGAAAGGGGGGTACTGTCATGATCCAGGATGGGGTTTGTCTTTGGCCCATCCTGGTCAGACAGGGGTTAATTGTTTCTGCCTCTCTCTGGCAGAGGGCGGCTATTTAATGCTCACTCGACCTAGGTCCGGTGTCAGTTATACTCCTGCCCTCGGCTGAGTTAGTTGACCTTGTGCGTACGTGTGCCTTGTGACTGTGATACCTTATGCTTGTTTGGTATTGACCCGGTTCTGTCCCTGTTACGAGTTCTGCCTGTTCCTTTGGTACTGCTCTGCTATTCCCGTGTATGACTCTTTTGCCTTGGACCTGACTACTCTGACTGCCTCCCTTGTACCGCGTTGCTATCTCTGTGTATGACTCATTGCTTACGTTCTGACTATTCTCTGCTTGCTCCTCTGGTATCACACTGCCCTCTCTGTGTATGAACCCCCCCCGCTTGTCTGACCTGAGTTCCCCTAATCTTCATTCCGGGATTCCTGTAATAGAATCCTACAGTCATCTACTGCAGCAGGACGCTAAGCCACACCCCCTGTGGTCACATGATCGTAGGTCCTGGTACTCTATACTACCTTTAATGTCGCAGGTCCCGTGCTCAGAACTTTCACTACAGTATTGGACACCGTGCTCTCCCATAGTGTGGGTAAGTCAGCCTCCTCTGCGTGGCAGTTTGCCGACGCTGACAGGGTCCTGACAAGAGCACAATAGGCTATGCCACCAGAACACCAGAGAGGTTGGTCGCTCAGCGGATTGCAGATCACCGATCTTAACAACACAGCTAGCAGTAGCTGTGGAGCATTCCTACGTTGCCCTTCATCACAGCCAGATGACTAACTAAGCCTAAAGACAGAAAGGTGAAATCTAAACTGCCCCGGAGCAGATCCCCAAAGGAATAGACAGCCCCCAAACATATATTGTCGGTGAGGCAAGATGAAGCACAAACACAGACAGAAAATAGACTGAGCAAATGATGGGGCCCACACTGACTAGATAGGACAGAAAAGGCACTGTCTGCAATCACGCAAAAACCGTAACAATTCCAACACGACTGATGTACAAAAATACTGAGGTTTGCACAAACCTCGCCCCCACTATATCAGCACTCAGGTGTGAACTGGCAGCTAGCAACAGGCTAATACAGCAGGGGACTGAGCAAACAAACACAAGATACAAAAATACAGGGCAGGAGCCAGCAGCCCCTGGGGGAGCAAGATGACCCCTGACAGCAAGGCAAAATCAGATGCAAAGGGTTTAGCAAATGACACTTAGCTGAAAAATGCAGGATCAGGCAGGAGACAGAAATCCTCAATAAGCAAAGAAAGAAGTATCACTGGCAGCCACTGAGAGAAGTCTGCTCACTTATGTAGTCCCAGTCACTACCCCCACTCCTCCAATTATCTTCTGCAGCTGTTGGGTTAACATCATGTTGACCAGCTCCACTACCAGCAGTATCCACCAGAGGGAGCCTTGCCTCAAAAGTCGGATTAAGGCCTCTTTCACACATCCGTTTTGCGCCGTCAGGCGAGATCCGGCTTGTTTTTGTAAAACCGGATCCGGCAAAATGCAATGCCGGATCTGGTTTTTCCCCATTGACTTGTATTAGCGTCGGATCGCGCCGGATGGCTTTGCGGTTCGTCCGTTTTTTGCCGGATCCGGCTATTTGTCTCATTCCGGGGTCTGAAAAAAACGGTTACTGTAACTTTTTTGTCTCCGGCGAAAAAGCCGGACGCTCCGGATCAGACGCTTCAGGCTTTTTGCCACAATGAAAGTCTATGGGCGCCAGAATGCGCCAGATCCAGAAAAAGACGGATCCAGCCTCCGGATCCGTTTTTTGTAAGTCTGCGCATGCTCAGATCCAATTGGCCAGCCCCCAGGAAACAGATATAATCTGCTAGACGGATCCGGCAGAAAAACGGATCCGTTTCTACAGTTGTCCAAAATTTACGTCGGATCCGTTTTTTCTAAAAATAGCCGGATCCTGCCTGACGGTAAAAAACTGATGTGTGAAAGTAGCCTAAGAGAGTTCACAACAAGAGCCGTTTTGAAGCTTGTGTGGGTACTAGACTCTATTATGCAAGCCAACAGCTTCTGTTCCTCCTCCTCAGCCTCCACCTCCTCATTCTTACTCAATCTGTGCTGAGCAGATGAGATTAACTGAAAACTGCAAATACAGATTAAACAACAACCACAAGATGTATTTCATCAACCCAGGTATCATTTTAATCAGTGTAATAGCGCCAACCTGACAATGCCTGCAGTTTACTTAGTAAAATACTGATGATGTTCACTTTAACATATGAATGGCACTACAGGTATCTAATTCACTTTGCTGTCATCAGATTTTGTCACAAATCTGAGAAAACGCAACAAAAATGTACCAAATCTGCAATGTGTGCACACTGCCTAAAATTTCGAACAAGTTTTTTTGAGGCTTGTAGAGCAATGAAATCTACCCAAGATTATGTTAAACTCTATGGATGAGCAATATAATACTGATAATTTTTCAACTAGTTTTTTGAGACTTATATAGCAACGAACTGTACCCAAGAATATGTAATACCCTATGGATGAGCAATATAATACTGATAAGTTTTTGAACAAGTTTTTTGAGGGTTATAAACTAAAGAATTGTACTCCAGACCTCTGAATAGTCTATGGGTGAGCAATAGAATGCCGATGAGGGTATGTGCACAAGATGAGTAAAATTGCTGCACCATTTCTGCATCTCTTGGCCTGGAAAAACGCAGCTGCAAAACGTGCGTTTTTGAGTGAAATCAATGGTGAAAAATGCAGGTCGCAAACGCACAGAGAATAGACATACTGCAGATTATTTTCTGCACCAAATCTGCAAAATAACTTAACGTGTGCATGACACTTTAGGTTTCTCATTCACTTTGCTGGCATCAGGTCTTGTGATAAATCCGTACCGAAAAAAACCGCAACGTGTGTGCACACAGCCTAAAATTTTCAACAAGTTTTTTCAGGCTTATATAGAAATGAAATCTACCAAAGAAGATGAGCAATATACCGTATTTTTCAGACTATAAGGCGCACCGGACCATAAGACGCACCTAGGTTTTAGAGGAGGAAATTAGGAAAAAAAATTATACAAAAAGTGTGGTCAATTCTGTACTTAATATCCCCTATCCTGGTATATATGGTCACCTCATCCCCATCCTGATACACATGGCCCCCTCATCACTATCCTGGTATGCATGGCTCCCTCATCCCTACTCTGGTATGCTTGGCCCCCCTCATCCCTACCCTTGTATGCAGGGCCCCCATGCTTTTTCTGATATGCATGGTCCCATCCTTATCCTGGTATGATTGACCCCCACCCCCATCCTGGTATATGCGTACATGGCCCCAACCCCCACCCTGGTATGTATGGACCCCGCTCCCATCCTGGTATGCATGGCCCCTTCAGAAAACATTAAAGAAAAACAAAACATTACACTTACCTTACCGGTGCTCCCTCACAGCATCCTGCTCAATGCCAGCAGGTGCTTTATGCTTGTTAGCAGTGCATGGCAGGGATGTCATGCGCTGCTTGCTAGACGATGGGCTGCTGCCGGAATACTCAATGCTTTGCACGCTAGGACTGTGTGCACCCAAAGCAGTGAGTATTCGTTGTTCTCTAGTGAGCACAGTGTCAGCCAGAGCCTTCCTGCAGCTGCCGGCAGTCATGTGTGCCGCTACTTAAGAGAAATGAATATTCATGGAATGAGGTGAATATTTATTTCTCTTAAGTATCGGCACACGTGACCACCAGCAGCAGCAGGAAGGCTCCGGCTGACACTTTGCCTGCTAGAGAGCAATGAATACTCACTGCTTTGAGCACACACAGTCCCAGCGTGCAGAGCATTGAGTATTCCGGCAGCAGGAATTCCAGGTATTCGGGTCACTCAGTCGGGTGCTTAGATGACATGTGCCTGATCATGCTGGTGGTGGTTAGGTTCTTGGTGGTCATGCTCCTGCTGATCTTGGCATTTCAAAGGTTACAAATGGCCATTTTGTTAGTCTCAGAACTCTCTTTAAAAAAGTCCAAAACTAGGGCACACCTAAGTCTTTGATGGAGAAATGTATGAGTGTCGGTGCTCTGCGGAACAGTTTTCCACCTTGTCCCTCTGGTCACCCCACTGCCTCTTTCTGTCCGTTTCAGTGCTATCGGTCTCTTCCCCTTCAGCGCTGCTGGCTTCGCTCTGCATGTCAGCTTCCCAGGTTGGGTCGGTGACTTCGTCATCCACCACCGCATCTTCCACCACCGCATCCTGGTCCTCCTGACTTAATAACCTAATAAAACAAGACTTAGCAGCAACTGAGTCTCATAATCATCTTCCTCCTTATCCCAAATTTGCTGTTCCCCACCATCATGTTCTTGTGGCCATGGCTGCTTGAAGTTTTGCACATCACTACACAGCATGTCCTCCTGTCCCTCTTGGAGCATGCAGGTTAAGAAGCCACAATCAAGAAATAATGTTATAAAGAGCTCCTCTGAGTGTCCTGGTATGGGATCACTAGTCTCCTGGGACTCAACGTGGTGGGAGGAAAGCTGATTAGGGTGAGGATTAAGTGATCCAGACTTCAGGCTAGTTACACATTTTGTAATTGCTAGGTCTCTTGAAACCAAGTTTATTAATAATAGTAATAATGGTGACAGGACAATTGTGTACAAGATAATTGTGTACGGACTATTGTGTACAGGCCAATTGTGTACAATGACAATTGTGTACAATGACAATTGTGTACAAGGCAATTGTGTACAAGGCGATTGTGTACAAGGCAATTGTGTACAAGGCAAATGTGTACAAGGCAATTGTGTACAAGGCAATTGTGTACGGACAATTGTGTACAAGGCAATTGTGTACGGGCAATTGTGTACGGACAATTGTGTACAAGGCAATTGTGTACGGACAATTGTGTACAAGGCAATTGTGTACAGGACAATTGTGTACAAGGCAATTGTGTACAATACTTTATTATTTAAAAACCACAGATGTGGTACACACCGGAAAAAAGTGACAGTAATAGAAAAAATGAAAAATTGGTGTTCAAAATTAAACCCACACTAGGGTAACCCCTACGAGTCCCTATTAGGTAACTATGCTGTACCCTGCCTGGCTGCGGAGGTTGGCACCCTAAGGGGGGGACGTTGTGGCGCCCCCGCTCACGATGGCTATCCCTGGGGGCCCTGATAAACCCTACAGCCACTAGTGGTCCCTTCTACCCAATGTAAGGGAACCCCTCGTTCTAGACAGAGATCAGACCTGCTCTATAGAGGACCCTGTGTCCCAAAAAGAGAGGTTAAAAACAAATTAGAACACACATGGCATAGAGTGGCATATTTGAAGTCCCACAGAAAGATACAGGCAAACTTCAAGGCAGACCAGTGGGGTATCTCAGTTCAGATCATGCCTAATTCTTATATACACAATAAGGAGATGCCATCAATAGTCTCCCACTAATGAAAATATATGGGAAACGCAGAGCTGCAACAGCGGTACTTATCTGCGTTTTTCGCCACCTGCCATCAATTTATGAATGCCTCAAACAAATTAGAACACACATGGCATCGAGTGGCATATTGAAGTCCCACAAAAAGATACAGACAAACTTCAAGGCAGCCCAGTGGGGTATCTCAGTTCAGATCATGCCTAATTCTTATATACAAAATAAGGAGAGGCATCTTTTACAAAAATCGATGTAGAAATAGCTGAAAGATGCCATCAATAGTCTCCCACTAATGAAACTATATGGGAAACGCAGAGCTGCAACAGCGGTACTTATCTGCGTTTTTCGCCACCTGCCATCAATTTATGAATGCCTCAACGCGTTTCGCCTTCCAGGGCTCATCAGGAGGCCCGATGCTACGATATTTCGTGTCCAATATAGGTGCAAATAGCTTACCGATATTCCATAGGTCTCCACTCTTATAATCTGCCGCGCAGAGCCTAAGCTCCGCCCACTGCAATCCCATTGCCTCTTACAACACCACCCATTTTCTGCTGCCCCAATCGGTTACCAGATCTCTGATGCACCGTCATACTAACCAATCACGTGTCCTCACACACAGGGTTCCCCATAGCTCCCCTGTCATCCTGGCTTAGATTGGTTTCTGCACCTAGCCTGCATGCAGCGTCACTGCTGACTCACCAATCCCATATCTTTAGACGGAGAGTCTCTCAGCAATCACCGATCACTGCACCCAAGGCATATTATCATCTCTGCACTTTAACCCCATATGTGCAGCAAACGTTCCACAGACCAGGCGTGTATACCCACATCGCTACATTTAAGAGCTCATGTCTGACGATCTCATTTAATGTGTTATATTGATCATGATAATTAGCGTTCTGCTTGATATATATATATGTATACAAAACCGCATCATCGCCCACAGCAATGTGAGCAGGCGTCTACAGCTACCCATCTCAATATATGTAAACAGCATATGATGTAAATATCTTTTAATATGACCAGGCGTCGATATGCAACTACCCCATCAAGTTCAAAATATCTAATCTCCCAAGATAATCACTGTGAGGCAAAAATGTACAGATATCTATCTTCAGATAATCTATGCAATCTAAAGATGATCCACACTGAAATAATATGCAACCGCCCCGTCAAAGTAATATAAAGAGGCAGCAAGGGTTCAGATTCAAAAATGCTCCTGAATCATATAGGGATATACGTCTGCGGCAGTAAAGAGGGACTTTCTATATAAACAATATTCCACGCCAATACATGGAGATTCCACTACAACAGGGAACCAATAGAACAAAATCAAGGAGGCTGGTATCCTCTAGAAGAGGAACATATAATTCAATTGTGGCTCATAAGAAACAGGCATATGACAATTGCTCATTCAGCCCTCTCGGTTCGAGTGACTCCATCCTGAATATCCATTCACACTCCCTCCTAAGCATCACCTTATCCACATTCCCTCCTCTTGGGTTTACATGGACTACTTCTACAGCACAGAATTTTATGTCACCAAGATCACCATTATGATACATCCACATGTGCTTTGCGAGCGGGGTTTCTCTTTTATGTCTGATATCTCCAAGATGTTCTCCTACTCTTCTTCTGAATTCTCTCCTGGTCTTTCCTATATAATTTTTAGGGCATGAGCATGTAGCCATATAGATGACCCCTGTGGTTTTGCAGTTTGAGAAGCCACGATGAAAAAATATCCTACCAGTGCTCGCACTGCAGAAAGACTTCCCCGGTCTCATATAATTACAAAAACTGCAGTCCCCACATTTAAAAAAACCACATGGTCGCCTATCCAACCAGGTACCACCAGCCAATGGTCTCCTATATTGGCTGTGGACCAACATGTCCCTAATAGATCTACCCTTTCTAAAGGTTATGTTGGGACGCTCGCCAATTATATTCTTCAAATCTGGATCCAACCTGAGGACATCCCAATGCTTAGATAGAACCTTTCTGACCTCCTGATGGTTGACGTCAAATGTCCCAATTACTCTTATTAATTCCGTCGAGTCTTTAATCTCACGTTTCTGCAGCAATTTGGACCTATCTGCTTTTCTTGCAAAATCATATGCAGTGTCTAGAACATGTTGCGGATATCCCTTGTTCTTAAACCGACAAAACATATCCCCAGCTTGCCTCTGGAACAGGTCATTCCTGGAGCAATTCCTCCTCAACCGTAGGAATTGTCCCTTCGGAATACCTCTCTTAAGAGGGACTGGATGGTGGCTCTGCCAATGTAGTAGGCTGTTCGTACTCGTAGGTTTCCGAAATATACTAGTAGAGATGCCTCCCATCCTATCTTTCTGGATTTTAATGTCCAGGAACGGTATTTCCGTTTTCTGAATTTCTGAGGTAAATCTCAAGTTAACACTATTTCGATTCAACTCTCTCACAAATTCTTCAAATTGATCTTTATCCCCTGTCCATACCATGAAGACATCATCTATGAACCTATACCACAGAGCAATCAAGCAGTGCCACCACTTCTCCTCTCCTCCAAAAACGATAGTCTCCTCCCACCAGCCCAGAAACAAATTTGCATACGAAGGGGCACAAGGGCACCCCATCGCGGTGCCCCTGAGCTGGTGGTAGAATTTGCCATCAAAGCAGAATGCATTATGGGTCAATATAAACTGCAGAAGGGAGGTCAGAAAACTATTGTGCCCTCTACACGCTATGGACCTCTGACTAAGAAAATGTCCCACGCCTTTAATGCCCACATCATGTGGTATGTTACTGTAGAGTGCTTCTATGTCAATGGAGGCCAACCAAGCATTCCCTTCCAGATGAACGCCCTCCAATTTTAGCAGTAAGTCTGAAGTATCCCTCAAATATGACGGCAAACA
Source organism: Dendrobates tinctorius (assembly GCF_039654945.1). Classification (NCBI taxonomy): domain Eukaryota; kingdom Metazoa; phylum Chordata; class Amphibia; order Anura; family Dendrobatidae; genus Dendrobates; species Dendrobates tinctorius. The sequence continues at coordinate 8,146,046 of NW_027361937.1, read as the reverse complement.
AACCACAAAGGGACGTAATATCTGGTCAATATACAGGCCACTATTCTGTGTCAGCGAATCCACACCTGATACAATCGGCCTCCCCTTCAGGGGATTTAGGCCCTTATGTATCTTTGGTAAAGCATAAAATGTGGCCACCAAAGGGAACTTAGGAAGAATAAAGTCAAATTCAGTCTTAGAGACCACACCCTCTGCTAAGGCCCCATTAAGGATCAGCCGCAGTTCCTCTCTATAAGAGGCCATGGGGTTCTCTTTTAGCACCTCATATGTTGAATTGTCCTGCAGTATAGTATAGCACATTTCACGATATTCAATGTGGTTCAGAATTACCATATTACCCCCTTTATCGGAGGGTTTAACCACTATTTGATCATTTTTCTTTAAAGCCTCAAGTGCTAATCGCTCACTGGCCAACAGATTATCCTTATTTTCCCACTCCGGTCCTACTAATTTCTTCAGGTCCCTCTCCACCAAGCTGGCAAATATATCGATATTTCCCATATCACCTGCAGGCGGCATCCTTTCACTTTTATTTCTCAAGGTAGTAAAGGGGCCCTTCCCAGCAGTGGGAACTCTATCATTTTCATTCAAAAGTCCAATGAGCGCCTCATATCCTTCAATATCCTCCTCATTGAGGCCCTGTTGTTTGCAGGCCTCTCGACTATTGTGTCTGAAAAACTTTTTCCACTTGAGTTTTCTACAAAACAAATTCAAATCTTTAACCCATTCGAAGCAGTTGAACCTATTCACTGGCACAAAATTTAGGCCTCTAGAGAGGACACTCAGCTCATCCGTAGTAAGAACGTGCGAGGACAGGTTCACAATCTGACCTTTTATTGGTTGAACCGAGTTCTTAATTGGTAACCCGTTCTCGCACCCTGTTCCAAAAAAGAGGCAGAGGAGACAGTAGGAGTATACGACTGAGCAGAACCAGAACCAGATATCAAATTGGGGCCTGAGAAGGGAGTTAACACTCGTGTACCTCCCCTGTGTGGCCCTCTTCCCTTTCTCATGGATCTGCCTCTCCCACCTTGCCATCTTTGTTTCGACAGCGTATCTCTATACTGATGTGTACCCCCTAGTGCCCTCTCCGTCCTTTCTGTATCGGAGGTATCGATATCAGATGACGAGGCCTCAGACTGTCTTTCTTTCTGGTAGTTGAACACCTGATTATCACTAAAGTCCCTCAAATCCCTCTGGAACTGAAGATGCTTTCGTTCTTTTAATAGAGCCTGATATCTCTCAACAGAGGTTTGCAATAGCCCCTCCCTTCTATTAAAATCGGGATCCCCTTTAAACTTCAGGACTCGTTCAATCAATTTATTCAAATCCCCAGTGACCCTCTCAAGTACCTTTTTTTCTTCTGCCAACAGAATTTGCATAAATCTAAGGGATGACTCGATGGATTCCTTCATCCACACACTCATAAACTCAGGTGAGGAAATTCTAGGGGAAGGATTGATGTTTATCCTCAAGCCTCTTGGAATTATCCGATTTTTTATATAATTCTCAAGTGTCCTGAGTTCCCACCAGGATTTCAAAAATTCTTTGTAACCTCCATATAACTCATTGAATAGATTCTTGAGAGCCAAAGGGCCAGTATTGCTCTCAGATGACCCTGCTATGCTAAATGCCTGATTCGCATCTTCCATCCACAGATCTAAATTAATAGGACCTGCAAGGAAACCAGCCATCCCAGATTCGAATATTCACAATATGAAAATTATAATCCTTAAGGGTTCTCAAATCAAACTCATATATAAATCCCTAAAACAATACTTTATTATTTAAAAACCACAGATGTGGTACACACCGGAAAAAAGTGACAGTAATAGAAAAAATGAAAAATTGGTGTTCAAAATTAAACCCACACTAGGGTAACCCCTACGAGTCCCTATTAGGTAACTATGCTGTACCCTGCCTGGCTGCGGAGGTTGGCACCCTAAGGGGGGGACGTTGTGGCGCCCCCGCTCACGATGGCTATCCCTGGGGGCCCTGATAAACCCTACAGCCACTAGTGGTCCCTTCTACCCAATGTAAGGGAACCCCTCGTTCTAGACAGAGATCAGACCTGCTCTATAGAGGACCCTGTGTCCCAAAAAGAGAGGTTAAAAACAAATTAGAACACACATGGCATAGAGTGGCATATTTGAAGTCCCACAGAAAGATACAGGCAAACTTCAAGGCAGACCAGTGGGGTATCTCAGTTCAGATCATGCCTAATTCTTATATACACAATAAGGAGATGCCATCAATAGTCTCCCACTAATGAAAATATATGGGAAACGCAGAGCTGCAACAGCGGTACTTATCTGCGTTTTTCGCCACCTGCCATCAATTTATGAATGCCTCAAACAAATTAGAACACACATGGCATCGAGTGGCATATTGAAGTCCCACAAAAAGATACAGACAAACTTCAAGGCAGCCCAGTGGGGTATCTCAGTTCAGATCATGCCTAATTCTTATATACAAAATAAGGAGAGGCATCTTTTACAAAAATCGATGTAGAAATAGCTGAAAGATGCCATCAATAGTCTCCCACTAATGAAACTATATGGGAAACGCAGAGCTGCAACAGCGGTACTTATCTGCGTTTTTCGCCACCTGCCATCAATTTATGAATGCCTCAACGCGTTTCGCCTTCCAGGGCTCATCAGGAGGCCCGATGCTACGATATTTCGTGTCCAATATAGGTGCAAATAGCTTACCGATATTCCATAGGTCTCCACTCTTATAATCTGCCGCGCAGAGCCTAAGCTCCGCCCACTGCAATCCCATTGCCTCTTACAACACCACCCATTTTCTGCTGCCCCAATCGGTTACCAGATCTCTGATGCACCGTCATACTAACCAATCACGTGTCCTCACACACAGGGTTCCCCATAGCTCCCCTGTCATCCTGGCTTAGATTGGTTTCTGCACCTAGCCTGCATGCAGCGTCACTGCTGACTCACCAATCCCATATCTTTAGACGGAGAGTCTCTCAGCAATCACCGATCACTGCACCCAAGGCATATTATCATCTCTGCACTTTAACCCCATATGTGCAGCAAACGTTCCACAGACCAGGCGTGTATACCCACATCGCTACATTTAAGAGCTCATGTCTGACGATCTCATTTAATGTGTTATATTGATCATGATAATTAGCGTTCTGCTTGATATATATATATGTATACAAAACCGCATCATCGCCCACAGCAATGTGAGCAGGCGTCTACAGCTACCCATCTCAATATATGTAAACAGCATATGATGTAAATATCTTTTAATATGACCAGGCGTCGATATGCAACTACCCCATCAAGTTCAAAATATCTAATCTCCCAAGATAATCACTGTGAGGCAAAAATGTACAGATATCTATCTTCAGATAATCTATGCAATCTAAAGATGATCCACACTGAAATAATATGCAACCGCCCCGTCAAAGTAATATAAAGAGGCAGCAAGGGTTCAGATTCAAAAATGCTCCTGAATCATATAGGGATATACGTCTGCGGCAGTAAAGAGGGACTTTCTATATAAACAATATTCCACGCCAATACATGGAGATTCCACTACAACAGGGAACCAATAGAACAAAATCAAGGAGGCTGGTATCCTCTAGAAGAGGAACATATAATTCAATTGTGGCTCATAAGAAACAGGCATATGACAATTGCTCATTCAGCCCTCTCGGTTCGAGTGACTCCATCCTGAATATCCATTCACACTCCCTCCTAAGCATCACCTTATCCACATTCCCTCCTCTTGGGTTTACATGGACTACTTCTACAGCACAGAATTTTATGTCACCAAGATCACCATTATGATACATCCACATGTGCTTTGCGAGCGGGGTTTCTCTTTTATGTCTGATATCTCCAAGATGTTCTCCTACTCTTCTTCTGAATTCTCTCCTGGTCTTTCCTATATAATTTTTAGGGCATGAGCATGTAGCCATATAGATGACCCCTGTGGTTTTGCAGTTTGAGAAGCCACGATGAAAAAATATCCTACCAGTGCTCGCACTGCAGAAAGACTTCCCCGGTCTCATATAATTACAAAAACTGCAGTCCCCACATTTAAAAAAACCACATGGTCGCCTATCCAACCAGGTACCACCAGCCAATGGTCTCCTATATTGGCTGTGGACCAACATGTCCCTAATAGATCTACCCTTTCTAAAGGTTATGTTGGGACGCTCGCCAATTATATTCTTCAAATCTGGATCCAACCTGAGGACATCCCAATGCTTAGATAGAACCTTTCTGACCTCCTGATGGTTGACGTCAAATGTCCCAATTACTCTTATTAATTCCGTCGAGTCTTTAATCTCACGTTTCTGCAGCAATTTGGACCTATCTGCTTTTCTTGCAAAATCATATGCAGTGTCTAGAACATGTTGCGGATATCCCTTGTTCTTAAACCGACAAAACATATCCCCAGCTTGCCTCTGGAACAGGTCATTCCTGGAGCAATTCCTCCTCAACCGTAGGAATTGTCCCTTCGGAATACCTCTCTTAAGAGGGACTGGATGGTGGCTCTGCCAATGTAGTAGGCTGTTCGTACTCGTAGGTTTCCGAAATATACTAGTAGAGATGCCTCCCATCCTATCTTTCTGGATTTTAATGTCCAGGAACGGTATTTCCGTTTTCTGAATTTCTGAGGTAAATCTCAAGTTAACACTATTTCGATTCAACTCTCTCACAAATTCTTCAAATTGATCTTTATCCCCTGTCCATACCATGAAGACATCATCTATGAACCTATACCACAGAGCAATCAAGCAGTGCCACCACTTCTCCTCTCCTCCAAAAACGATAGTCTCCTCCCACCAGCCCAGAAACAAATTTGCATACGAAGGGGCACAAGGGCACCCCATCGCGGTGCCCCTGAGCTGGTGGTAGAATTTGCCATCAAAGCAGAATGCATTATGGGTCAATATAAACTGCAGAAGGGAGGTCAGAAAACTATTGTGCCCTCTACACGCTATGGACCTCTGACTAAGAAAATGTCCCACGCCTTTAATGCCCACATCATGTGGTATGTTACTGTAGAGTGCTTCTATGTCAATGGAGGCCAACCAAGCATTCCCTTCCAGATGAACGCCCTCCAATTTTAGCAGTAAGTCTGAAGTATCCCTCAAATATGACGGCAAACAAACCACAAAGGGACGTAATATCTGGTCAATATACAGGCCACTATTCTGTGTCAGCGAAACCACACCTGATACAATCGGCCTCCCCTTCAGGGGATTTAGGCCCTTATGTATCTTTGGTAAAGCATAAAATGTGGCCACCAAAGGGAACTTAGGAAGAATAAAGTCAAATTCAGTCTTAGAGACCACACCCTCTGCTAAGGCCCCATTAAGGATCAGCCGCAGTTCCTCTCTATAAGAGGCCATGGGGTTCTCTTTTAGCACCTCATATGTTGAATTGTCCTGCAGTATAGTATAGCACATTTCACGATATTCAATGTGGTTCAGAATTACCATATTACCCCCTTTATCGGAGGGTTTAACCACTATTTGATCATTTTTCTTTAAAGCCTCAAGTGCTAATCGCTCACTGGCCAACAGATTATCCTTATTTTCCCACTCCGGTCCTACTAATTTCTTCAGGTCCCTCTCCACCAAGCTGGCAAATATATCGATATTTCCCATATCACCTGCAGGCGGCATCCTTTCACTTTTATTTCTCAAGGTAGTAAAGGGGCCCTTCCCAGCAGTGGGAACTCTATCATTTTCATTCAAAAGTCCAATGAGCGCCTCATATCCTTCAATATCCTCCTCATTGAGGCCCTGTTGTTTGCAGGCCTCTCGACTATTGTGTCTGAAAAACTTTTTCCACTTGAGTTTTCTACAAAACAAATTCAAATCTTTAACCCATTCGAAGCAGTTGAACCTATTCACTGGCACAAAATTTAGGCCTCTAGAGAGGACACTCAGCTCATCCGTAGTAAGAACGTGCGAGGACAGGTTCACAATCTGACCTTTTATTGGTTGAACCGAGTTCTTAATTGGTAACCCGTTCTCGCACCCTGTTCCAAAAAAGAGGCAGAGGAGACAGTAGGAGTATACGACTGAGCAGAACCAGAACCAGATATCAAATTGGGGCCTGAGAAGGGAGTTAACACTCGTGTACCTCCCCTGTGTGGCCCTCTTCCCTTTCTCATGGATCTGCCTCTCCCACCTTGCCATCTTTGTTTCGACAGCGTATCTCTATACTGATGTGTACCCCCTAGTGCCCTCTCCGTCCTTTCTGTATCGGAGGTATCGATATCAGATGACGAGGCCTCAGACTGTCTTTCTTTCTGGTAGTTGAACACCTGATTATCACTAAAGTCCCTCAAATCCCTCTGGAACTGAAGATGCTTTCGTTCTTTTAATAGAGCCTGATATCTCTCAACAGAGGTTTGCAATAGCCCCTCCCTTCTATTAAAATCGGGATCCCCTTTAAACTTCAGGACTCGTTCAATCAATTTATTCAAATCCCCAGTGACCCTCTCAAGTACCTTTTTTTCTTCTGCCAACAGAATTTGCATAAATCTAAGGGATGACTCGATGGATTCCTTCATCCACACACTCATAAACTCAGGTGAGGAAATTCTAGGGGAAGGATTGATGTTTATCCTCAAGCCTCTTGGAATTATCCGATTTTTTATATAATTCTCAAGTGTCCTGAGTTCCCACCAGGATTTCAAAAATTCTTTGTAACCTCCATATAACTCATTGAATAGATTCTTGAGAGCCAAAGGGCCAGTATTGCTCTCAGATGACCCTGCTATGCTAAATGCCTGATTCGCATCTTCCATCCACAGATCTAAATTAATAGGACCTGCAAGGAAACCAGCCATCCCAGATTCGAATATTCACAATATGAAAATTATAATCCTTAAGGGTTCTCAAATCAAACTCATATATAAATCCCTAAAACAATACTTTATTATTTAAAAACCACAGATGTGGTACACACCGGAAAAAAGTGACAGTAATAGAAAAAATGAAAAATTGGTGTTCAAAATTAAACCCACACTAGGGTAACCCCTACGAGTCCCTATTAGGTAACTATGCTGTACCCTGCCTGGCTGCGGAGGTTGGCACCCTAAGGGGGGGACGTTGTGGCGCCCCCGCTCACGATGGCTATCCCTGGGGGCCCTGATAAACCCTACAGCCACTAGTGGTCCCTTCTACCCAATGTAAGGGAACCCCTCGTTCTAGACAGAGATCAGACCTGCTCTATAGAGGACCCTGTGTCCCAAAAAGAGAGGTTAAAAACAAATTAGAACACACATGGCATAGAGTGGCATATTTGAAGTCCCACAGAAAGATACAGGCAAACTTCAAGGCAGACCAGTGGGGTATCTCAGTTCAGATCATGCCTAATTCTTATATACACAATAAGGAGATGCCATCAATAGTCTCCCACTAATGAAAATATATGGGAAACGCAGAGCTGCAACAGCGGTACTTATCTGCGTTTTTCGCCACCTGCCATCAATTTATGAATGCCTCAAACAAATTAGAACACACATGGCATCGAGTGGCATATTGAAGTCCCACAAAAAGATACAGACAAACTTCAAGGCAGCCCAGTGGGGTATCTCAGTTCAGATCATGCCTAATTCTTATATACAAAATAAGGAGAGGCATCTTTTACAAAAATCGATGTAGAAATAGCTGAAAGATGCCATCAATAGTCTCCCACTAATGAAACTATATGGGAAACGCAGAGCTGCAACAGCGGTACTTATCTGCGTTTTTCGCCACCTGCCATCAATTTATGAATGCCTCAACGCGTTTCGCCTTCCAGGGCTCATCAGGAGGCCCGATGCTACGATATTTCGTGTCCAATATAGGTGCAAATAGCTTACCGATATTCCATAGGTCTCCACTCTTATAATCTGCCGCGCAGAGCCTAAGCTCCGCCCACTGCAATCCCATTGCCTCTTACAACACCACCCATTTTCTGCTGCCCCAATCGGTTACCAGATCTCTGATGCACCGTCATACTAACCAATCACGTGTCCTCACACACAGGGTTCCCCATAGCTCCCCTGTCATCCTGGCTTAGATTGGTTTCTGCACCTAGCCTGCATGCAGCGTCACTGCTGACTCACCAATCCCATATCTTTAGACGGAGAGTCTCTCAGCAATCACCGATCACTGCACCCAAGGCATATTATCATCTCTGCACTTTAACCCCATATGTGCAGCAAACGTTCCACAGACCAGGCGTGTATACCCACATCGCTACATTTAAGAGCTCATGTCTGACGATCTCATTTAATGTGTTATATTGATCATGATAATTAGCGTTCTGCTTGATATATATATATGTATACAAAACCGCATCATCGCCCACAGCAATGTGAGCAGGCGTCTACAGCTACCCATCTCAATATATGTAAACAGCATATGATGTAAATATCTTTTAATATGACCAGGCGTCGATATGCAACTACCCCATCAAGTTCAAAATATCTAATCTCCCAAGATAATCACTGTGAGGCAAAAATGTACAGATATCTATCTTCAGATAATCTATGCAATCTAAAGATGATCCACACTGAAATAATATGCAACCGCCCCGTCAAAGTAATATAAAGAGGCAGCAAGGGTTCAGATTCAAAAATGCTCCTGAATCATATAGGGATATACGTCTGCGGCAGTAAAGAGGGACTTTCTATATAAACAATATTCCACGCCAATACATGGAGATTCCACTACAACAGGGAACCAATAGAACAAAATCAAGGAGGCTGGTATCCTCTAGAAGAGGAACATATAATTCAATTGTGGCTCATAAGAAACAGGCATATGACAATTGCTCATTCAGCCCTCTCGGTTCGAGTGACTCCATCCTGAATATCCATTCACACTCCCTCCTAAGCATCACCTTATCCACATTCCCTCCTCTTGGGTTTACATGGACTACTTCTACAGCACAGAATTTTATGTCACCAAGATCACCATTATGATACATCCACATGTGCTTTGCGAGCGGGGTTTCTCTTTTATGTCTGATATCTCCAAGATGTTCTCCTACTCTTCTTCTGAATTCTCTCCTGGTCTTTCCTATATAATTTTTAGGGCATGAGCATGTAGCCATATAGATGACCCCTGTGGTTTTGCAGTTTGAGAAGCCACGATGAAAAAATATCCTACCAGTGCTCGCACTGCAGAAAGACTTCCCCGGTCTCATATAACGCGTTGAGGCATTCATAAATTGATGGCAGGTGGCGAAAAACGCAGATAAGTACCGCTGTTGCAGCTCTGCGTTTCCCATATAGTTTCATTAGTGGGAGACTATTGATGGCATCTTTCAGCTATTTCTACATCGATTTTTGTAAAAGATGCCTCTCCTTATTTTGTATATAAGAATTAGGCATGATCTGAACTGAGATACCCCACTGGGCTGCCTTGAAGTTTGTCTGTATCTTTTTGTGGGACTTCAATATGCCACTCGATGCCATGTGTGTTCTAATTTGTTTGAGGCATTCATAAATTGATGGCAGGTGGCGAAAAACGCAGATAAGTACCGCTGTTGCAGCTCTGCGTTTCCCATATATTTTCATTAGTGGGAGACTATTGATGGCATCTCCTTATTGTGTATATAAGAATTAGGCATGATCTGAACTGAGATACCCCACTGGTCTGCCTTGAAGTTTGCCTGTATCTTTCTGTGGGACTTCAAATATGCCACTCTATGCCATGTGTGTTCTAATTTGTTTTTAACCTCTCTTTTTGGGACACAGGGTCCTCTATAGAGCAGGTCTGATCTCTGTCTAGAACGAGGGGTTCCCTTACATTGGGTAGAAGGGACCACTAGTGGCTGTAGGGTTTATCAGGGCCCCCAGGGATAGCCATCGTGAGCGGGGGCGCCACAACGTCCCCCCCTTAGGGTGCCAACCTCCGCAGCCAGGCAGGGTACAGCATAGTTACCTAATAGGGACTCGTAGGGGTTACCCTAGTGTGGGTTTAATTTTGAACACCAATTTTTCATTTTTTCTATTACTGTCACTTTTTTCCGGTGTGTACCACATCTGTGGTTTTTAAATAATAAAGTATTGTTTTAGGGATTTATATATGAGTTTGATTTGAGAACCCTTAAGGATTATAATTTTCATATTGTGAATATTCGAATCTGGGATGGCTGGTTTCCTTGCAGGTCCTATTAATTTAGATCTGTGGATGGAAGATGCGAATCAGGCATTTAGCATAGCAGGGTCATCTGAGAGCAATACTGGCCCTTTGGCTCTCAAGAATCTATTCAATGAGTTATATGGAGGTTACAAAGAATTTTTGAAATCCTGGTGGGAACTCAGGACACTTGAGAATTATATAAAAAATCGGATAATTCCAAGAGGCTTGAGGATAAACATCAATCCTTCCCCTAGAATTTCCTCACCTGAGTTTATGAGTGTGTGGATGAAGGAATCCATCGAGTCATCCCTTAGATTTATGCAAATTCTGTTGGCAGAAGAAAAAAAGGTACTTGAGAGGGTCACTGGGGATTTGAATAAATTGATTGAACGAGTCCTGAAGTTTAAAGGGGATCCCGATTTTAATAGAAGGGAGGGGCTATTGCAAACCTCTGTTGAGAGATATCAGGCTCTATTAAAAGAACGAAAGCATCTTCAGTTCCAGAGGGATTTGAGGGACTTTAGTGATAATCAGGTGTTCAACTACCAGAAAGAAAGACAGTCTGAGGCCTCGTCATCTGATATCGATACCTCCGATACAGAAAGGACGGAGAGGGCACTAGGGGGTACACATCAGTATAGAGATACGCTGTCGAAACAAAGATGGCAAGGTGGGAGAGGCAGATCCATGAGAAAGGGAAGAGGGCCACACAGGGGAGGTACACGAGTGTTAACTCCCTTCTCAGGCCCCAATTTGATATCTGGTTCTGGTTCTGCTCAGTCGTATACTCCTACTGTCTCCTCTGCCTCTTTTTTGGAACAGGGTGCGAGAACGGGTTACCAATTAAGAACTCGGTTCAACCAATAAAAGGTCAGATTGTGAACCTGTCCTCGCACGTTCTTACTACGGATGAGCTGAGTGTCCTCTCTAGAGGCCTAAATTTTGTGCCAGTGAATAGGTTCAACTGCTTCGAATGGGTTAAAGATTTGAATTTGTTTTGTAGAAAACTCAAGTGGAAAAAGTTTTTCAGACACAATAGTCGAGAGGCCTGCAAACAACAGGGCCTCAATGAGGAGGATATTGAAGGATATGAGGCGCTCATTGGACTTTTGAATGAAAATGATAGAGTTCCCACTGCTGGGAAGGGCCCCTTTACTACCTTGAGAAATAAAAGTGAAAGGATGCCGCCTGCAGGTGATATGGGAAATATCGATATATTTGCCAGCTTGGTGGAGAGGGACCTGAAGAAATTAGTAGGACCGGAGTGGGAAAATAAGGATAATCTGTTGGCCAGTGAGCGATTAGCACTTGAGGCTTTAAAGAAAAATGATCAAATAGTGGTTAAACCCTCCGATAAAGGGGGTAATATGGTAATTCTGAACCACATTGAATATCGTGAAATGTGCTATACTATACTGCAGGACAATTCAACATATGAGGTGCTAAAAGAGAACCCCATGGCCTCTTATAGAGAGGAACTGCGGCTGATCCTTAATGGGGCCTTAGCAGAGGGTGTGGTCTCTAAGACTGAATTTGACTTTATTCTTCCTAAGTTCCCTTTGGTGGCCACATTTTATGCTTTACCAAAGATACATAAGGGCCTAAATCCCCTGAAGGGGAGGCCGATTGTATCAGGTGTGGATTCGCTGACACAGAATAGTGGCCTGTATATTGACCAGATATTACGTCCCTTTGTGGTTTGTTTGCCGTCATATTTGAGGGATACTTCAGACTTACTGCTAAAATTGGAGGGCGTTCATCTGGAAGGGAATGCTTGGTTGGCCTCCATTGACATAGAAGCACTCTACAGTAACATACCACATGATGTGGGCATTAAAGGCGTGGGACATTTTCTTAGTCAGAGGTCCATAGCGTGTAGAGGGCACAATAGTTTTCTGACCTCCCTTCTGCAGTTTATATTGACCCATAATGCATTCTGCTTTGATGGCAAATTCTACCACCAGCTCAGGGGCACCGCGATGGGGTGCCCTTGTGCCCCTTCGTATGCAAATTTGTTTCTGGGCTGGTGGGAGGAGACTATCGTTTTTGGAGGAGAGGAGAAGTGGTGGCACTGCTTGATTGCTCTGTGGTATAGGTTCATAGATGATGTCTTCATGGTATGGACAGGGGATAAAGATCAATTTGAAGAATTTGTGAGAGAGTTGAATCGAAATAGTGTTAACTTGAGATTTACCTCAGAAATTCAGAAAACGGAAATACCGTTCCTGGACATTAAAATCCAGAAAGATAGGATGGGAGGCATCTCTACTAGTATATTTCGGAAACCTACGAGTACGAACAGCCTACTACATTGGCAGAGCCACCATCCAGTCCCTCTTAAGAGAGGTATTCCGAAGGGACAATTCCTACGGTTGAGGAGGAATTGCTCCAGGAATGACCTGTTCCAGAGGCAAGCTGGGGATATGTTTTGTCGGTTTAAGAACAAGGGATATCCGCAACATGTTCTAGACACTGCATATGATTTTGCAAGAAAAGCAGATAGGTCCAAATTGCTGCAGAAACGTGAGATTAAAGACTCGACGGAATTAATAAGAGTAATTGGGACATTTGACGTCAACCATCAGGAGGTCAGAAAGGTTCTATCTAAGCATTGGGATGTCCTCAGGTTGGATCCAGATTTGAAGAATATAATTGGCGAGCGTCCCAACATAACCTTTAGAAAGGGTAGATCTATTAGGGACATGTTGGTCCACAGCCAATATAGGAGACCATTGGCTGGTGGTACCTGGTTGGATAGGCGACCATGTGGTTTTTTTAAATGTGGGGACTGCAGTTTTTGTAATTATATGAGACCGGGGAAGTCTTTCTGCAGTGCGAGCACTGGTAGGATATTTTTTCATCGTGGCTTCTCAAACTGCAAAACCACAGGGGTCATCTATATGGCTACATGCTCATGCCCTAAAAATTATATAGGAAAGACCAGGAGAGAATTCAGAAGAAGAGTAGGAGAACATCTTGGAGATATCAGACATAAAAGAGAAACCCCGCTCGCAAAGCACATGTGGATGTATCATAATGGTGATCTTGGTGACATAAAATTCTGTGCTGTAGAAGTAGTCCATGTAAACCCAAGAGGAGGGAATGTGGATAAGGTGATGCTTAGGAGGGAGTGTGAATGGATATTCAGGATGGAGTCACTCGAACCGAGAGGGCTGAATGAGCAATTGTCATATGCCTGTTTCTTATGAGCCACAATTGAATTATATGTTCCTCTTCTAGAGGATACCAGCCTCCTTGATTTTGTTCTATTGGTTCCCTGTTGTAGTGGAATCTCCATGTATTGGCGTGGAATATTGTTTATATAGAAAGTCCCTCTTTACTGCCGCAGACGTATATCCCTATATGATTCAGGAGCATTTTTGAATCTGAACCCTTGCTGCCTCTTTATATTACTTTGACGGGGCGGTTGCATATTATTTCAGTGTGGATCATCTTTAGATTGCATAGATTATCTGAAGATAGATATCTGTACATTTTTGCCTCACAGTGATTATCTTGGGAGATTAGATATTTTGAACTTGATGGGGTAGTTGCATATCGACGCCTGGTCATATTAAAAGATATTTACATCATATGCTGTTTACATATATTGAGATGGGTAGCTGTAGACGCCTGCTCACATTGCTGTGGGCGATGATGCGGTTTTGTATACATATATATATATCAAGCAGAACGCTAATTATCATGATCAATATAACACATTAAATGAGATCGTCAGACATGAGCTCTTAAATGTAGCGATGTGGGTATACACGCCTGGTCTGTGGAACGTTTGCTGCACATATGGGGTTAAAGTGCAGAGATGATAATATGCCTTGGGTGCAGTGATCGGTGATTGCTGAGAGACTCTCCGTCTAAAGATATGGGATTGGTGAGTCAGCAGTGACGCTGCATGCAGGCTAGGTGCAGAAACCAATCTAAGCCAGGATGACAGGGGAGCTATGGGGAACCCTGTGTGTGAGGACACGTGATTGGTTAGTATGACGGTGCATCAGAGATCTGGTAACCGATTGGGGCAGCAGAAAATGGGTGGTGTTGTAAGAGGCAATGGGATTGCAGTGGGCGGAGCTTAGGCTCTGCGCGGCAGATTATAAGAGTGGAGACCTATGGAATATCGGTAAGCTATTTGCACCTATATTGGACACGAAATATCGTAGCATCGGGCCTCCTGATGAGCCCTGGAAGGCGAAACGCGTTGAGGCATTCATAAATTGATGGCAGGTGGCGAAAAACGCAGATAAGTACCGCTGTTGCAGCTCTGCGTTTCCCATATAGTTTCATTAGTGGGAGACTATTGATGGCATCTTTCAGCTATTTCTACATCGATTTTTGTAAAAGATGCCTCTCCTTATTTTGTATATAAGAATTAGGCATGATCTGAACTGAGATACCCCACTGGGCTGCCTTGAAGTTTGTCTGTATCTTTTTGTGGGACTTCAATATGCCACTCGATGCCATGTGTGTTCTAATTTGTTTGAGGCATTCATAAATTGATGGCAGGTGGCGAAAAACGCAGATAAGTACCGCTGTTGCAGCTCTGCGTTTCCCATATATTTTCATTAGTGGGAGACTATTGATGGCATCTCCTTATTGTGTATATAAGAATTAGGCATGATCTGAACTGAGATACCCCACTGGTCTGCCTTGAAGTTTGCCTGTATCTTTCTGTGGGACTTCAAATATGCCACTCTATGCCATGTGTGTTCTAATTTGTTTTTAACCTCTCTTTTTGGGACACAGGGTCCTCTATAGAGCAGGTCTGATCTCTGTCTAGAACGAGGGGTTCCCTTACATTGGGTAGAAGGGACCACTAGTGGCTGTAGGGTTTATCAGGGCCCCCAGGGATAGCCATCGTGAGCGGGGGCGCCACAACGTCCCCCCCTTAGGGTGCCAACCTCCGCAGCCAGGCAGGGTACAGCATAGTTACCTAATAGGGACTCGTAGGGGTTACCCTAGTGTGGGTTTAATTTTGAACACCAATTTTTCATTTTTTCTATTACTGTCACTTTTTTCCGGTGTGTACCACATCTGTGGTTTTTAAATAATAAAGTATTGTTTTAGGGATTTATATATGAGTTTGATTTGAGAACCCTTAAGGATTATAATTTTCATATTGCAATTGTGTACAAGGCAATTGTGTACAAGGCAATTGTGTACGGGCAATTGTGTACAAGGTCATGGAACCGTGTACAAGAGGCAATTGTGTACGGACAATTGTGTACAAGGCAATTATTTGTGTACAGGCCACTTGTACAGGCCACTTTCACACTGACGCTTACTTTCGGTTTCAGTACTCACCCCTTGCAACTTTCACCATGACTTTTACTTGTTGTGTACAGGCCACTTGTACAGGCCACTTTCACAATGACGCTTACTTTCACTTTCATTACTCACCCCTTGCAACTTTCACCATGACTTTTACTATGAGCAAGTCTGAAAAAGACAAAGATAATTGTACAGGCCACTTTCACACTGACGCTTACTTTCGGTTTCATTACTCACCCCTTGCAACTTTCACCATGACTTTTACTATGAGCAAGTCTGAAAAAGACAAAGATGTCCTTAGGCTTGGGGGACACGAGTATATCCTGCACAGGACACGTGATGACAGCATCAAAGAATGGCGGTGCAGGCAAGTCAACAAATTCAAGTGTCCCGCACGCATGCACACATCTGGAGCCGCGATTGTTAAACAGCCGACTGAGCACAGTCACTCTGCAGATCCAGTTCAAGCTGAAGCCAGAGCTACAATGGCTGCTCTGAGGCAAGAAGCAATCAGCTCTCAAGCATCTACTAGAAGCATTGTTGGACAGGTTCTTCGAGACAGGTCTGATGACGTGTTGTCTCGAATGCCCAAGCGAAGTGACGTTGAGCGAAATACACGTCGGGTCAGGCAGCGAGCAAACACCATGCTGGCTCCTCCTCAAAGCATCAATTTTGCTATCCCCCAGGAATACAGCGACATCATTTTATATGACTCTGCAAGAGATGACCCCCAAAGGATTCTTGTCATTGGTAGCAATGAACTGTTGCCTTATTTCGAAAGAGGAGACACATGGTTTGGCGATGGAACGTTCAAGGTGGTGCCAACCATGTTCTTTCAGCTGTATTCTCTCCATGCAAAAGTCGGCAACTCCTATCCTCCCCTGATCTACTGCCTGCTGCCAAACAAGACTGGTCCAACCTATCGTCGAATGATCACGGCGCTCAAAGGGTTGATGCCAGGTGCAAATCCCCAGAAAATTCTTCTTGACTTTGAGATGGCAGCAATGTCAGCTTTCCAAGATGAGTTTCCAGCTGCAGCGATTTCTGGCTGCTTCTTTCATCTGAGCCAGTCCATTATTCGAAAGGTCAATGAGCTGGGCCTAAAGGCTGAATTTGAGGCTGAGGATGGAGAGTTCAATCTCAAGGTAAAATCTTTGGCCTCCTTGGCGTTTGTCCCACCAGCCGAAGTAAGTGCAAGGTATGACGAACTAGCCCAAATCTTCCCTGATGATGATGCTACCAATCAGCTCCTCTCCTACTTTGAGCATACCTACGTTAGGGGGCCAGGAGTAGATGGACGCTTTCGAAACGCAAGGTTTACTCCAGAGGTCTGGAATCATTATGCTGACGCTTTGGCCTCTGCCCCCAAGACCACGAATTGCTGCGAGGGGTTTCATAACGCCTTACAAGCACTCTTTCTTTGTGCTCATCCTACCGTGTGGAAACTGTTCAACGGACTCATTAGTGACATGGCAATTCATAGACTTACAGCCCAGAATGCTGAGGTACTGAATGTTGAGCATCCACGAAGCAAGTATGTCCAGCTAGCTGAACGACTGCGTGTGAAAGTGGCTGATTATCACAATCAAGGAGACAAGCTGCGGTATCTACGAGCGATCAGCAACATGCAGGCACGATAGACAAGACCAGCAATATTTGTAGAATAAGAATAGAAGAAGCTTTGAAACTGTTATTCAATAAGCAATCTTACGTTAAAATCAATGATGAATATAGTATTTTCTTTTTTTGGACGTTTAATTTTTTGTTTTCCCTATACTTGTCTGTAAATAATCGTCCGTACACAATTGTCCGTACACAATTGTCCTTGTACACAATTGTCCTTGTACACAATTGCCCTGTACACAATTGTCTGTACACAATTGTCCTTGTACACAATTGCCCTGTACACAATTGTCCGTACACAATTGTCCTTGGACACAATTGCCCTTGGACACAATTGTCCTTGTACACAATTGTCCTTGTACACAATTGCCCTGTACACAATTGTCCTTGTACACAATTGTCCTTGGACACAATTGGCCTGTACACAATTTTCTGTACACAATTGTCCGTACACAATTATCTTGTACACAATTGTCATGGAACCGTAATAATAATAATATAACAATTTTTAATAGAAAAAAATTGGCCACCTGCAGCAATCAAAAGTGGGAAGTTTACTCCACCATAATGTAACAGAAAAAACGCAATAGTGTATGGATGGATGGATTAAATCCAGAAAAGTGTTTCAATGCTTTATTTCAGTTTTAGAGATCACAGAAATGTTCACAGACCACATAACACTGTATGGTTGAGAAATGGAAGCCTACAAAATGTTTAAAAGCTTTTTCACAGTTTTAGAGATCGCACAAATGTACTCAACACTATTCTCGTATGCTTATTGGCTGCGTGACAGTTGCCAAAGATGCGGGCCAGGGATTCGAGTTTTACATCAAGTACCGCCCAATGCTCGCTGAGTGAGGAACAGATCTCAGCACTGTGATACTCAAGTGATAACCGAGTGCCACCGAGCATGTTCACTTATGCCTAGTGG
Organism: Dendrobates tinctorius; assembly: GCF_039654945.1. Classification (NCBI taxonomy): domain Eukaryota; kingdom Metazoa; phylum Chordata; class Amphibia; order Anura; family Dendrobatidae; genus Dendrobates; species Dendrobates tinctorius. The sequence goes on along the minus strand of NW_027361937.1, from coordinate 8,128,074 downwards.
TGAGTTCTCCTTCAAAGGAAGTCTTCAAACAGAGGCTGGACAGACATCTGTCTGAAATGGTTTAGTGAATCCTGCATTGAGCAGGGGGTTAGACATTATGACGCTGGAAGTGCCTTCCAACGCTAACACTCTATGATTCTATGATTGCGCAGCTGCTCTTTGTTCTGATAGTGGCCGCGAGAGAGAACTGCATATAATAATAATAATCTTTATTTTTATGCAGCACTAACATATTCCGCAGCGCTTTACAGTTTTGAACACATTATCATCGCTGTCCCTGATGGGGCTCACAATCTAAATTCCCTATCAGTATGTCTTTGGAGTGTGCGAGGAAACCAGAGAACCCGGAGGAAACCCAAGTAAACACGGGGAGAACATACAAACTCCTTGCAGATGTTGTCCTTGGTGGAATTTGAACCCAGGACTCCACTGCTGCAAAACAGCAGTGCTAACCACTGAGCCACCGTGCTGCCCTATGCGCCTTCAATTGATTTGAATAGGAGGCGGATGAGTAGTACCCGGCTGCGACCACTAGAAGACGCAGCTGCTCCTCAATTAAGCTTTTGCGGTCACCGCCACCGAGAACAGCTGAGTGGCGGGGGGTGCCGGGTGTCGGACTCTGACCGATTAGACATTGATGACCTAACTTGAGGATAGGTCATCAATGATAAAGGAGTGAACAGCTATTCCAGACAACCGATGTGGTTGACAAATTGACCCAATGTCTTTTTAATTAGCACCATTGGATGTGGTATGTTCTTACATTCATGTAAGGCCTGTTTCACACTTACATTTTTCCCGGCCGTTGGCAACCGCCAAAAAGGCGGAGAACGGATCCGTAGCCATGGAAACACCAACGGGATCCATCGGACCGTTGGTGCGCCGGCATCCGCTGATGTGGGAAAGTTAAAGGAACGCGCAGAAAAAAAAAAATACCGCCGATGTAGCGGGATGAAGAGGCCGAGCTATCGCGGGAGTCTTCAGTCATCGCGGAATCAAGAGGCCGGGCTATCGCGGGAATCCCCAGGTATCGCGGGATGAAGAGGCCGGCGTATTGCGGGAATCCCCAGGTATCGTGGGATGAAGAGGCCGGGCAAAGTGGAGAGAGAGAGAGATTTCATCCAGCAGCGAGACTGGATTCAGGGTTAAAAATGTAGCAAAAGTCAAAGATGCGGATCCGGACACCCAAAAAAACGTTGCATTGTCCGTTCGGTGATCTCAGCGGACGCCAAAATTTTGGCGGATCCACACAAATACGGATGCAACGGACGATCGTCAGTCAAAATCCGCCGATAATAAAAATCAATGGGGAAAAAAACGGATCCGCCAAGAAAAATGGCGGATCCGTTTTTTTTTTGCAAATCGGCGGATTTTAACTGATGGTGACAGACGGATGTGTGAAACAGGCCTAATGATACTTTTTATTATTTTTTTTATGTCTCCTATTGGATTCCCTTTGTCATATGCATACATAGGGAAATTCTTTTGGTACGTTTACAAGATACACAAGGAGAAACCTCACGTCTTCCAGCATTGGAAGGAGTCACTGCTCCAGCAAATACACCTTCTGCAAAGATTCATAATGGCTCTGTGTCAATCATTTAGGGAAGAGCTCGGCAGCTGGAGGAAGCCGTTTCCAAGGAGACAAGAATCCGAATAATAATGAGAAAGCCTTGGAAAGCAAATAGCAATTACTCTCAGCTCCTGACTTCTGCTGAGTTAATTTGCTTTGTTCAGTATGGATCCTTCACAAAGGAACCTTTCTACTTGCCACAGTCTTCCTAGAGAGCTTTCTTTTGCAATGTATAAAAGTGGTACATCATTAAGGTAAAATTTAGAGCTAAAAGCTCATTCACATGACAAGGTTTATTTTTTTGCGTACGAGAGAAACAAATCGATTTTCATAAATACTTTATCCAATTTTCAACCGTAATTTGCCCGTATGTCCATGTTTACCATCGAAGTTACTCCTACCCATTAGCCATAAAATACTAATGCCACCAGGATGCAACTCAGATGGCAGCCATGGGCTGTCTCTTTTTTTCACAAACCAATTGATTTAAAGGGAATGTCTCCCCCAAACTTGTTTTCAACAATTTGCAAAATGTAAAGTATTATGTTATTTTTATTTTTTTTTACCATTTTTCAATGGTAACCTATACTGTTTTGATATTTTCCACTTTTACTGAGCTGCATATAAAACTCTAGAGCCGCTCTAACAAAAGGAATCAACTGCCTGTGTGCTCAGAAATAGATATAATAAATATATACAGAAACGAGGGAACTAGTAGAAAACTTTTCATGGCTAAATGATCAGATGCTAAATGAATTTCAAATGACCTTTTGAAAACATTAAAGTATATTACGTGAAAGAAGCTACCATCTAATGGAGTTGCTCCTGCCATAAAATGGATCTGTTATGGAATCATGGAATGTGACCCGATCTTAGATGGAAATATGTTTCTTTGCCCCTTGAATGGTAAAATATGAGCAAGAGAAGGTTTAAGCTGCCAAAAGAAGTATCCAATGGATAAGGAAGTTTGATTCACCGCGCATCGGCCGGTGGTGTGTGATTTGGTTGCTCTTTGGTTGTGACGTCAGAGTCTACGGAAGTCTTGCTGGTCAGAATTCATAGGCTAACCAAAATAGATCATGACCAGAGGATGGATGAAGTCAGCTAACATATATATCCCCTAAAGTGTTACTTTTATTGGAATACTTAAAATTGAACTACCCAAGCAAAATATTTAACTATGTGCAATGTATAGAAAGTCACACTCCCCCCCAAAATTGGTATGCAACCTAATTAAGAAGAGAAGTTTCAGTAGTGTTAGATACTGCATGTCTGTTATTTCAAATGCTGCTTGACTGCGGAGGTTGACACTGTCGGGATCCCTCAGATACTTCTTTCATCCAAAGGACCGATGTACTTGGGTGTAGGACACCATATGTCTCTAATTGATTGCCCCGTCGAGAAGAATTACACAGACACAAGCTGTATGATACAACTCGGGATGCCTGCTGAGCGCCTCTCCCCCCTCAGTCAAGCTTTCCCCTTTTATGATAAAGAATTTGGATATTTACAGACATGCGCAATAAAGAAAAGAAAAATAGTTACACAACTTGTTCTTCTACAACAGCTTTGCCATGTAAGCAGGAAATATTTGACCTTGGTTCACAAGGGAAAATGGCTGAGTCATATCCCTGAAGAAAAAAATAATGTCCAGCAGATTTTATTTAACTCATTCAGTTCTTATCATTCCCCCCTTTGACATCTTCATTTTCCACAATCTGGAACACTGGATCCTGCAACAACAGCGGATAGTGGCTCGGTCACCAGGTACTATCCCAGGCCGACGGGTTGCCTGAGGGAGACAGGTCTTCTACCTTCTCCATCCCCCAGATACTGAAGCCACGTCCATCATTGCAAGAGTACGCTCCTTCATGCCAGAAATGAGATGTCAACCTAGGACTCAAAGGAATAATAGTTAAATTCTTGTTGTTTACAGTCAAACTTCCTTATCTATTTCTGCATTTTTTCTTACATACAGAGATACACCAAAAAACAAGTTTCAATAGCATATATATTACAAGGAGACAAACGGCAATACGTAATAAACTTGGTATAATCCCAGCTATCCAGCCTCCAATACCCTTAAACCAGTTAACTGGATTAAGAAAGGAGAAAGTGTCTGACCACCAACTATCCTTAGTACGATCATTGTCTTTATCATACTGATCTCTAAGTCTTTGAACATCCTCTATTTTTAATTTTAACTTTATAGTACTGTTGGGATCTATATAATGACAGCAAGCGGGTCCGATGACTTGACACATACCACCTTGCGCTGCCGTTAAATAATCTAGTACTATAGTATGTTGATTAGTGACTATAATAAGCTGATTTTGGACAGCAACAGTGGTGTTCAGTATATCCAGTATATGCCAGATTTGATCATCCAAATAATCTGTAGCCCTAACCAATTTATCCCACATTTGAGTAATCATAGGATAAATAAAAATAGAACTGACAATTTTATTAGCCACACTCATCTGCACAATATGTGGTCTCCCAGAGAGGCGAGGTGTATTGTCAGCAGCTCTTTTGTATAACGTGTGTTTAGGTATGCTCTGAGTATTCAACTGGTCGTTCGGAATAACAAAAGTAGCTGGAGTCAAACGACCCAGAGTACAAGCACCTCTTACCCCTACTGGCAGCCATTTATATGCATTGTCTCCACATACCCAGAACATGTCACTAGGTAAGTCCCATAGGGCTGAATGTTGTAATACCAGTCTATGCACTAAATCGATGAATGCAGATGCATTCTGGAGCATGCACCAAGGTGGAGATTGTCCTAAGGGACTACAATAACCTGCATCAGGATTTCCACAAGGAGAGGTTCCCTTCTCATATCTAGAGGATTCGTTACAAAGCATATTACCGGGAACTTCAATACAAGTTTCGTTAGTGCCCTGGGGAAATAAATTGGAATATTCCCATGACATATTATGTAACCTTCTCTCTAGCAGCATTGGTTTGAAGGCATCAGTAGAGTGAGAAGTTACATCAAAACTAACTTGTAGACCATACGTTGGAACTTGCCCCAGGTAGGTTAACCGAGTTCTATTCCTGGGTACCCAAGCCCCTCCTTTATATGTCAAATATTGAAGGTGTGTACTACTTCCTGAAAGGTTACCCTGCCACCATGGGTATCCTACCCATCCCACAATGGGTATACCAACAGTCATATTCCATAACTTTACATTATTTGTGGCATTATTAGCAAGTGTATCAGAACAATTAGTCCAGGCAAATAACTCTTCAGGTGGAACAGGAATAACCAGAAACGGAATACTTGTGGCTGATACTGGTGAATACGTGCAGATCCAGCAATCTGCCGGGGACTGGGTATCATTTGACCAATCATTCAGTAATTTTTCATGATGTTGTATAAACTTATTATTCAAGGACATTGGAGAATTTAAACTGTCCCACGCAGCTACTATCAATAATATAGACAAAGCAGAAAAACCAAACCAAAGCATTATGCACTCTTATGTATTGCTAACTCCTGTGGCTAGTTTGCAATGTGATGCGTGGATCCAGGTTGGTCGTCCTTCCAACTTAACAGAAGTAGGCGTTGTTAGGAGTACTTGGTAAGGCCCTTGGTATCGGGGTTCAAGCGTTTTTCTGGAGTGTTTCTTGACATATACGTAATCACCGGGTTGCAGGCAGTGAGTTCCTTCCACACTGTCTGGATCTGGAATGGAAGAGAAGACTAGAGAATGCATTTGAGTTAAATGCTTTTGCAACTGGATCACATAATTCGTCAAATTATCCACATTAAGTGTTAAGACCTGTGGGTAGTACAACCCCGTGTTTGGTGGTCTTCCAAACAATATCTCGAAGGGTGACAGTTTAGTTTTCCCCGTAGGTGTGTATCTTACTGAGAATAATGCTAATGGGAGACACTCTGGCCATGGTCTACGGGTCTGTTCCATGGTTTTCTGTATTTTCAATTTCAGTGTCCCGTTCATTCTTTCTACCTTCCCTGAACTCTGTGGGTGGTAGGGTGTATGGAACACCTGTTCTACACCTATCATTTGCATTACATTTTGCATTACCTCAGCAGTAAAGTGTGTGCCTCTGTCTGATTCAATTGTTTCAGGTACACCGAATCGTGGTACTAGCTCCATCACTAGTTTCTTTGCAGTTGCTCGAGCTGTGGCCGTTTTCACCGGGTAGGCCTCTGGCCGTCCAGAGAACATGTCAACACACACCAGAACATACTCATATGGTCCACTTCTGGGGAGTTGAATGTAGTCGATTTGCAGTCTCTGGAAAGGATATAACGGCCTAGGACTGTGTTTCCGTGGAGTCTTCACCGCTTGTCCAGGATTGTGTGCTAGGCATATGGGACAGGTGGTACAGTGTAGCTGCGCCACCTTCCCAAACCCGGGAGCAATCCAATCGTTCGTGACTAGGCGTGTCATTCCATTGGCGGACATGTGAGTTGGAAGATGAACTGCTTCTGCCATCCTTGGGTACAAAACCCTAGGCAAGCAGTACTTCTGATCTTTCTTCCATATTCCGTTCGTTTTTTCGGCACCCATCTTCTCCCAAGTTTCCTTGTCCGTCTGGGCGGAATCTTCTTGGAACTTTTGTAAGTCTGTAAACAATCCTGATGCATCTTGGTGCACTATGTTTACCTTTTCTGGAGTCCCCAAGGCAGCTTGCTTCGCCGCCTGGTCTGCTTTCTCGTTGCCTTTCGCTTCCATGTTGTCTTTTCTGGTGTGTGCTGGCACCCTCATAATGGCCACCCCCTGTGTCTGGGCCACATTCTCGAGGATTTCTCTGATCAGTGTGGCATGTTTTATGGGTGTTCCTGCTGCTGTCATGAAACCCCTTGTGCGCCACAAAACCCCAAAATCATGTGCTATCCCAAAGGCATATCTTGAGTCAGTGTAGATATTTGCTGTTTTTCCTTTGGAAAGTTTTAATGCCTCATTTAGAGCTGTCAGCTCAGCCTCTTGTGCGGACATGTGGGGTGGAAGTGCCTTTGCTACAATAATCTCATGTGGTGACACCACAGCATATCCTGTGTGGAATTTTCCACTTTCATCGGCATATCTGCTGCCATCCACAAAAAGTACAAAGTCTGGATTTGACAATGGTGTGTCAGTGACATTGGGCAAGCCAACAACTTCTTGCTGCATCAGTTCTATGCAATCATGTTCAACCTCGTATGAAGGCTCAAAAGAAAGTGATAATGTGTTTTCATCTACATCCCCCCCTTCAGAATCTGCAATTGGCAACAGTGTAGCCAGATTCAAATTCTGAGTTTTGGTAAACGTAACATTAGGAGGCATGAGTAAAGCACATTGCAATCTGAGTTGTCTAGCCATAGAGATATGTTTAGAAGAAACCTGATTCAGGATACCGTATATATCACGTGTGGTACAGACAGTTAGTGGATTGTCCAGTACAATATCAGAAACTTTGTCAAGTAGCAATGCGATTGCAGAAACTGCTCTAACACAGGATGGTGTTCCTTTTGCTACAGAGTCTAATTTGGCAGAATAGTATGCAAGGGGTCTATTCTTCTTGTCATGTTTCTGTGTCAAAATGCCAGTAGCATGCCCTCTGATTTCAGCGGCCATTAGTTGAAAGGGTATATCATAGTTGGGTATACCTAATGCTGGGGCTGATACTATGGCCTACTTTAGATACTGAAATGAGGTCCGTGCAATATCAGTCAGTTGGAAAGGTATTGTGTTGATGCAATCATACAGTGGCTGCATGTGTTCACTAGCATGTATGATCCATTGGCGGCAAGAAGAAACTAAACCCAAAAAGGCTCTCAGCTGTTTGTGAGTTGTCGGTTCTTTTATCTGGGTGACAATTGTGATTCTGTCATTAGTTAGGTGTCGGGTACCATGAGATAGACAATGCCCTAAAAATATGACTTTTGGTTGACAGAACTGTAATTTCTCTCTGTTGACCTTACATCCGTTATCTGATAGAAACATCAACAGTGATAGTGTATGCATTTTACAATTAGTCTCATCAGGTGCACAAAGCAATAGGTCATCCACATATTGTAAGAGCACAATATCAGGTGGGTGTGGCCAGCCGGCCAACACAGACTGCAATGCTTGCGTGTACAGTGTGGGTGAATGCTGCATGCCCTGTGGTAGTCTGGTCCAGGCATATTGTTTGCCTTTAAACGTAAAAGCGAACAGATGCCAACAGCTTTTGTGGAGGGGCACTGAGAAAAACGCGTTCGACAAATCAATCACTGAAAAACATTTCGATTGACTAGGGATTTTTGCCAATAGCGTGTGTGGGTTAGGCACTACTGGTGTCAAAGGAACAAGGATTTTAATTATTTCTCTCAGATCATGTACCATGCGATATTTCGGGGCATCACCTGGTCCTCCTTTCTTTTTGACAGGAAACAATGGTGTATTAGCTTGTGATTTAATTGACACCAATGCTCCATTGTTTACAAGATCAGTGACTTGTGCCTCAATGGCAGCCTCTTGTTGGGCACTAATGGGATACTGCCGCAGCTGAGGCAACCTTGTGTCCACGGGCACCTCCACCACAACTGGGGATACGGGAAGTAGGCCAATATCCGCATTCCCTTTTGCCCATAAGGTATCAGGTAATTTGTCTAGGGCTGGGTCCCATGGTTGTGATGTGGTGTCATCAGGACCTTGTGACTCGAGAGCTTGAATTATCATGCAAGCCTCAAGAGTGTCCTCGTCCCCATCTGGGATAGTAAGATGTACTGTACCATCTTCAGCAAATTTGATATCTGCATGTAGTTTCTTTAGTACATCTACTCCCAATAAGCAAATTGGTGCTCTTTTGACAAATAAAAACTTATTCAGGAACATTTTAGGTCCTATCTTGACTGGTAAGGGTTTGCTAAAAGGGATTAGGCTAGATTGTCCACTGAATCCTGAAACAAAGGTTGAGTATTCTGAAAGTAGATCTGGAGTTATTACCTTGTCATTGACTACCGAAGAGGTTGCTCCGGTGTCTACTAGAAAGGGCACCTTTTTTCCATTGACTTGAATTTTAACTATTGGTTCTGGTTCCTTAGAGTCAAGTTGCATTCTAATTGCTTTTCTCTTGCGGCAATCTCTCTGGAAATGACTGGGCTTTTTACAGTAATGGCAAGTAAAAGTCCTTCTCCTTGTTCTCCCTACCGGGTCTTCTAAATCTAGTGTGAGAAACACTTTCCCTTTTTCTTTCTTGCTTTCTCGTAAGTCCATTTCAATTCCCATGGCTCTCTGCCTCAGACCATGGGCGTCATCTACTGATCTTCAATCAGGAGTACAACTTTTCAACTTCAATTTTATCTCTGATGTTAACCCATCTACAAAGGATTTAGCAAGCAGTCTCTGTACCCCTGGACTTGTTAGATCCAGTCCTTCATCGCTAAATCCCATTTCCAGTGTCTGATAAAAATCAGCTACTGTTTGTCCAGGTTGTTGTGAAACAGCCGTCTGCGAACCTCGCTGTCTCTGTTTACCTCCCATAAAAATATCAAGAACCTCTAAAAATATCTCTACTGATGCTTGTGTACGGGGGTTGTTCCCCGCATCTTCTGCTGGTTTTCTAGGTATCAGAGCCTGCCAGAGCTCGTGTTGGAGTGACAAAGGTAGCTTCTATCTAAGCATATCCTCTCCATCATTCCAAGTACCCCTGTGTACCACCAATACCTGTCTCAAATAAGCAGCAAATCGGGCTGGATTGATAATCGGGTCGGGGGCGTTGGACAACAAAGCCATACATTCAGTTGCAGTCCAAGGCTGATAATGGGTAGTGTGTATATACCTTGTTACAAATTCCCCATTTGGTCCAGCCTCTCTAAAAGGTCTGGTGGAGGTTCTAATCGGGGCTAATAGATTGGGTGCATGGTGTCGGGGTGCACCACAGGAAAAGCAAACATCCCTCCAATTAGGGTTTTGTTGACCACAATTACTGCAGACCCATCCAGGTTCATTACTGCCACTAGGTGGCATGGTAGCTATCTGCATCTCTGGGTACAGTTTAGTCGGCGGTGGAGGAGCCACAGGTACTGGTGGTGGCACTGGCAAAGGGACTGGATAGGGTGGGGGCTCATGCATTTTCTCTCCTAGGTCCCCTATTATGGACTTCTTTGGATATACCCATTTCCCTGTCTTCTCATTGTATTCCCATTTTTCCTTCTGAGCAACTTGTGAACACTTCAGACATGCTTCAACTTGTTCCCCCCATCCTGCATCTGCGATTTTTCCTGCTTTTGTATCTTTTATCTCTTTCCATTTGTCTTCGTTCAAAGCCTCTCTCCCTTCCACTTTGAATTTCTTTAATACCTTTTCCAGGTTCTTTGCTGCACTACTTCCATATCTATCCTCAATTATATCACATAACCGGTCTCCTTCTTCGGGTGTCTTTCCCTGACTGTTCCCCATCTTTTTATCCTGTTTCTCTTGTTCCTTCCTGTTAGTCCCCTGCCTTAGGTGGCGTATTGGGTAAGCTCAAGACTAGGCTCTACTATACCTCGTTACCTTCTTCCTAAGGTGCTAACAGGCTAAATGGGGTGTCTGTTCCTTTTTGTACTACGTATTTCGTGTACCTATATGCTATATAACATCCGAACAGAAACACTCCCACAACACACAGGATTGTAAACAAAGTATCCATCTATCGGGGTTCTTCAGTCATATCCTGTCACAGGCTCATTTCGTGGTCCTGTGCTCATTCAGTCACACTCTTATCTGTCACAAGGTTTATCCGTAAAGGGTGTTGATTTAAGCTTAGGCGGTGACCTCCCCGAAAGGACTCTGTCACATAACCCAGTTAGGCAATATCACCACTCTTTGAAATAATACCTGCTGTGCAGCTTATTTTTCTACTTTCCACAATCTTTCAGATCAAAGCAGCCACTCAACAACCTCCTTGATTCCTAACGCGGAATCGTCTATTGTGAAAAACTTGTCCGTTCGGGCTGCGCAGTATGAACTGTTCACCCAGCCTTAGATTCCGTAATGTTAGACCTCTCAACGTATCATTCAATGGGATATGTGTATTTAATCCTAGTAATATCCACCATTCATCTCCCTTACGTACGTGGTGACATTTTTGTATATTCAACCCTGGGACTGTTCCCGCAAACGTCCATTCACCATACCCGTTCCGATTTGCATCAGTTCTTCTCCTAAAGATGGCAGTACACAGGCAGAATCTACAATAACCTCTCATTCGAGCAGAAGTTACATATGTATGTCACACCCTATTTCCTCAGAGTTCTTATATGGACCTGATTTTATGGCCCCCTCCTCTACTAGATTCCCCTTGATACGGACCTTAGTTAAAGTGATATATTATGAAGAGCAGAGAAGAGAAGAATGGTCTCTTACCTGGCCAGGTGTTTAGGTCTGCTGTTCACAATTTCATCAGTAACTGGTCCGTAGGTCGGGTGATCTTGGAGAGGTGCCTATTTCAGGTCCCTGTTCAGGCGCCAGGAAACTGTCGGGATCCCTCAGATACTTCTTTCATCCAAAGGACCGATGTACTTGGGTGTAGGACACCATATGTCTCTAATTGATTGCCCCGTCGAGAAGAATTACACAGACACAAGCTGTATGATACAACTCGGGATGCCTGCTGAGCGCCTCTCCCCCCTCAGTCAAGCTTTCCCCTTTTATGATAAAGAATTTAGATATTTACAGACATGCGCAATAAAGAAAAGAAAAATAGTTACACAACTTGTTCTTCTACAACAGCTTTGCCATGTAAGCAGGAAATATTTGACCTTGGTTCACAAGGGAAAATGGCTGAGTCATATCCCTGAAGAAAAAAATAATGTCCAGCAGATTTTATTTAACTCATTCAGTTCTTATCAGCACCCTAGGTAACAGCATAAGACAGTGAAAAGACACATCAAAGCAAAGAAACATGTTAAAATAAACTTGTAGTATAGCTGCTTGCCGCAAGTGTATGCCCTTTAATACTGCAAAACAGGCGTCCCCATTTTGATGTCTGTCTCTAGAATATACAATTAGACGTTTCCAACTCTGTTGTCGGGTGTCCCGGGGCCAGGGGCTCCTTCTCTGTCCCTAATGTAAGGGGCGCCCTATTTATCTCTGCTCCCCGGATCACTTCTAATGGAAATTGAATCTAATAACTATCCAAGATCTATATACTCTTCCTCTGAATCCAGATTTATTCAATTAGGTGGTGGGAGCTAAAGGGGGGGGCCTATAACCTGGTTAGAATCAGGGAAGGGGATGAATGGAAACTGGCATTTAATATCATTAATACATTTTGAGAGTCTGGTTATGTCTTTCAGTCTGACCAACGCACCAGCGGTGTTCCAGCAATTTATTAATGATATTTTCCATCATTTGGTGGGTAGGTTTGTGGTGGTCTATCTGGATGATATTTTGGTTTATTCACCTGATTTGGAGACACATCGGGGGCAAGTGAGACAGGTGCCTCAGATATTAAGGGAGAACAAGCTTTATGCTAAACTAGAGAAATGTGTTTTCGCCATCCAGGAAGTGCAGTTTTTGGGGTACCTGTTGTCTTCTTCGGGTTTTCGGATGGATCCAGAAAAGGTTCAGGCTCTACTCGATTGGGATCGTCTTGAGAACCTGAAGGCATTAAAGCGCTTTCTGGGTTATACTAATTTTTACCGGAAGTTTATTTAAAATTATTCGGTAATGGTGAAACCCCTTACTGACATGACAAGGAAGGGGTCTGATTTTCTATATGGTCGGATGTTGCTCAGCAAGCTTTTTCCTTCTTAAAGAGTTGTTTTGACAATGCACCTATACTCAGTCAACTTGATGTTTCTCAACCTTTTATCGTAGAAGTGTATGCGTCGGAATTGGGAGTTGAAGCTGTGTTGTCTCAGGGTCCGCTCCCGGGTAAATCGCGTCTGTGCGCCTTCTTTTCCAAAAAATATCCTTGGCTGAGAGAAATTATGACATGGGTAATAGGGAGCTTTTGGCGATTAAATTGGCATTCGAAGAGTTGTGACATTGCTTGGAAGGGGCAGTACATCCTTTTACTGTTATCACAGATGACAAGACCCTGTCATATCTTCAATCGGCTAAACGTCTCAACCCTAGACATGCTAGGTGGTCCTTGTTCTCTACTAGATTCAATTTTGTGGTCACTTTCCGTCCAGGGGTTAAAAACACCAAGGTGGACTCTTTATCCCGGAGTTTCCCTAGTGGTGGTGACCATGTGGACCCTGCCCCAATTGTGCAGAATGGGGTAGTCATCTCGTCACTATACCCTGATCTGGAGAGTGAAGTGTTGGAGGCTCAGAGAGACGTCCCTGCCTCCTACCCTTTGGGGAGATTATTTGTACTGTCTGATTTGTGCCATAAAGTAATTAGGGAACATCATAGCTCTGTACTTGCTGGTCATCCAGGTGGTAAAGCAATCGTGGCCCTCCTTTCTCGTTATTTTTGGTGGCCGAGTTGCATCAGGATGTGGTTGAACAGGTGTCTGCTTGCAGTGTTTTCGTGCATTGTAAAGTATCGCATACCCGTCCATCTAATCCTCTTCTTCCACTACCCTTTCTTAGCAGAGCATGTACACGATTGTCCATTGATTTTATTACTGACCTACTAGTATCAGCAGGCAAAACTGTGGTTCTGGTGGTTGTAGGTAGGTTCATTAAAATGGTGCATTTCATAGCTTTTCCGGCACTTCTGAATGCCATGACTCTTGCTCAGGTTTTTGTTAATGAGATTTTGAAGCTTCATGGGGTTCCCTCTGATGTGATGTCAGATCGGGGGACCCAATTTGTTTCTAAATTCTGGAAAGCATTCTGTACTTGACCGGGGGTTCCTCTGCTTTCCATCCTCAGTCAAATGGACAGACCGAGCGCATTAATCAGAATTTAGAGACTTACCCTCAGGTGTTTTATCTCCAAAAATAAGGAGGATTGGGCATCTTATTTACCATTGGCCGAGTTTGCTATTAATAATCATCGACAAGAATCTACCGGCAGGTCACCATTTTTTGGTGCATACGGTATCCATCCACAGTTTGGTACTTTCAATGGGGGAGGCCTTTGTGAGTTACTGAGGAGGAATGTTTTGCTTCGTTGCTCTCTTCAGTGTGGCGGGGAGTTCAGAGTAATTTGGGAGTCATGGGTGACAGGTACAAACGTATGGCTGACAGAAAACGCTTGCCAGGTCCGGACCTAAGAGTGAATGACTTTTTGTAGTTGTCTACCAGGGATATCAAGTTGATCCTTTCCTCGAAACTGGGACCTAGGTTTATTGGCCCCTATAAAATAACCGCATTCATTAACTCTTCAGATTTTCGTCTATAGTTACCCCAGTCTCTTAAAATTCACAATATGTTCCACAGGTCTTCTGCTCAATAAATATGTTGAACCTCTTGAGCCCTCTCATCTGCCGCCGCCCCCAATCATTGTTGATGGTAATATTGGGGTTCCAGATTTTGAGGATTGTTGATTCTCATCTTCAGTGTCGTTCCCTTCAGTGCTGGGTGCACTGGAGGGTGTTGTGAACTCATTTTCTGGTTTACCTCTGGCTTCTGGTGAGGGTGGTGGAGCTGGCTGTGTTGACAGAGGAGTCATGAGTTCTCCATCCGGGCTCCCTCTGGTGGTGACAGCAGGTAATGAAGCTGATCTAAATGGCAGAGACTTGCCGCCTGAGGAGGAGGACTGTGAGTGGACATCAGGAGTCTATGACTGGATTTAAGACAGCCGACTCCCTAATTTTGTGCTGGTGATTTTCTCCTGCCCTGAGGTTCTGGTTTCCAGTTCTGTTCCTGTCTTCTCAAGCTAAGTGTGCTCTGCTATTTTTCACATGAGATTTGGTCTGGTTTTCTCAGTTTTGTGGTCAGTCATCCCCTGCTGGGGCTGTGCTGAATTTCCATTCTTATGTCTCTGTTTATGCCAGTTTGCTTTTTGTCCCTGATCAGATTGGTCTCTTTTTGCTCTGTCTTCAGAAGATACCAGAGTGCTGATATAGGGAATTGAAGTCTAGCGACTTCAGGGTTTTTGTTATCAGAAAGTGTTGGACATTTTTTGGCAGGGTTTTGTGCGTGATTGCAGACAGCATCTTTCCTTTCCTGTCCTTTCTAGTTAGTGTGGGCCCCATAATTTGCTCAGCCTATTTTTCAATCTGTGTTTGTGTTTTCATCTTGTCTCACCGACAATACATGTTTGGGGGCTGTCTATTGCTTTGGGGTCTGCTCTGGGGCAGTTTAGATTTCCCCTTTTCTTGCTTTAGGCTTATTTAGTTCTCCGGCTGTGACGAGGCGTCTAGGATCATCGTAGGTACGCTCCACGGCTACTGCTAGTTGTGTGGATAGGATCAGGGGTCTACAATCCGCTTAGTTACCAACCTCTGGTTTTCTGGGGCTTAGCTTGTTTTTGTTTTCCTCCTCGGTGACTCATTCATAACAGGAGGGGTAATTTTCCAGAAGAGAGGATGTGGGTTTCAGCATCAGAGGCGAATGCCCCTAGACTGGTTCCTTTGTTTGTTCCATGCCTCCTATCCTGAGAAACGGGGTTCTGAGTGTCCTGAGGCCACTCGTAGAAGAGGGGGGTTCTGTCACGGGTGTGTCAGGTGTGACAGACAGTCATCCTGGATCCGGCTGTAGATGGTCTTTGCGAATATCTCAAGCACCTTCTTGATTTTTGCATCTCTGTTATGGAGCGATATCCTTCTCCCTCTAGGACCCAACAGTTACCTCCAGCTTCTGCAGCTAATCACACATCTGTGTGGTAGGTTTAAATACATTCAATTACTGCAGTATGGTGCTAGTTTTGGCTCTTACTTGTCTCTGTCTAGTTGGAAGTACTAACAGTCGGTTAGTAGTTCCTTCTCAGATGACTCTTGGAGTTTTGCTGACATGACAAACAAACCAACCACTCATAAAAAATGGAGGGAGACACCAGGGAGTGAAGGATGGCAAGAAAAAATTAGGTGAAGGAGAGGATTTGCACACAACCAGAATCTAGCAACAGTCTTAGATATATCCATCAAATGCCTTCTCAAACAACACACCACCAACTCCTGAACCATGCAGCAATGAATCTTACTTGTCCAGTTTATATCGGAGAGGGGAGTGACAGTGAACAGCTGAGTGCTTTGCCTCCGCACCTTGCTATCCACAATTAATGTCCTGTAACAGTCTGATGGAATAAAGGACTTTCTTCATGAACCCAATGGTGAGTGCTGCATACTTTTTCTAATGTCTTTGAATTGCTTGTACAAATGTGGAGCACCTTGAATCCAAGCGTTTAAGCTGTAAAAGCTCTATAATCAGGGCTACCACCCTCTATTATAGGGATTTAACACAAAATACACTGGTGTCGCTTCCCATACACTTTTTGAACTCTATTAGATAGTAGCTTCTTTGGTACAATACACTTTAATGTGTTAAAAAGGTCATGTGAAATTCATTTTGTATCTTATTATTTAGCGTTAAAGTTTTTATTAGCGCACTCATTACTATACATATTTATTTTTCATTTTTGAACACAAGGCGGAGCAAACTTCGTGCGTTGCTAGTTTGTATTACGACTGCAGTAAATTGTCTGGAATCTGCTCACATGTGTGTGATGTCTCCTCCCCTTCTGTGCAAAAGGATAAATGAGGTTGAAATTTAGGATCACAGCTCGGAGACATTTTGTTGATAACTGCAAAGCGATACTGACATGTGGACAGTGTCACCAAGGACGGCTGGCAGTTGGTGCTGTTTGCTGTATCACATGCTGGGGATTAGATAAATGGGCTCTATCACACATACACATAGATTAGACACAGGGCTTAGCATATTTTATCATGTGTTGGGATTAGGTACAGGGCTCAGCAGAGTATATCACACAGGATGGGATTAGATACACGGCTCAGTGGACCGTATCACACATGATGGGCTAAGATATATTCAAACAAAAAGGAAGCACACTGTAGCACCATAGCATGCAAACATGAAATCTGAAAAATGAGTTGCATTACTGCATTAGAAATATGAAAATATGAGAAAGCTTAGCGCATAAAATGGCCAATTTATGTGTACCTGGAAGCCACGGTAAGGCATTTCTCGTTTTCCAGGACCCTAACCTAATGCCAATCCTCACATTTGTTTGAGTGTATATGAGTTGGTGACTCTAGGTTAAGCACCTGTTCACACTTAGTTTATGCTTGGATGTGACAGTCAGTTTTTTTTAAATTTGTATTCAATAACCTTCCGACTGAGCACTCCACCTCTTAGCCGCAGGCGTTTTTAATCACAGCAGGGCCACCACCCCTCCACAGAGATATAGATTTCAGTCTAAGGAGAGGATTCACATAGGTTCCCATACAGATGAAGACTTTAGTTAGGATTGGCATTAGGTTAGGGTCCTGGAAAACAAGAAACGCCTTACAGTGGCTTCCAGGTACACATAAATTGGCCATTTTATGCGATATAATCTTTCTCTATTTTTCATATTTCTAATGCAGTAATGCAATTCATTTTTCATGTTTCCAAGCTATTGCGCTACAGTGTGCTTCCTTTTTGTTTGAATGTATATGAGTTGGTGACTATAGGTTAAGAACCTGTTCACACTTAGTTTATGCTTGGATGTGACTGTCAGTTTTTTGAAAATTGGGATAAGATATATAACGCCTCATTAAGATGTCTCTGTGTTTCAGGGACTTCTGATTGAGGCTTAAGTATTGTGTCTGCACACAGAATTATGCACACACAGACATCTGAATGAGGCATTACACTGACTTAGCAGGGCTGAGTGAGTGTTCAGAGCACAGCAGCGTGACAATTACAGTTTTGTGTTGTGTACACTGCGGTGACAGCGATGTGAGCACAGTGTGGCAGCCTGGAAGGCGTTACTGGTGCAGCACTGCGCTCCTTGTGCAGAGCAGCCCTGCAGCAGTAATTTCCTTCAGTGGCAGGTAGCCTAATAGTAGTAGTACCAGGCTGCCAACCTGTGCTCACTGCCGTGGCCCCGAAGCTCCTGTCACTTTTGCAGCCCGAACTGTATGCCCCACCTCCACCCTATCGCCGCTCCTGTCACTACTCACCGCAGAGAGAGCGGTAACGGGGAAATTGTAGTTCAGATCACGGCTCTGAACTACAATAAAATAGCTCCAAACTCCCACAGGTGAGAACTGCACAGCTTATCAGGTCTGCCCAGTTGACAGCTGACGCAGCCACAGTGTAGGAGATCCTGTTGGACATCAACAGCAGTCTCCTACGCCCAGAGGCTGCTGTACTTTCTGTTTGTAAGTGTCGTTCTTAAACACTTCCACACATACAACTAAAAATGACAACCACCAGCAGCTCCAGAAAAATAATTAATAAATATATATTTAAATATTACAATCCATTGTGCATTAAAATAATTATGTAATCAATAATTATTAACACAAAAATACATTTTGCAACACATGCAATTTAATTTGGCGATTTTTTTTTTTTTCTTTCTCATATACGTATAGACTATAATAGGTACAGTTTCTCTTCAAAAGAAACCCCTCCAAAAAACATGCATGAAACATTGATGTGTGTATGGTACTTTACAGTTTTGTTATCCCTCCAAACCTGTGTTAGTAATGGTGCATTGCATCTCATCTCATGAACCATTTAATCCATGAAGGTATGTCCATTTTACAATACTAATCTGTGCACTTAATATTGGATCGAAGGAAAAAGAAAAATTACGAAACAGACGAAGCCAGGATGCCAGGTACCCCCCTCAAAAAATCATATATTTGTGTGGAGTAATTGCCACATAGGATTGTATATGGCTACTAATACCAAAGGACAAATTTTCTTATGTACAAAAGTAGATTGACGAAGGAAATGTATCGTATAAACTCATGTATAAGCCGACCCAAGTATAAGAACATCACTGACAGAGGACGCGTCAGACAGCGGCAAGCAACGTGGGAACGGGGACAGGTGAATATCGCATATACTTACCCCCCCGGTGTGGTGTCTGCAGCCCCGTTCTCCCACGGTCTCCTTTGCCTGCCTTCAGTGGTCACGTGGTACCGCTCATTAAAGTCATGAATATGCACATATTCATTACTTTAATGAGCGGTACCACGTGACCGCTGAAGGCAGGCACCTGAGACTGTGTGACAAACAGGGGGGCTGCAGAGACCCGCCAGGGGGGGTCAGTATGATCTGACACCCCCACTCTCCCTCCTCCGTCGACTCCCTGGTGTATATGACTCGCGCATAAGCCGAGGGGGGGGGGGGGGGGAACTTTCAGCCCAAAAAAATTGGCTGAAAATCTCGGCTTATACGTGAGTATATACGGTATACAAACTTTTTAGTTATATATACTGTATTACAAAGATAAGGTTAAAAACTGTAAGTCACATAGAAAAGAGATGCAATACAATATGGGAGGAGACGCCAGAAAAGAAAAAGTGTGCATTGTATTACAAATATAAATGTTATACAAAGAAACTCAACCAGCGTATATTCATATAACCAAAGAAATAATGGAAATAGAATATATCGTTACTTACAGCTACTATAAATATATAAACCCAATATATACATGGTTACAAGATATGCAAATAGTAAAATAAAAGCTGGGTGGCTCAATGAGTTAGCAAAATTACACACTATTTATTTAGTATTGCATATGGGCCAAACATCAAAGTAATGGACTCTGATGAAAAGGTAGATGCATATTGGTGTCTCTTGCTGCTGCTGTGTCAACATCTATCTTCCTCCATTCTTCAAAAACAACCTCTTAAAGGGAACCTGTCACCTTGTTTTGCCGCTATAAGAAGCGGCCACTGCCTTTTGGGGCTTATCTACCGCATTCTATAATGCAGTAGATAAGTCCCCGATCTGACCTGAAAGACCTAAAAGAGAGGAAAAATAAGTTTCATTATACTCACCCGAGGGCGGTCCGGTCCGATGGGTGTTGCAGGTCCCGGGTCCGGTGTCTGCCATCATCATGTGACGTCGTCATCCTGCTTGCTTCATGCCGCGATCCTGCTGTAGAATGCTGTAGATAAGCCCCAAAAGGCAGTGGCCGCATCTTATAACGGTAAAACGAGGTGACAGGTTCCCTTTAAAGCCTGGATGGAGAGTGATGCTCAACTTGTCTCTTCAGAACTTCTGATAGGTGACCCATTGGGTTCAGATCAGGAGGCATACTTTGTCTCTGAATCACTTTTACCCTGCTCTTTAGAAATACAACAGTGGCCTTAGATGTGTGTTTTGGATCATTGTTTTTTTTTTTAAATTCGTATATTAACCGTAAAACAACATATACACACATGAATACAGCCAAAGTGATACACATGTACTTGTCCAAGCAACTATAAAGGAACAGCAACCTTACATGTTAGATCCTTAATACATCTATTGAACTCATAAGTCCAAGTATTGCTGTAAGGATAATAAACCAAATCAACAAGTGAGCAGAACATTTTGTCTTTATATCCATTTGGCGATATATACATCTCAAAATGACACTACATATCCAATTAAACTGCAACTACTACTAACACACTGCCAAGTACATTTATGCAGTATTAATAGTCATTCGATGCCATAGGGTAACCCGAAGTATTTTAATCATAGTGTTTCTGGTGGTAATGAACCACTACGTACTAGAATGGTGAGGCGAGAGGAGTTCCACCTATCCCAAATTTTATCAAATTTCCCTGGACAGCCCTGGTTCTGAAATAACGTTCGTTCAAACGGTACACATAACTGAATTCAAAGGCTTATCTAGGCTTCTTGGCACCCGGGCAAGAATTTGGCTCGGCGCCCCCCCCCCCCCCATGTACATAAGCGACTTGCACACTTAGCCATGCACCCACGAGCTGCTCTCCCTAATGCTCTTAATGTTCAGTAAAAAACTGAAAGCAGGAAGAGAAGCTCGTTGTGAAGTGTCCGTGTGATGACTACTGGAACCTGCAGAGCTGAATCCTGACATTGCAGCTTCTGAATTCTCACAACAAATGCACTGCACACTTTTAGGATTCTCCCTTGCTGATGTACAGTCATGTCAGCACAAGTATGTGATTTATATACTTCTGGCCACATTCCGACTAGACGTGCCCGGCCTCGCTCCGTTCACTTTCATTGAGTGAGGCCACACATGTCTAGTCAGCATGTGACCGCATGTATGTAAATTACCGGCACGAGAGAATCCTGACAGCGTTCAGTGAGCACTGTGAGAATTCAGAAGTCTGCAGTCACATAGAATGTCTGCAGACACAGCACAAACCTGGACAACCCCTTTAATGTTCCTAACAAATAAAAACATGAGAACAAGTCAGTAGCACAAATAACATTTACATCCAGGTACCTTATAGATGACGTCTCTGGAGTCGTTCTCCTTTTCTTCTTCTTGTCCAAACCCCATGATGAGTTTTCTCATCCACAGCCGTCTCTGCAGACTTCCATCTTCTCCGGTCTTCTGCAGCAAATCTCCACCCGATCCCCTTAAAGATAGAAGTGTCATTATAATGCCCCCTAAATGCAAATATCTGCAATATACTGTCACCTCACACTATTCCCCTCCTTCCTCATACTGTCTCCTCTATCATCCCTCTGTTCACAATACTGTCTCCTCATATATTTACCCCCTCACTCTCTATACTGCCTGCTCACACATACCCCTGACTCCCCATACTGTGTCCACATACATTAACCTTTTCGCTCCCCATACTGTCTGCACCCAACCCCCATACTGTTTCCTCATACATACTCTGTGTCCTCAAATCTCCCCACACACATTAAATCCCCCATCCCCACTCCAAATCCCTCACACACATTAAATAACCCCCCATCCACACTCCAAATCCCTCACACACATTAAATAACCCCCATCCCCACTCCCAAATCCCCCCCACACATTATGTACTCCCCACTCCAAATCCCCCACATATTAACCCCATCCCTACTCATTAACCCCCCCAAACAATAACCCCCATCCCCACTCATTAACCCCCCCGTCCATACTCCCAAATCCCCCCACACATTATGTACCCCCCACTCCAAATCCCCCACACATTAAATAACCCCCATCCCCACTCCCAAATCCCCCCCACACATTATGTACTCCCCACTCCAAATCCCCCACATATTAACCCCATCCCTACTCATTAACCCCCCCAAACAATAACCCCCGTCCATACTCCCAAATCCCCCAACACATTATGTACCCCCCCACTCCAAATCCCCCACACATTAACCCCCATCCCCACTCATTAACCCCCCACACATTAATTCCATCCCCACTCAATAACCCCCATCCCCACTCATTAACCCGCCACAAATTAACCCCCATCCCCACTCATTAACCCCCCACACATTAACCCCATCCCCACTCATTAACCCCCCACACATTAACCCCATCCCCACTCATTAACCCCCCACACATTAACCCCATCCCCATTCATTAACCCCCCACACATTAACCCCATCACCACTCATTAACACCCCCACTCATTAACCCCCACTCATTAACCCCCACTCATTAACCCCCCACACATTAATCCCCATCCCCACATTAACCTCATCTCCACTCATTAACCCCCCCCCCCGCATTAACCCCATCCCCACTCATTAACCCCCATCGCCACACATTAACACCCCCCATCTTCGGTGGTTTCTTCAGCTCCACATTGGAGCACACTTACCACCAGGGCTGAGCGTTCACTTTGGGCGCCGGGGAGTGACGTCAGCAGCGTGATCACATGACATGTCACGCTGCTGACGTCGTCTGGCCGGCGGTCAGAGCTGCAATTGTACTGGCGTCTATACAGACGCCAGTACAATTGTTCCCTGGGAGCCGGCACGCGCACCTTCTCTGCGCCAGCTGTCAGCTTGACAGCTGACACAGAGAACCGCCGACTCTCAGGCCAGGGGGGCGGCAGAACTCATCCGCCAGGGAGGACACTGCGGACCGCTGCATTAGGCGGCCCGGACTGCGCCCCCTGCCGGCTGCGCCCGGGGCAACTGCCCCGGCTGCCTCCCCTAGATACGCCCCTGACTGAATTTACCAATTCAATCCACGCTCTGAGAGAAGGATGTACACCACCCATCCACCGTATATAGTGTCCCCACATCTCCCCGTCCAGCACCCCAAATAAACAGACCAATAGGTTAAGGGGAACCGGGATTTGTACTAGTGAAGTCAGAAGCGATGTTACCTCACTCCAGTAGGAGAGGATAATAGGACAACACCATATGAGTAAAATCTGCCTTCCACCTGATGAAGACGGATCCTCCGTCGAAACGCATTGTGGTTTAACCCCATCTCTCGTTTGAGTCTCTTTCCTGCGCTCCTAAGACCGTTTTCCATTTTCTCATTGCTCCTATCCTCCATAGAAGTAGAAAAGCTACTGACCAAAAACAAGCAGGGATCACCAAAACAGTATAGTAAATTTTATTAGACAACCATAAACAACACCAACATAAAACAATTAAAAGTCATAACACATGACAAATTGTACACTAGGCTCCTGATAAAGCCAAAAAGACATCTCCCATATACCTAAGAAAAAGGCTAGGCAGTTAAATGTAATATGAAAATGGTACAAATAACCTAAAGAGAGCAGTGTGTAATTTGATGTAAAAATTGTAGTAATTGAGTCAAAAAAACAACAATGTCAACATCCCCTATCACTAACAATTATGACAGTAGTACAGAACAATCAAAATTCAATGTAATATAAATACCACTAATGAAGATAAGAGGACAAGCTGAAATAAAGCCAAGGTAAATAAGACCCATGTATTACATCATCTAACGATAGAGGCACAAAATGCTCTGCAAGAGATAAATTAAAAAAAAAAAGCCCCTGACGAAGCCACCTTGCGGTGGCGACACGCGTCGGGCAGGCCACTCTACAAGCTCCCCCATATGTAAGAATGTTATCAGGACATTGCGGGCAGTATTTTTTATTTATCTCTTTTTATGTTGGTGTTGTTTATAGTTGTCTAATAAAATTTACTATACTGTTTTGGTGATCCCTGCTTATTTTTGGTCAGTAGCTTTTCTACTTCTATACAGTATCTGTCTTTTGCTGACTGCAGGAGGATCCCAACATTTCATTTGGTGGTGCCCTCCTTTGTTTCACTACTGCTCCTATCCTCCATTGGAGGTTTTCGGCTGGAGCTGCGGTGGAGACCTGACATTCTAATCTGCCCCTGGGTTGCTTCCTAAGCGCTCCTCTATAACCGCTCTTTACTGACTCTAAAGCCCAAGAATTGTCTGACACCAAAGAACTATACTGAACCACCAACTGGACCGGCCTAATATTAATGGAGGTACTTTTGCCAGGCATGAAGCCAGTTTGGTCAGGGTGTATGAGATCCAATATAACCGAGTTCAATCTAGTAGCCAGAACCTTAGTGAAAATTTTATAGTCTACATTTACCAGTGATATGGGGCGATATGATCCACATTCAAGGGGATCTTTCCCTTATTTTTTAAGTACAATAATATTTGCTTCATAAAAGGAACCCAGCATACACCCTCCCCCCAAATCACCTGAAACACCTCTAAGAGAAGTGGCGCCAGTACATCTTTATACTTTCTATATAGTTCAATTGGGAACCCATCCGGTCCAGGAGCCTTCCCAGAGGCCATATCCATCATAGCACCCTCTATTTCCTCTATAGTAAAATCAACGTCCAGAAGGGCTCGCTGAGTAGAGTGCAACAAGGGGAATTTTATGTCTGATAGATAGTCCAGACATTCTGGGACATCAAAACCACTCCTAGAAGTATATAATGTATTATAATCGTCAAAAAAGAAATGAAGTATATCCTCAGTTGAATTATCTGGTTTCTGAATTTAGAGTATAGTGTTGGAAGTGTTGTGTTGGCGTACCAGGAAGGCCAAAAATTTACCTGCCTGGTTTCCCAATTCAAAGTAGGACTGACAGGTAAAAAATAATTTGCGTTTCGATTTTGTGTGCATATATTGGGAATATAACCTATGGGAAGTCAACCATGCGATTCTATTCTCGGTAGTCTGACTAGATATATAAGCTTCTTCTAAGTCCTTCAGTCGTTGTTCCATTACATTATCCTCCCCCGAAGTCACCTTTTTAATATAGGAGATTGTAGATGACAGGCATCCTCTCAGGTATGCCTTAAGGTTATCCCAAAACAGATTAGTATCTCGGGGTTCAGGATGTGATAAGACAAAACTGTTTAGTTGATCCACAGTTCTATCATTAAATCCTATTAGCTTTAGCCAGAATGGGTTTAGCTTCCAGAATATGGTGTGGTTCAACTGGCCAAAACTCAGTCTGAGTATAATCGGACTCTGATCTTAGATCCCCTTTATTACCATGTTCTATGTCACCCACCCACATCACTACACTGCTAGAGACAAATATGTAATCTATGTGAGATAGTGTGCGTTTAGTAGACGAGTGACAAGTGTATTCCTGCGTTGTGGGGTGATGCATCCTCCACAGATCCAGCCAACCACTACCTTCTATGAACAGTGCTAATTGAGATGAAGACAAAGAGGGGGCTCTCCCAGAAATCCCACCATCTAATCTAATTCTGTCAAGGCCATTGTCCATAACCAGGTTGAAGTCTCCCATACATATAACGTGTGCATCTGGGTAGTTTAGAGCAAAACTCAGTGCCATCTGAAGAATTGACACATTAGCTGGGGGAGGATTATAAATACACAGTATCACATATCCCTAGAGTTTATCAGTGCATATACTAATATGAAACGACCTTCAGGGTCTCTCCAAGCTTCTCTGACCTCCTACCTGACATCTCTGTGAATCAGTAATGAAACCCCCTTTGAATAGCTAGTATGGAATGCATGAAAGAACCATTGTACCCTTGGATTCTGTACGTACCGAGCAGAATCCCTGGTTAAGTGTGTCTCAACCAGAGCTATAATATGAAGATGGTATTGTTTAATTTGGGAAAATACCTTGACTCTTTTACGAGGGGACTTAAGACCTCTCACATTCCAGGTCATACATATAATATCAGAACCCATGTCACCTCATCTAGATATGATGTATATTTTAACATCGGCTGAATTTGTTGGCATCATGTAACTATTCTTGGCAGTTGCATCTACATAACTAACATCAAACAGACCTAATACAAAAGAAAAAACAGAAAAGGTAGACAAGGGGATACCCTCACTGAATACAGCGTCTGGTATTGTTGTCGATTTGGACACTAGTAGAAAGAGCTCCAATCCTGTAACCAGTAGGAGAATTCCAAATGACTGCACACATATTAGGACTTTTTCACGAGATCCCATATGGGACCGTAGCCATTCAGATGCCTCTATCAGATTTGTGAAAAATATGGAAGAACCTTCATGGACAATTCGGAGTCGAGCTGGATAAATGATGGAGTAAAGAACATTCTTTTCTCTAAGCTGCTTCTTGATCTCCGTGAATTGTGCCCTCTGCTTCTGGAGTTCCATAGAAAAGTCAGGGAGTATCGAGATTGTGGCATTGTTAAATTTGATGGGACTTCTTTGCCGCACCATGCGCAATATAGCATCTCTGTCCTTTCAATTGTTTTGGACCATTGTGATGTTGGAAAAATGTATGTCTACCAAGGGGACAGAATGATTAGAGCATCTTCTGTCAATATAGAGCAATATATCTGTGAATATATGAAGTGTAGGTCCTTGACATAAAGACTCTGCCACCACGTTTCATTGTTGGCGCCATGCATTTTTCTTTTTACTCCTCACCTTTGCGCATCATACAGTTTTGACACGATCAGTTCCAAAAACATTTATTGTGGTCTCCTCACTCCAGAGTATAAAGTCTCAGTAGTAGTGTTGAGCGATACCATCCGATATAGAGAAATATCGGATCGGATTGGATCGGCCCGATACAAAAAAGTATCGGGTATCGCCAATTCCGATACCGGAAGTCCCATTCAAGTCAATGGGACAGAAATATCGGAATAAAAAAACCCCCTTTCTTTACTTGCACATCCAGTTCGGGAGGGGGGAAGAGTGTGGGCGGTGCGTGGGCGGACACTGTGCGTGTCTGTGTGTGCGGGCAGGGTCTGTGCGGGCCTGCCGGGGGTCTGTACGGGCCTGCCGGGGGCTTGTGCCGGCTGGCGGGGTCTGTACGAGCCTGCCGGAGGCTTGTGCTGGCTGGCGGGGGTCTGTACGGGCCTGCCGGGGGCTTGTGCCGGCTGGCGGGGGTCTGTACGGGCCTGCCTGAGGGCTTGTGCCGGCTAGCGGGGGTCTGTACGGGCCTGCCGGGGGCTTGTGTCGGCTGCCGGGGGTCTGTATGGGCCTGTCGGGGGCTTGTGCCGGCTGCCGGGGGTCTGTGTGGGCCTGCCGGGGGGCTTGTGCCGGCTGGCGGGGGTCTGTACGGGCCTTCCGGGGGCTTGTGCCGGCTGCTGGGGGTCTGTACGGGCCTGCCGGGGGCTTGTGCCGGCTGCCGGGGGTCTGTGCGGGCCTGCTGGGGGTCTTGTGTGTGTGCAAGCATCGTCTGATGGGGCTACAAGTCCCATCGGGCGATGCCTGCTACAATGACAGTGATTGACACATTAGCCAATGATGGGACAGTAGTAGTCCCATCATCCGGCTAATGTGTTGAATGTAAAAAAAAAAAAATATATACATACTACATACGTACTACATATATGCTGCAATCAAACAACATACATACATACATACATACATACATACTACATTCATACAACATACATACTACATACAACATGCTACTGACATACAACATACATACAACATACATACTACATTCATACTACATACATACATACATACTACATTCATACAACGTACATACATACTACATACTTCCTACATACATACAACATGCTACAGACATACAACATACATACAACATACATACTACATTCATACTACATATATACTACATTCATACAACATACATACATACTACATACATACTACATACAGTGGGGAAAAAAAGTATTTAGTCAGTCAGCAATAGTGCAAGTTCCACCACTTAAAAAGATGAGAGGCGTCTGTAATTTACATCATAGGTAGACCTCAACTATGGGAGACAAACTGAGAAAAAAAAATCCAGAAAATCACATTGTCTGTTTTTTTTTTCATTTTATTTGCATATTATGGTGGAAAATAAGTATTTGGTCAGAAACAAGCAATCAAGATTTCTGGCTCTCACAGACCTGTAACTTCTTCTTTAAGAGTCTCCTCTTTCCTCCACTCATTACCTGTAGTAATGGCACCTGTTTAAACTTGTTATCAGTATAAAAAGACACCTGTGCACACCCTCAAACAGTCTGACTCCAAACTCCACTATGGTGAAGACCAAAGAGCTGTCAAAGGACACCAGAAACAAAATTGTAGCCCTGCACCAGGCTGGGAAGACTGAATCTGCAATAGCCAACCAGCTTGGAGTGAA
The DNA here is from genome assembly GCF_039654945.1 of Dendrobates tinctorius. NCBI lineage: Eukaryota > Metazoa > Chordata > Amphibia > Anura > Dendrobatidae > Dendrobates > Dendrobates tinctorius. The sequence goes on along the minus strand of NW_027361937.1, from coordinate 8,100,153 downwards.
GAAATCAACTGTGGGAGCAATAATTAGAAAATGGAAGACATACAAGACCACTGATAATCTTCCTCGATCTGGTGCTCCACGCAAAATCCCACCCCATGAGGTCAGAATGATCACAAGAACGGTGAGCAAAAATCCCAGAACCACGCGGGGGGACCTAGTGAATGAACTGCAGAGAGCTGGGACCAATGTAACAAGGCCTACCATAAGTAACACACTACGCCACCATGGACTCAGATCCTGCAGTGCCAGACGTGTCCCACTGCTTAAGCCTGTACATGTCTGGGCCCATCTGAAGTTTGCTAGAGAGCATTTGGATGATCCAGAGGAGTTTTGGGAGAATGTCCTATGGTCTGATGAAACCAAACTGGAACTGTTTGGTAGAAACACAACTTGTCGTGTTTGGAGGAAAAAGAATACTGAGTTGCATCCATCAAACACCATACCTACTGTAAAGCATGGTGGTAAAGACATCATGCTTTGGGGCTGTTTCTCTGCAAAGGGGCCAGGACGACTGATCCGGGTACATGAAAGAATGAATGGGGCCATGTATCGTGAGATTTTGAGTGCAAACCTCCTTCCATCAGCAAGGGCATTGAAGATGAAACGTGGCTGGGTCTTTCAACATGACAATGATCCAAAGCACACCGCCAGGGCAACGAAGGAGTGGCTTCGTAAGAAGCATTTCAAGGTTCTGGAGTGGCCTAGCCAGTCTCCAGATCTCAACCCTATAGAAAACCTTTGGAGGGAGTTGAAAGTCTGTGTTGCCAAGCGAAAAGCCAAAAACATCACTGCTCTAGAGGAGATCTGCATGGAGGAATGGGCCAACATACCAACAACAGTGTGTGGCAACCTTGTGAAGACTTACAGAAAACGTTTGACCTCTGTCATTGCCAACAAAGGATATATCACAAAGTATTGAGATGAAATTTTGTTTCTGACCAAATACTTATTTTCCACCATAATATGCAAATAAAATGAAAAAAAAAACAGACAATGTGATTTTCTGGATTTTTTTTTCTCAGTTTGTCTCCCATAGTTGAGGTCTACCTATGATGTAAATTACAGACGCCTCTCATCTTTTTAAGTGGTGGAACTTGCACTATTGCTGACTGACTAAATACTTTTTTTCCCCACTGTATATACTACATTCATACAACATACATGCATACTACATACTTACTACATACATACAACATACATACAACATGCTACAGACATACAACATACATACTACATTCATACAACATACATACATACATACATATATACTACATTCATACAACATACATACATACATACATACATACATACAACATACACTTTTGGCATTGCTGTGTGAAAAAGTTCCCACGCAGCTTTTGCAATAAAGTGAGACCAGGGACTATTTTTTTTTACAGTGGCGGAGGAATACAGTGCGGAAGGATCCCTACCTCCCGTCATTGGATTCCTGGAGCCCCGTAGAGAGCGCTCGCATCAGCTGATGCTGCTGTTCTCCACGGGAAATCGGCGTGGGACACGTGGATTTCTGTGGATCAGGGAGTATATGGCTTGTTTGTTATTTTCATATTTTTTCAATGATGACACTGGCTTCGGGGAACAATGTGACAAGTATTGGTGAGTATGTACTCTATGTTATATGTACTGTATGTCTATATGTATGTATTGTATGTAGTATGTATGTATGTATGCTGTATGTAGTATGTATGTTGTATGTCTGTAGCATGTTGTATGTATGTTGTATGTATGTAGTATGTATGTATGTTGTATGAATGTATTATGTATGTTGTATGAATGTAGTATATATGTAGTATGTATGTAGTATGTATGTATGTTGTATGAATGTAGTATGAATGTAGTATGTATATAGTATGTATGTAGTATGAATGTAATATATATGTAGTATGTATGTAGTATGTACTGTATGTCTGTAGCATGTTGTATGTATGTAGTTTGTAGTATGAATGTAGTATATATGTAGTATGTATGTATGTTGCATGAATGTAGTGTGTATGTAGTATGAATGTATGTATGTATGTTGTATGAATGTAGTGTATATCTAGTATGTATGTAGTATGAATGTAGTATATATGTAGTATGTATGTAGTATTGATGAATGTAGTATGAATGTAGTGTGTATGTAGTATGTATGTAGTATATATGTAGCATGTAGTATATATGTAGTATGTATGTATGTTGTAAAAATGTAGTATGTATGTAGTATGAATGTAGTATGTCTGTAGCATGTTGTATGTATGTAGTATGAATGTAGTATATATGTAGTATGTATGGAGTATGAATGTAGTATATATGTAGTATGTATGAAGTATGTACTGTATGTCTGTAGCATGTTGTATGTATGTAGTATGTATGGAGTATGAATGTAGTATATATGTAGTACGTATGTATGTAGTATGTATGTAGTATGAATGTAGTATATACAGTTGTGGCCAAAAGTATTGACACCCCTGCAATTTTGTCAGATAATACTCAGTTTGTTCCTGAAAATGATTGCAATCACAAATTCTTTGGTATTATTATCTTCATTTAATTTGTCTTAACTGAAAAAACACAAAAGAAAATGAAGCAAAAAAGCAAAACATTGATCATTTCACACAAAACTCCAAAAATGGGCCAGACAAAAGTATTGGCACCCTCAGCCTAATACTTGGTTGCACAACCTTTAGCCAAAATAACTGCGACCAACCGCTTCCGGTAACCATCAATGAGTTTCTTACAATGCTCTGCTGGAATTTTAGACCATTCTTCTTTTGCAAACTGCTCCAGGTCCCTGATATTAGAAGGGTGCCTTCTCCAAACTGCCATTTTTAGATCTCTCCACAGGTGTTCTATGGGACTCATTGCTGGCCACCTTAGAAGTCTCCAGGGCTTTCTCTCAAACCATTTTCTAGTGCTTTTTGAAGTGTGTTTTGGTCATTGTCCTCCTGGAAGACCCATGACCTCTGAGGGAGACCCAGCTTTCTCACACTGGGCCCTACATTATGCTGCAAAATTTGTTGGTAGTCTTCAGACTTCATAATGCCATGCACACGGTCAAGCAGTCCAGTGCCAGAGGCAGCAAAGCAACCCCAAAACATCAGGGAACCTCCACCATGTTTGACTGTAGGGACCGTGTTTTTTTCTTTGAATGCCTCTTTTTTTCTCCTGTAAACTCTATGTTGATGCCTTTGCCCAAAAAGCTCTACTTTTGTCTCATCTGACCAGAGAACATTCTTCCAAAACATTTTAGGCTTTTTCAGGTAAGCTTTGGCAAACTCCAGCCTGGCTTTTTTATGTCTCGGGGTAAGAAGTGGGGTCTTCCTGGGTCTCCTACCATACAGTCCCTTTTCATTCAGACGCCGACGGATAGTACGGGTTGGCACTGTTGTACCCTCGGACTGCAGGGCAGCTTGAACTTGTTTGGATGATTAGTCGAGGTTCTTTATCCAACATCCGCACAATCTTGCGTTGAAATCTCCTGTCAATTTTTCTTTTCCATCCACATCTAGGGAGGTTAGCCACAGTGCCATGGGCTTTAAACTTCTTGATGACACTGCGCACGGTAGACACAGGAACATTCAGGTCTTTGGAGATGGACTTGTAGCCTTGAGATTGCTCATGCTTCCTCACAATTTGGTTTCTCAAGTCCTCAGACAATTCTTTGGTCTTCTTTCTTTTCTCCATGCTCAATGTGGTACACAAAAGGACACAAGACAGAGGTTGAGTCAACTTTAATCCATGTCAACTGGCTGCAAGTGTGATTTAGTTATTGCCGTCACCTGTTAGGTGCCACAGGTAATTTACAGTTGCTGTTAATTACACAAGTTAGAGAAGCATCACATGATTTTTCGAACAGTGCCAATACTTTTGTCCACCCTCTTTTTTATGTTTGGTGTGGAATTATATCCAATTTGGCTTTAGGACAATTCTTTTTGTGTTTTTTCATTTAAGACAAATTAAATGAAGATAATAATAACAAAGAATTTGTGTTTGCAATAATTTTCAGGAAGAAACTGAGTATTATCTGACAGAATTTCAGGGGTGTCAGTACTTTTGGCCACAACTGTATATAGTATGTATGTTGTATGAATGTAGTATGTATGTAGTATGAATGTAGTATGTACTGTATGTCTGTAGCATGTTGTATGTATGTATGTTGTATGTATGTAGTATGTATATATATATTTTTTTTTGTTTTACATTCAACACATTAGCCAGATGATGGGACTACTACTGTCCCATCATTGGCTAATGTGTCAATCAGTGTCATTGTAGCAGGCATCGCCCGATGGGACTTGTAGTCCCATCGAACGATACCTGCACACACACAAGACCCCCGGCAGGCCCGCACAGACCCCCGGCAGCTGGCACAAGCCCCCGGCAGGCCCGTACAGACCCCCGGCAGCCGGCACAAGCCCCCTGCAGGCGGGTACAGGCCCCCCGCAGTCGGCACAGACCGCGCATCATGATGCGCACAGACCGCACATCATGATGACATCATTTCAGCAGCCAATCACAGCCACAACAGTGGCTCATTGCATTATGGGGACTTCCGATTCCGGTATCCGATATTAAAAAAAATATCGGTACTCGGTATCTGAATTCCGATACAGCGAATATCGTCCGATACCCGATATTTGCAGTATCGGAATGCTCAACACTACTCAGTTGTCTTCATATTTTGGGCACTGACAAATTGCAGGTGGGCTTTTTTTGTGCTTAGATTTTAGAAGAGGCTTCTATCATGATTGACACCTATGCATGCCATTCCACTGTTGCTTCACAGGAAATAATCTTTATATAGTGCTAACATATTCCACAGCGCTTTACAGTTTGCACACATTATCATCACTGTCCCCGATGGGGCTCACAATCTAAATTCAAGGCTGGCAGTGCTATCCACTGAGCCACCATGCTACCCCATGTTTGGCTTTCTACTTTAGCTTAATGTACTAAACTTGCAAGTCCATTTTCTTCAACCCTAATCATCAGAAAATGCACGGTTTTAGGTCTGTTTAGGTCTTAACTTCCGTAGTTGTCCTGGATGTCTCTGTGAGATGGTTGCGGTTCCATCTTTGTTAAATTTTCATATCTCTTTTGCTACAGTTTTCTAAATGAAATTAGAGGTTTTCTCGCACATCTGTACAGCTTTTTTGTATATAGGATTTTTACTTATTGTGTGCAGTAACAATATATTTGGACCAAAATGCTATGAATGTTAAATTAAACAATAGTATAGAATTGCATTAGTTGGTTTAGAAAACCTACTTTCATATATCCTATTAAGGTTTGTGCACACAATTTCATTTTCAGGCAGTTTCTTTCTTGAACCTTCCTGAAAAAGAGCCACAAAACTGCCACAAAAAATTAACATAATGCACAGCAATGTAAAAACAATATAGGTGCGCACAAGTTTAGTCTTTTATTATCTCTTTTAACTGTCTCGGGGTTCAGAAACTGTGACAAGGTTAAAAGAAGGGGCATATTCACTCTTATAGTAGAAAGTACAGAGAAAAGACACAGCAGCAATTTATTCTAAAGCCGCTTCAGGAAACAGACCTCCGGCATCTTCCTGAAGTGGCGGCGGCGGCGCGGCACATAGAAAAACTTGGTGGCTCTGTTGCCTGATAAAAGGCAACGTGTGCACATATTTATTTTCCTCACTTATATAACACCATTAATTTCACTGCGCTTTACAGACATGATCATCTCTGTCCCCAAGTAGTGAAAGGAAAATGGAGATCTGGAGGAAACCCATGCAAACATGGGGAGAACTTTTAAACTTCTGGCAGATGTTGCCTTTGGTGGTATTTAAACCCATGACCCCCCCAATTCTGCAAAACAACAGTGCTTACCATTGAGCGATTGTACCGCCACATATTGATAGGGAACGTGCACACAGTTTTTTGGAGTACAAACTGAGTGGAAACACTCAATCCTCCTGAAAAAATGTTTAATATTATCACAGAACGTGTCTCGCTGTGCAGATCCCGGCTCTTCCATTAAAGTGATTAATCAGGAACAGAAGAAAGTAAATAACTAGCTGAAATGTTTTGATAAATAAATTCAGAAATCCTTTTAATTAGCAAATCTCAAACTTTTTTTTCTAGTGAGAAAATTGGTACAAAATTAAATGGTTGCTGCCTTGTTACACTGAAAAGTACAGTAGGAAGCTCGGCTGCTGTGACCTACAGATAACTTATACCCCTGTGTGAATAACCTCATTTTGCCTCAACACCCCTGGTAACTCCTGTATTAGACCAGATCATAATTTAAACTGCTTGTTCTCGCCCACAAAGCTCTGCACAGTGCGGTACCCCCCTACATCTCCTCCCTCATTTCTGTTTATCAGCCTACCCGTTTTCTACGCTCTGAAAACGACTTTCACGAATATCTGCGCTAATCCGTACCTCCCTCTTCTGGCTCCAAGACTTCTACGAAATTGCACTAATCCTCTGGAATGCTCTACCCCAAGAAATTAGGACTAACCACAACTCGCACTGTTTTAGGTGCTCACTGAATACACATCTGTTTAGGGCGGCCTATCACGTTCCCTAATAGAAGTACTCTTATATATCATCTGAACATAGTTCTCCATCAAAATCCACCGCACCCAAAAGCACTACAAATATTGGCAGGTGACTAGCTTGTGTAGCCTTTGTCTATCCCCTATTTCCTTAAGATGTACTTTGTGTTACCCCCACCTTATTGTAGATTGTAAGCTCTTATGAGTAGGGTCGTCATTATTTTTGCTTTAACCCTTCATCACTGGAGCTTTTTTCGGTTTTGGGTTTTCGTGTTTTGCTACCCTTCTCAGAGACATAACTTTTTTTATTATTCATCAATATGGCCGTCTGAGGGCTTCTTTTTTGTGGGATGAGTTGCACTTTTGAACGACCCCATTGGTTTTACCATGTTGTGTACTAGAAAACAGGAAAAAATTCAAAGTGCGGTGAAATTGAAAAAAAAGTGCAATCCCACACTTGTTTTTGGTTTGGCTTTTTTTTTTTACTAGGTTCACTAAATGGTAAAACTGACCTGCCATTATGATTCTCCAGGTCATTACGGGTTCATAGACACCAAACATGTCTAGGTTCTTTTTTATCTTAGTGGTGAAAGAAAATTCCAAACTTTGTTTAAAAAAAAAAAAAATTGTGCCATTTTCCGATACCTGTAGCGTCTCCATTTTTCATAATCTCGGGTTGGGTGAGGGCTTATTTTTTTGTGTGCCGAGCTGACGTTTTATACTATTTTGGTGCAGATACGATCTTTTGATTACCCGTTTGTCACGGTTCCTAGAGTGGACCCACTGGCTTGCGGAACCAACTGACCCAGGGAGCGTTAGGGGCAGGCCCGGGGGGAAAGCACCGCAAGAGCTAGTACCTGAGGGCCTGCTCATAGGAGACAGAAAGGGCTGGGAGCGTGCAATGGACAGGTAGCAAGAGCGGGGTAGCAGGAGCATGAAAGCCGAGGACACGGGGCAGGAACGGTACTAGGATCTCCGGGAATGGGACCAGGACTGGGCAGAGCATAGGCTGAGATCAGGACAGGACAGAGTGCACACTGGGAAGCGTACAGGGCTGAGGACAGGGCAGAGCGCACGCTGGGAAGCGTACAGGGCTGAGGTCAGGGCAGAGGGCACACTGTGAAGCGTACAGGGCTGAGGAGACCAGAGTTCAGGAATGTCAGCAGCGATACCAAATGGTAGCACCAGGACACACAGGCTTACCCTTGACAGAAGGCAGTCAGGTATACCCGGTGAAGGCCGCCATGACAGGGCGGAACTTTTGGGTCTCGACCCTCCCCCAGAATGCTGAGCAGAAGGAGTGAGCCGCCGGGACCCTCTGCGCATGCGCGGACAACGGAATCCCGGAGATACCAGCGAGGCACGGCGCAGACCCTGTCCAGCGATACCGCGGGAGCCCAGATAAGTATCGTGGGACTGGGTGGGTATAACATCGTTATTGCATGTTGTGGCGACCAAAAAAACTTAATTCTGGCGTTTTGACTTTTATTGATAGATCAGGTGATTCTGAACACGGCAGTACCTAATATGTGTATGTTTGATTTTTTTTTATTGTTTTATTTTGAATGGGGTGAAAGTAGGGTGATTTGAACGTTTATATTTTTTTAAAACTTTTTTTTTTTTTTTTAACTTTTGGCATGCTTCAATAGTCTCCATGGGAGACTAGAAGTTGCCACAACCCGAAAGGCAATGATCAGATTGCCTCCATATAGCAGATTTACTCACTTGCTATGTGCGCAAACCATCGAGTGGTGCTCACAGCAAGCCGGCACTGACAACCATAGAGGTCCAGGAGACCTCTGGTTGTCATTCCAACGAACTGGTGACCCGCAATGATGTGACGGGGTCACCGGTGGGTGGGTTTCCGGCCCAATGGCCGGAAGCGCGAGTTAAATGCCTCTGTTAGCATTTGACAGTGGCATTTAACGGGTTAATAGCCACTGGTGGATCGTGATTCCACCCGCGGCTATTCCGGGTACATATCAGCTGTTGAAAACAGCTGACATGTCCTGGGAAAGATGTGGGCTCAGCGCCGGAGCCCACATCAAAGGGAGGGAGTCCTAAATCGGTGTACTATTACACCTGACGTCGGAAAGGGGTTAATTACTGTATTATATTTAACTTATGACTATTGTGTATGAACCTCTGAATTGTTAAGTGTTGCAGAATATGTTGGCTCGTTATAAAAAAAAATATTATAAATACAGGCTGGACAGCAGTATGTGCAGCCTCTTCTTACTTTGTACTTCTGGCATCTCCAGTATTACATTTGAATTTACACTGGGAGCCCATCTTCTTCTTACACATGACGTGATCAAGCCTTGTCTCTTGAGCTGCAGTCTCTCCTTAGTTCCTGATTGCTTGAGGAGTGGTTGCTTCTCCTAAATGACAGTTCTGATGAGCAGCTTGATTCTATAACTACACATTACTGGTCTGTCAGTGCTTGCTTGATATCAGAGCATTTCAACAAGCAAACAATGCTGTGAAAACTGCTGATGCTGTGTGTTTGGAAGGAGAGAGGAAGGATTGAGATTCTACAGGACTGATAAGAACCATGAGCTAAGAGGTAGCAGGAGGGAGAACAGCTAACTGCTGTATAGAAATAAATTGGCTGGAAAGAGCTGACTGGTATGTTAGGAGTTAACTCCTCTTCTAGGATGTAACTATTGCATGCCCTTGGCCAGGGTCTGGGCAGGCACAAGTGGCTGAGCTTCATGGAAAACACCTGTGTAAGATGAAAGATCTCTTTGCTGGAGAATGAATTACAGCATATAGCAAGTCAGTTGCAAACTTGCTTATTTACATGCTGTCTTACTAACTAAAGCAACTTAATAACTTGAGAATACCCCTTTAAAGGTTTGAAACACTATCAAATTAATTTACATCTAAAAGACTACACCAGATCAGTGGCAACTTCTAACAAAAAGGAATTGTTCATTGCATACAACCCCTGTAAGTAATCTGTATACAGTGGCTTGTGAAAGTATCCCTCCCCTCCCCCCGATTGCCATTTTTCATATTTTGCTACCTCACAACCTGAAATTTTACAGTTTTTTTAGGGTTTGCATCAATTCATGTGAAGAACATGCCTACAACTGTGAACATTTGGTTTTCTTTTTTTTGGGAAGCAAACAAAAATGGGATAAAATAACTGAAAACTTCAGTGTGTATAACTATTCAGCCTCCTAAAGTCAGTACTTTGTAGAGCCTCCTATTGTGGCAATTACAGCTGTAAGTCACTTTGGATAAGTCTCTGCGCTTTCCACATCTGGATACTGGGTTGTTTGCCAATTCCTCAAGGCAAAACTGCTCCAGCTCCTTCAAGTCAGATGGTTTTCTTTGTTGAACAGCAATCTTCAAGTCTGACCACAGATTTTCAATTGGATTAAGGTCTTGGCCTTGACTAGGCCACTTCAAAACATTTACACATTTCCCCCTTAAACCACTCAACTGTTGCTTTAGCAGTATGCTTTGGGTATTTGTCTTTTTGGAAGGTGAATCTTCGTCCCAGTGTCAAATACTTACAGAGTAAACAGGTTTTGCTCAAGAATATCCCTATGTTTCACACCATCCATCTTCCCCTTGACTCGGACAGTTTTCCCTGTCAAGAAAAACATCCCCACAGCGTGATGCTGCCACCACCGTGAATCACTGTGGGCATGGTGTTCTTGGGGTGATAAGCTGTGTTTGCTTGGTGCCAGCATTTACCTTGGTGGCCATAAAGTTCAATTTCAGCCTGATCTGACCACAGCATTTTTCCCCATACATTTGGGCAGTCTTCCACATGTCTTTTGGCAAACTCAAAATGAGCCTTACAATTTTTATGTGTACGTAAATGTTTTTTTCTCTTCCCCACGACAGCACACACTGAGAGAGGAGATCCACCCCTAGGAACAGGAAACCTACAGAGAGATAAATGGGGAGGTCCCCCTCGCTCCCTCAGTTTTGGTTTCCTGTTCCTAGAAGGAATCCGCAGAGAAGTGGATGCCTGGCCTGGTAGCCGCCCGCAAGCATTATGTAAGCAGTGGGGGCCCCAGAGCTGGAAGCAGCGTCGGGTGGATCAGAGGATGGACTCCCCCCTCAGCTGGTAATGCGAGTGAGGCCTTGGCGGAGTGTGCCTGGCTCACTTTTTGATGTGTGGAGAGCCGGCACCAGGATTTCCCCTTAAAAGGGATGCACGCATTACAGAGCGCGGCGCAGCGTCGGGGTGGCTGTGGATGGTCCCCTCCCCCCCACGAGCATTGCGAGGCCAGGGAAGGACGGAGTCCCTGAGCTTGCGCGGACGCAGTAAGTGCCAGGAGCGCTTAAGGGGAGAATTACATACCTGACGGGGTCAGCGTATGTCTCTCCGGCGATGCAGGGGCAGCGGTCGGGAGGTGCCCGGCGGAGGAGGAGGCCGCCGCTCCCGTACTAAGACAGGGCCACCCGGAAGTGCAGGAGACAACTTCCGGGCCGGAGAGGCAGAAGACCGCGGTATCGCCGGGTGGCGACCGTGCATGCGCACTGGAAAACAAAAAAAAGATTAATTAGGCAAAACTAGGAAGCTGCATAAAAGCACCGGCCAGAGGCGCTCCGGTGCGCAGCCATATTGTCTACAAACGACCTGGTTTCACTCCAGTTAGGACAGCCAGGGGAATCCCCACATGGCGGTACCAGGAGAAGTGACAGCACCAGAAGGAGTGGCAGCTCCAGGAGAAATACTAGCGGACGCTCTAGGCAGAGCGAGCCCACAGAGAAGAAGCCGAAGGAGAAGAAACCGTCTCGCGCCTCGCCTCAGCCAGAGTCTCGAACCCCGCAGCTGGTACTATGCTGATTAAATTCACGGGTGAGTGTTTTTTTGGTCAAGCTCCCAGCTGATGGCACCCCCCTTTTTTCCTTTTTCATACACCTTAGGCCAAAAGAACGGAGAAAGCTAAACACAGGGAATGTGCCTTATGTTCCCAACCCCTCACAGATAGTCACCCTAAGAGGTTGTGTCAGACCTGTATCGAGCAGACCCTACAGGAGGAATCCTCGGGGAAAAAAGGAGCATATCCGTACAATAATTAGGGAAGAACTGCGGGCCTCAGGCGGTTCCAGTAGTCTGGGGGGGCAGTCCTCCGCCAGAGGGATAGCTTCACCAGCGTCTAGATCGCCTTCATAGACTGGGGAACTGGACTCAGATAGATCCCAGGAATACCTATCCTCAGACGAGGAGGGGCAGACTTGCTTTCCCACGGACAGTGTTAATAATTTGGTAAAGTCTGTGCGAAATACCATGATGTTATCCGATACTCTCGCTGATCTTCCCTACCAGTGGAAGACTCGGGAACTTTATCTGATCCCTTAGATCGCAAGACGGATACCTTCCTCAAGCGAACTTGGGAGGCATGCACGGCAGCCTTCAAGCCGGCGATATCAGCCACATGCACGGCGAGGTCCATGATAATATGGTTGGATGAGTTGGCGGAAAAGATAAAAAGAGGAGCATCTAGAGACAAGCTCCATTCTGCTATACCCCTGATTAAGGGTGCAGCGGCCTTCCAATCTGACGACTCAGCTGACTCCCTCCGACTATCTGCCAGAGCGGCAGGATTAACCAACGCAAGCCTGTGGGCCTTATGGTTGAAGGGGTGGAGAGGCGATACGCAGACAAAACCAAACTCTGCGCTATACCCTGTCAGGGTAAGTACCTGTTTGGCACAGAGCTGGACAAGATCCTGACAAAGGCGGGTGAGAGAAGGATTTCCCTAACCCGTACGTTCCCTTCAACAGGAGAGCCTTCAGGAAGCCTCCGTTTGGTAAAAAGAATGATTTAAAACTCCAGGACCGCTGGGGCAATAAGGATCCAAGCAGAGAGGCAGCCTATTTGGGAAACGTCCCTTCAGATCTGGGGACAGATTCCGGTAGCACCAATTCACCGGTAGTTGGCAGGCTACTAGAATTCAGCCACCAATGGGAAAAAATTACATCTAACCCCTGGGCCATTAATATTGTTACATCGGGCCTAAGACTAGAATTTGTTCGGTACCCACCGGACTCCTTCCTTTTGACTTCTCTGAAGTCTCCAACACAGCAGGAAGCATTGGAAATGGAGATTGCAGCGCTCTTGTCTAAGCACGTTCCGATAGATGTTCCAAGAGACGAAAGGGGAATGGGATTTTAGTCTCCCCTGTTTCTAGTCTTTAAGCCAGATGGTTCGTTTAGGACAATAATTAATTTAAAAAAGCTTAATACGTTTTTGAGGCTGCGGTCCTTTAAAATGGAGTCAATACGTTCAGCAAAAAACTCTTGTTCCCTAGGTGCTATATGGCAGTCTTGGACCTAAAGGATGCCTATTACCATCTCCCTATATGCAGAGTGCACCAGAAATTCCTACGAGTAGCAGTCTGGTTAGAAGGCCGAATGCGACATTTCCAGTTTACGGCGATGCCATTTGGATTATCCATGGCACCCTGTGTATTTACCAAGCTAATGCTAGAGGTGATGTCACATGTGAGGCTGAAGGACACCTTAATAGTCCCGTACTTGGACGACCTGCTCATAGTAGGGAATTCTGTTTCCCAATGCAAGGGCAGGATAGCTGATATTGTCTCATCCCTGCAGACACTAGGCTGGCTGATCAACTGGGGAAAGTCCAGACTGCAACTGGTAACCTGTCAGACGTTCCTGGGCCTTCAAATAGACTCCTTAAGTCAAAAATGCTTTCTACCAGGAACAAAAGCACGGGCCATAGTTAAAATACGGAGGGCAAGTGATAAACCCACGATGTCCTTAAGATAAGGCATGTCCTTGTTGGGGTCCCTAATATCATGCATTCCGGCGGTTCAGTGGGCCCAATTCCATTCCAGAAAATTGCAATGGGCCATTTTACAAGAAGCAGATAGGCTGCAACGGCGGTTGGAAGGAAGGATGTCCCTATCACCAGAAGTAATCAGCTCCTTAGAGTGGTGGTTGGACCTAAACAATCTAACGGGGGGGAGTTTCATGGTGGATTGTCCCCTCTAAAATAGTCACCACGGACGCTAGCCCCTCGGGGGGGAGCCCACCTAGAGGAGGATATGGTGCAGGGTCAATGGTCCGAGCTTGAAGCGAGGAGTTCATCTAATATGAAGGAACTAACAGCGATATATTATGCTATATCTAAATTTCTCCTGCAGCTAAGAGGAACCCACACGAGAATGCAATCGGATAATACCACCGCAGTAGCGTACATAAACTGGCAAGGAGGCACGCGATCAGGACCGCTCATGTCTATCGCGGAAAGAATCTTAGAGATGGCCGAATCGCATCTCCGCTCCTTGTCTGCGCTCCACATGAGAGAAGTGGACAATTCCAGGGCGGACTTTCTCAGCCGCCAGACTTTACATCAGGGAGAGTGGTTCCTTAGCCGGCACATCTTCGAGATGATAGCGGCAAAATGGGGCAGACCAGAAATAGATCTGTTCGCGACAAGGGCCAACAGGCGTGTAGAAAGGTTCGATTCTCTATACAGAGCGGACAATCGAGATGTGCTCGATGCCCTCCAAGCGCCCTGGACATTCCGACAGGCCTATGCCTTCCCTCCAATGGTATTGTTACCGACGGTGGTCAGAAAAATAAGAGAAGAAGGGGCGAATGTCATCTTGATAGCCCCGTTTTGGCCCAAGAGGCCGTGGTTCTCATGGCTGAGGGCCATGTCGATAACCGACCCATGGATTCTCCCACTACATCGGGACCTCATCTCACAGGGACCCTGTTACCATCCCCGGGTCAAAGCCCTGCGCCTAGCGGCATGGAATTTGAGAGGGGGTTATTGAAACTAAGAGGGTCCTCAAATAATCTGATTGACACCCTTCTACAGAGTAGAAAGGAATCCACAACCAGGATTTACGCTAAAGTATGGAAAAAATTTTTAGCCTTTCATCCAGCAAAGCTTTCCAGCGAAGTACCTATTACAGCCATTCTACAATTCCTGCAGAAGGGCCGAGAGTTGAGACTCTCAGTTAACACTCTAAAGGTCCATGTATCGGCTCTAGGAGCCTTATATAACCACAACATGGCAGGTAATAAGTGGGTGGCCCGGTTTATTTCGGCTTGTCAGCGAGCGAATCCAGTTCACATTCCTCAGCTACCAACATGGAACCTTAGCTTGGTCTTAGATGCCTTCACTCAGGTCCCTTTCGAGCCCATACACTCGGCATTAATAAAATGCCTTTCATTGAAAACTGCTCTACTGGTAGCTTTAGTCTCAGCAAGAAGAGTAAGTGATCTCCAAGCCTGTTGGTAGATCCCCCATTCCTGTCAGTAACCCAGGACAGACTAGTGTTAAAAACGGACCCGTCTTATCTTCCCAAACGAGCTACTAAGTTTCAAAGATCCCAGGAGATCTGCCTACCCTCCTTCTATGAGAGCCCGGCAACACTAGAAGAGGTTAAATATCACACCTTGGATGTGAAGAGAGCAGTACTAGCTTACCTAGATAGGACCAGTCCCTGGAAGCAGAGCAGGTCTCTCCTTGTCTCCTTCCAGTATAACAAGAAGGGGTCTAGAGTTACGAGAGGCACGCTGTCCAGGTGGATCAGAGATGCGATCACGATGGCATATTCGGCAAAAGGAGAGGACCCTCCACAGGGTATAAAGGCGCACTCTACTCGAGCCATATCATCCTCCTGGGCCGAGAGGGCGAATGTCCCAATTGAGCTAATGTGTAAGTCTTCTCCATCTACCTTTTATAGTCACTATAGACTAGTTTGTCCTCTTCCGAGGATTTGGCCTTTGGTAGATCTGTCCTTAACATGGTGTGCCCTCCCAGGTGATTATCTCTGAAAATTTCTCAGTGGGTGCTGTCGTGGTGAAGAGAAAAAAACGGATTACTTATCGGTAATACTCTTTTGTAGAGTCCACGACAGCACCCGCTCACTTCCCTCCCTTAATTTATAAGTTTACACGTGGTTCTCTCTGGTGGTGGAGAATGAAATTAGGGATTAAGGATTAATATGTAGATAGGTATAGCAAATGTATAAATATGCATAGGGGTGAATGGCTTGTCTAGCAAGTTGACTAAAACATGTATGGCGGTTCCTCCTTTGTTCTCTGTAATCCAAACTGAGGGAGCGAGGGGGACCGCCCCATTTATCTCTCTGTAGGTTTCCTGTTCCTAGGGGCGGATCCCCTCTCTCAGTGGGTGCTGTCGTGGACTCTACAAAACAGTATTACCGGTAAGTAATCCATTTTTTTTCTGCCCACTCTTCCACAAAGGACACCTCTACAGAGTATATGGCTTATTGTAGTCATATGGGCAGATACTCCAGTCTCTGCTTGGGAGCGCTGCAGCTCCTTCAGGGTTACCTATGGTCTCTCCACTGCCTCTGTGATTAATACTTTTCTTGTCCGGGCTGAGAGTTTTAGTGGACAGCCTCTCTTGGCAGGTTTGTTGTGGTACTATGTTCTCTCCATCTGATGAGAATGGATCATTAGATGGTGCTCCTGGTGATGATCAGAGACTGGGATTTGTTTTATGACCTAACCCTGATTTGTACTTCTCAACAACTTTGTCCCTGACTTGTTTGGAGATCTCCTTGGTATTCATGGTAAAAATAAAATCACTCAAAGATGGATGGAAAGAAAATCCCGCAGGGGTAAGAACATTGGACAGGAATTCTAAAATGTTAAAATATTTAGTTAAATAAACATATAAAAAATTGGTATAATAATAATAAATGATCAGGAACACAATACTTAAGTAATAAAAATGCCTTTATTAAAATACGAAGGAGATTTATTTCCGAAACGCGCGTCGGGGCACGTTCTAATACATTCCACACAGCGCTATTTGGCTTACAGGTATTTTAACACCTTGCACTTTTTTTTTTTCTCATTGTGTTTATGTTGCACATTTTTTAGTGTGATTTCACACTGTTGCACTTTAGCACTTTGTGCACATTTTGCTCTCATATAATTGGTCACAATTTTTCGTGTCACTTGATTTAGTACCTGTTTATTAATTAAGCCTTATGTCTTTGGACTGGTTTTTCCGCATTCCATACATATATTGCTAAAGTGGTTGTATATTTTACATTCTTTCCTTTTTATGCACTTATTTGCTGTGCCAATATTTTAATAAATATTGCAAAAAAAAGGGGGAGACAAAAAAGCGCAATAGGGTCTTATCCACGTTACAAGAGACAGTATATCATGAAATATGCTCACCTGGTTAGGATGAGATAAGAGCGTGTAGGTAGCGGCTGCTGCAGATCCACAGGTCTTCAGCGACCAAAGAAATCATGAATCCAAAGGGAGTTTGTAGCTATATTCCGCGCTGCCGCTTTAGACAAATTCCAGGAGAGTGCTGTATGAATAAAACCACTGCAATCATACAGCACTCTCCTGGAATTTGTCTAAAGCGGCAGCGCGGAATATAGCTACAAACTCCCTTTGGATTCAATATTTTAATAAAGGCATTTTTATTACTTAAGTATTGTGTTCCTGATCATTTATTATTATTATACCATTTTTTTATAAATTTTTTATATGTTTATTTAAATAAATATTTTAATATTTTAGAATTCCTGTCCAATGTTCTTACCCTGCGGGATTTTCTTTCCATCCATCTTTGAGTGATTTTATTTTTATACGTACCGGATGGTCTGCCATCCTTTTTTAGGGGGATTGGTTCAAACACAGTTTTTAGATAGTATTCATCATCATATACAAGTATATTAATTATTTAAGTACATTGTTTGTTTGAATTTTCTTTCCTCTTTTATTTTTGGTATTCATGGTGTTGTTTGGTCAGTGGTTCCTCTTGCTTAATTGTGTTGCATCCTCTGTGGCCTTTCAGAAAAGGTGTGTATATAATGACAGACCATGTGACACTTAGATTTCAGACATCTGGACTTCCTTTCACTAAGCATGTGACTTATAAAGGGAATTACTTGCAACAGATATTTTAGGGACTTTATCACAAAAAGGTGAATACATTATACACATGCCAATATTTAGTTATATGATCTCAATAATATAATTTATGCCTATATTTTTCTCTCTTCACTTAATCAACTTAGACTATTTAGTGCTGATGCATCACCCACAAATCTGATAGCAAAAATACAATATTTAAACAAAGGTTGTACTGTAGCAAAATAGGTTAAAAACCAACAGGTGGGAATACTTTCGCAAGCCACTGTACATAGGTGCTGTCGGTCACAATGTGGTTACTACCGGACATTGTCAAAAATTCTTAAACATCTACTTCAGGGAAGGGAAGATTAATTTGATTCTTTCGTACAATTGTACTCTATTAGGTTATTTTCAGTTGTTCAGTATTTTGTGATTTTTTTTTTTATCTCCGTATTTGTAAGCCAAAACCAGGAGTGGGTGATAAATACAGAAGTGATGACGTGTTTCTACTTTTCCTCTGATTGTCCCACTCATGGTTTTGGCTTACACATACTGAGGTAGAAAACTTCCCAATTACTCAACGTATGCAAGTGGCCTTACTCCAGAAAAGCAGCAACATAAGTGTGTGCCAACCAAGCCCAACTCGACCAGACTTAAAAATGTTTATGTCTGTTAATTGTCCTCAGAAAACTTGTCAAGCCATTGTCTATAAGTCCATGCATGGCATCAATCCAGGCCAACATTCGTCTATGACATTAGACCTCCATAATCAAGTAGAATTCTTTGTTAATCATAGAATGGTAGAGTTGGAAAGGACCTCCTGGGTTAAATCATCCCAGACAGATGTCTGTCCAGCCTCTGTTTGAAGACTTCCATGGAAGGAGAACTTGCCACCTTTAGTGGCAGGCAGCCTGTTCCACTCATTGATCACCTTAACTGTCAAAAAGTTTTTCCTAATTTCTAATCTGTGTCTCTTCCCATTCAGTTTCATCCCATTGCTTCTAGTCTTTCCTTGTGCAAATGAGAATAAAGATGATCCTTCTACAATGTGACAGCCCTTGAGATATTTGTAGACAGCTATTAAGTCTCCTCTCAGTCTTCTTTTTTGCAAGCTAAGCATTCCCAAATCCTGTAACCGTTCCTTGTAGGACATGGTTTGCAGATTGGTCACCATTCTGGTCGCTCTTCTCTGAACTTGCTCCAGTTTGTTGATGTCTTTTTTAAAATGTGGTGCCCAAAACTGGACACAGTATTCCAGATGAGGTCTGACCAAAGAGGAGTAGAGGGCAATAATGACTTCTCGTGATCTAGACTGTATGCTTCTGTTAATACATCCTAGAATTGCATTTGCCTTTTTGCTGCTGCATTACACTGTTGACTCATGTTCAGTGTATGATGTATTAGTATACCCAAGTCTTTTTCACATGTGCTGTTGCTTAGCCCTATTCCTTCCATTCTGTATGTGCTTTTTTCATTTTTATTGGCCAGATGTAGTACTTT
The DNA here is from genome assembly GCF_039654945.1 of Dendrobates tinctorius. Classification (NCBI taxonomy): domain Eukaryota; kingdom Metazoa; phylum Chordata; class Amphibia; order Anura; family Dendrobatidae; genus Dendrobates; species Dendrobates tinctorius. The sequence continues at coordinate 8,081,270 of NW_027361937.1, read as the reverse complement.
GCATTTCTCCCTGTTAAAAACTATTCTGTTAGTTGCTGCCCACTGCTCCAGTTTATATCTTTTTGAATCCTATCAATTCCTGGTATAGAAGTCAGATGCATCGGCTTATAGTTCCCTGGGTCCACCTTCTTTCCCTTTTTGATGATAGGAACAAAAATTGCTCTTCTCCAATCTTCTGGGACTTCTCCTGTTCTCCAAGAATTTTCAATTATGGAGAGTGGTTAAAAAATGTCTTCTGCTAGCTCCTTCAGTACTCTGGGGTATAATTCATCTGGACCTGGAGACTTGAATTCATTTATGTTAGCTAAGTGTTTCCTCACTATCTTTCTGTTTCTGATATCCTGAATTCTTCTATTTCTTTAACCACTTCCCAACCAATGACGCCACATAGGCATCATGAAAACTGGTGCCAATCTGACCAGTAACGCCTATGTGGCGTCATGACTTTAAAGCCCCCCTGCGGGTCGGGTGACCGGGGTCACTAAAAGGTCACCCGACCCGCAGATAGAGGGGGCTTTGTTCTTCACCACAGGGGGCGTGGCTTCGCCCCCACATGGCTACGATCGCTCTGATTGGCTGTTAAAAGTGAAACAGCCAATCAGAGCGATAGTAATATTTCATCAATGAAAATTGATGAAATATTACAATCTAGCCATAGCCATGGCCGATGCTGCAGTAGCATCGGACATGGCTGGAGACCGTGATCCGATCCCCCCCCACGACTCACGGGGCCGATTGGCCCCAGATACCGACTGACGGCGGCAATGTGCCACCGTCATCATCTGCTCCCCTCCCCCTTCTATAGGCTCCCCCCACCTTCCGACCCCCCCTCACCCCCCCGGTACCTCCGATGTCCCTCTCTGGCTCCCGGTGTCCTGCGGGCCTGCTTCATGGGTGCCGCCATCTTGGAAAATGGCGGGCGCATGCGCAGTGCGCCCGGCGGCTGTAAATTCATTCATTCATTTTGATCACTGTGATAAACTTTCACAGTGATCAAAATAGAATGAAAAGTAAATAAACCCCCCGTTTATCACCCCCATAGGCAGGAACAACTAATAAAATAAAGAAATTATTTTTATTTTTCCATTAGGGTTAGGGTTGGAAATAGGGTTAGGGCTAGGGTTAGGGTTGGAATTAGGGTTAGGGTTGGAATTAGGGTTGGAATTAGGGTTAGGGTTAGAACTAGGGTTAGGGATAGGGTTAGGGGTGTGTTGGGGTTAGGGTTATGGTTAGGGTTGGGATTAGGGTTAGGGATGTGTTGGGGTTAGGGCTGTGGTTAGGGGTGTGTTGTGGTTAGGGTTGGAGTTAGAATTGAGGGGTTTCCACTGTTTAGGCACATCAGGGGGTCTCCAAAGGCAACATGGCGCAACCATTGATTCCAGCCAATTTTGCGTTCAAAAAAACGGTGCACCCTCCCTTCCAAGCCCCGACGTGTGCCCATACAGTGGTTTATCCCAACATATGGGTTATCAGCGTACTCAGGAAAAATTGTACAACAACTTTGGTGGTCTAATTTCTCCTGTTACCCTTGGGAAAATAAAAAATTGGGGGCTAAAAAATTATTTTTGTGGAAAAAAAATGATTTTTTTATTTTCACGTCTCTGTGTTATAAACTTCTGTGAAGCATTTGGGGGTTCAAAGTGCTCACCATACATCTAGATAAGTTCCTTGGAAGGTCTAGTTTCCAAAATGAGGTCACTTGTGGGGGGTTTCTACTGTTTAGGCACATCAGGGGCTCTGCAAACGTAACGACGACCGCAGACCTTTCCATCAAAGTCTGCATTTCAAAACGTCACTACTTCCATTCTGAGCCCTTACGTGCGCCCAAACAATGGTTCCCCCCCACATATGGGGTATCAGCGTACTCAGGACAAACTGGACAACAACTTTTGGAGTCCAATTTCTCCTGTTATCCTTGTGAAAATAAAAATTTGCGAGCTAAAAAATCATTTTTTGAGGAAAAAAATGATTTTTTATTTTCACAGCTTTGCGTTATAAACTTCTGTGAAGCACTTGGGGTTTCAAAGTGCTCACCACACATCTAGATAAGTTCCTTGGGGAGGGTCTAGTTTCCAAAATGGGGTCACTTGTGGGGGGGGTTCCACAGTTTAGGCACACCAGGGGCTCTGCAAATGTAACATGACGCCCGCAGACCATTCCATCAAAGTCAGCATTTCTTAATGTCACTACTTCCCTTCCGAGCCCTGACGTGTACCCAAACAGTGGTCCCCCCCACATATGGGGTACCAGCGTACTCAGGACAAACTGGACAACAACTTTTGGGGTCCAACTTATCCTGTTACCCTTGTGAAAAAAAAATTGTGGGCTAAAAATCAATTTTTTTTTAGGAAAAAAAATGATTTTATTTTCACGGCTCTGCCTTATAAACTTCTGTGAAGCACTTGGGGGTTCAAGGTGCTTGCCATACATCTAGATAAGTTCCTTGGGGGGTCTAGTTTCCAAAATGGGGTCACTTTTGGGGGGTTTCCACAGCTTAGGTACATCAGGGGCTCTGCAAATGTAACATGACGCCTGCAGACCATTCCATCAAAGTCAGCATTTCATAATGTCACTACTTCCCTTCCGAGCCCCGACGTGTGCCCAAACAGTGGTCCCCCCCCCACATATGGGGTACCAGCATACTCAGGACAAACTGGACAACAACTTTTGGGGTCCAGTTTCTCCTGGTACCCTTGTGAAAATAAACAATTGTGCACTAAAATATAATTTTTTGAGGAAAAAATTTTTTTTTTATTTTCACGGCACTGTGTTATAAACTTTTGTGAAGCACTTGGGGGTTTAAGTGCTCACTATGCATCTAGATAAGTTCCTTAGGGGGTCTAGTTTCCAAAATGGGGTCATTTGTGGGGGTGCTCCAATGTTTAGGCATACAGGGGCTCTCCAAACACGACATGGTGTCCGCTAACGATTAGAGGTAATTTTCATTTCAAAAAGTCAAATGGTTCTCCTTCCCTTCTGAGCCCTGCCGTGCACCCAAACAGAGGTCCCCCCCCACATATGGGGTATCGGTGTACTCAGGACAAACTGGACAACAACTTTTGTGGTCCAATTTCTCCTGTTACCCTTGTGAAAATAAAAAATAGCATGATAAAAAATCATTTTTGAGAAAAAAAAGATTTTTTATTTTCACTGCTCTGCGTTATAAACTTCTGTGAAGCACCTGGGGGTTCAAAGTGCTCACCACACATCTAGAGAAGTTCCATCATGGGTCTAGTTTCCAAAATGGTGTCACTTGTGGGGGGTTTTCACTGTTTAGGCACACAGGGGCTCCCCAAACGCGACATGGTGTCCGATAACGATTTGGAGCTAATTTTCCTTCCGGACCCTGCCGTGCGCCCAAACAGTGGTTTATGATCACATATGAGGTATCTGTGTACTCAGGAGAAATTGCCCAACAAATTTTAGCATTCATTTTATCCTGTTGCCCATGTGAAAATGAAAAACTGAGGCTAAAAGAAAATTTTTGTGAAAAAAAGTACTTTTTTTTTACCGATCAATTTGTGAAGCACCCGGGGGTTCAAAGTGATCACTATGCATGTAGATAAGTTCCTTGGGGGGTCTAGTTTCCAAAATGGGGTCACTTGTGGGGGAGCTCCAATGTTTAGGCGCACAGGGGCTCTCCAAACGCGACATGGCAACCGCTAAATATTCCAGCATGTTTTCCATTCAAAAAGTCAAATGGCGCTCCTTCCCTTCTGAGCCCTGCCATGCACCCAAACAGTGGTTCATGACCACATATGAGGTATCGGTGTACTCAGGAGAAATTGCCCAACAAATTTTAGGATCCATTTTAACCTGTTGCCCATGTGAAAATGAAAAAATTAATTCTAAAAGAAAATTTTTGTTGGAAGAATTAAAATGTCCATTTTTTATTTCCACGTTGCTTTAGTTCCTGTGAAACACCTGGAGGGTTAATAATCTTCATGAATGTAGTTTTGAGTAGCTTGATGGGTGCAGTTTTTAGAATGGTGTCACTTTTGGGTATTTTCTGCCATATAGACCCCTCAAAGTGACTTCAAATTTGAGGTGGTCCCTAAAAAAAATGGTTTTCTAAAATTTGTTGTAAAAATGAGAAATCACTGGTCAAATTTTAACCCTTATAGCTTCCTAACAAAAAAAAATTTGTTTCCAAAATTGTCCTGATGTAAAGCCTCAATTCATTGTCAGCTTTATATAATCTGATTTGTGCCCTGCAGGTTCTGCAGACAGCATTATATTCTTCTTTAGAGATATCTCCCTCTTTCCATTTGATAAACATTTCTTTCTTCCTTTTTAGCATGTGTTTAACTGTCACAGTCGAATCCTTCTATTGCTTTTTATCCTCGATGAGCTGTCTACCTTTGAGCAGCAGCGCTTGTCCCTATCAATACGTCATGCTGCTTTGTGCCTTGGAAACGTAGTGTGATTTCTGGAAGCAACATGGGCAGACAGCACGTGCTGAGCAAATGACAGTTGCTGAGAAGATCACACTCATACCGACTGTGGGACTGCAGCTGAGGTCACTGAAACCACTTTGCTGCTGCACTCGGATTTCAGTTTTTGAGTATCTGACAGATGCTGTATGCTAAGCATAGGGCCGTTCAATCCATAGATTTTTTTTCCATTTTTGGGCATCTGTTTTTCTCAGTAACCCTTAAAGACTGCAGTGAATAGAAGTTTGCAAATGCGGCAACTTTTCCAATGATGACGGTGGGAAGAGTTAACACACTGATTACCAGTGCCAAAATATTTTCTGTAGATCTTGTTTGTTTTTTTTGGAAATTCTGCAAACACATCCCAAGTAAAAATCTTCTTCTTGCATGTATTTGTTGTATCGTTTTCCTATATTGCCCCTTCAAGTATTGTTTTTTTTTTGTTCAGAGATATTTCTGCTCTGAGCAAAAGCAATTTATCCACATTAGACTCCTGTCATAGGAGAGTTATTATGCAATGGTAGATGGCAAAGCAAAACTGCTTCATGCGCTTTTTCTTCCTACGAGATTCTGCTTACCAAAAAAAAATTGTTTTTGCAGCTCCTTAACTGGTATATCGACAGTTGTGAGACCCCAATTTTTATGCCATTTTTTATCTGAGCTGTTTAGCTACTGCTAAAGGCCGGTTACTTTTTTAATGTGTTGTCTGCATATAACACTGTAGATTTTACTTTGTGTATAGAACATTATGCTCACTTACAAGCAGCAAAATACTCTGACCCTATGTAAGAAAAACTGTTAGTCTAGTGTACACTCAGTCCTTTGCCGCCGCTCCTTCTGTTTTTGACTACGCACTGGTATCAACAGGCCGGCTCAAAAGATAGGCAAATGTTTGGAACTAATGGAAAAGCAATGGGGCTCTTAAGTCCACCATCCACAAACACAAGAGCATTTGCCTTGCAAAGCGATCTTATATTCTTCATGAGAGAGCTGCAGGAAGACCTGTGTGGTGGCGACTTATCTCTGGGAGAACAAATGGATCAGCAGTCCAAAAATCAGACATGCCAGATCCTTAATTCCTCCAAAAATAAAGTGTCCAGAGCCCTCATACAATTTAGATTGTTGTCACCCATATGTCAGAAGCTGCAGACAGTCGCACTGTATCTAGTTGCAGAAGGTCTCTGTGTTTGGCTTTGCAGACACCTTCTTAACCCTTCTGACTCTTTCACCCAGTAGCAACCTTTCTCCAGCTCTGATTGACACACCTTGACCTGGGTATTTATAGACTCCCAGCCTGCTGCTGGGAATCTCCTATGATATTTCCATTTTCCCCTGTTGAGGCTTGGAGCTATAGCAGTCAGATATCTTCCTCTTTAGTGTTGTTGGAGGACATCTGTGTTACATCTCCAAGTCTACTCAAGATAAGTTTGCCCCTTGTTTGTCTATCCCAGCTGTCTTTAGTGATAGTGGGGATTGCCCAGTGCAACCCCATCCATCCCTAAGCAGGGCTTATTGCTAGGGTCAGGTAGGGATTGTATTCCTGCTCAGCGATAGGAGCATAACCTATATAGGAACCTTTAGGGCAGACAGAGTGACTTTAGATCTGCCTAGGGGTCTCCACTCCCCCTTTCCCTAGTTTTGGGCTCCCTTTCCTTCATCCCTTCATGTTGCACTTAGTCTTTCCTACACTGTGCGTGACAATTGTAAACCGAACCCTTTCATACTAGTGGGTACGACAAACATTATTCTAATTTATATGGGGGGGCGGTAGGCTCTTATGTGGTAACAGATGGTTGTCATTGTGTAGCCGACTATGGCAGCATCTCCCAGGGCATTTATGGTCTCCAAGCCTTGGCAAGGCTTTGTTATACCCATACGGTTACATTTGTGTTTTGTGTTGAATCTATTGAAGTTGTTCAACACAAATTAAAGTATGTCCCAAATATCAGCAAAGTGATCACTTGTTGCAGCTCCATAAGAGTTCTGATTTGTACAGTATTTACTTCTATGCTTGATCATTGGTGTACAAACTGAATGCTAGGCATGCCATCTACTGACATGTTTCCTTCAACATGAAATCCAATCATATAGAAGTTTAGAAATGTGTTGAATGTCTCAGTTTTTACCATTATGAATTATTTAGCTGAAATATTGAAATTAATATCACAAAATATAATATTTATTGCAGGTTATGTAACCTTAAAAGAAATAAACAGAATTTCTGCAGTAGTAGTACTTCCGTAACCAGCAGGATTACAGTGCAGGTAATGCTGTTTGTAGGAAACTGCCATCTTCTCAGTCAAGACATCGACTACTTTATTCACCTGGGAGTACAGTTGGTCCTGCATTGTGCTAAACTGTCAATCACTGTATCTGCTGTATTAGAAAAAGTGTGCTTTTCAAGAATATATTTCCATGTTCAATGGTAGATATTATCCGTAAGGATCTTTCAAATTTTCATATATTAAGAAGTATATTTAATTGATTGGCCTTGTCGTGAAGCACTGAGCGGTGGGGCAGAGTTAGAACGGTCATCCTGTGTTGATGGAGTCCCTCTAAGATCATGTGAATGGAGTTCCTGCCACCCCTTTATATCCTCACATGTGCCACTGCATACCGCAGAAAAGGTGTTTTATACTTGTCTCGTGCTACATGTCAATTGCGTGGTCCAGTCCAATGGGTGTCTCCAGATTGCGATCGGTGCTTTCCTGGTCCCTTCAGATCCTGCTTCTTCTAACTGCATGTAAGTGGATGAGATCTCTACGTCATCCATATAGTGCCCCAAGTCTCGTGCCTGTGCAGTGGAATCACTAGCCATTCAGTAGAGCATAGTGAGGCGCGCCTGTGCAGGTCTCTTATTCCTCTGCGCAGGCGCGAGACGTCAGGCATTGTGTGGACGACATACAGATGTTTTCCAGTTACATCCAGAGAGAAGAGACGGCATTTGAATGGACTGGGGCAATGTTCGAAGGAACCGTGTGGCGTTTGAAGTGACTGGGGCGGTGCTGATCACAATCTGGAGACACTCATTGGACCAGGCTGCGCTATTTACGTGCAGGCCTGGACTACTATAAAACGCATTTTTGGAGGTATGCAGGGGCACATCTGAGGATATAAAGGGGTTTTAGGATCCCCACTCACATGATCTTAGATGATGAGCATAGTTTATAAGCGAAAAAACTGATGACAGTTCCCTTTAAGTGTGATTTTCTGCTCCACAAAAAGTGGCATAAAAATGCATAGAAAATCACATGAAACCTAAAAGTTCTTTTGCGGTTTGATTTTATTGCAAATTATTACATAGTCTCAATAAAAACTTTAGGGCTCAGGCATTGGGCAGAACCCAAGCACGCAGACTGTACATTTCTTATGTACAGAACCTCCGTTAAACTATGTGTTCTGTTTGTACAGAGAGATTCTTACCTGGAAGCAATCACAGCCCTTAGGCTTAGGAGTTAGCTATGTAAACATAGATGTGGCTTACATCTACAGCTGCTTGATTAAATTGGCCGGAGCATTCTCTTCCAACTAATGTATTCATTTGGAGGACAGATGAACTAATATTGTATTCTTTGGATTCAATGTATTTTAGGCACATTTTCATCAGCGTCATAAGATTATTAAAGGGAACCTGTCATCAGATACACCTCAAACTAATGCCATCTATGAAAAGGTGCCATAATGCTGAATACATCCATACCATTATTTTAACAATCTGGTCTTACATTTTAGAGTAATTATTAAATTGTTATGCAAATAAGCTGCCGGTGAAGTGGGCTCTGCTGCCTCTTTTCCCTATTTCCCGCCCACCACCTGCCTCTGGTTAGTGATTGACAGGTCTCTCTACTTTCAGTGACCTGCCTCCCCTTCCCGACATCTGAAATCCAAGCCCGGTTACTCCCGTCCCCGGGGAATTGTGTGCGCAGTAAGGTCCCGATGAAGAAGGCAGTCAGTGTCTGGCTTCATCTGCATAGTTTTCAGATTACATTACACACTGACCATCTTCACTAGAACGATTGGCATGAGAACAAGCCGCAGGAGTGAAGCAGTCTGACACTTCAGATTGCGCCATACACTGACAGTCTTTTTCATCTGGACCTTACTATGTGTACAGTTGCACTAGATATTGGGTTGGAGAGGCAGATCACTGAAAGTAGAGTGACCAGTCAGTTACTGACAGGAGGCAGTAGACCGGTAAGTGAGGTGCTCTGCCGCCTACTGCATTTGCATAACAATTCAACAATACATTTCTCTAAAACATAAACCCTAATTTTTTTAAAAAATATATGAATGTAATCAACATTATGGTACCCTTACATAGATAAAAATGACAGGTTCCTTTTAAATTTTTACTGTAATATATGAGACATTTTTGGAGAACGTAGGGCCTTCATACTATGTAAAACATCAGTGCATCAGCAAAACCAACTTGTGTGAATCTTCCATACAACATCCAAGTGACGCATGCGTTACATTGCAGCATAGCAGGACTTCTAAAGATAAGTGAGCTGCTTCACGTTTTCTGTGAACTCACTTGGCTATAATTATGCGTTCTGTGCGCGCAGAGTTCTGGCTGTCTAACAGGCCATTAAATGAGCTTGCATATAGCCAATCGTCAGTCATTTAACTGCCACGGTCAGCATGTGTAAACCCAGCATTACACTCTGCTGTGGCCAGTTACACTTGTCATTGTAGACAAGAAAGATAATAACCGAGCCAATAATACATGGTCTAGCTTTGACCACTACGAAGACAACCCCTTCTCATTCCCAATGTGATATGATCAGACCATGTTCCTGTACAGTCAGACACAGCCATTACACAGTACACAGCAGGGGCACATGTATAAGATTATCTCAGCACAGGAACACCTTATTTAGACACATCCCATTATTATAGTGATGGCCCATAAATGAGAACTTTAGTGGTGTGGCATACAAATATCACTGCTTCTAAAATAGGAACATTCCCAGGCCCTCATGGAGAATGATGTAAACTGGACTCAAAATACCACTATTAGGGAGGGTTTAAGCAAACTGCACCCATTTTTAGACCAGAATTTACCTTAATTTGAAAAATCAGGACAGTTCTGGAGCGTTCTGGACTGTGGGCAGCTATGGTTTGTTCTCATTTCAGATGTCTAAATGCAGCAGAAACTCATGTCTACGTGCAACACACATGGTTTTTTAATGTAGTTAATGGCTAGTAGTAACCACTCTAGTTTTAATACTCGTACAGTTTGACTCTTGTCCACCCTGCTTCTGACCTGCTGTGGGTATAAGTCATGCTCAGTATGGGCATAGTGTTCCTCGAGGCCTGGGTATAAAAGACCTTTCTTTACAGTAGTCCAAAGGCTGTGTCTTGTATTGTAAAGTATACAAAAACACCGTGAGCACAACTATGGGGTGGTGCTAAGGTTAGGTTTCCAAACCATATGTAAATTAAGTATAAACCTAGCACTCAACTTAGATGCGTGAAAAAACGAATTCATTGTAGTACACAAAAAACTTTTCGGCCTGTTGTGAGCTTCAGTTACATGTTGCACTCAGTATGCAAGGTACGAGAATGTCTCTGATGCGAGACCTGATGTGCTTTATAATATAACGGCGATCCGTGTTGGAAGGTGAGCATATAGAGTTGCAAAATATCTTAGTCGTGCAAGAAGATCGGGCACTTGTGCCACCGGACGCAGTATCCACTGCAAGTGGACACTGCGTCCGGTGGCACAAGTGCCCGATCTTTATGCACGACTAAGATCACATCAGGTCTCGTATCAGAGACATTCTTGTAACAAATACTGAGGTAAAAAACTCACCAAATACTGAACACGTGCACATGGCCTTATTGCTATTTGGAGCCATTTCTTGTTTTTCATTGGGTACATGGTTTTTATCATTTCATTGCATGGAATGTGGCTCGCCAACCAACTCTCGTGGTCAGAAAACTTGGGGACCAAAGCTATAATGGTTGTTTGGTATATAATTGCTATAGTTGATATTTGGTAGGAAATAACTAGGAGTGCCTAGATGGGACCGGGAGGTAGAGACCAGTGGGTACCAGGTAAGTGTTGGAATATCAGTGAGGGTGAATATTGCTTGTTTTAATTATTTGTCCCTTAAAAAATCCTTTTATTTCACCTGCTGGACAACCCCTTTAAATCTTGAGACTTCCTGTGATTATCCTGTAATTTAGTATTTCTGATTGTCATGAACACGTTGAGAATGTGTACAGCTAACTGCAGCAGTGGATAGGTTAATATGAATTCTGTCTGCTGATCCTGCAGTGACTCACGCACAAGAATCCAGAGCGGGCCAGTTATTGGATTGGGACTCCCAAAAGGATATCTTTAATTGCATCAACTCTGATATTTACCCAGTCTGTTTCACGTGTCCATCCCCCAAGATACACCGTTCTGCTGCCAGTCTTGCAATGGGCGCAGCAGTAATCGTTCAGAACTTTCACATTCCAGCGCCTGGGGACCTAAAAACATTAACACCCTGCAGTGGGCGCGAGAAAATCATCTGTTTTGCATGTAGACTATACGCATCAAGTATAGATGACAAATACGCTATTTTAGAGGTCATCCTAGTCTCCGGTGTCTCAAGGATGCAAATTAACCTCTGATGTGACAAATATCCTGATATTTCCTTTCTATCAAACTGTACAGTACTGTATATTAAATAAGATGTTTGCAGGAATCATCAGGGAAAAACAACACTTGCATTGGCCCGCATGGGACGGTAAACTCTGATTGACACTAAATCTGTGAAAAGTGACATGTTACAGCTTACTTTTTTTTCTAATGGAGGAAAGAAGCGACCTGATTTTCGTCTGCCTTAGTTTTGTTTAAATGAAGCCCCCTGAATGTAAGGATACCGCCAATGTAAAGAGATGAAAAGCGCGGCTTTGATCAGAAACAGTTGTTTCGCTATCATTGCTTGTGTTTTATACAGTGCCTACATGAATTGCAATTAGACATTTTCCAGCACTACGATGAGTGATCTAAGAAATCTAATACAAAGGTTTTCCAACCAGAACAACCTCCTCCAGCAGCTCCCCCCCCAAAGATGAGCTGACAGCCCTGATGTTTGGATGCCGACAAATACACATTTGTTTCCTACTCAACATCTACTGAATTCGATGGATGACTTGGTAATACATGTTGGTGTAGAGCAGGGGTGAGCAATTAGTTTTTCCAAGGGGCCAAATGAGATACTGTGAGGCTATGTGCACGTATGCAGAAAATGTCTGCATAAAAACCGGACTCCTTCCCAGAAAACGTGCGTTTTTGCTGTGATTTTTGCGCGTTTTTGCAGCGCGTCCCCAGACACATAGAAAATAGCTAGAAATGCGGAATTTTCCACGAAATTAATGAGCATGCTGCGTTTTTTTTACCATGAAATGTTTTTTTTCGCGGAAAAAAAACGCATCAATATGTGCAAAATGCATTAAAATGAATGGGAAGCTTCTTTTAAGCGTTTCTTGAGCGGATTTTTTGGTAAATCCGCGGGAAAAATGCAAAAAAAAACCGCTGTGTGTGAACACAGCCTCACTGTTAGAGTGCCAAATAACCGTCCGAAGATAATTCTGCTTATTATTGATTTATATTAAGTTTTAAGGCTTAATATTGAACAGAATTCTGTTGTCTAGCCGTCTTACACAAAATTATGTCTCCACACAGATCCCCACTCAGAATGATGTGTCCACACAGTCCTCCACTCAGAATAATATCCCCAAACAGCCCTCAAACAATATTATGTCCCCACCCAGTCTCCACTCAAAAATATATCCCCACTCAGAATGATGTCCCCAAACATCCCTCTTACACAATATTATGTCCCCACCCAGCCTCCACTCAAAAATATATCCCCACTCAGAATGATGTCCCCATCAGCCGTCTTACACTATATTATGTCCCCACGCAGCCTCCACTCAAAAATATATCCCCACTCAGAATGATGTCCCCAAACATCCCTCTTACACAATATTATGTCCCCACCCAGCCTCCACTCAAAAATATATCCCCACTCAGAATGATGTCCCCAAACAGCCCTCTTACACAATATTATGTCCCCACGCAGCCTCCACTCAAAAATATATCCCCACTCAGAATGATGTCCCCAAACAGCCCTCTTACACAATATTATGTCCCCACCCAGCCTCCACTCAAAAATATATCCCCACTCAACCCCCACTCAGAATGATGTCCCCAAACAGCCCTCTTAAACAATATCATGTCCCTACCCATTCCCCACTCAAAATTATGTCCCCACACAGTCTTCCACTCAAAATGGTGTCCCCAAACAACCCTATTACACAATATTATGTCCCCACCAAGCCTTCACTCAAAATTATGTCCTCACACAATCCTCCACTCAGAATGATGTCCCCAAACAGCCCTCTTACACAATATTATGTCCCCACCCAGAACCTACTCAAAAATATATCCCCACCCAGCCCCCACTCAGATTTATGTCCCCAAACAGCCCTCTTACACAGTATTATGTCCACATCAAGGCTCCATTCAGAACGATGCCCCCACAGATGCCCCCACAGATCCCCCCCACTCAGAATAATATCCCAAAACAGTAGCACCCTCTCCCCCGCAGATGAGTAAGACTGCTTAGTGCAGTCGAAACGCGTCAACTGGGTCCTGTCGACCCTGAAAATTTTCTTTTGTACGCACTATATTTTCTTTTGAAAAATAAAAATAAAAATCCAGTCTTGTTGAGCCGGACTCCAATTTTTTCTATTGTACGAAAGTGAGTGTGGCTGAGCTGCCAGTGAATTTCACAACAAAGTTTTCACTTTCCTGATATTTTAACCACGTAAAGATTTGCTAGACAGTTGCACCTAAGTTTATAGAATCATAGAAAAATTAGAAAAATATAGTTCTTTAATAGGAATTGTTGTCATGCCCGAGAAGTCTGTTTAATATTTGTATTTTTCATTAAATAATTTTGGAGCAGCATCTGTTATTCCTCCCAGATATTTATGTATAAATTGACAACTGGGTGTTACCAGTTGTCACGATTTTTCCTATCTGAATGTGCTGATGCAGTGAATGGCCGTTCTGCCTTCCAGTCTAGGAATGGGGGCATGCTGATTTGTCAGTATGGTGATGGACAGCTCAGCCGTCCAATTGGATGCTGGGGCGTTCTGAGCTGTCAGTTTCTGGAGTGACAGTTTAGCCATCCAATCAGGATCAGGGTGTACCAGAGTGGTATCCATATGTCTCTTGTCCAGAGTAATTACCTGGCTATTTAACCAGCTCTCTGCCTTTGATTGCTGCCAATTGTAGCTTTGCACATGAGGTGTGTACTTGCTCCGATCTTCTTGTCTGGTATTGTTTGCTGCTCGATGAAGGATTTGTTTTGACCATCCATTTGCCTAGCCCTTTTGTCATGATCCGCTATATTCTTGGAATGTTACCCTTCGATTATTTCCTGACTATGCCTTCATCTCGCCCCTCTGTCTATGACATACTCTCTTGACTTTTGACCTCGGACCTCTTGACTACCCAGCTTCATGGCTTATCTGGGAGTAGTGACTAGCGTCACACCAATTATGGGTGTGTCCCTGAATACTCACACACTGTCCAATCAGTACTGTGAGTGTCAGACTGGTAAAAGACCCACCGCTTGTATAAGGTCAATGGTAATGGAAATTTATTCATACATTTCTAGGAGGAAGAACAGAAGAACAGCACCTATTCGGATTATGTTCCAGATCTGTTATTTTAAAGGGAATGCATATATTTATTAACCTAAACAAGACATGAACGCTGGCAGGTTCTCTTTAATTGAGGAAGATGACTATTTACACGCTTTTTTCCCTAAGCCTAAAGACTACTTTACCATTTTGGCGGAATGTGATGTGCATCATTGTGAAGGACTCAAGGCTACATTTAGAGACTTCCAAATGTGTTGAGTTGACCATGACATTCTGGACTTTAGTTTATTGATTTAGCGCAGTGAATCAAATGAAAAATACAGATGTCACAAAAGCAGCTAAATATTAATCTTGCGCCCATATTTCTCTCAACCTGGTGTCATTTATCTTTTAGGCACTGGACACTGACCGAACAGTTCTACACAAGATGAAGAAAGCTGCCAAAGCAAAGAACAGTGCAGGCGAAGGTAAGCTTCAAATATTGCCATCCCTTTTTATCCTTTTTTTGATTATTTTTTTTGTATAATACTCTTAACACATTTTGATATTATATATGCTGATAAAAAGAATATAATACCATATTGCTGCCAAGTTATTGTGTCTTCCTGATTATTGGATTAATATTAAATAGTTTCAAAAGAAAAAAAAAATCCAGCATAGGTCACAAATTCTTCTTTCGTATGATGATATTTAGTCTTTCAATCTCTTTAACAAATTTTGGATCTTCAGTACAAACAACACCCGTGAAGCTGGTCTTCAAACCATGACCTGTATGTTTTTGATAATGGCCTTTGGAATATTGACATCACAATGGTGCAAACATAGGTGATCCTTTCAGTTTGGACATGTGCGAGGACAAGGATAGTCAGCCCTGTTGGCTTCCATAATAACATATAGTTAGGAAAAGTTGCTACCATTTACATCATACTTCCATTAGCACAGGCACCTATGTTTGTCCAAAAGGACACTAAACAGACTTTGTAGGTTATATATGAGAAGCTTCTCCCGCAACACACAAATTCACAGAAATCGAGCATGTCAAGTGAAAATACCTAGTGATTTTTGTCTTTTTGGATCATGTAATCTGTTTATTAGTGACAATTTAGGAACCTTCTCTTGGGATTGTCATGTTTTTTTTTATTAAATGCTGTGCACATCAAGCACCTTCATTCCAACACAGTGGATAAGGTTCAAATCACAACCACAGCCACAACTGGCAATTATTATCATAAAGAGAAGCTGTCCTGTTCCCAAACCCTATCAACCTGCAGATATAGGGTTAATCTGCAAATTCATAACATTCCAATGCCGTCAAGTTGCCTTTCTGAAAGTGCGGCTACCGGGAGGAAATTAAGTTTATTCTTCTAAGGAACCACTGGCTTTCAGTCATAGGGGCATACCCAGACTGGCTACAGGCATTGTGCGTGGCAGCCTAAGGCCTCATATCCATCACCGTAAATGAAAAACCGGTCCCCTTTTGTTCCTGAAAAGTCATACGAGTGTCATGCAAGTGGTATTCGATTTCCATGTGGTCACAACCCGATTTTCATAACCTAGAATCCAATTTACATCCGAATGACATGCGATTGCAATCTGTATGCAATGCGATTTGACACATAGATGTTAGTGGTTTGCTGGAGGTCATTTTGTGGGGCTCTGGCACTGCTCCTCCTGTTTCTTATTGCACAAAGGAGGAGGTAGCAATTCTACTGCTGGGTTGTTGCCTTTCTATGGCCCTCTCCACGTCTCCTGGTGTCCTGGCCTGTCTAATGGTTTCTGGTGCATGCTGTGGCCATTGTGCTGACAGACACAGCTACCCTTCTTGCCACAGCTCGCGCTGATGTGCCATCCTGGATGAGCTGCACTACCTGAGCAACTTCTGTGGGTTGTAGACACAACCTCATTCTGACAAAATATAAAGGTAACCAAAACAACAGCCAAAAGGGATGAGAACAGAGAAATGATCTGTTGTCACCCCTGCAGAACCACTCCTTTATAGGGGTTGTCTTACTAATTTCCTATCTTTTCTATTTATTGTTCCATTTGCACAACAGCAGGAGGAATTGATTCACAATCGGTGTTGCTTCATAACTGGACAGGTTGATTTTCACAGAAGTGTGATTGACTTGGAGTTACATTATGTTGTTTAAGTGAACCCTTTATTTTTCTGAGCAGTGTATAGATAGATAGACAGAAAGGAAAACCTGACCAGCACATCATAAGTGTGAATAGGTACAAGCTGCTATGACTATATTATATATAAAAAGGAAACACAGCAGCACTCTATATAAGCCAAGATATATGTCAACTCCAAAAACATTAAATCTAAACTATGTTACAATGTGAAGTGAAAAAAGGAGGAATATGCAGCACACACCGATATAGCTGAAAATCTGTGCGTCTTTATTTCACATAAATTCCATCAATAGATATGTGGACATGCAGGACGTTAGAGGAATGCTAGGGGAGGGAGGTGCCGGACAACGGCCGTTTCGCGATTACTCGCTTCTACGGGTCCAGGTGAGTATGCCGTTCATCTGTTTGCTCTTTGCTGGGATCACTAAACTATGTTACTACTACTCACTAAGGCTGGTTTCACATTCGCGCTTTTTAAGCGCACGCACGGCCGGGGGTAGCTCCGCCCCCGAGCCGGCTCTCTGCCCGGCGTGCCCGCCCCTTCCTTGTAGCGCCGCCTCCTAGCGCACAGCGGCGCCTGCGATCGGCGCACCCTATCTTTAGCATAGGGTGCGCAGATCGTGCGCAGGCCGTGCGCTAGTTGCGCTTTGACCTGCGCTGCGCACTTTTGACGGTGCGCCGTGCGCGCCAAAATCTGAAAAGTTTGATTTTGGCGCGCACGGCGCACCGTCAAAAGTGCGCAGCGCAGGTCAAAGCGCAACTAGCGCACGGCCTGCGCACGATCTGCGCACCCTATGCTAAAGATAGGGTGCGTCGATCGCAGGCGCCGCTGTGCGCTAGGAGGCGGCGCTACAAGGAAGGGGCGGGCACGCCGGGCAGAGAGCCGGCTCGGGGGCGGAGCTACCCCCGGCCGTGCGTGCGCTTAAAAAGCGCGAATGTGAAACCAGCCTAAGATGCACTAACAAAAAATAAAGGTTCTTAGCACATAAATTGATCAATTCAAACCCACAGGCTATTTTAATCAGTTCTACTTGCACATTTAAATTGTAGGCTCATAGCCTGGGAGAGACATGTTTGTCCATTTAACTGTAGGCTCATAGCCCAAGAGGGGAATGTACAGTAAGATAGGATCTATCACAGTAAGGTCACCTTGCTATGGTGGTTGAGCATACATGAATTGGCCAATTTATGCGCTAAGAACCTTCATTATTTGTAAATACAATTTACTGAGTCAGTGCTCATCTGCAAGTTTTTCTCAGCTCGGATCGGACTGATAAAAAAGTCACAGCATGCTGCGATTGTCTGAAAGAATCGAATCGCACTCACAAATGCAAGTTAATGGGTGCGAGCAGAAAATCGCATGGCACATGGACCATGAACGTGCCGTCCGATTTTTATGCATCCATTTCAAGGGAAACCCGACATTTCATCAGCCAAGTACAGTAAATTAACAGCCCAGAATAGAATATTCTGTTGTGTCAGAATAGAATAGATATATAGAAATATGTCAGAGAGATATATAATACGTGCAGTGCATGTGTAATTTACTGTAAACATATTTAGCTAATATAAAAATAAATGAAAAAAATGGCGCAGTGTTACACTTATTTTTAATAACCAGCTGAGGGAAAGCAGACAGCTGGGGGCTGGTGTTACTATTCTGGGAAGGTGGCAATAAATATGGAGCTTCCCATGCTATTAATATCAGCTCACAGTGATATGTCACAGCTGTCTGCTTTTACTAGTTATTAAAAAGTGGAGAAAAAAAAAAAAAAATTATGTAGGGTTCCGTTTATTTTTGATAACCAGCAAAAGATTAGCTGACAGCTACAGGATGATATTAAAGGGAATCTTTCAGCAGGATTGTGCACAGTAATCTATAGACAGTGTGAGATCGGCACTGTTATACTGATTAAAATGATACCTTGGTTGATGAAATTCGTCTAATAGTTTTTCTTTAATCTTTATTTTCAGTTTTGTGTTAATGAGATTCTCTTGTCCTAAGGCAGGGTTGATGTATGTGTTCTCTGATAATTTATTCATAATGCAGACAGCTGACAGGTCACTGATTCCTCAGTGACCTGCCCCCTAGTTTGCATAATGAATATCTGTACATACTTTAAAAAAAAAAACTTTTGCAGGCAAGTGCCAGCCGTGGCACATCTATATGACACCCTTATTACGAATCTGAAGTATTTATATACAGTTTAAAGCACATGCATGATAAGTAAGATATGGCTCCGCTGGAACATTCCAGAATCTCCCATTGTTACACTGCAGATGAGACCCTGCCTGTCACTTAGCTGCAACCTCCTCCTTCTTTTCCCTCACACACAAAACCAGTCTAACCTGAATCCCCAGTGTGAGCTCCTTCCTGCCTCATGGCGGGGGGGGGGGGGGGGGGGGTCTCTTTGTCTCTGAACCATGTGCTCAGCTACTCCCATACAAAATAATAGAGATCTAACTATTCGGTCATAAACGCGGCGCGTTTGATAAAGATATGAAAATTACATTTCTGCAAAATGCATCGACCCAGTATTCTGGCCCATAATTTTCATGGTTCCTCCTAAACGGTGTGGCATAACTACTACATGTTTGGCTCTGAATTATTGTATTCGACAAACTAAAAAGAATGATACCATGTGCGTGTTTATACGAGGTACCCTCTGCGAGATATAGTTATTATAAGTTTTGTAGTCAGAATTGTAACTTAGAGCAGGGGGGAGGGACATCCCCAGACCGCCCTTTTCGTGATGTCACAAACCCAAACCTATAAGGCATTTCCTTACTGAAATTAGTCAGTCGAGCTGGAGGTTTTCATGCCTAAAGGACCCCAGATGCAGGGCGACGTGTGGCCCCGTCTCCTCCCCACATGGCTAGCCTAAAGACCATTAAGCAACTGTTAGTGTTGATCTATGTTAATCCCTTTTATTTTATATTTGCATTGTACATACCTAATGTCTCAACTTTGTAACATTTTTACCTGTGTAATCACTGCCCTCCTTTTTTGGGAATAAATTCTAAAACTTATTAGTCTGTCTTTATGCTCTAAAAACGAACACGTGCCTTTAAGGTAATTACGCTACTGATTGGGTTGGCTTCGAACCCCTCTATTAAGTCTATAACTTAAGCAGAGAAATCTGGAGCTGGTGGCAGTGTGGTGTGTTTTGGTTGGTTGGGCTAGCTGGCAGTGACAGAAGGGTTTTATAAGCTGATTGGGTGACTGCAGCCAAAGCATTGATAATTCCCTCACTGCAGCAGTCTAATCGTCCGTGCACAACAAGCAGCCCATCCGGCGAATAATTATCCTAGGTGTAGTTCCCTGACTGACCTGAGGGTAAGGGGGGGCGCCGGAGAGCTGCGAGTTCCAAAGTAGAACTGAGAAAGCGGGATATACATAAATCCCCGCAGTTCGTGGAAGATTGTTAGCAGTGGTGGGGCATCCAAAATAACCCCCCACGATAAATTGTTAGGACAAGACTAGCTTGCTGTTTTTTATCACATGGTGCCAGCGGTGGGATAACTAAGATAAGCCCCCTGTGCCTGTGATAGCCATGTGTCGGCAGTGCGTCGCATCCCTCCGTCCGTGACATACCGGTGTCAGCGGTGGAATCGTGACATATTGGTGGCAGCGGTGGGATCGTGACACCTTTTGAATTACTTTTTTATGATATTAAATGGGTAAAGGAGAGTAATTGTCGAGCAGTGCTTTTTACAAATAAAGGACTTTTTTGTGATTTTTTTTCTTTTAAATTATGGGGTTAGTATTGGGGGTGTCTTGACAGGCATCTCTCTATTGCTAACCCTTGGGCTTGATGTCAGCGGACTTTACACAGCTCACATCAACCCTAAAGCTTTTAACCCATTTGCCAATGCACCAGTTCAGTTGGGAAGAGCTGAGACTTAGCACCAGAATTGGCACTTCTAAAGGATTCTCCATTTTTGGGGCAGCTGAGGGCTGGTGATATTAGTCTGGAAAGGCGCCAATATCCATTGCCCCTTACCAGCCTATTAATATCAGCCCACAGCTGTCTGATTAGCCTTTGCTGGCTATTAAAAAATAGGCGGGACACCACGTCATTTTTTTGAGTCCCCCCCTTTTTAATAACCAGCAAAGGCTACACAGACAGCTGTAGGCTCATATTAGTAGGCTGGAAAGATCCATGGATAGAGACCACTTCCCAGAATAATAACACCAGCACTAAGATGTCTGTTTTCCCTCAGCTGGTTGTTAAAAATAAGGGGGTTACCACACCATTTTTTCCAATTAATTAATTATTTAATAGCTTTTATAAGGCTAAACAACCTTTAGTGCCACATCTACAGGACATTTATCCTATTTAGTCTATCTATCTCTGTAATATAATATTGCTTTATTAGTTTGTAAACTAGGTTTAAATGACATAGAGAAATACTGTATGTAAAAGCTGATGTTAAAACCGCATTGCATATGGATGCCATACAGATGCTAGGTGAGAAAACTCTCACTGTACTTGAATGATGCTCATCCTACTTTTCTGGATCAACCTCGGACTGTTTTTTTGTACATTAGTATGGATCCAGCCTAAAGTTAATGTTTTCCCGGTAGCTGCACTTCTAGTAAGGCCGCTGAACAGCATTCTAAAACTGTTAACCTGCAGATATGGGGTTAATCTGAAGATTAATAGCATTTGCTTTTATCAAATCATGGCTACCAGGAGAAGATTAACTTTATCCTTCCCTAGAGCCACCGGCTTTCAGTTATAGTCGTGCCTGGATCGGCTACAATCTCCTGTCACCGTATTGTGAGCGACAGCTGAAAGTATTTTCTGGAACTTTGATTTACAGCTAGCGCTGCAGAGATACAGCCACTCTAGGCACGCCTCCATGACTGAATACCGGCTGTTCTTGTGAGGAATTTCACCTAGTAGTTGCACTTTCAGTGCGGCGTCCAAATAGCATTCTAACACTATTAACCTGTGGAATAACCCTATATCTGCAGGTTAATAGTGTTTTGGATCATTACAGCTTCCCTTTAATGCATAACATAGCAGATACCATTTCTTATGATGGTAAATACCATAGGCCTCATACTGAGAGCATTGTGGGAAAAGCTCATCCACCTTTTACTGACCACTCCCAGGTGGCTCCTAATAAACTTAAGCTCTAGACATGAATGGGCAGAGTGGGAGCCCACCTTTCTCTCCCCCAGCGCCAACATTCATGCCCTGGTAGATTCAACTAAATCTTATAGAAATGCTTCTTTCTGTTCTGTCGTGGCCTGAAATATGGTAATTTAGGGTCATCAATACGTGGTTACACAGCTGTTATATAATGTGTTTTGGGTTAGGACATTTTTCAGATATGCTACAGTATGTATATATGAGAAAAAAAGGTTTTCTTTGATTCCCTTCTAGCTGTGTATTACATCGATCATGAAGTGAGCCTCATATATCTGGCATTCTCACACACTGAACAGTGCTTTGTTGTGGAGGAATACAATATCCTGTCTCTTTCCATTCATCCGCAGTTGGCGGGAGAGATATGGTTTTCCTGATGTCCTTTCATATCTTGTTAGACAAGATTTGCACTCCGGTGCTTCCAGATGTACCCTGCTGAGCCTGTTTCCTGTGCCTGCTTTCTTTTTTTCAGTGTTAGCAGTGACGGCATGGGCACAGGGAGGGTGAGGAGATCGGATGGCGCATACCAAGATATAAATTATAACGTACAGCACCCCCAGCAGTGCGTTATGCAGAGAAGCAGGTTTGGGCTTTTTTTTAGGTCATTTCAGAGCCAGCAGCTTGTTACCTTGCCTGACTGTACAGACGTTGGTACTGTCAGTGTAATCCCTCATACATGTCAGTCACTGACAACTTTCCGTTGTTAATATGAACAGGCGTTTAATTATCATTTCAATCTGAAATCATATGTTTGTATATCTGAGTTTTTAATGCCAGATGTGCATGAATTAATCTGAATAATCCTGATTAGCCTTGAAAATGTGAAATATAGCACAGAGCACAAGGGATTTTCCATCTTTGGCGTCCTTTACTGCATGCTGGAAAATTGCTGAAAGGCAGAGTTGACTGGTCTTTTATTGCAGGTAGAGGAGGTGGTAACGCCCATACTTATTGATTCCCATACATACCCTACAAATGTTGAGGTATTTTTGTGAGTCTGCCCATCTACTATGTATGTGATAACACTAGAATCAAGGATGGCATGTTATAGTAGCAGCCAACATTTGACTAAGTTAGTCATGACATTGTGTAACATGGAGTGGGGTGGTAGCCGTGGGTGAGATACATGTATCTTGCACCCCTGCACATTACATGAAGGTTGAGATCCTGGCTGGGTGTGTGGACTTGCGCTGTGAGGGCGCTACACCTGTCATTCCGCATGTAACCAATGCTCCTGGTTTGCTAGGACCAGGTGTTTTACAGTTTAATGAGACAGACCACCAATCAAAAATAACATTTTTACTGAAGAAGTACTAGGTAGGGAATATATACAGAAGATGGCGGGTATACAATCTTCTGAAGGTTTCTTTCACAAATCGGAGCATTTTCCACACAATTTAAATTCCTTCATCATTACTCTCTCTCTACTTGTCCCCTTTTTCCACTGTTTCTCACTACTTCACCACAACCCAGCTCGACACTACAGTTCCGTAGTAAGAGTCCTGTACTCAACCTGTGGTTCCGCATTCTTTTCCCCTTAGGGGAGCTACTTTACCAGTATGGCTGGTATTTATCTTCTACTGACACAATGGAACTCCAACCCGGGCCATTCTATTCGTCTTGCCTACTCAGTCCTATCTAGGCTTACCTTCAGGAGTAATAAACTCTGAGCCTTACTGCTAGGTGTCCTCTCAGAGGATCCTTCTCCAGTAAATCGCTCCATCTCTCAGTCACTTTTCCTCTTCCTTCACAGTGTCACTCTATCCATTTCCTACAGTCTCCTCTTCTCTTTACGGACACACAAGACTGCAGCAGTGCTCACATTGGACCTTAGGTCCTTTCTCTATGCACTCTGGGCCCTATCTGACTTCTTAACACAAAAATGTCCCTTTCCCTTCAGTCTATTCCCTCCCACTTCAGGCTGGCCAAAACTTTAACTCTTGCTTTCCCTGTTGACAAGTAGCACACATTATTAACATTACTAACGCATAGCACAATTCACCTTATACATCACAACAATATACTTGTTTCTGCAAGGGGGAACGTGGGCATTATGTCCATTTCCTTACAACTGCATGTATGTCACTCCACTAGTATAGACTGACATTCAGCACTGTACAGATTATAAAAAATGGACAGGGACTGGAGCTCTACTGTTTTCAGGAGCGGTCAAGGTCCTGGCAGTCGGACCACCACTAATCAGGAAGTGATCAGGATTGCATATCCTAGTATTGTGCGATCTCTTTCTGAGATGGGGAAGGTCTGCATAACAAAACCGTGCCGAACAGAAACAGTACAGACAGAATCAGAAAGTGATATGTTGACTTTAAAGGGAATCTCGAAGTAGGAGGAACCCTTTTAAGCCATCAATATGGGCATGTAGGTCATAGGGAGCTGAATGAAGTGAGGCAATGAGATCTGTGAATGATATTTTATTCCAGAGATATTAAGGTTTATCTTATGTAAGTGAGCTGTTCAGGATTATGGACAGGACACTAATCTGCATGAGAGTCTACCTCCTGAGCTTATTTTTAATAAAAGTGAAAGTTACCAGTGTGAGACATTTAATGGTTACCGGTATTACCAGTGTAATATGTAATTAATGGTATCTGCTCTCTTGGTCTCAATGCAGAGCTGTGTACCATTATAACTGACACATCTGCAGTGATTGTTGCAATATTGTTCCAGTACAGCAGAACTGAGAGAGCTGCTGCTGCTAACATGTTTGC
The DNA here is from genome assembly GCF_039654945.1 of Dendrobates tinctorius. Lineage (NCBI taxonomy): Eukaryota > Metazoa > Chordata > Amphibia > Anura > Dendrobatidae > Dendrobates > Dendrobates tinctorius. The sequence continues at coordinate 8,057,141 of NW_027361937.1, read as the reverse complement.
TATGAGACAAAGTTGAGATTTACTGTTCTGTGTTTGTTACATGTCTCACACTGGTAATGCCCCCTTTCATTTAAAATAAGGTCTGCAGGCAGAATCTCATGCAGATCAGTGTCCGGTCCATAGTTTTGAACAGCTCATTTACATATGAAAAAAAACTTTGATTTCTTGGGAATTAGACATCAGATCCCAGATATCGAGCTTTCCTGTAAATCCGCCTCCTATGACCTCTATGCACATATAGACAGCTTAGGAGGATTGATCCTACTGAAAGATTCCTTTTAAATAGTTGCTGAACTTGGGCAGCGTCATCACGTTCCATTTGGGTGTGCATTTGACTCTCTTCTCCAGTTGTCTTTTATTGTCAAACTTCACACAGACATAGCAAAGAGGCAGGTTTTCAGTTCAGGGCAAGAAAGATATTGGACAGTGGCAGATGCAGTGCACGCTAGGAAGTGAAGGAAAGGATGTGCCAACACATATTGTCCCAGTATTGGCATTGCTGTGTGAGAAAGTTCCCACGCAGCTTTTGCCATAAAGTGAGACCAGGGACTATTTTTTACAGTGGCGGAGGAATACAGTGCGGAAGGATACCTACCTCCCGTCATTGGATTCCTGGAGCCCCGTAGAGAGCGGTTGCATCAGCTGATGCTGCTGTTCTCCACGGGAGATCGGCGTGGGACACGCGTGGATTTCTGCAGATCAGGGAGTATACTGTTTGTTTGTTATTTTCATATTTTTCCACAGATGACACTGGCTTCGGGGATCAAAGTGACAATATTCGTCAGTATGTACTTTGTTATATGTACTGTATGTCTATATGTATGTATTGTATGAATGTATTGTATGTAGTATGTATGTAGTATGTATGTATTGTATGAATGTATGAATGTATTTTATGTAGTATGTATGTATTGTATGTAGTATGCATGTTGTATGTCTGTAGCATGTTGTATGTATGTAGTATGTATGTATGAATGTAGTATATATGTTGTATGAATGTTGTATGTATGCAGTATGTATGTAGTATGTATGTTGTATGAATATAGTATATATGTAGTATGTATGTATGTTGTATGAATGTAGTATATATGTAGTATGTATGTGGTATGTATGTTGTATGAATGTAACATATATGTAGTATGTAGGTTGTATGTATGTAGTATGTATGTAGTATGTATGTTGTATGAATGTTGTATATATGTAGTATGTATGTATGTTGTATGAATGTAGTATATATGTAGTATGTATGTATGTTGTATGAATGTTGAATGTATGTAGTATGTATGTATGTTGTTTGAATGTAGTATATATGTAGTATGTATGTAGTATGTATGTTGTATGAATGTAGTATATATGTAGTATGTATGTAGTATGTATGTTGTATGAATGTAGCATATATGTAGCATGTATGTTGCATGAATGTAGTATGTATGAATGTAGTATATATGAAGTATGTATGTTGTATATATGTAGTATGTATGTAGTATGTATGAATGTAGTATGTATGTAGTATGTATGTTGTATGAATGTTGTATGTATGTATGTTTGAATGTAGTATATATGTAGTATGTATGTAGTATGTATGTATGAATGTAGTATGTATGTAGTATATATGTAGTATGTATGTAGTATGTATGTTGTATGAATGTAGTATATACAGTGGGTACAGAAAGTATTCAGACCCCTTTAAATTTTTCACTCTGTTTCATTGCAGCCATTTGGTAAATTCAAAAACGTTCATTTTTTTCTCATTAATGTACACTCTGCACCCCATGTTGACTGGAAAAAAAAACAGAAATGTAGAAATTTTTGCCAATTTATAAAAAAAAAAGAAAAACTGAAATATCACATGGTCATAAATATTCAGACCCTTTGCTCAGTATTGAGTAGAAGCATCCTTTTTAGCTACTACAGCCATGAGTCTTCTTGGGAATGATGCAACAAGTTTCTCACACCTGGATTTGGGGATCCTCTGCCATTCTTCCTTGCAGATCCTCTCCAGTTCTGTCAGGTTGGATGGTGAATGTTAGTGGACAGCCATTTTCAGGTCTCTCCAGATATGCTCAATTGGGTTTAGGTCAGGGCTCTGGCTGGGTCAGTCAAGAATGGTCACAGAGTTGTTCTGAAGCCACTCCTTTGCTATTTTAGCTGTGTGCTTAGGGTCATTGTCTTGTTGGAAGGTGAACCTTTGGCCAAGTCTGAGGTCCAGAGCACTCTGGAAGAGGTTTTAATCCTGGATATTTCTGTACTTGGCCGCATTCATGTTTCCTTCAATGGCAACCAGTCGTCCTGTCCCTGCAGCTGAAAAACTCCCCCATAGCTTGATGCTGCCACCACCATGTTTCACTGTTGGGATTGTATTGGGCAGGTGATGAGCAGTGCCTGGTTTTCTCCACACATATCGCTTAGAATTATCACCATAGTCTGGGAATCATTCATGTGTTTTTTAGCAAACTCTATGCGGGCTTTCATATGTCTTGCACTGAGGAGAGGCTTCCGTCAGGCCACTGTGCCATAAAGGCTCAAATGGTGGAGGGCTGCAGTGATAGTTGACTTTGTGGAACTTTCTCCCATCTCCCTATTGCATCTGTAGAGCTCAGCCACAGTGATGTTAGGGTTCTTCTTTACCTCTCTCACCAAGGCTCTTCCATGATTATTCAGTTTGGCTGGATGGCCAGGTCTAGGAAGACTTTTGGTGGTCCCAAACTTCTTCCATTTAAGGATTATAGAGGCCACTGTGCTCTTAGGAACCTTGAGTACTGCAGAAATTCTTTTGTAACCTTGGCCAGATCTGTACCTTGCCACAATTCTGTCTCTGTGCTCCGTAGCCAGTTCCTTTCACCTCATGATTCTCATTTGGTCTGACATACAGTATGAGCTGTGAGATCTTATATAGACAGGTGTGTGCCTTTACAAATCAAGTCCTATCAGTTAATAAATTTGCAAACATTTCTACATTTCAGTTTTTTTTCAGTAAAGATGGGGTGCAGAGTATACATTAATGAGAAAAAAATGAACTTTTTTGAATTTACCGTATGGCTGCAATGAAACAAAGAGTGAAAAATTTAAAGGGGTCTGAATACTTTCCGTACCCACTGTATGTAGTATGTATGTTGTATGAATGTAGTATGTATGTAGTATGTATGAATGTAGTATATATGAAGTATGTATGTAGTATGTATGTTGTATGCATGTTGTATATATGTAGTATGTATGAATGTTGTATGAATGTTGTATATATGTAGTATGTATGTAGTATGTATGAATGTTGTATATATGTAGTATGTATGTTGTATGTATGTAGTGTGTGTGTGTATATATATATATATATATATATATATATATATATATATATATATATATATATATATATACTCACTGGCCACTTTATTAGGTACACCATGCTAGTAAGGGGTTGGACCCCCTTTTGCCTTCAGAACTGCCTCAATTCTTCGTGGCAGAGATTCAACAAGGTGCTGGAAGCATTCCTCAGAGATTTTGGACCATATTGACATGATGGCATCACACAGTTGGCGCAGATTTGTCGGCTGCACATCCCTGATGCGAATCTCCCGTTCCACCGCATCCCAAAGATGCTCTATTGGATTGAGATCTGGTGACTGAGGAGGCCATTTGAGTACAGTAAACTCATTGTCATGTTCAAGAAACCAATCTGAGATGATTCGAGCTTTAGGACATGGCGCATTATCCTGCTGAAAGTAGCCATCAGATGTTGGGTACATTGTGGTCATAAAGGGATGGACATGGTCAGCAACAATACTCAGGTAGGCTGTGGCGTTGCAACGATGCTCAATTGGTACCAAGGGGCCCAAAGAGTGCCCAGAAAAAATTCCCCACACCATGACACCACCACCACCAGCCTGAACCGTTGATACAAGGCAGGATGGATCCATGCTTTCATGTTGTTTACGCCAAATTCTGACCCTACCATCCGAATGTCGCAGCAGAAATCGAGACTCATCAGACCAGGCAACGTTTTTCCAATCTTCTACTGTCCAATTTCGATGAGCTTGTGCAAATTGTAGCCTCAGTTTCCTGTTCTTAGCTGAGAGGAGTGGTACCCAGTGTGGTCTTCTGCTGCTGTAGCCCATCTGCCTCAAAGTTCGACGCACTGTGCGTTCAGAGATGCTCTTCTGGCCACCTTGGTTGTAACGGGTGGCAATTTGAGTCACTGTTGCCTTTCTATCAGCTCGAACCAGTCTGCCCATTCTCCTCTGACCTCTGGCATCAACATGGCATTTCCGGCCACAGAACTGCCGCTCCCTGGATTTTTTTTCTTTTTCGGACCATTCTCTGTAAACCCTAGAGATGGTTGTGCGTGAAAATCCCAGTAGATCAGCAGTTTCTGAAATTCTCAGACCAGCCCTTCTGGCACCAACAATCATGCCACGTTCAAAGGCACTCAAATCACCTTTCTTCCCCATACTGATGCTCGGTTTGAACTGCAGGAGATTGTCTTGACCATGTCTACTGATTAGAAATTAAGTCTTAACACACAGTTGGACAGGTGTACCTAATAAAGTGGCCAGTGAGTGTATATATATATATATATATATATATATATATATATAATTTTTTTTTTTTACATTCAACACAGTAGCCGGATGATGGGACTACTACTGTCCCATCATTGGCTAATGTGTCAATCACTGTCATTGTAGCAGACATCGCCCGATGGGACTTGTAGTCCCATCGGACGATGCCTGCACACACAAGACCCCCAGCAGGCCCGCACAGACCCCCGGCTGCCGGCACAGGCCCCCGGCAGGCCCGTACAGACCCCCGGCAGCCGGCACAAGCCCCCGGCAGGCCCGTACAGACCCCCTGCAGCCGGCACAGGCACCCGGCAGGCCCGTACAGACTCCCGGCAGCTGGCACAAGCCCCCGGCAGGCCCGTACAGACCCCCGGCTGTTGGCACAGACCGCGCATCATGATGCGCACAGACCGCGCATCATGATGACATCATTTCAGCAGCCAATCACAGCTACAACAGTGGCTCATTGTATTATGGGGACTTCGGATTCCGGTATCCGATATTGAAAAAATATCGGTACTCGGTATCGGAATTCCGAGACAGCGAATATCGGCCGATACCCGATATTTGCAGTATCGGAATGCTCAACACTATTTGTGACCTATACCTAAGAGATTTATAAATGCTTGTTCAAGGTGTGACTTTTTTGTACTTGTTTGAAATAGTCCTGAGAGGGTGGTGTTCTACAAAACTTATTTTCTGAAGACACATGAGGAGTTACCTTCGGGATGTGTGCGAGTATATATGTATATAGAATTATATATATATATATATATATATATATATATATATATATATATACACTGTGTGTGTGTGTGTGTGTGTATATATATATATATATATATATATAATATATATGAATAGCTCTGGCAAAAATTAAGAGACCACTGCGCAAAAATAATAATAAAAATATAAAAATCAGCTTCTCTACATGTCTGACTTCCATTCCAGTATCGGTTGAATTCCAAACAGAGTACACCTCATTCCACTTAATGTGCTACTGATTAGGTTATCACCTGAACCAAATCTTATTTACCGAAGGAAAGTATAAAAAACCCTGCTGTGGTGTTCACAATCCTCTTGCAATAGGACAAGCTGGATTGCAAAACAAGTGCTAGTAATATCCCAAAAGTAATAGGAATGAAAAAATAACCTTTAACCATGCCAAAGGAGTTGAAAAGAAAATCTTGAGTGAGGAAAGAAGGGCTCAATTCTGGCTTTACTAGCGTCGGGATACAGTGAGCGTCATGTTGCCTCCATCCTTAAAATTTCTAAGATAGCAGTCCATTACATCGAAGTCAAGCAGCAGACATTGGGGACAACAAAGCTACAGACTGGCAGAGGGCGAAAACGACTCTCCACTTCCCGAGATGACCGTCATCTTAATCGAATGTCACTCAGCAACCGCAGGATGACATCAAGTGACCTACAAAAGGAATGTCAAATGGCAGTTGGGGTGAAGTGTATGGCAAGAACAGTTCGTAACAGGCTCCTAAAGGCAGGGCTCAAGTCATGTAAAGCTAGAAAAAAGCCTTTCATCAAAGAGAAGCAAAGGAGAGCCAGGCTGAAGTTTGCCAAAGCCCATAAGGATTGGGCCATAGAGGACTGGAGTAAGGTAATCTTCTCTGATGAGTCTAATTTTCAGCTTTGCCCAACACCTAGTCGTCTAATGGTTAGATGGAGACCTGGAGAGGTGTACAAGCCACAGTGTCTTGCACCCGCTGTGACATTTGGTGGAGGATCGGTGATGATGTGGGGATGCTTGAGCAAGGCTGGAATTTGACAGGTTAATCTTTGCGAAGGACATATGAATAAAGCCACATACAAGGTTATCCTGGAAAAACAGTTGATTCTTGTTGCTCAGGCAATGTTCCCCACCTCTGAGGGCTGTTTTTTCTAGCAGGACAATGTGCCATGTCACACAGCTAAGTCAATCAATGTGTGGATGAAGGACCACCACATCAAATCCCTATCATGGGCAGCCCAATCTCCAGACCTGAACCCCATTGAAAACCTCTGGAATGTAATCAAGAGAAAGATAATCACAAGCCATCAAACAAAGAAGAACTGCTTACATTTTTGTACCAGGACTGGCATAAGGTCACCCAAAAGCAGTGTGAAAGACTGGTGGAAAGCATGCCAAGACGCATGAAAGCTGTGATTAAAAATCATGGTTATTCCACAAAATATTGGTTTCTGAACTCTTCCTGAGTTAAAACATTAGTATTTTTGTTTCTAAATGATTATGAACTTGTTTTCTTAGCATTATTTGAGGTCTGCAAGCACTGCATTTTTTTGTTCTTTTGACCATTTCTCTTTTTCTGAAAATAAATACTGTACAAAATTTAGCGCTTGGAAATTCGAAGACACGTTGTCAGAAGTTTATAGAATAAAAGAGCAATTTACTGTACATTTTACATGTTCCTGTATACCTACTCAATCATCGTAACCTAATAGTTCATCATAATCTACAAAGTAAATTCGGCCAGACTACGTGGTCACCGAGATTCTGTCTAAAGAGCCACATTGTAATGGAAACTGCATTATCGGGATTGTGCCACTCTCCATTCTGCAGCAACTTCTTTATGTTCTCTATTCCTGTAGAATCCTTCTCAGATACTGAATTTATGGAAAGCACAGGGTACATGCACACAATGTCACTCAACTGGTTTCTGATTTGCCTAATAAAACCCCCAAAAAACAAAAAATGCCAAAAAGAACATACGGTATGCACAGCAATGTCTAAACAACTTGCTGTGCACAAATTCCATCTTTTTTAGGTTATTTTAACGACTCCAGGTTTCGAAAGCCGTAAAGCAGCTAAAAAAAAAGACGTGACTGGTCGTCAGGCGGCTTCCTGCCTCATTAAATTATATATACAGTTAAAAAAAGAAAAAGAAAAAACACCCTCATCAAAGCTGCCGCAAAGTAATGTCAAAGAAAACACTGTCATTTTCTCGAATCGGTCTTCTGCTTCAACCACACAGCCATACTAAGCCTATGTTCACAAGCAGCTGCATTTTTTTCTGCAGACCCTGATGAAGCTAGGATTCCTAATGACACGCGTCGGGCATTCTTGTGCCCCTGCCCCCCCACTTTTCTACATCATACCGCATTAGTGGCTCACATGGACCAGGCTTTGACACAGGTCTTCATCTTATAGACGCAGGTTGTATGAGGTGCTCTGCTTTACCTTCCCAATTTGGGACCAATTTGTTTAGACTATAGTAGCAGAGTTTCTCTGGCCTGTTTTACCATTCTGCCTCTGCGCTGTAGCTTTTCTTTATTAGGACAATGTGTTTGCAATTAGCTTTGTATGTCTAGCTTAACACTTTATATGGTGTTATTTTTGCCCTGATTTGTGCAATCATTTGTCTATGTGGGGTTTTGGCAGGGGTTTAACCTTATCATGGGTTTTTGTACTGGGGTATCTGCATATTTGCGGTTTTAAATGGTTTTAATGTTTTTCTAGTGTTTTGGTGTCATAATAAAGTATATTTCTCTTACCCTTTGGTGATCCCTGTTATATCCATGCTTCTCTTTTCTTTTCATGTCTCCATTTTGTCAAGCATGTAACGGGTGATCCCGAGCAGTGGTGCCCTCCAGTTTTGTCTATTCACAGATTGTTTGTATGCCGCAATATCTTTACATTTATTTTAGGGATACATCAAAGAGCAGCAAAGACCACTTTCCCTATAAATGATAGAATAGCCGTTTTTTCATAGTATTACTATTTCTTCTTTATATATCATCAACATATTATAAAAACTGTGCAGCACATCAGTCCGTGTTACGCAGACACATACACACTGGGTCCATTTCCCAGTAAGCTAATTGCAATCAGCATCTTTTTTGGATTGTTAGGTTCAACCAAAATTCCTAAAGTGAAGTATTGCTCGGGACCCCAGCTCTGCTAGGCGGCAATGCTCGTCTGCGCCCCCTAAAAATGATTCTGCAGAAGAATAAGACATTTACATGTAGGAAGAAGCAATGCTCCCAAACACTGTACTTTTCTGAGAACATGCTGAATATTACAGCAGTCTATTCCGTTTAGTTATTAAACCCATTTCCCTTAATAGCACATGGTAGAGGCAGCGCCGCTGACTGCAGCAGCTTCCCTAATGCGGACCCTGCCATGCATGCTGGATGCACTGTCCAAGGTGCTGAAAGCAGATTAGCACCATTACAGGCTTGGGATGCCAATATGTAGTGATTTACTTTTTTTTTTTTAAGTAAGTTAATAAATGGATACAGATGGCACTTACTCAAGAGAGCCTGAAACAGAATGATCTGGCATCTGTTTCGCAGCCCCAGTGGCAGATGTTACTTTTTTGTGGCATTGCTGCTGAAATATATCAGAATGCAAATAAATAAGGGTGTACATAATATGTTGTGTATTCTGAGGGAGTTATATCTACTAGGATAAAAACAGACTCAGCAGGATATATAGCACTTTTACAGTGCATTAGGCTCATACATGTGATAGATTGTTTCTATGCCTATGTATGTAGATTAGAAAAAAAGAGCATTTAAAGGGATTTTTTCGCCAGGATTTTGCTACCACATCTAAGTGCAGCATGATGTAGGGGCAGACAGAAAGAGTTCAGAAATCAATATTTTGTGGAATAACCATGATTTTTAATAACAGCTTTCATGCGTCTTGGCATGCTTTCCACCAGTGTTTCACACTGCTCTTGGGTGACCTTATGCCACTCCTGGTACAAAAATTTAAGCAGTTCTTTGCTTGATGTCTTGTGGCTATCCAGTTTCTTCTTGATTGCATTCCAGAGGTTTTCAATGGGGTTCAGGTCTGAAGATTGGGCTGGCCATGAAATTGATTTGATGTGGTGGTCCTTCATCCACACATTGATTGACCTAGCTGTGTGTCATGGCTCATTGTCCTGCTGGAAAAACTGGTCCTCGGAGTTGGGGAACATTGCCTGAGCAGAAGGAATCAACTGTTTTTCTAGGATAACCTTGTATGCGGCTTCATACATCCTTCGCAAAGATTAACCTGCCCAATTCCAGCCTTGCTCAAGCATCCCCAGATCATCACCGATCCTCCACCACATTTTCACAGTGGGTGCAAGACACTGTGGCTTGTACGCCTCTCCAGGTCTCCGTCTAACCATTAGTCGACCAGGTGTTGGGCAAAGCTGAAAATTAGACACATCAGAGAAGATTACCTTACCCCATTCCTCTATGGTCCAATCCTTATGAGCTTTGGCAAACTTCAGCCTGGCTATCCTTTGCTTCTCATTGATGAAAGGCTTTTTTCTAGGTTTACATGACCTGAGCCCTGCCTCTAGGAGCCTTTTATCAACTGTTCTTGCCGTGCACTTCAAAACAGCTGCTATTTGCCATTCAGTTGATGTCATCCTGCGGTTACTGAGTGACATTCGAATAAGATGACCATCATCCCAGTCAGTGGAGAGTTGTTTTCGCCCTCTGCCGCTCTGTAGCTTTGTTGTCCCCAATCTCTGCTGCTTGACCTAGTTGTAATGGACTTCCGTCTTAGATATTTTAAGAATGGAGACAACATGACGCTCACTGTATCTCTCTGCTAGTAAAGCCAGAAATGAACTCTTCTTTTCCTTACTCAAGACTTTTCTTTTCAACTCCTTTGGCATGGTTAAAAGTTATTTTATCATTCCTATTACTTTTGGGATATTACTAGCACTTGTTTTGCCATCCAGCTTGTCCTATTGGAGGAGGATTGTGAACACCACAGCAGGGTTTTTTTTATACTTTCCTTCATTAAATAAGATTTGGTTCAGGTGATCACCTAATCAGAAGCACATTAAGTAGAATGAGGTGTACTCTGGTTGGAATTCAACTGACACTGGAATGGAATGGCTCTCAGACGTGTATAGAAGATGATTTTTATAAAACTGTGCAGTGGTCTCTTAATTTTTTGCAAGAGTTGTATATATATCTCACTTGTTCCGTAGAAGTGTTATCCAAGCACACAGCAGTTTTACAACCCCAATCAAAAGTATGTTAATCATAGACTTCAAGAGATAATGAACTGTAGCCGCTCAGCAATCTTTTCACTTAATAAGCTTTATTTCCTGGCCGTGATTTAAGGCATTAATCCCAATCCTAGATGATTTACTTATCCAGATAATGTCTCTTAGAATGACTTGGGTTCATTTACATAATCATTAAGCAATGCCAGTACTGTATATACACAAGCTTTGCTTTATAAATTGTTGCGACTTTTTGGAACGATTCTGGTCGGTCAGTTGTGCCAAACATTTTGGAGAAATGCCTTCAATTTTTCTGCCGACTTTTTATTATTTTCACATGCTGCTATTACTGTGGAGAATCCCAGAAAGTTTTGACGATGCTGAGGTTGCTAAGGAAATATTAGCTGTTGCACATCCATTGGGTATTTATTATCTTGCCGGTGTCTTCGGACTCTTTAGCTCCAATTCATTAAAGCAATTTCGCTAGGATTTTGGCGTAAATTGCCGCAAATTTTGACACAACTTGGAGTTGCACAAAAATGTTGTGACTTCTGGTATTTTCATGTCAGTTTCTCTCAGCTCTGAAAAATTGGAGAGCTGAGACGGGTGGCACGGCATGGGTGTGACACCATAGCTTGTCTAATTCAAGATGACCTTTGGTGGTCTCTGCTCCAGAAATCTTACTCCAGTCCAGAACTGGAGTAAGACTTCAGCCATGGAGCACAAAGGTGCACATCATTTGTCAGGCACTCTAGATTCATTGTGTCTCAATCCTGTCCTCCCCATCTTGATGAGTTGGGGCTTTTGTTCTGCTGCAGAGGAAGGTTGAATCTTCTAATTGTATTGAATTATGGAGAATTATCTGCTTGTACTTAAAACATTAGAGGTTTTTTTTAATTATGGCTACATGACCGACTACCTTCCGATTAAATGCTTAGCTCCATAGGAGAAGCAAAAAGGCCCTGGTCACCCCTTCAAATAAGTTGTCCAGGACTTTTATATTGATGGCCCATCCTTTAGGATATGTCATCAATACCTGATTGGTGGGGTGCAACAGCTGGCACCCACTCGCCCCAATAAACTGTTCCCAGTGCCGGAGGTGGCCAGGTGTGCTAAGTTGCTGAGCTGTACAGCACAGCTCCATCAACGGCATAGTGGTCACGGCTGGGTACTGCACATCCACACCCTATTTGAACCAATAGGGGGCGGATGTGTAATACCTGGCCACGGCCAATATGCAATTGAAAGAGCTGTAATGTTCATCTCCTCAACTCAGCACATCCGGCCTCTGCTGGCACATCTGATTGGTGGGGGTGGTAGGTGTTGCACCCCCACCAATCAGATATTGATGACATATTCTAAAGGATGGACCATCAATATAAAAGTCCCCAACAACCCTTTTAAGCTTCAGAAATTATACGTAGTATGGCTGCAGTTAAGTTGGATGTATCTGTCATCGGCTGCATGCAGTTTCTTAGTCCCTAAGTGGAAGTTTACCCTAACAGGTTTCTGTATGTTCTCTCTGGTGTAATGATGTAATGATCGGGCATTACATGTGAAGACTTTTGTCTGGAAAGATTCTGCATACAAGAATCTTTGCCCAAGGATAACCTATTATCTTGACTGCAAGAGAAGCAGTAGAATTACAGGGAAGGAATGTGGCGATAATAGAAAACACGTAGACCCCAATTCATCCATGAGTTTTCTAACTTAAAACTCCTTGGAGTGTTGCAAATTTTTAGCGGCGCTTAAAGTTGCACAAAATTTTTTGCGGCTTTTAGGTTTAAAAGGTGAGCTGGAACCAATTCAGTGTGCCAATTCATTAAGTCTGGCATGCAAAACGCTGTTCTTAATGAATCGGACCCACAGTGCATATAACATTGTTGTAAGCTATATAAAATTTGAAGTTTCTCTATAATAATAATAAAAAAAAAAAAAAATCACATTGTGTGATATTTAAATAATTAATTTGCGTTTTATTACATGAAATAAGTACAGTGCCTTGCGAATGTTTTTGGCCCCCTGGAAATTTTCAACCTTCTCCCACATATCATGCTTCAAACATAAAGATACCAAATGTAAATTTTTTGGTGAAGAATCAACAACAAGTGGGGCACAATTGTGAAGTTGAATGAAATTTATTGGTTATTTTAAATTTATGTGGAAATTCGAAAACTGAAAAGTGGGGCGTGCAAATATTATTCGGCCCCTTTATCTTAATACTTTGTTGCGCCACCTTTTGCTGCAATTACAGCTGCAAGTCGCTTGGGATATGTCTCTATCAGTTTTGTACATCGAGAGACTGAAATTCTTGCCCATTCTTCCTTGGCAAACAGCTCGAGCTCAGTGAGGTTTGATGGAGATCGTTTGTGAACAGCAGTTTTCAGCTCTTTCCATAGATTCTCGATTGGATTCAGGTCTGGACTTTGACTTGGCGATTCTAACACCTGGATACGTTTATTTGTGAACCATTCCACTGTAGATTTTGCTTTGTTTGGGATCATTGTCTTGTTGGAAGACAAATCTCTATCCCAGTCTCAGGTCTTTTTGAGACTCCAACAGGTTTTCTTCAAGGATGGTCCTGTATTTGGCTCCATCCATCTTCCCATCAATTTTAACCATCTTCCCTGTCCCCACTGAAGAAAATCAGGCCCAAACCATGATGCTGCCACCACCATGTTTGACAGTGGGGATGGTGTGTTCAGGTTGATGAGCTGTGTTGCTTTTACACCAAACATATCGTTTGGCATTGTTGCCAAAAAGTTCGATTTTGGTTTCATCTGACTAGAGCACCTTCTTCCACATGTTTGGTGTGTCTCCCAGGTGGTTTGTTGCAAACTTTAAACGACACTTTTTATGGATATCTTTGAGAAATTGCTTTCTTCTTGCTACTCTTTCATAAAGGCCAGATTTGTGCAGTGTGCGACTGATTGTTGTCCTATGGACAGACTGTCCCACCTCAGCAGTAGATCTCTGCAGTTCATCCAGAGTGATCATGGGCCTCTTGGCTGCATCTCTGATCAGTCTTCTCCTTGTTTGAGATGAAAGTTTAGAGGGACGGCCGGGTCTTGGTAGATTTGCTTTTCCTTCCATTTCAATATGATCGCTTGCACAGTGCTCCTTGGGATGTTTAAAGTTTTGGAAATCATTTTATATCCAAATCTCGCTTTAAACTTCTCCACAACAGTATCACGGACCTGCCTGTTGTGTTCCTTGGTCTTCATGATGCTCTCTGTGCTTCAAACAGAACCTTGAGACTATCACAGAGCAGGTGCATTTATACGGAGACTTGATTACACACAGGTGGATTATATTTATCATCATTAGTCATTTAGGACAACATTGGATCATTCAGAGATCCACAAAGAACTTCTGGAGTGAGTTTGCTGCACTGAAAGTAAAGGGGCCGAATAATAATGCACACCCCACTTTTCAGTTTATGAATTTCCACAAAAATTTTAAATAACCAATAAATTTTGTTCAACTTCACAACTGTGTTCCACTTGTTGTTGATTCTTCACCAAAAATTTACATTTGGTATCTTTATGTTTGAAGCATGATATGTGGGAAAAGATTGAAAAGTTCCAGGGGGCCGAATACTTTCACAAGGCACTGTATGTAGCAATATTTGGGGTCATTATATTGTATGGAGCAAAAAATGGTCCCATTATACTGTATGGAGCAATAAATAGGGCCATTATACTATATGAAACAATACATAGAGCCATTATATACTGTATGGGGCCATTATATACTGTATGGAGCAATATATGAGGCCCATTATACTGTTTGGAGCAATCTATGGGGCATTATACTGTATAGAGTACTATATGAGGCCATTATATACTATTTGATCACTTATCAACCAGCAAGAATTCTGGGTCTCACATACCTATTAGTTTTTTCAAGAAGCCCTCCTATTCTGAACTCATTACCTGTATTAATTTCACCTGTTTGAACTGTTTACCTGTCTAAAAGACACCTGTTCACACACTCAATCACACTCCAACCTCTCCACCATGGCCAAGACCTAAGTGCTGTCTAAGGACACAGGGACAAAATTTGTAGACCTGCACAAAGCTGGGATGGGCTACAGGACAATAGGCAAGCAGTGTGGTGAGAAGGCAACAACTCTTGACACAATTATTAGAAAAAGGAAGACACACAAGATGACTGTCAATCTTCCTCGGTCTGGGGCTCCATGCAAGATCTTGTGGGAAAGGATGATTCTGAGAAAGTTCAGGAATCAGCCCAGATTGCCCAGGTTTCGGAGGACCTGGGCAATGACCTGAAGAGAGGTGGGACCATAATCTCAAACATTACAGTTACTAACACACTATGTCATCATGGATTAAAATCTTGCAGGGCATTCATGGTTCACCTGTTCACTCCAGCACATGTCCAGGCCCATTTTAAGTTCATCAATGACCATCTGAATGATCCAAAAGTGGCATGAGACCAAAATAGAACTTTTTGGTATCAACTTCACTTGCCATGTTTGGAGGAAGAAGAAGGGTGAGTACAATCCCAAGAACACCTTTCCCAACCGTGAAGCATGGTGGGGGAAACATCATACTTTGGGTGGTGCTTCTCTGCAAAGGGGACAGGGTGACTGCACTGTATTGAAGAGAGGATGGATGGAGTCATGTATCGAGAGATTTGGGCCAACTACCTCCTTCCATCAATAAAAGCATTGAAGATGGGTCGTGGCAGGGTCTTCCAACATGACAGTGACCAAACACGCCAGGGCAACTAAGGAGGGGCTCTGTAAGAAGCATTTCAACATCCTGGAGTGACCTAGCCAGTTTCCAGCCCTGAACCCAATAGAAAATCTTTGGAGGGAGCTGAAACTCAGCCCCGAAACCTGAAAGATCTGGAGAAGATCTGTATGGTGGAGTGGCCAAAATCCCTGCTGCACTGTGTGCAAACCTGGTCAAGAACTACAGGAAACATCTGACCTCTGTAACTGCAAACAAAGGTTTCTGTACCAAAATATTAAGTTCTGTTTTTCAATTGTATCAACTGCTTATTTCATGCAATAAAATCCTAATTGCGTAAAAATCATGCAATGTGATTTTCTGTTTTTTTTATTTTTAGATTTTGTCTCTCGCAGTTGAAGTGTACCTACAATAAAAATTACAGACCTCTCCATTATTTGTAGGTGGGAAAACTTGGAAAATCAGCAGTGTATCAAATACTTATTTTCCCCGCTGTACGTGCTGAACTGGAATTAATTGTGAACACGTCACCGTTGTCACACCTGAGGAGTTAGACTATTAATCAAAAAACTTATCAACCTGCTAAACGTACATGAGATTTCCATCATGTTCCATAAATTTGTATTAGTCCCACCATCTGTTTGTCGAGCATTTATAGGCATCTAGGGATATGGCTGTTATTTACTCTGTTCTTTTAACATGGTTTGTTTCATGCAAGGAATCTGGTTAGAAAATGAATCTGGGGTCATTAATTTTAGCTAACTGATAATTAAGAGAACCTTAACACATTTTCTCCACCTCTAAAGTAGCTTGCATTGTTACTGTAGGTTTTAATCTACTATTTTTGTATTAATTTAGCGGTATTTTTTTAGTTTTTAGAGGTAGTACTCAACATGGCATTTCTTTTTCAGTGAGTATGTTTAGAAGTCAACAGAAACTATAACTGAATAAAAAAAAGTGTCTGTGACATTACTAGTCTTCTTCCTGCAATATAACAATCTGCTATGATGAAAGTTGTAAAATAGATTGTTTAATATATTGGTTAATTTATTGTTCAAATGATGAAACAATTCTGTCTTCACAAAGCATATGTTGGCAAGACAGTTGGTAAGTCAGTCAAGCCCAATCATTCTTCAGTGTAAAGGGGTTGTCCGGCCCGGTCTTCAGGCTTTCTATGCAACTGCAGACTTGTGAATCCTCACCTTGAACACACTGTGTCTGTGAGGATTCTTTGTCACTGGGAGCAGCAGGCGCATGACAGCAAGTATGTGATTTGCATGCGTGTAGTCATGTGCCGACTAGATGGGTGCGGCCTCGCTCAATGTAAGTGTATTGAGCAAGGCCAAAAACATTCTAGATGGAATGTGGCTTGGGTATGCATATCACATACTTGTGATCAAATGACTACCTGTGCCTGGCACCAGAGAATACAAGTACTGGGGCCTGAGAACTGACAAGTGTGTTAGGAACAAACTTACAACATTGCACAGGCACCTCCATGTTGGAGAAGGAGCTTTAAATAGTAAGTGACCTCCAGCTATTGGCTGGGGACACTTTAGAGGAATGTGCGTGGCCCCTTTAAGAAAGAGGAAGTGTGCACAGTGCCTGGAATGCATGCACCCCGGGTAACAGCAGACCCAGAAAGAGCAGGACTGGAGCCTTGGTGGTGAGTATGCTGGTGTCTCTGCAGGGAGAGAGTGACGGCAGGCAGAGATTCGGGCGCTACACGTAGTGCACGGGAATGGTGGTAGCCAGAGATGAGAGAGGAGATTTAGTGATAGCTTTGTGGGGAAGAGTGATCAGTTTGTACTGTATTCTGTATCGGATGGGCAACCAGTACAATGACTGGAACCAGATAGAGAAGGCATTGGTGTAGCAGTTGGACAGAAATATGATCCTGACTGGTGAATTCAGAATGGATTGTAGAAGAGAGTTTAGAAAACTGGAGACTGTAGAAAGATGCAATAGTCCAAACAAGAATGAAGAATAAGAGCAATAGTAAGAGTTTTTGCAGAGTCAAAGGTAAGAAAAAGTACAATTCTAGAGATGTTTTTGAGGTGCAGGTGACAGCAAGTGATCGGATGTAGTGCGTGAAGGAAAGATCTGAGTCAAATATAACTTCAAGACTAGAGATGAGCAAACCCGAACTGTAAAATTTCAGAGGGAGAGACATGGGAACCCTAAAGGACCCCGATAGGGGTAGAGGAGGAAGAGCCAGAGAAAGATGCAATAAGGCTTGTTTCACATTTGCGGATGTCAGAGTCGCGGAGGGCTTCAAAGTCCCTCCATGAAGCTCCGCCCACTGCCGCAACTCCTCCGTTCAGCTCCGCCTACATCTGCATGTGGCCTGCGTACATATCTTTAACATTGGGTACACATGTTAAAGCATAAACTTATAAAGGATGAAATCTTTGTCTAAAATGAATTTTCTCCGTAGACATTAGACTTACCTGGAGCACTGCTGTAGAAATGTGTTTGCAGCACGTGCCAGGGTTGCTGCTGTCTGTGCTGAGTTGTTCTATGTGCAGGATGTGCAGCTTCATCGAGGGAACTTTTCAGTGTTTCATTATAATGTTTCAGACCACATTATGTTGAAAGAAGCAGACCACCATCTCCACCTGGTCTGTTCTCAGGTCTGGAATGTGAAAATTGTAAGCAACCATACTAGAGCAGCAGCTGTGGTGTCTGGCTGCTGGATCTAGGTTTCAAGAAAAGCCAGAAGGTTAAGTGAATTTGAAAGGAAAAAGTCATTGACATAGGGGAGTTTGTTACACTCAGAATGTGAGTTTCAGAGAACACAATTAAAGGAGACAGGAGAAGGAATGTAAAGAATATAAACGAGAATGTCCGGGTTTCTGATTGTATCAGAGAAGGAATTGAACATTATAAGAAGGTCCTGGGTTAGGGGAGATATCTCCAGCAACTAGAAAGAGTGAGCAAATGGTTCAAGGATTTGTGAGAGCATCTCTTGTGTTGTATGGTGGAAGTGAATGGATCTCTGTGATTTAAGATTGTGGAAAAGAGCATGTGAGCTAGAAGGGAGGATAGAGGGACTGTTATAGATGGACTACACACAGTGTGTGACAGGGCAGTAGATATGAGTGATTGCATCAGCTAGAACATAAATGATACAAATACATAGGGTGAATACATTTTGTAGCACAAATGAACTAAGGACAAGTTTGAATGTATTGCATGGCTTGCCTGTCTCCTGCCCTGTCTCACTGCCATATACAGGGGTTGGACAAAATAATGGAAACACCTAACATTTTGGCATCATAATCTTCGAACATGTTATAAACATGCAAACCGTGACATATGGTAATGTTTTGTAGTTGATTATTTGTGTTATGTGATATGTGTATGTAAATTAACTGTTTGTTTTGCAGAAATGTAAGAACATTGATGAAAACCTGATACCAATGGCAGACCTCTCGGATTTTCCAAGAGGCCAAATTGTTGGTGCATGTATGGCAGGCGTTAGTGTAACAGAAAGTGCCCGAATGCTTTGCTTGTCAAGATGTACTGTCTCCAAAGTAATGACTGTGTTTGAAAGAGAAGGAAAAACGTCCGCTGCAAAGCACAGGTCCGGCCGAAAGTCGAAATTGATTGAGAAAGACTGTCGGACTTTAAAGTGAATTATGAGAGAGGATCGCAAGACCACGGCTCCGAAAATCACTGCTGAGCTCAATGAACACCTACAGAACCCAGTTTCCACGAAAACTGTTCATCAGGAGCTGCACAAATCTGGATTCCACGGAAGAGCTGCAATGCTCCAGAATTGGTCCCTCGAGCAGTGGAAACATGTGATATTCTCAGACGAATCATCGTTTACCCTATTTCCGACCTCCGGCCGAGTGTACGTTTGGAGACAGCCGAAAGAAGTATTCCATCCAGACTGCCATCTTCCAACCGTAAAACAAGGCAGAGGTTCTGTGATGATCTGGGGTGCTATTTCGTGGAGATACGCCGGGCCAATGATATCCCTTCATGGAAGAATTAACAGCCGCGATTATTTAGGCATTTTGGGCAACCAAGTGCATCCTATGGTTCAAGCACTGTACCCGGAGGGGAACGCCATCTTTTAGGATGATAATGCACCAATTCATAAAGCTAGAATCGTTAAAGCATGGCACGAGGAATATTGTAATGAAGTTGAGCATCTCATCTGGCCCCCACAATCCCCAGACCTCAACATTATTGAGCATTTATGGCCGATTTTAGAGATTCAAGTTAGACATCGCTCTCCGCCACCATCGTCACTCAAAGAACTGGAGGGTGTTTTAACTGAAGAATGGGCAACAATTCACACCTTGTATGAATCCATACCTCGGAGAATTGAGGCTGTAATCGCCGCAAAAGGTGGACCTACACCATATTAAATTAATTTTTGATGATGTTCCCAGGTGTTTCCATTATTTTGTCCAACCCCTGTATGTCACTTTGATAAAATCTGCACAAGTGCCCCCCCCCCGTACAAAGGGTAAATGAATGTTAAAATTGCTAAAGTGTCCCATTTGCTAAAATGACATGTTATAGTCATAATTGGCTTAATGAAGCTGTGTCAGCGCAAAATGACTGTTCAAAAGAAATATAGTGAAACACCATGGCCAAACAGTTACGTGCACCGTCTCACCTACTGTACTTGTTTTCCAGCTATCTTTGCCCCCTTTTTGATTAACACCTCTGTCTTTATAGGAGCCAGATAAGGACAGAGATAGATGAGGAGGCAAGTAGCTGGGCAGGAATACTTGTTTACTCTATATGTATATATGTGTATGTTCAGCTGTGCTCAAAAGTTTACATACACCTGCAGAATTTTTGTTTTCTTGGCGTTTTTTCCAGAGAATATGAATGATGACACAAAAAAATTTATCTCCACTCATGGTTAGTGGTTGGGTGAAGCCATTTTTTGTCAAACTACAGCATTTTCTCTTTTTAAATCATGACGACAAACCAAAACATCCAAATGACCCTGATCTAAAGTTTACATACCCTGGTGATTTTGGCCTGATAGCACAGAAGTTGACCCAAATGGGTTTGAATGGCTATTAAAAGTAACAACCTCACCTGTGATCTGTTTGCTTGTAATCAGTGTGCGCATAAAAGCTGAGTGAGTTTCTGGGATCCAGGTAGACTCTTGCATGTTTCATCCAGCCACTGACATTTCTGAATTGTGAGTCATGGGGAAAGCAAAGGAATTGTCAGTGGGTCTACGGGTAAAGGTGGTTGAGCTGTATAAAACAGGAAAGGGATACAAAAATATATACAAGGTATTGATAATGCCATTCGGCAGCGTTCCAGCTGTGATTAACAAATGGAAAATCAGGGGATCTGTAAAAACAAAACCACAATTTCATCCACAACTGTCAGGAAAATTGTTTGGGATGCAAAGAAAAACCCACAAATAACATCAGCTGAAATACTGGACTCTCTGAAAACTAGCGGTGTGGCTATTTCAAGATGCACAATAAGGAGGCACTTGAAGAAAAATCGGCTGCATGGTTATGTCGCCAGAAAAAAAGCCACAAATGCCACAAAGTATCTTGTCTTCAATGTGCAACCATAAACGTTACATTTGGAGAGATGTCAACAAGTCCTATGATGAAAAGAACACCATTCCTACTATAAAGCATGGAGGTGGATTGCTGATGTTTTGGGGATGTGTGAGCTACAGAGGCACAGGAAACTTGGTAAAAGTTGAAGGAAAGATGAATGCAGCACGTTATCAGCAAATACTGGAGGCAATTTTGCAATCATCAACCCTGAAGCTGCGCATGGGATGTACTTGGACGTTCCAACATGACAACAGTCCAAAACACAAGGCCAAGCTGACCTGTCTTTGGCTAGAGCAGAACTGTTAGGAGTGGCGGAAGGCACTAAATAAAAAATATAAATAAAGTGCGTTCGCCACTCAGGGTCCACCGTGCAGTAGATGTTAAAACCGCTGCTAGGTGAAGGCAGAGCAATCTGGCGGTAGTGTTCACAGATATCACCCAGGTGCACTTAAGCAATCTCTGTTGAATTCACAGAGCTGCCATTACAAATGATAAATGTAACAACGCTGAACCTGTTAGAGACACAGGGACTCAGCGGCACACAAGCTGTAAGTGGTCACCGGAGTAGTTATAAATGACGGCACTACATCCGTCTAGACCTACCGTAAATACTTGCGTGAACAGCGTTGCAACCGCGAACGCACACTAATGCTGCTACAGCAGCGCGGCGTGGAGAATGCCGCAGGGTAACACCGCAATAAACACAGGCGCGATGTAGACGCTAGCAGGTGTGCTTGTGGAGCAATGGCGTGTTGGTGCTAGTACTGGCTATAACTCAATCCCTCACACAATCGTAATATCATAGGAATGGGGTTTCAAATGAGTCATTCACCAGATCATGCATCCATCAACATACACACAGCAGCAAGCATGACTATACTAGCGCATGGCGGAATAGCCATGCGCACTTTTTATAGCAAACGGGACTTCCGGAAGTCTCCAGAACTCTGAGCTGAACCAATGGGATTAGGAGCAGGACCTGAGCACCTGACTCCCGAACACCAATGAGAGCTCGTTTCACAAGCAAGAGAGTTGGCAGGGAGGCCACAGAGGAGAGTGTTACAGTAGTGAAGGCGGGAGATGATGAGGGCATGTACAAGAGTTTTAGTAGATTGAGGACTGAGGAAGGGATGGATTCTGGAAATATTTTTGAGTTGGAGGCAACAGGAGGTGGCAAGAGTTTGGACGTGTGGTTTGAAGGACAGGGCAGAGTCGAGAGTTACTTCGAGGCAGCGGATTTCAGGTGCGGGAGAGAGCGTGATGCCATTATAATAATATATCGTGTGTGTGTATATAGACAGAGAGAGGGTTATGTACCCATGCTAATTGTCCAAGGTGCTTAAATGGGCACAGGAGAGATGAGTTACTTTCTCCTAATTAGCCTTTGTCTACCTTCATAACCAATATTTTAGTTGTCCACATGCCTATAAAACAAAGTAACTTTTCACATTGCTTTCATTATTAAACCTTTTACTATTTTGTGCGTCTACAGTTCCTTTTCAAAGGAATTGCTTTTAATGGAGTACAAATTTTGTGTTGTCCGATCTTGTAATCATGATCCATCTATTTGACCACTACTCATGCTAACAAACATTTGTTAAGTGGGCAAGTACTGGACCAAAGTGATAGAATCAGACAACTCTGGTTTTATTTGTAGTCTGTTACCCTGTGGGTACAGTCCTAGACAGAAGCAGTTTTTTAATGCATTTTTTACAACTTTATTAAAACAAGCGTCACCAAAACTGTTGTGGGCAATAAAGCAAATTCACATGGTGTAGATACGTGTAGACACAAGAGTGGATGGAAAAGATACATGTTAAAGAAATGGAATGGGCGTTTATGGTCATTCAGAGGTCTAACCGCCTTCAGGACTGAGTCCAAATCCATCTAATGCTGGTATGTTCTCAAGTCATCCATTCCATGGGTCTTCTTGCCTAGCAAAGTTAACAAGCAATGGATGGATTTGGACTCAGTCCTGAAGCCGGTTAGGCCTCTGAATGGCCATAAGCGAGGAGACGGGATGAACTCATCTTAGGTTATCAAAGGTGACATTCGGCATGTCCTTTCTGATATGCATAAAGATCTTACCTCTGTGTATAAAGATCTCACCTTTGTTCAGCACACGATGGTTGGAGATAGTTATTGTCTGACCTTATGGTAAAATGAAATGGCTTGCTGTTGTTTCCGCCTGTACTGCTACATGAAGTGATTACAGTATTTTATATCTCTCCTTTTTAGAACACATCACGCACCTAGAGGTATATATTGCAACTTTGGAAAAACTATCATTAAACTGCCGGGATAATGGAGAAGAAGCTCTGAGCAATGCTTTCAACGCTTTCGCTGAACTTTCTAAGGAATTGTTAACGCCTATGAAAAATGTGGTACGTACTATTATTTCAGGTGGAGATTTTGAGTGCACTTTCCTTTTTAAGTGTGCAAATACTTGATGTTCCGCTTATTCGGAATGTACCGTAATTTATTCCAAAAAAATGCATTAATAAGCATAAAGGCAAACAGCAAGGTTCAGAAATAATCACAAAATATAATTTGTATTGATGTTGAGAGAAAAGATTCTCTGGTTCGGCAACTACTTTGGAACTCCATGGCAGCTGAACCAGGGTCTTGCCGGCATCCTGGGTAGCTCTGGTGAATATAAGAGTCCAGTGACATCACGTAGTCATGGTGCAATACACATCATGATGTCATGGGGGCCTTCTAAACGCCAGATCTAAACGCCAGATGCAACCATGATGCCAGCATTTGCTTCAGGTCATTTTAAGATGACCATACACCTCAAACAGAGGCCAGTCGAAAGCTTATTTTTCCAAGAGCGCTCTCCCTTGATCTCCTTGTACACATGTATGTACGGTTGAGTGTGCATGTATTTTCCTAGGAAGAAGGCATCATGCTGTATCCTTTTGTCCCCTAACTTAATCAATCTATGGGGAGTTGGTTGGCCTCCGTACTCATTAGATGGTTGGCCAGCCCCTCCAAAATCAGCAAGGTAGGCTAATATTAATCCAATGACTATGCAGCCCTTTACATATGAAGATTAATTTGTTAAAATGAGCAATGTAGTTGTATGTGTTTCATAACTTTCAGTTCTCTTTTGAGGTCGCTTGTCTTTACTCCTGTCACATTTACTAAGGAGACAATGAGACTAGCAAATGCTTGCTTCCACACGGTGACGTGATGTCGGCAAATGATCATTATTAGGTCATTACAAAAGATTTGATCTATATCAAAAAGGATGGATGTTCACCAATTATGCACATTTGCCCAGGTCAATAATGGAAAACGTTATTTTACAGAATAATTAAAAAGTCCTTTTATTCTTCCAGTGCAATTTAGAAATATAAAGATGAACTAAGGGTAGAGCGGCAATTGTCCTGAGTGCCAGAAGTGGGAAAATCCTGCAAGACTAGAATGGCAGTGACATGTTTCCTTGATTAAATTAACTGACTATATGCTTTATTTTTGAAGACTCTGCTAATCTAATCCACTGTCAAATTGCCGCAAATGCTGGTGGTAACCCTCTCTGGCCAGATATGTCCCCTGCACATGTAAAAGAACAGTGTTGTATAGTCCATGGATGGCAGGGACTACCAAGTCTACAAGTTTAAAGACTATGGCCCCAATTTATCAAAGTGAATATGCCAGAATTCTGTTGTAAAACGCTTTTAAAAGTCAAAGTTTTTGCACAATATGGAGTTGGACGAAATTTTTACCTTCTGGGCGGAGCCAGGACGGGGCGGGGACAAGACTGGGTGTGGCGACAGGAATAAGATTTGTGGTGACGCACACGGAAGCCCAGACAACTTTTCAGAATGGCCTGATTCATTAAGAAGCATTCGCCTCTTAACAAATCAGGCGCCTCTGGCCTAGAAGTCTAATAGAGCCTTTGGAAAGACACTGTCACAATGCATCAATCTTCTTTATTATGTTATAACATTTGAATTGAATGTGTCAAAACTGATCTAATGTTTAAATTAGGTTTTGTGTCACGTGTATTTTGTTTTTTTTTTTCATTTTTGGCTCTGATTTTTGTTTTCATGTCACAACCTTTATTTCTAAAGCAAAATTAGAACTCTTGCAATTATTACACTGGCCACTGGGGATATTTTAGACTTGAATTTCTTACCTTTCAAGAAGAGTAGCCTTCTCAAATGTCAGATTATGATGGCAGGTAACATCTTTATATGCAGCTGATAACACAGGATTCACCAATCATATTAGGAGATATCACAGCTCCCCTACATGGGGAAGTAGAGATGCTGTGATATCTCCTAATGTTATTAATGGATTCTATAGTATCATAATGACCTTTTCACATGTTCATTAGATGCTTCAATGCAAGACAGAAATTTGAGTGTAAAAATCCAAGTGTCGAGTGTAAAAATTAGTTTTCTGGCAACGCCAAGCTCTTCAGCTAGTAGACAATAAAAAACATTGCCAAAAATGTTTTAAAAAATACTTTTCACACTATATTCCCTTTAAGGCAGTACAGAAAAACGTCCCTTTTTGACCATTTTACAGGGACCCAGTCATCTAAAGTGTAGTGTGGGGCACCTGACTCTTCCTGAAGATGAAGACTAAGGCTTTTTGAATTTTCAAAACCGATCATATTTTTCTTCTAGGGGAGTAGCTGCTACCAGAAGTGTTTTTTGGCACCTTACTCCCATCTTTGAATTTAAAGCACATGCATGCTCAGCCGTAATTGAGAATGTGGAAGTGGGAATAATAGTCTTTCAGACAATATCTATCCAAGGTGTATGGGCACCTTCTTGATCATTTTTTATATTAATCTATAATTTAATTTACACTGATTCAACATTGAATTGCAACACCAAGAAGGAAAAGTTGCGCAATTATGGAAATTACAACACTGACATGCATGTCAAAGTTATGCAAATGATGACAAAATAGAGACAACATTTCCCTAAGGTCTCTATTTATGCAGCATTAAGTATGAGCGTCACATGCAGAATTCCATGCATTTACACGCCTTGGCTGCTATCAGTGAGGTAATTAATGGTTGTCTAAAGTATGTTCTACCACGCTAAATGCACTTGGCACTATATTCATCAAGATCCATTACTCGCTTTGCAATGGCTGACCTATGAGATCTCAGATGTGCTTGATGGGAGACAAGTCTTGAGATCCTGCAGGCCATGGTATCACATTTAGGCCACACAGACTGCTCAGAGAAAAACTAGATGCGTCCAGTCTGGCACTGTCATGTTGAAAATCAGCTTTAGGGACACTTTAAAGAAATGGTCTTACCACTGGTTCCATAACCAAATCAATGTTGAGCAGTTAGTGTTCCTGTAATTAAAAACTAGAGGGGTACATCTACCATACATAATGCCACCTCACACCATTATTCCCAGGATTTGGACTGATATGATGTTGCCTTGTGAAGGCCTCCACGGCGTGTCAGATTTGGAAGAATAGCATACAGGGATCCCTTCTGCACTGGAAATGAAGTTAGACCCCCTAGAAGAAGCTATACGCGAAACGTGCGTCGAGGTACTGAATAGTGTTGGTTCTTCTGTGCATGATGGCATATGGTGGGTATAGTCTGATTGATATTTTTACTATGTGGACGATAATTAAGGGAGTGTGCTTGACTACCTATAGTGATATGGTAGCATTAGATGTTCATATAGGTGCACAAGGATTGTATGTCATATCCATACCCATGTTATTAATTCTGGTTTTATTGAATATTTATGGTAAATCATGTAGTTTTCCATCTTGCCACACTGCCCGTTTTTTCAAGTTTTATGGGGGTTTTTTGTCTTCCGCAATTGTGTTTTAGTATATGTTAATAAAGTATAATATCATTTTGTCATAAGGACTTGTGTAATTTATTCTAGTATATTTGGTGGTAATTATAGGACTAAATGTTTCTAGGTACCTCCAATAAATGTACTTAATTATTTTAGTTATAGGTTTTCCAGTTTTGGCTAACTCTCACAGTGTTGCCCACATGGTCTTGTTAGATTCAAAGGATAGCACACAGAGATCAATTTTGCACTGAAAGTGAACATAGACATCACATACTAAGCCTAAGGCAACAAACAGTTTCTGCACAAACCATCAAAATTCATTTACATGACATTGGAATTTGAGCGATACGTCCAACTGCAGGTGGTCCATTAAAGGGAATTTGTCAGTACGATCAACCCTCCTAAGCCATTTCTATGGGCATGGAGGTGATAAGAAGCTGAATAAAATGATACCTTGATATCTGTGATCCAATGTCTTGTTCCAGAAAAATCTGTGTTTTTCTTATATATATAAATGACCTCTTCCAGGCTATAGGGAGAATGGTGTCTGGAAGATAACTCTGCCTCCAGAACTTATTTTAAATAAAAGGGGGAGTTATCAGTGTAAGACAAGTAACTAACACAGAACAGGTGAAATTAAATTTGTCTTTTTGCAAACACATTTTTTTGCAGCTCTCTGATGAGCTCTGCTGTATTTCAACAATATTACAGCCCTGTCTGCCTGTGAGATGGAACCTGTAGATGTGTCAGATATAATCACACACAGCTCTGAGACCAGGAGAGCAGAGAGGGGCCATTACACATCACATTGGTAATTTCCTCTTCATATAAAATAATCTCTGGAGGCTGAGTTATAATCCAGGTACTGTCCTCCCCATAGTCTGGAAGAGGTCATTTACGTAAAGTTATAAAAGATGATTTATCCACAACAAGACATCTGATATGAGGCATACAGGTAGGACTGTTTCCAACAGTCTATAACCTTTATTCCAGTATTAATAGAAACAAACCTAAGGTAAAAACAAAATGAGCAAATACCCTGCAGTAAATGTATAGATAGCAATAGTGCATGAAAACAACATAGGGTACTTGGCTAACATAATTTTGATCAAAAACCATAAAAGCCATCCCACCGTTTGAAAGTGACCCAAATTTGGGACTGTTCTAATCTCTAGTATTAAAACCTTACCATGTGTCAATTGATGTAAATGTGAATAAGGGCCAAGCATAATATTAATTTAGCTAAGTCAAATGTGGTGACTAGTGATGAGCGAGTATACTCGTTGCTCAGGTTTTTCCAAGCATGCTCGCGTGTCCTCCGAGTGTTTTGGCATGCTCGGAGATTTAGTTTTCGTTGTCTTATCTGTGACTTGTAGACAGGCTGAATACATGTGGAAATGCCCTAACAAACAGGCATTCCTCACATGTATTCAAGCTGTCTAGCAGTCGCAAATCATGCAGCTGAGGCGATGAAAACTAAATCTCTGAGCACGCCAAAATACTCAGAGACCACCCGAACATGCTCGGAAAAACCCGAGCAAAGAGTATACTCTCTCATCACTAGTGTTGACAGATTCCCTTTAACCTCACGCTAGTGCTCAAACGCGATCATTGTGCCAAGCAAAATGGTAATAAAGGCTGGAATGGAGGTCTATCCTGTTTAGTGATGAGTCCAGCTTTTGTCTTTAATGCAATGATATGCGCAGATTGGTCTGATGACTATGTGGACAATACTAAAAAGAGGCCTTGATAAGTTTCCCAGGAGCTGTTTTTCTACATGACCATGTCGTACTGCATGTTACTGATTATAAGGTGAGCAGCCTGCATGGCATAAATGTGCTACCATGACCAGCTGCATCTCCAAACTTTTCTCCTATTCAGCACATCTGAGACATCGTTAGTAGGCAATTGCAAAGGGTGCTGCCAGCAGCGGATATTGATGATTTGCGTACCTAAGTGCATTTAGCGTTTACAGGACATTCCTCAGACAACCATTAATAATTTGCCAAGGGGTGTAAGATTGTGTATTTCTGTATGTGGCTTTCATACTCGATGCTGAATAAATTGAAGTGTTTTAAAAAGTTTGTTTCCATTTTTTTCAGTATCATTAACATGTTTATCCATCCTGTGGTTTCCATAATTCCACGAGTTTACCTTCTGGAATTTCAATGTTGAGTGTTTAATGGAAAGTCTACAAATATTTCCTCCATAATTATGTTGTCCTAGTATGCTTCAACATTAACGTCATTTTATGCTGTATGACAAACTTTTTTTTTTAACTGAAAAAATACAGATTAATGTTCTTATTTAATGGCTGAGTTAATGGAAATACTGTGACTCAGTCTGTGTGTCATTTAATTAACTGCACAGCATCTTCTTTTAACACAGTAAATTCATCTGAGTAGACTGCAGCGAAACGTTAAGGTGCTGATATACATTTCATAGGTATCATTGAGAGCTCCGTTGGCTGGCAGAAATTCTTCCCAGCTCTCCTATTCACTGTACTCTTGGCCAAATGTTCATGTCTTTTCAGTGGGGAGAGGGGCATAAGTCACTGCTGGACACCTTGCAGGGGTTTATTTTCTGTAGGAGCAGTTGTCCTCAAGTAAGAGATAGAACATCCCCAAACACGTGAGATGCTGGAAAAATTGATGAGGTCAGATGACTTTAATCTGTATGGTCAGAGTTTGAGATGTAATAATAGATGAAACTGACCATGGTTAACATGTAGAACTTCCAGCAGAAAAATGTGCAGTTAAAAAAAATATCTTTCATCTGCTGAAGAGTGGAAACAGTAGAACTATTATATCAACATGATTTATTAGTGCCCTTCAGACTATATGTTGGAAAACCGTTCCCTATTGTTAAAAGCAGATAAGTCATCAGATTTTGCAGTCTAATGTAGGAGAAGTAAGACATGGTGACAGGTCTTCTCTCATTACCCAAAACAACACAAAAAAATCTTGTACTGCCTTGCTAATGGCAGCTATCAGAGAATATAGGCCAGTGATGGCGAACCTTTTCGAGACCGAGTGACCAAACTGCAATCCAAAACCCACATATTTTTCGCAAAGTGCCCTGAATACTGAGGTTTTAGATTAGAAAGACAACTTGTACATTAGCGCGCTATAGAGTCAATATCAAAGAGCTTGTAAGCGCTGCACTCCAAGACTAAGATACTAGACACCAAGTGTAGTTAAGGTCTGTTCTTGAGAATGGAGAGAATTTTTAATCAAAAGTAAAATTGCAAAGTTGTTTGTTTATACAGCCTCTTTGCAATTGTAACTAGAGATGGGTGGACACCTGGATGTTCGGGTTCGGCCGAATGGTTACAAAAAGTTTGGGTGCCAGAACAGTACCCGAACCCAGAACCCCATTCACTTGAATGTGGGGCCCGAACATCCAGTGTTTGCTGAGCTGTAATGTGCATGACAGCGCGGCAAACACCGCTTCTGATCGGCGGGGAAATCATCCTCGCCGGGCAGAGAGCCGCAGTTCCCATGCTGTCAAAAGACAGCGGCAACGATCAGCTGTGATCGGAGGTATAAAGTTTACCTCCGGTCACTGGTGTCAGCTGATGGGACTACTGATCCCATCATCAGACACCTGCTACCGCTAATTACGGTGAGAGCAGTGGGTGTATTCATCAGTCGCTGCTGCGCTGTAAATAAATAATTAAAAAAAAAAAGGTGTGGGTTCCCCTGTATTTTTGCTAACCAGCCAGGCAAAACTCACAGCTGGGGGCTGCAACCCTCAGCTTCAGTAAGTCTAGTTATCAAGAATAGAGGGGTCCCCACACTGTTTTTTTAATTATTTAAATAAATAATTTAAAAAACAGCGTGGGGTCCCCCCAATTTTTGACAACCAACCTTGCTAAAGCTCACAGCTGGGGGCTGGTATTCTCAGGCTGGTAAGGGGCCATGGATATAGGCCCCCCAGCCTAAAAACGCAGTCTACTGTTGCCCAGAAAAGGCACATATATTAGATGTGCCCATTCTGGCACTTTGCTCGGCTCTTCCCACTTGCCCTGTGGTGATGGCAAGTGGGGTTCATATTTCTGGGGTTGATGTCATCTTTGTATTGTCAGGTGACATCAAGCCCATGGTTTAGTAATGTATAGGCGTCTATAAGACAGCTGTTACTAATCCTATAGTTGTATGGTAAATAATTTTATTTAAATGCCTAATTCCAGCGAAGCCCTCGTTCTCTTGTAAGAAAAGTAAAATTAAAAAAAACAACATATTATACCTGTCGATTGTTCTATCCAACGCCGTAATCCGTGTCTGCTGGTTAAACCGTTTTCATCTTGCATGGTGCAAAGATGTGTCTGTCCATGCTGAGAACCACTGGTGACTGAACTGCTGAGATCAGCCGCAGAAACCGGTGGTGACGTCATAAAGGTTACGTCAGGTCACTGAGGCTCTATTCCTAGCCGGGGTGAACTGCGGTGACCTTGGTGACATCCCCGTTAGCACCGTGAGAGTTTTTCTCACTGTGCTAGCAGGGATTCTCCAACTGTAATCACCACACAGCCCTCCATACAGTATAACGGGCACATAAAGTCCTCTATACAGTACAATGGCTCCGCATAGATCTCCATAAAGTATAATGGTCCCACATAGTCCTCCATACAGCGTAATGGCCCCCACATAGTCCAGCATAAAGTGTAATGGGCCCCACATAGTGCTCCATGCAGTATAATGGCCGCACACAATGCTCCATGCTATATAATGGCCTCACATAGTGCTCCATACTGTATAATGGCCTCACATAGTGCTCCATACCGTAAAATGCCCCCACACGATGCTCTATACTGTATTATGCCTCCACATAGTGTTTCATACTGTATAATGTGCTCACATAGTGCTCCATACAGTATAATAACCTCACATAAAAAATAAATACTGTTTATACTCGTGTACAAGCCCACCCGAGTATAAGCCTAGGCACTTAATTTTGACACGAAAAACTGGGAAAATGTATTGACTCGAGTATAAGCTGGGTATGCATTGTCCCCTAATCACTATTCTTGTCTGCATGGCTCCTTATCTGCTTCCCTGTTTGTATGGCTCCTCATTCCCGTCCTGGTATGCATGGCTCCTTATCCCTATCCTTGCATGCATGGTTCCTCATCCCTATCCTTGTATAGATGGTTACTTATCCCTATCCTGGTATGCATGGTTCCTCATCCCTATCCTTGTGTGCGTGGCCCCCATGAGAAAAGCATTAAAAAAAAATATCCTACTTACCGTTCCCGCACGCCCTCGCAGCATCTTGTTCCTGTTCCAGCAGCATCTGCGACTGAGCGACCACGTCTCCCCGCTCATTATGGGAATGAATATTCACTCCACGCCTATGGGAGTGGAGAGAGGTGAATATTCATTACTTTAATGAGCGGACACCCGTGATAGCCTGGCAACTGCTGGAAGCCGGCGGCTGCAGCTGAAACTGTGCACGCTAGAAGAGAAATTAATACTCACTGCCAGTGCAGTGAATGTTCATTTCTCTTTAGCAGTGGGCACATGAGTTAGCCGCAGCAGCCGACTCCTGCCTCCTGTGACCTGCTGCTCTGCCGCTTTCCCTTCCCCGCCGTCTTCTAGTCTTGAGGAAATGGCACGCATGCCCACCAGGAGGGCTCTGCGTGCCCCCTCTGGCCCTCGGGTCATAGATTCACTGCCACTGATATAGGCTTTCAGGAGGCATACAAAAATCATTAATGGGATTATCTGTGATTAGCAAAATGAATCGGGGCTGTGCTACAATATTAGAAAGACCCTGACACTGGTTCTGGGGAAAAATAGTGGGACCATTTTTATACAAATGCCTAAAATCTAGAATTGCTACAGCCGTTTTGGTTAAAGTTCCGTAATCTTGGGAAAGATTTCCACATTATGTTTTATTAGTGTATGTTTTTCATGACTTTTAACTGTCCTCCGCTATTGTATGAGAACAAACCTGTTTTGGGAATAAGGTGCCATGCATGTCTCACACATTGAAAAAACAATACAAAGTCTGCAAGATTATTGATCAAGGCATTGTTGAACCTTGTATGACTGAGGTAGAAGAATGAGCCATCATTTTAATTTAACAACTTCTTTTAAGAAATTAGTAAGACTCTAAGGGCCCAATTGGACAGGCTGATAACTGCAGTAAACTGCTTGCTCATTGGGTGCTATGATTTTTAAGCTTGCTTAAAGAGAATCTGTCGTGAGGATCAACCCTCCTAAGTAATCTATATGGGTATGTAGGTCATAGTAAGTTGATTTCACATGATACTTTGATATCTGCGATTTGATGTCTTATTCCAGAGGAATCCACGCTTTTCCTAATATGTAAATAATCTGTTGAAGATCTATGGGCTGGTCACTCCTCTGCATGAGAATCTGCCTCCAGAGATCATTTTAAATATAAGGGGGCGTTTCCAGTGTGAGACATGTAGATCAGAAGAGCAGACTGTCAGCCATTACATGTCTCACACTGGTAATGACACCTTTCATTTAAAATTAGCTGTGGTGGCAGATACTCAAGATATCTATGTCCAGCTCATAGATCTTGACAGCTAATTTACAAATTTTAAAATGTGGCTTACTCTAGAATAAGACAACAGATTTCAGATATCAAGGTATCATTGTATTCAACTTCCTATGCCCTACTTGCCCACATAGACTGACTAGGAGGGTGGATCCTACTGACACATTCAAATCAAATATCATCTTTCTCGGCAGCACATTTCCTAGTGTAGCAAGGTATGCTGCCGATCAGATGCTGTTCTATATGCATACAATAATCAGATTAACTGTATTAATGATTGTTCTTTGCTTATAAATATGTGGTTATGTCTACTCTGGCCATTGAACGACCGCCAAATGGCTTACAGGTAGCCGATCCGGGATTCACTTAGCGGCTGGCCAGTGAACTCTAACCGTATGAAGAAGTCCTTCATATCTGGAACTGATAATCTGCTAATTACTGATATTAATCGTTACATTCCTTCTGATAATTTAGTAACATGTTTGTTGTGTCTCTTTAAATAAGGCTAAGGCATATCTTATTCTCGCTGGATCTTGCATTCATTGTATAAAAGATAAGATATTGTCCGCAGCTCCTGAGGACAGACTGTAATAAACATTATGCGATGGCAGAAATAGATGGATTTATCTAATGCAGTTAGATGTGTAATATATTCACTGTGAGAATGCTGGCTAGAGTATAGCAGAATATGTGAGGAATTATCTGCTTGACTTATCTAACAGTCATTAATTTGGGTATTTGTCTCACACAGCTGCAGAGTTTTAATCACAACATTAATTACTTTCTAAACTCGCTGGTCAAAGGAGATCTGAAGGAGGTGAAAGGGGTGAGTATCCGAGAAGTAATGCTGCAAGCATTGTTCAGCTTGTCTTGTAATATCTTTGAGGCACATCACTGGGTAGTAATTAAACTGAATGAGATTCCTTGAAAGGAGACCAATGCCTTTCTTACTAACTGTAAGCTTAAAGGGAACCTGTCACCAGCTTTTCACCATATAAAGCATGGCCACCACCTTTAAGGCCTCTTTTACAGCATTGTAGTAAGCTGTATGTAAGTCTCAAGTCCCCTTTGCATAACATACAAATGCCTTTTGTTATCCCCCCCCCTACAGTGTGCTGCAGATTTGATGGGTGTCACTGATCTTGATCCGACACCGTCCTCCTGCTTGCGTCACGTGGATGACACGTCCTATTTCATCTACACTGTGTCCCCCAATGGCGCTCCTGCGCAGGCGCACTACGCTTTACCCTGCTGAGGTCAGAGCACAGTACTGTAATGAGCATGCGCCAGGAGAGGCCAAAGAGTGCTGATGACCCAAAGTGGCTCATTCACCCCATTATCACTCCTAATGATCAGCAGAGTTCCAAGACAGAGAAGTTTAGCACCTAACTTACCAAGGCTGAGACTGGTCTGAGATTCAGACTCATGTCTGCCTCCGACTGACAATAGGCTAAACTGAGGAGGTTTAGTGCTAGATAGGGAGGAGACAACCTTTTTTATTAGGATGTTTGTTAGTGTAAGCCTCCATGTGGTAGCAGACTACCCCATGGTTCCTAAGCCCCCAAATGAAGCAGCTGAAAAAGAATGTCACCCAATAAACAAGCATTTTGCTAGTTTGTTGGGTGATCGGTAGCCCGTTTAGACTGCAAGGTTATTGTAAAACTAGCAGTCCTAGCAATACATGTTCATGATAATCTTGAAATGTGAATGGACCATTGGTGTCTTTTGAATGAATATTGATTCACCCAACTAGATATCGGGAGTTATTATGTTAAAGGTGGTCTACTTTGGAAACAAAATATTTATCTATGCTCTCAACATAAATATATAGAACCTACTAATATTTATGTTTCCAAAGGGGTCCAATCTCCCAGTGGCAGGCTTGGTCATGGCAGCTCCATTTCTAATTTGTGTTTGACACTTTACAACATTTCCTATGCTAGCACTTAATCAATGCTGTGGGTAAAGGGATTAAAGCTTTAATTAAAGTGGCAGTTCACATTAAAGAGAACCTGTCACCTGTTTTGGCCGCTATAAGATGCGGCCACTGCTTTTCAGGGCTTATCTACAGCATTCTATAATACTGTAGATAAACGCCCGATCCAACCTGAAGGATAAGAAAAATAAGTTTTATTATACTCACCCAGAGGGGCAGTCCGGGGTCCGATGGGTGTCAGAAGTCTGGGTCCGGCGCATTATAGAATGCTGTAAATAAGCCCTGAAAGGCAATGGCTGCATCTTATAGCGGCCAAACAGGTGACAGGTGCACTTTACACAAATTATGTTTTGCCTACTATAAAAATTTTAACTGCCAATGGATATACAGACTAGGGGGCTGATTTAGCTATTATAATAAGCCAGTCGCCAGCCCTCTTCCCTGTACACACACCAGGAGTGACAATATAGTAGGTTCATGGGAAGCATAATTATGTTTAAAGTGAACCGCCGCTTTAATTTTTGTTGTTCTCTTTATCTCCAAGTGTGAAGTGAGAGGACACAGAAATGCATCTCTCCTGATCAGGAATGGCGCCTTTTGATTCAATACCCCACCTTTGTTGGGTAGATAAAGGTCTGCACTTGTCAAGTAGGGACGAGACAAAAACTAAAAGCGTATGCGGCGCCACTTATAAGTCAATCAGGGGGTGAACTAGTCAGAGTCCGCTAATTCCATCATAGTTGAAAACACTTCCAGAATGCTACTGTGTGTGATGTAGGTTTATTTCAGGTTAATAAATTTGCAACATTATTGAATGACGATAGGATTTTATCCAAAAGAAGTGAAGATATGTAACTGATAGAATAAAGTAAAATTACTTATATAAGTGATTTTGCCTAACTTGCTAATATTAGAGCCACTTAGATTGAGGGTTGAGTTGAGGCTGTGGACGTGTACAATGTATACTTTTCTGTTGCTGATTCTGTGCAGTTTGGTATATCATAGCCTGAAAGTATATATAATTATACAGATCAAGTATCTACAATTTTGCATTGAAAGAAGTAGGAGACAGATGAAAGGCAGGAAGACTACAGAATCAGACTACACAGAGTTTGTTTGTAGTCTGTTTCCTTGGAAACAGGTCAAAACAATCAGACATCTTGCTCTAAGGTTACTTGCAGAATAATTATTTTCTTCATTATTATTTTGGGTCCAGCGAACTTTCATCTTTTTCTCTTTGCAGGATCTAAAGAAACCATTTGATAAAGCTTGGAAGGATTATGAAAATAAATTGTAAGTGGAGCTATTAAAGCTTAATTTTCAGTTTTGTTAACGCAGCAAAATACATTTTCATAATGAATATTTTATGAGTATAAGGCAGGATTTGTCAAGCTTCCCCATTTATATTCAACTTTTGGAAAGTTCCACTGATGTTAATCTAATCTGCATGGGAGGCATTATAGTGCAGTAACTAATGATCCATAATGCAGACATACAATGTCTGTGTACACAGATTTTCCTTGTTCATGGACCCTAAGGCTCTGTACACACCTCTGTTTGTTAATTATTTTGCTTTTCTCTGTCCATAGGAGCAAAACAACAAAATTAACAGCAATGCCCGATTTGGCGCCTAACTGAACCCATTAATTCTAATGGGGTCCATTAGGATTTCATCATGGTGTCCAGCATCCAATGCAGATGTGAGCATTGCCTTAGAGTTCATTTTAGTTGACAACCGCAATATTCTTTTAGTACTGTAGTTCCAACATTATAAAAGCGTTAATATTAAAACTGAGCAAAAGGATTCACAAGACCCTGGTCAAGTGGCTGGATTTTTAGCCTGTGGAGCCGGACCAGAACCATGAAAGCTTCCTCCCACTTATCGGCATTCCTGCCTCCTTCTCCAGTTAGTAGGCCCGACACACCGTCATACATACATGTCAAAATGTACACATGATGATGCCTCACCAAGCCTTCTAATCACAAGAGGTGCTGGGGATGTTGTTAGATAGGAGGACGTTCACAGGGCTCTGGTCCCCTGCTCACGGACCATTCATGTGGCCACCGGACCAGGGTCCTGCAAATTGTTTTGCTGAAACATACTGTATATGTACTACATATAATATGATGTCTTATTTTTGGGAAACGCCATTCCTATCTCAAGGGAATTTATTTCTAGTGTGAGTAATCGTTTCCTTCTTTCTACTGTCCTTCATTTTAGTTGGACATTTTCCATGTGCTTTGTGATGTCTTGCTTTTAAGAGGCGTATCCATCCTAATTTTAACATTTTGGCACCTAAATTTGTTTTCGTAGCACTAAAATTGAAAAGGAGAAGAGAGAGTTGGCCAAGCAGTATGGGATGGTGAGAAATGAAGTGGCAGGAGGAGAAATAGCTGAAGAGCTGGAGAAGGAGCGTAGAATGTTCCAGTTACAGATGTGTGAAGTAAGACGCTAAACTCATAATATACCATATGTCCCATGCATTTATTCTCTCTTTTTTTCGTGTACTCCTATAACAGCCATGTGCTTAGGTAAGAAATACCAACGTTTCCCAATCTCCAGTCCTCACGGCCCCCAACAGATCAGATTTTCAGG
This sequence comes from Dendrobates tinctorius, assembly GCF_039654945.1. NCBI lineage: Eukaryota > Metazoa > Chordata > Amphibia > Anura > Dendrobatidae > Dendrobates > Dendrobates tinctorius. Next base: position 8,019,482 of record NW_027361937.1, on the reverse strand, counting down.
ATTTCCTTACTATTGTGCAGGTGAGAAAACCTGTGAAGTTTTCTGATGCCTTCATCGCATGTGCAATACTAAGGAAATCCTGAAAACATGACCTGTGGAGGGGGCATGAGGGCTGGAGTTGGGGGACATGTAGCCAAATTTATATATAAAAAAAAAAAGACAAGATGTGAACACGGCCTAACAGAAACGGATCTCTCTGTAGGTGTTGACGTACAGTTCCACCTACAGATTAGTTATCTCACATGAATCTATTTTTACACACAGCTCTATGTTATATTACTTTATGTGCGTCACTTAGTTATTCTTTTTATATAACTTTATTGGTGAAAAAAACAGTAGCAGTCTCCAATAATAAATGTTCCTTGGGTCTAAATTGTGCTTCTTGTCAAAGAGTAATGTCCTTTTTAACCATATTTCTCATTTTGTTTCTAGTATCTCATCAAAGTCAATGAGATCAAAAGCAAGAAAGGCGTGGATCTTCTACAGAACCTTATCAAGCACTATACCTCCCAGTGCAAGTAAGATCCCTGTGCTTAGAACTCCCAAACCTCCCTCCATCACTGTCATTAATCTCAGTGTATAAATATTGCACAGATGTCAGTGGTTCGGCATGTTAAAAGTATGATTGTCTTCTTTAGAGGAATATTGCAGTTATTTACTAGTTTCATACGTCGCCACTCTCTGAAGATGTCCAGGATCCTGGGTGATGGATGTTGCGGGAGAGGCGAGTGCAGCGCCAGCACTCTATTTCTATCTCTGCATCTTTTAACTATGAAACAAGATGTCATCAGGAGAGGAGAAGGGGGAACAGCAGTTGTTGCTAAGGGGTGAAAGATGCTACTGATAAAAAAATATATTTTATTGATCCACACACAATAGGTTTTGTTTTGTTTTTTTCCTCAAGTATAAATAATACTGAAAATTCAGGATACTTCAGTATAAGCCATATGCACACAGACCGTAAAGGTGCCCATACACTTTAGTTAGTTGTGGACTGGATGCTTATTACACCAAAAGTTTATTCCCAAACCCCCCCCCATACATATGCACACGCATTTCAATCAGCTGTGCATGTTTTTTTTAATGGAGGGAAAGGAGAAAGTTGCTGCCAGAAACCTCTGGCAGTGGCTTATCTCCTAGGAGACATAAGACATTCATTGGTATTGTAATTCTGTAAACTCTGTCCTTCAGCTGCAATTTTCAGTTTTTGAATTTTACAGTGTAATGCTTGTTAAATAGGTTACTGCAGTTTAATCGGAGGTGGCCAGTTCCTAGAAATAGAGTGTGAGCTTACAAGCTAAGCTTTGAAGCTGGTTAGCTCACTGGATCCGACCAGTTTTAGTGCCCCAGCACACCACCAGTGCAATGCTGCCACTACTTTCAGCATGCGAGAGTGTACAGTTCGGGCCAGCGGTTTAACCATTCTACTGGTCCGAACGGTCAATCTTCAGTGGCTCAGTGTCCGCCAGAATTTGGGACTCTGGGAAGTGGCGTGCCCTTGAAAAAAAAAGATGAGACACCGCTTTAAGTGAGCGCTGGGAGTTGATGATGTGTCATATGTATCGTTAGGGAAAGGCTGAGACCCAACTGTCTCTCCTACTGCTAGAATGAAGAAGCGGCGATGATCTACAGAGCACGGTGCCCCTTCATCAGGATTAGGACAACTCCATGTTAATGAGTTTGTCACTTGAATAAATCAGATTATAAATATATTTGCCATTTTGATATGTCACTGTACAAATTCTGTTTTATATTCTTCAGATAAAAAAAAAATTAGACTCCTGTTCACCCTTCAAAAAGCATTTATGTTCTGAAAAGTCCAGAAGGTAGATGCGCTTCACATAGAAACCCAAGGACATTCACCCTCTCTGATGTGCAAGTGATGGCTCTTTTACCATGCGTGCAGCTAGATTGCTCAGGAGCAGAGTCATTCTGACAAATAAAGGCTGTGGTGTAGAAGGACATGGAGATAAAAATGCTCCCGAGTCACAAATGTCGGTCCTATGAAATGACTGCATTTAGTAATTGCAGTCCTTCACATGTATGCATCAAAGTGGTGATGTGACCCCAGAATAATGACTTATTTGTAGCTTTCTGCAGGAATGTTTGAAAACCACTGAAAAACTGAAATCCTACATAGAGGGTCTGACCACTGAATTACAAATTGTGAGTATTGCCTCATCTTACTTGGGTTCATCCTCAATGTCAAACTTAGGCCGGGATCACACATCCGAGAAACTCAGACGAGTCTCGCATGTTAATACCCGGCACTTGGATCGGAACGTGCGGCCGCATAGCAATACATGGAGCCGCACGCTCCGCTCCCGAGTGCCGGCGGCAGTGCCGGGTATTGACGTGTGAGACTCGTCCGAGTTTCTCGCATGTGTGATCCCGGCCTTACTGTTGAAATTACCACTTGCTAGAAAATGCATGCATTTCTAGGCTGTATGGTGCATGCACAGTTTGGATGGAGCTGATATGACATGCTATATTACATATATCGGCGGATACGTGCTATAATGGTCATTCTCTATGTATTTTGAGAAATCTGCCAATCCCAAACACTTCTCTTTGCATCATTTTGGTGATGGGTTCCTTTTAAGGAGTGTTCATATATGATGGTTTAGTGACACACGGTTAAGAAATTCTCAAACATCACACTACAAAACTATGGCCTAAATTCATCAAGACTGACAATTTTCTCATTGATCTTGTTGAGGGGTCATGTTGTAGTCAGGTACTCCTGATTCATGAGGAGGATGTGTATGCCGCTTAATAAATCAGGAGCTTCTGACAAGTGGCATGCGCCTCTGCACCACATTTGTTACTCCAGTCAGGGACTGGAATAAGATTTCTGATGTTAGGAACACCACATCATGAAATGGACGAACTGCAACATCACTCCCCCGTCATTCCCATGCTCCACCCATTTTGGTGGCGCTGAGAGAAACTGGCGTAAAACCAACAACAGCCGCATCATTTTTGTGTAACTTGAAGTTGCGCCAAAATTTTTGCATTTTTCAAAGCAATTTACATAATTCTGGCGAAATTGCTTTGATGAATCTGGGCCTATGAGTTTCCCAGATTGGCATGCAGTTTTTTTTTTACTTTGTGTACATTTCCTTAAGAGGTTAACTAAGGAAACCCATTTTCATAAACCCAATTAAAAATTCTAGGGAATAGAGGCTGTCTCATGTTTGGGTTTTTGATCTAGTAAAAAATGGTAATGAGCGAATGTGCTCTGATAACTTGTTACCTGACCATGCTTGTATGATAGCCAAGTGTCTTTGGCGGGCTCAAAAAAAATGTTCAAGTCCCCACGACTGCATGTTTTGCAGTTGTTTGATAGCCACAACACATGCAGGGGTTACCAATTTATTATTGTGTTGTGGCTGTCGAAGAGCCGCAAGACATGCAGGTACGGGGACTCGAACATATTTTTCGAGCACACCAAAGTCACTCGGTTAGCACCCGAGCATGCTCAGATAACACCTTATCCAAGCACGTTCGTTCATTACTAGTAAACAACAGTCGTAGGGTCAAAGCTCTGGTTTGAGCCATATCCAATAAAAGAGATTTCAAGTGACCATAGAAGTAACCTTTATCCAAAGTGAAGACCGATGTTTCGGAGGTTTTATACCTAATGTTTAATGCTGTCTTTATCTGAAAGGGCGGTTCATCTCAGAAATGTGTTGTAAGTCTTCACCTTCTATAAGGGTACTTCTACGGTGATCCTTTGAGAACCCATTTTTCTATATCCTTACAACTGCTCTACATACCTGAACCCAGGATGGGAGATTGGAGAGGAGAGGTCAGGCAGCTCTCCACTTATGGGTAAGTTCACACTGGGCGTTTTTTCTGCTTTTTTTTTTTCTGCTGCAAAACCTGATCTTCTTGGCAGGAAAGAAGCTGCAGCAAAAATGCAGGTTGAGGCTATGTGCCCACGTAGCGTTTTAAAACGCTCACTAAAAACCGGACTCCTTCCCAGAAATCGCGCGTTTTTTTCCGCGCGATTTCACCACGATTATGATCGCGATTTTGCCGCGATTTTCGCGTGCGATATTCAAGCACTTTCCAAGCGATTTGAAGCATCGCTTGGAAATTGATTGACAGGTTGGTCACACTCGTCAAACAGTGTTTGACAAGTGTGACCAGCTTCTTACTACTGAGGCCGCCTATGCAGCATCAATAGTAAAAGATAGAATGTTAAAATGCTAAAAAAAATAAAAAAAATCAGGGTATATTTACCTTCCTGCGTCCCACGCTGCCATCCCGGGCCTCAGCGTTCCCAGCGATGCCTTGCGAGACCTGTGATGACGTAATCTCGCGTTGCTATAGCGATCTCGCGAGACCGCTAGAGTCACGCGAGACTACGTCATTACAGGGCCTTGCCGCAAGGCATTACTGGGAACGCTTAGGCCGGGAATGCATCGCGGGACGCCGGAAGGTAAATATACCCCGATTTTTTATTTTTTATTCTTTTTTTACAGGGGTATGGTACCCAGGGCCTGGAGGACAGTCTCCTCTCCTCCACACCGTGGGTACCAACCGCACATGAGACTCTTAACTTCGCGCATGGTGGGCATAGTCACATGCGGGAAGTAAGGCCTCTTTCACACTTCCGTTTTTGACAATCAGTCAAGATCCGCCAATTTTGAAAAAAAACGGATCCGCAATTTTTCTTTGCGGATTCGTTTTTTACCCCATTGACTTTCATTAGTGGCGGATCCTGCCTGATTGCCGTCCATTGCATCCGTTTTTTTGAGGATCCGCCACAATGTTAGTGTCCGTCAACATCCTCAAAGATTTCCAAACGGAGCTTGCAACGTTTTTTTTGCCGGCGGATCCTCCAGACACTGAATTAACCCCAAAATCTGTCTGGGTGCCGGACCAAAAAAAAATTCTCTCTCTCTCTCTCTTTCTCTCTCTCTCTTTCTTTCTCTCTCTCTCTTTCTTTCCCTCTCTCTTTCTCTCTCTCTCTTTCTTTCTCTCTCTCTTTCTTTCTTTCTTTCTCTTTCTTTCTCTCTTTCTCGCTCTCTCTCTTTCTCGCTCTCTCTCTTTCTCGCTCTCTCTCTTTCTCGCTCTCTCTCTCTCGCTCTCTCTCTTTCTCGCTCTCTCTCTTTCTCGCTCTCTCTCTTTCTCGCTCTCTCTTTCTCGCTCGCTCTCTCTCTTTCTCGCTCTCTCTCTCTCTTTCTCGCTCTCGCTCTCTCTTTCTCGCTCTCGCTCTCTCTTTCTCGCTCTCGCTCTCTCTTTCTCGCTCTCTCTTTCTCGCTCTCTCTTTCTCGCTCTCTCTCTCTTTCTCGCTCTTTCTCGCTCTCTCTCTTTCTCGCTCTCTCTTTCTCGCTCTCTTTCTCGCTCGCTCTCTTTCTCGCTCGCTCTCTTTCTCGCTCTCTCTCTTTCTCGCTCTCTCTCTTTCTCGCTCTCTCTTTCTCGCTCTCTCTTTCTCGCTCTCTCTTTCTCGCTCTCTCTCTCTTTCTCGCTCTTTCTCGCTCTCTCTCTTTCTCGCTCTCTCTTTCTCGCTCTCTTTCTCGCTCTCTCTTTCTCGCTCTCTCTCTTTCTCGCTTTCTCGCTCTCGCTCTCTCGCTCTCGCTCTCTCTCTTTCTCGCTCTCTCTCTTTCTCGCTCTCTCTCTTTCTCGCTCTCTCTCTCTCGCTCTCTCTCTCTTTCTCGCGCTCTTTCTCGTGCTCTCTCTTTCTCGCGCTCTCTCTTTCTCGCGCTCTCTCTTTCTCGCTCTCTCTCTCTTTCTCTCTCTTTCTCTCTCTCTTTCTCGCTCGCTCTCTTTCTCGCTCTTGCGCTCTCTCTCGTTCTCGCTCTCTCTTTCTCTTTCTCTCTCTCTCTCTTTCTCGCTCTCTCAAATTCAAATTCAAATAGGCTTTATTGGCAGGACCAAAATACAATTAGTGTTGCCAAAGCAATAAAAGAAGTGTGGCAGGGGAGTGGATTAGGGTAGTGGGGATGGGGTGTTGGGGGCAAAATTTGGGGAGTGATTGTCCATTTGGAGGTCTTTAGTTCCTCTCATCTTATGACATGTGGTGACATATTGGGCGGCGACCTCCACCATTGATTCTTCTTCCCCCAGTAGGATGCAGAGTTTCCTCTCCTCGTCCATGGATGGGAAGTCTGGGGTATGGGTGGTAAGTTTCTGGAAGTGGGAGTCCCTCACTGCTGAGTGTTTGTTGCAGTGCAGCAGGAAATGCACCTCATCTTCCAGAGCCCCCTGCTGGCAGTGCTGGCACAGTCTGTTCTCTCGTGGCTTGTATGTCTGTCGGTGCCGCCCTGTTTCCACCTCTAGGTTGTGGGCGCTTAATATGTATATACTCAGGGTCTGCCTGTCTTTGGGGTGGCGTAGCCTTTCCAGGTATGGAGCCAGTGTGTAGTCCCTCCGCAGTGACCGGTAGATGGTGAGTTTCTGGGAGTTCTCCAATTCACTCTTCCAACCCTCTATGTATTGCATCTTGCAGCTCTCTGAGATCTCTTTTATTTGGGCTTTAGTTAGGGTGTGTTGCTGACTTTGGTTGAGCTGGCTGCCGAGGTTCCTGGCTTGCTCTTGGCTCTGACTCAGCAGGGCTTTATGATGGTAGGAGCTGGGGTTGCTGTTCTGTATATGCGCCTGGTGTGATAGCGCCCTCTTGTGTATAGTGAGCCATAAGGGGAATCGGCCCAGCTCTGCCCGACAGGCTATGTTTGAGGTGCTGCGATGTACCTGGAGGAGATATTTGCAGAACTCCAGATGGGAAACTTCGGTTGGGCTGGAATCCCACTTTTTCTGGTCTGGATAGGTTGCTGGACCCCATACCTCGCTGCCATATAGCAGTATAGGTGTGATGACGCTGTCAATATCTTGAGCCAGACTCTCACCGGTGGTTTGAGGTGGTACATTTGTCTTCTGATGGCATAGAAGGTTCTGCATGCTTTCCCTTTCAGGGTCTCTGCTGCTTGCTTGAGGCTCTCGGTTTGGCTTAGCTCCAGACCGAGGTAGGTATAGCTGCTTGTCTTCTCTAGCGTGGCACCATTTAGTGTGAAGGAGGAAGTGGAGGTTTCCTTAGAACTCCTCTTTTGAAACACCATAACTTTGGTCTTCTTTTGGTTGATGGGCAGCTGTTGTGAGTTCATTTTCCCCTTCATTACTGAGGCCCGAGGAACTCCTTCTTCTGGTAAAGAAAGGTAGTGAGCCTGATTGTCAAACACCTAAGGCTGATGATTGTGACTGGCTGAGTGGAGTTACGGACTGGATATAATGCTGCCGACGCCCTTCTGCCCTGCGGGTGATTTCTCTGTGGGATCCTTGGAGACCAGTCTGAATTCCTGCTCCTCCAAAGCTAAGTTTGCTGCTCGGCCTTTTGCTTTTGTGCTTTGACTTTGTTTTTGCTTTGTTTTTCTGGATTTCTGCCATTCCCTGCTGGGGTGTGCTGAATTCATTTAGCTCTGTCTTCTGAAAATACCTGAGTGCTGATTCAGTTTTTGAAGCCTAGCTGCTTCAGGGCCTTTTTCATATCAGCTGGTTGGCTTATGTCTTTGATAGGGTTTTGGCAGATTGCAGACAGCAGCCTTCCTGTCCTTTCCTATCTAGGTAGTTTTGGGGCCCCGTCTTTGCTCAGTCTATCTTTCTGTCTGTGTTAGTATTTTCATCTTGCTTCACCGTCATTATATGTTGGGGGCTGCCTATTGCTTTGGGGTCTGCTCTGGGGCAGTTTAGATTTCCCCTTTTCTTTCTTTAGGCCTATGTATTTCTCCGGCTGTGATCGAGGGGTCTAGGGCATCGTAGGAACCTCCCACGGCTACTGCTAGTTGTGTTGATAGGTTCAGGGGTCTGCAATCTGATAGTTGCCAACTTCTCTGGTTTTCTGGACTTAGCTTGTATTTCTGCTTTTGCCTCCTACGGTGACTCATTCATAACAGAATCACCCGCCATACCGCAGATTCTAGGGTACTCAATAGCAGGAAAGAATTGTAAAAAAAAAAAAAAAAAAAGTGTGTATATTTTTTCCTCTATATCTCTGAGGCCGTAGGGGGAATTTTTTTTTCTCTCAATGGAGATAAAGCAATTGTCTGATCGTGTGGAGCAGCTCGCTGCGGAAGTGCGGTGAATTTCCACCTACCTTGCTCATTCACATGCTGCTGAACCAAAGATTCCTACACCTGATGTATTTTTTGGGGATCGGTCTAAATTTTTGAATTTCAAAAATAATTGTAAATTATTTTTTGCCTTGAAGCCTAACTCGTCAGGGAGCTCCGCGCAGCAGGTTAAAATTGTCATCTCTTTGCTGCGTGGCGATCCCCAGGATTGGGCGTTTTCTTTGAAACCAGATGATCCTATTCTGACTAATCTGAACGTATTCTTTCAAGCTTTGGGGTTGTTGTATGACAAACCTAATGCCATTGATCAGGCTGAAAAGACCCTGCTGGCATTGAGCCAGGGTCGTGATTCTGCAGAATTGTACTGTCAAAAATTCCGAAAGAGGGCAGTACTTACTACCTGGAATGATAATGCCTTGGCTGCTCTCTTTCGGAAGGGGTTGTCAGAAGCCGTAAAAGATACTATGGTGGGATTTCCTGTTCCCTCTGGTCTTGACGATTCTATGTCATTAGCCATTCAGGTTGATCGGCGTTTGCGTGAACGCAAAGCTGCACGAGAGGTGTTGCCACCTGTTGAACAAATGTCTGAACCTATGCAATGTGATAGAGTTTTTTCCAGAGAGCAGCGTCAGGAGTTCAGAAGGCGTAATAAGTTGTGTTTTTTCTGTGGAGATGCCTCGCATATTATTTCTGTCTGTCCCAAACGAGAGAAACGCTTTGCACACACGTTTTCTGTTGGGGGTGTTCAACCTAAGTTTCTTCTGGCTATTACTCTGATCTGCTCCCTGTCCACATTTTCCGCCAAGGCGTTTGTGGATTCGGGAGCAGCCCTAAACCTAATGGACTTGGATTTTGCTAAACGTTGTGGATTTCCGATGACACCTCTGCAGATGCCTATCCCTTTGAGGGGAATTGATGCTACTCCTTTGGCTAAAAATAAACCTCAGTTTTGGACCCAGGTGGTAATGCGGGTCGCCCCAGACCATCAAGAAAATTGCAGATTTTTGGTGTTGCATAATCTGCATGATACTGTTGTTCTGGGGTTTCCCTGGTTACAGATTCATAATCCAGTTTTGGATTGGAAATCTGTGTCTGTGGTGAGTTTGGGTTTTCGGTGTGCCTTTAGTGAGGCTCCGGTGTTTTCCACCTCTCTTCAGTCGCATGATGTTCCTGATTATTTGGCGGACTTTTATGATGTATTTAGTGAGAATGAGTCTGCGTCTCTGCCTCCTCATAGGAGTTATGACTGTGCAATTGAACTGAGCCCGGGGTGTAAATTTCCCAAGGGTCGGCTCTTCAATTTATCTGTACCCGAGCACGAGGCTATGCGATCCTATATTAAGGAGGCGTTGGAGAAGGGTCATATTAGACCATCCTCGTCACCCTTGGGTGCCGTTTTTTTTTTTTTGTAGCCAAAAAGGATGGATCATTAAGACCTTGTATTGGTTATCGTGCCCTCAACAAAATTACTGTTAAATATCAGTATCCGTTGCCCCTGATTTCTGATCTATTCTCCAGAGTTAAAGGTGCTTGCTGGTTTACCAAGCTTGACCTCAGGGGGGCGTATAATCTTATTCGCAATAAGCATGGGGATGAATGGAAGACGGCGTTTAATACTCCGGAGGGACATTTTGAGTACCTGGTGATGCCTTTTGGGCTCACTAATGCCCCTTCTGTCTTCCAGTGCTTCATGAACGATATTTGCCGAGATTTTGTTGATAAATTTTTGATTAGCTATCTGGATGATATTTTGATCTTCTCCAAGGATTGGGATTCTCATGTGGAACATATTCGGACTGTGTTCCGGATCTTGAGGGAGAATTCCCTGTATGTCAAGGGATCTAAATGCCTTTTTGGAGTACAGAGGATTTCTTTTTTGGGATTTATTTTGTCCCCGTCAACTATTGAAATGGACCCGGCCAAGGTACAGGCCATTCACGATTGGGTTCAGCCCACTTCTTTGAAGGCCCTCCAGAAGTTTTTGGGTTTTGCTAATTTTTATCGGAAATTTATAGCAAAATTTTCTAGTATTGCCAAGCCATTGACTGATTTGACTAAAAAGGGTGCTGATGTGTTAAATTGGTCTCCGGAGGCTGTTTCTTCCTTTCAGGAGTTGAAGCGAAGATTCACCTCCGCCCCGGTTTTGCGGCAACCTGATGTCTCACTTCCATTCCAGGTAGAGGTGGATGCTTCTGAGATTGGTGCAGGAGCTGTTTTGTCCCAAAAGGATCCTGTAACATCTAAAATGAATCCCTGTGCTTTCTTTTCCCGAAAGTTCTCTCCATCTGAACGTAACTATGATGTGGGGAATAGGGAACTGTTGGCCATGAAATGGGCATTTGAGGAGTGGAGACATTGGTTGGAGGGAGCTAAGCATCAAGTCGTGGTCCTCACTGACCACAAGAATTTGATTTACCTAGAGTCGGCTAAGCGCTTGAACCCTAGACAGGCTAGGTGGGCCTTGTTTTTTACACGTTTTGATTTTGTGGTTTCTTTTCTTCCTGGAACAAAGAATGTCAAGGCAGACGCCCTCTCTAGGAGCTTCCTTGCTGATTCTCCTGTGGTGACCAAGCCTGGTACCATCTTAGGCGAAGGGGTAGTTCTTTCTGCCATCTCGCCCGATTTGAGACGTGCTCTGGAAGAGTTCCAGGAGGACAAACCTGAGCGTTGTCCCAGTGGAAAGTTGTATGTTCCTGACCAGTGGAAGAAGAGAGTGATGTCTGAAGTTCATTGCTCTGCTTTGGCTGGTCATCCAGGTATTTTTGGTACTAGAGATCTGGTGAGTCGGTTTTTTTGGTGGCCCTCCTTGTCTCGTGATGTCAGGAATTTTGTGCAGTCCTGTGGGACGTGCTCCCGGTCTAAATCGTGTTCTCGCTCTAGTGGGTTGTTGATGCCTTTGCCTGTCCCCAAGAGGCCATGGACCCATATTTCAATGGATTTCATCTCTGATATGCCTGTCTCTCAGTTTAAGGTTGGTGATATGGTGTGGTTATCATCAAAAAATATTGCTATGAAGGTGGCTTCTCCTAAGTTTAAGCCTAGATTTATTGGACCTTACAAGATTGTGGAGATTATTAATCCGGTCTCTTTTCGTTTGGCTCTTCCTGTCACATTTAAAATCCATAATGTGTTCCATAAATCTTTGTTGAAGAGGTTTGTTGAACCTGTTCCGGGGGTGGCACCTCCAGACCCTGTATTGGTTGAAGGTAACATGGAGTATGAGGTAGAGAAAGTACTGGATTCCCGTCTGGCTAGACGGAGACTCCAGTATTTGGTTAAGTGGAAGGGTTATGGTCAGGAGGATAATTCCTGGGTCTCCGCCTCTGATATTCATGCCAAACGATTGGTGCGTGCCTTTCATCGGGCTCACCCTGATCGTCCTGGTGGCATAGTTGAGGGTTCGGTGACCCCTCCTCAAGGGGGAGGTACTGTTGTGAGTTCATTTTCCCCTTCATTACTGAGGCCCGAGGAACTCCCTCTTCTGGTAAAGAAAGGTAGAGAGCCTGATTGTCAAACACCTGAGGCTGATGATTGTGACTGGCTGAGTGGAGTTACGGACTGGATATAATGCTGCCGACGCCCTTCTGCCCTGCGGGTGATTTCTCTGTGGGATCCTTGGAGACCAGTCTGAATTCCTGCTCCTCCAAAGCTAAGTTTGCTGCTTGGCCTTTTGCTTTTGTGCTTTGACTCTGTTTTTGCTTTGTTTTTCTGGATTTCTGCCATTCCCTGCTGGGGTGTGCTGAATTCATTTAGCTCTGTCTTCTGAAAATACCTGAGTGCTGATTCAGTTTTTGAAGCCTAGCTGCTTCAGGGCCTTTTTCATATCAGCTGGTTGGCTTATGTCTTTGATAGGGTTTTGGCAGATTGCAGACAGCAGCCTTCCTGTCCTTTCCTATCTAGGTAGTTTTGGGCCCCGTCTTTGCTCAGTCTATCTTTCTGTCTGTGTTAGTATTTTCATCTTGCTTCACCGTCATTATATGTTGGGGGCTGCATATTGCTTTGGGGTCTGCTCTGGGGCAGTTTAGATTTTCCCTTTTCTTTCTTTAGGCCTATGTATTTCTCCGGCTGTGATCGAGGGGTCTAGGGCATCGTAGGAACCTCCCACGGCTACTGCTAGTTGTGTTGATAGGTTCAGGGGTCTGCAATCTGATAGTTGCCAACTTCTCTGGTTTTCTGGACTTAGCTTGTATTTCTGCTTTTGCCTCCTACGGTGACTCATTCATAACAGGCAGCGCCCGTGTGGTGCTGAATGTTTCCAGCACGGCCAAGCTATCTTGGAGGCCTCTCTCGGTTGGGGAAAGCAGCAGGAGGTCATCTGCATACAGCAGGATCTTCACCTCTCGGTCGTGCAGGCAGAGGAGGATTCCAGGGCTGCTGCCAGTCCATTTATGTAGATGTTAAATAGAGTTGGCCTCAGGCTGCAGCCCTGTCTTACCCCACGGCACTGCCGGAAGAAGGCCGTCCTCTTTCCATTCACCTTCACGCTGCACCGATTCTCAGTGTATGAGCTCTTGATGACGTCGTAGGTTCTGCCACCTATTCCGCTCTCCAGGAGTTTCAGGAACAGACCTGGGTGCCACACTGAGTCAAAGGCCTTCTTGAAGTCCACAAAACATGCAAATATTTTCCCCTGTTTTTTTCTATGGATGTGGGTCTTGATGAGGCTCTGCAGGGTGTAGATGTGATCCGTGGTGCGATGGTTTGGCATGAACCCAGCTTGGCTTCTGCTGAGGGTGTCCCGCTGGGTGAGGAAGGTGATGATCCTTTTGTTAATAATGCTGTTAAATAGTTTTCCCAGAATGCTGTTAACACATATTCCTCTGTAGTTTGCTGGATCATATCTGTCTCCATTCTGTCTCTCTCTCTCTCTCCTTCCCAGCCAGCGGTTCCTTTAAATTTCCTCACTTTCAGGATCCGTCTGAAAACGGATCCTGTGCCATCCGTTCACATCAGTTGAGAACGGATCCGCTTGTCTGCCTTTTTGGCGGATTGTAACTGATACAAATAACTCTAGTGTGAAAGAGGCCTAAGCGATTCTCATGCATTCCTATGGGTGCGGAATCGCAGCAATTCTTTGCGATTCCGCACAAAAGAATGAGCATGCTGCGATTTTTTCCGTGATGCGATTCCGCCACGGAAAAAAGCGCAGCATTAGCACAGCATGTGCGGAATGCCATAGGAATGCATGGGGGGAGTTCTGTACACGATTTTTAAACGTTTTCGCGCCGAAAATCGCGGCAAAAACGCTTAAAAATCGCTACGTGGGCACACAGCCTGAGGTGCGTTTTTGGTGCAGTTTTTGTGTCTCTTTGTCCATGCTAATGTCCATGACTTTTCTGCAGAAATATCACTGCAAGTAATGATACCTGCGTTTTTGCAGCGTTTTTCCAACACCCATTCAAGTCAATGGGTGAAAAACGCTGCAAACACGCTGAAAGAAGTGACATGCTCATGTCTAAAAAAAAAAAAAAAGCAGCAAAGCACTAAATCCTGATGACACAAAAAACAATGTGTGTTTGTATGAGATTCCTGAAATATCATAGGTTTTGCTGGTACTGTAAAAAGCAGCTGAAACTTAGCATTAAAAAAAGCAGCAAAAACGCACAGTGTGAACATACCCGATTAGCAAAAGGCTTTTATAGGTGAGATACTCCTAGCATAACCTGGTAAGCTGAGAGCCCTATCACACATATCTGTGCATAAGTGAATTATTTTTCTTTTTGCACATGATTATTTCATCTAGTAGAAAGAGCTTAGATTGGCTATGAATAGCGACTCATGCTCTGGAGGACCTCTCATGTCACAGAAAGCTTTTGATTTAAATGGACATTGTAATGGTGGTGCTACAGGGAAATTGAACACTGGCTTCGAGGTGTTTCCACAGATCACAGCTACTCTCGGGGCAGCAGGGAACACTTTGTGATCAGCTTATTGACTAGGGACCCTGAACTAAATATGGATGATATAAAACGGCTAATGTCCTGATAATGAAAGGTGTGAGAACCTGGCCATATTTAGCCTGAAAGTTTACATCTATTGTCAGTTTAAGACCTCGTTCTCATTCTGTAAATGTGACAAGCCAATCTTTCTAACAGCGTTTTAATGAAGTAATGGACTGACTATGGGAAATGTGTTGTCTTTAGGTTAATTAGCAGCAGAAACAATTATTGAGGAACATAACGTTCTCCCAATGTATAATGCTGTAGATAATGAAACATTAAGCAGTGCGGTGCATACATCAGACTGCTGGAGTGGGGCTGACCACAAAGCTGGGTCTTATAGCCACACAATCTGTCCTTCACATCCAGTAATTAGCTCATTCCTCTCTTTCCCCTGAGATCGTCCAGACACAGACTGCAGCAGGTGAACTCAAGGTCTGTGCAAGATCTGGCTGGCCGCATAAAATGTATCATCCACAGCTTTGACAGTCCAGATGCTTTAGTATCACATAGACATCCCCTCTGTACACCATCACTTATATCAGCATTATTGTCTCCTAACACGTACATTGCAGTGTAAATCTAGCCATACGCATTAGATAGCCAAACAATAATTCAGCCAGAAGCTTACAGCTCTGTCTGCTGACTCTCCCATACACTAAGCTTGGCCGAGCACACCTGTGTCCCCTGTGGTCCAATGGGTAACATCTCTGTTGTGGAGAGTGTGACATGCCAGTTGTGTAAGGAGACTTATAGGCCATGCGTTGCGTCTCTCAGTTAAACATGCAAATTGCCTCTTCAGAGAGGAAGAGATCTCAATCTTAGAATTGAGGAGGAGAAACATTCTAAAAAACTTGTCTACAAATTGAGATTTGACTTTTATCCGAAGTCATGTGCAAGGCTTGTTACAGAGTCGATATTGATTTTTAGGATTGTTACTTCCAGACTTCTAGTTCTTTTCCTCTCTGAGGAGGCCATTTGCTTGTGTTCTCTGAGACAGCTGCTACCAAGATTATCTAGACTCATGGCTTATCTGCCTGTCAATCAAAAGACTTGGGCAATTGAATTCCAACCACCCAATCGTTATCCTAAAAGGGAAGGTGCCACCGTGTTTTTTCATAATTGAATGTAAAAAAGAAAGTAGTTTAATAAGATATTGTCCCCTAAGCTTGACTCAGTGGTGTGTATGGATTTTTTTTTTTTCTGTAGTAATGCAGCCACTGGAGGCTGCCATCTTACCTCTCTGGCTGCTGAACGACACTTTCTATGCTCATTTACGGCAGTCCCTGGACATAAGACATAACGGTCGGCTCCCGACCCCTATCTCTATCATTGCAGCTGCATCAGGAGTGAACTGGGCACGCCTCTGTGGGTGGCTCAATTCACAGCTGTAGGTGTGGCCAGGCACCATCTTATTAGAGCCCAGTGCTTTCCTGTTAGCTCCAGTTAAACTCTATTGCAAGCCCTGGATGCTGTACTGTTCCAGCATAACGGCTTGGATGTTCACTCTGCACATACCAGCTGTAAGAGAGGAACCAGGAGGAGCTGCTGGAGACCGAGCTGCTCTTTCCAAATCACCCGACCAGCTCTGCCCCTGCTCTTGCAAAACATAGGAGGAGCTGCTCCCTACTGTTTCAAAACACCTGGCAATCTGCTGGACATCTAATCCTCTCCTGTGTGATACTGACTGCTGAGCCCTGTATCTAATCCTCTCCTGTGTGATGCTGTGTGCTGAGCCGTGTATCTAATCCTCTCCAGTGTGATACTGTGTGCTGAGCTGTGTATCTAATCCTATCCTGTGTGATACTAACTGCTGAGCCGTGTATCTAATCCTCTCCTGTGTGATACTGACTGCTGAGCCCTGTATCTAATCCTCTCCTGTGTGATGCTGTGTGCTGAGCCGTGTATCTAATCCTCTCCAGTGTGATACTGTGTGCTGAGCTGTGTATCTAATCCTATCCTGTGTGATACTAACTGCTGAGCCGTGTATCTAATCCTCTCCTGTGTGATACTGACTGCTGAGCCCTGTATCTAATCCTCTCCTGTGTGATGCTGTGTGCTGAGCCGTGTATCTAATCCTCTCCTGTGTGATACTGTGTGCTGAGCTGTGTATCTAATCCTATCCTGTGTGATACTGACTGCTGAGCCGTGTATCTAATCCTATCCTGTGTGAAACTGACTGCTGAGCTGTGTATCTAATCCTATCCTGTGTGATACTGACTGCTGAGCCGTGTATCTAATCCTATCCTGTGTGATACTGTCTGCTGAGCCATGTATCTAATCCTCTCCTGTGTGATACTCTGTGCTGAGCCATGTATCTAATCCTCTCCTGTGTGATACTGTCTGCTGATCCGTGTATCTAATCCTCTCCTGTGTGATGCTGACTGCTGAGCTGTGTATCTAATCCTCTCCTGTGTGATACTGTCTGGTGAGCTGTGTATCTAATCCTCTCCTGTGTGATACTGACTGCTGAGCCGTGTATCTAATCCTCTCCTGTGTGATACTGACTGCAGAGCTATGTATCTAATCCTCTCCTGTGTGCTGAGCCATGTATATAATCCTCTCCTGTGTGATACTGTGTGCTGAGCCGTGTATCTAATCCTCTCCTGTGTGATACTGTGTGCTGAGCCGTGTATCTAATCCTCTCCTGTGTGATACTGTGTGCTGAGCTGTGTATCTAATCCTCCTGTTTGATACTGACTGCTGAGCCGTGTATCTAATCCTATCCTGTGTGATACTGTGTGCTGAGCCGTGTATTTAATCCTCTCCTGTGTGATACTGTCTGCTGAGCCGTGTATCTAATCTTCTCCTGTGTGATACTGTCTGTTGAGCTGTGTATCTAATCCTGTGTGATACTGTTTGCTGAGCCGTGTATCTAATCCTATCCTGTGTGATACTGTCTGCTGAGCCGTGCATCTAATCCTCTCCTGTGTGATACTGTGTGCTGAGCCGTGTATCTAATCCTCTCCTGTGTGATACTGTGTGCTGAGCTGTGTATCTAATCCTATCCTGTGTGATACTGACTGCTGAGCTGTGTATCTAATCCTATCCTGTGTGATACTGTCTGCTGAGCCGTGTATCTAATCCTCTCCTGTGTGATACAGTGTGCTGAGCCGTGTATCTAATCCTCTCCTGTGTGATACTGACTGCTGAGCCATGTATCTAATCCTCTCCTGTGTGATACTGTCTGCTGAGCCGTGTATCTAATCTCCTCTCCTGTGTGATACTATGTGCTGAGCCGTGTATCTAATCCTCTCCTGTGTGATACTGTCTGCTGAGCCATGTATCTAATCCTCTCCTGTGTGATAGTGACTGCTGAGCCCTGTATCTAATCCTCTCCTGTGTGATACTGACTGCTGAGCCGTGTATCTGAAGGTGCTGTCACACTTAGCGATGTACCAGCGATCCCGACCAGTGATATGACGCGGTCAGGATCGCTGGTGCATCGCTAAGTGGTCACTAGTGAGCTGCCACACAGGCAGATCTCACCAGCGACATAGCAGGGGACGGGGGTCGCTACTTACCTGTCAGACGAGGCGATCCTGACGTCCTCGCGTCCACGCGTCGCTCGTCGTTACAGCAGGAAGCGCCGCAGGAAGCTGACGACGAGAAACAGTCCTGGACGTTCTCGCGCGATCAGCGATAACCAGCGGGGGAGCCGGTCGTAGGTAAGTATCAGACACAGCGATATCGCTAGCAATATCTCTTAGTGTGACAGGCCCTTAATCCTATCCCGTGTGATACTGCTCTCCTGAAATACTCTGTGCTGCTGTCACCCTGCTCCTCCACCATATATCTCCCTCTGTGCCCCCCATAGACCAGCACACTGCTCTCCTGAAATACTCTGTGCTGCTGTCTCCATGCTCCCAGAATCCTTGCTGCCTGCCATCCTCGGTGACCGAAGACCCCATTCCTCTCCTCAAATCCTGTCCTGGCGATATGTGAAAGCGAGGCGACAGGGGCCTGATATATGGAGGAAGGAGCAGGGCGACAGCAGCACAGAGTATTTCAGGAGAGCAGTGTGCTGGACTATGGGGGGGTCACAGAGGGAGATGTATGGGGGAAGGAGCAGGGTGACAGCAGCACAGAGTATTTCAGGAGAGCAGTGTGCTGGTCTGTGGGGGGCACCCTGATCGGTGCCAGGGAATGTACATAGAGCGCTGTGTTTTATACACATGGATGGACCGTCTGCTTGTCTGCTCCACAGAAATCCAGGAAACATTTCTGCTGATAGATGACCTGTTCTGATCCAGACTTTACATGCAAAGACAGTCAGTAACTTTGCAGGCCCCATCAAAATGGCTGCTCACTGTGTTCCTAAATGTCATCCTCTCTTTTCTCTTAGCAAACACCCAGAAGGGGAGGAGATGAGTGACATCACACCCATGTCAGCAGACTCCGCCCATAATTACTCCAGTGCAGTAATGTGAGCTAGTTGCACTAGGTTTTTGTGCCAAACTTCAGTAGCTGCTCCCCCTAGTGTTAACAAGTGGAAATGCCAAACTTTTTACAATTATTTTTCATATTTTACAAAATTAAAAACAAATGATAATATTTTTTAAGAAAATGTAAACATTAATTCTTTACATTTTTTTCAAATGCTGAAAAAATTTTTTTTGGATGTCACCTTCCCTTTAAGTCAGGAGGTTCCCATACACATTAGATGGTTAGATGATCATATTACAAAACGCTTGCCAATCTCTGTCTTCTACCATGATTTCCAGCTCTCCTGTGGACCCTTTGACAGCTCTTTAGATTTACTGCATCACATAAAATGGAGTGGTGCTGCTTTCCCAGTGTAATGCCTATGAGACGCATTAAAAAAAAAAAGAAAAAAATGCATGTACAGTTGTGGCCAAAAGTATTGACACCCCTGCAATTCTGTCAGATAATACTCAGTTTCTTCCTGAAAATGATTGCAAACACAAGTTTTTTGGTATTATTATCTTCATTTAATTTGTCTTAAATGAAAAAACACAAAAAGAATTGTCCTAAAGCCAAATTGCATATAATTCCACACCAAACATAAAAAAGAGGGTGGACAAAAGTATTGGCACTGTTCGAAAAATCATGTGATGCTTCTCTAATATGTGTAATTAACAGCACCTGTAACTTACCTGTGGCACCTAACAGGTGTTGGTCATAACTAAATCACACTTGCAGCCAGTTGACACGGATTAAAGTTGACTCAACCTCTGTCCTGTGTCCTTGTGTGTACCACATTGAGCATGGAGAAAAGAAAGAAGACCAAAGAACTGTCTGAGGCCTTGAGAAACCAAATTGTGAGGAAGCATGAGCAATCTCAAGGCTACAAGTCCATCTCCAAAGACCAGAATGTTCCTGTGTCTACCTTGCGCAGTGTCATCAAGAAGTTTAAAGCCCATGGCACTGTGGCTAACCTCCCTAGATGTGGACGGAAAAGAAAAATTGACAAGAGATTTCAACGCAAGATTGTGTGGATGTTGGATAATGAACCTCGACTAACATCCAAACAAGTTCAAGCTGCCCTGCAGTCCGAGGGTACAACAGTGTCAACCCGTACTATCCGTCGGCATCTGAATGAAAAGGGATTGTATGGTAGGAGACCCAGGAAGACCCCACTTCTTACCGCGAGACATAAAAAAGCCAGGCTGGAGTTTGCCAAAACTTACCTGAAAAAGCCTAAAACGTTTTGGAAGAATGTTCTCTGGTCAGAAGAGACAAAAGTAGAGCTTTTTGGGCAAAGGCATCAACATAGAGTTTACAGGAGAAAAAAGAGGCATTCCAAGAAAAGAACACGGACCCTACAGTCAAACATGGCGGAGGTTCCTTGATGTTTTGGGGTTGCTTTGCTGCCTCTGGCACTGGACTGCTTGACCGTGTGCATGGCATTATGAAGTCAGAAGACTACCAACAAATTTTGCAGCATAATGTAGGGCCCAGTGTGAGAAAGCTGGGTCTCCCTCAGAGGTCATGGGTCTTCCAGCAGGACAATGACCCAAAGCACACTTCAAAAAGCACTAGAAAATGGTTTGAGAGAAAGCACTGGAGACTTCTAAGGTGGCCAGCAATGAGTCCAGACCTGAATCCCATAGAACATCTGTGGAGAGATCTAAAAATGGCAGTTTGGAGAAGGCACCCTTCAAATATCAGGGACAAGGAGCAGTTTGCCAAAGAAGAATGGTCTAAAATTCCAGCAGAGCATTGTAAGAAACTCATTGATGGTTACCGGAAGCGGTTGGTCGCAGTTATTTTGGCTAAAGGTTGTGCAACCAAGTATTAGGCTGAGGGTGCCAGTACTTTTGTCTGGCCCATTTTTGGAGTTTTGTGTGAAATGATCAATGTTTTGCTTTTTGCTTCATTCTCTTTTGTGTTTTTTCATTTAAGACAAATTAAATGAAGATAATACCAAAGAATTTGTGATTGCAATCATTTTCAGAAAGAAACTGAGTATTATCTGACAAAATTGCAGGGGTGTCAATACTTTTGGCCACAACTGTAAGGGGCTTCCAAATCCCAGTCTATGTGTACTCCTCTGTGTAGTGTGCCCTGATATAAGTGCAGCTGAAGGCTGTCGAATAGACCACGGAAAAACTAGAGTTTGGAAACCGCTTCTGTGCAATTTTTTTTTTTTTTTTACAAGAATGAAGACAAATCCCTTAGCAAAGTTCCAGAACTTTCCATGCTGGACAAAATTATAAAAAAGTAGCTTCCCTGTAAATGATTGCGTCAAGTCCCTTAAAAGCTTTAAAAAAAAAAAAAAGCAAAAATTTTTTTGCAAAAATATTAGAAAGAATAGATTTTTTTTCCCATAATAATTCCCTTGTTATGGCTACATAAACATTTATTTAGTACTGCAGTTTCCATAATGATCTAAACTGTAAAATTCTGCTCACCTTACCATATAAATATTGTGATATAGACCCCAAAATGGTGACCTCAGAACACTTGTCCGGCATGACACTGGCCCTGATACAGTATTTCAGCAGGGTCTATCAGGATTCTCGTCAGTAACAGGGTCTGATGGAATCCATTATGCTTTTGTTTTGCTTCTCTAATAATATATATCGCATAAATCACATTTTTATCTGAAATTAATACATTACTAAATGAAAAATGGATTAAAAAAACGATAGTTTCTCTTTAAATGATACAGATGATTGCTTTTGCTGAAAAAAAAGTGAAATGTAAATATGTCAGCCGTATAAAACATGGGGAGCCGCTCGTCTTATTTTGAAAGTAAATGTCTCCTAGGACTCTTCCCGAGAAGTGATGACTCGCATGGTTTTTGGATAGGTGACATGTCTGAATGGCAAGGGAGCTGCTTGTGCGCCCGTGGGCGGTGGGATAGTTTCAGTGTTTAGCAGAGTCCTTGAAGGATTATTAAACAAAATAGTGACCCTCCGCGTGTCTTGTAATGTTGTCCTTTGTGTGTGCCCGTCAGATCAAGAGCAGACAGGAGGAGGAGAAGAAGCAGCTCTGCTCTCTGCGGGACCTGCTGAAGCCCACGCTGCAGATTGAACCCAAAGAGGTAAAAAATAATCTCACGGAGATGAAAAAACAATCCGCTGGGCTCTAAATCCTGCTGTACACCTCTTATGTAGTCGATATTGCTGAAAACTTTACAAAAGACAACTTTTATTGAGGATTTAAGGTCCAGTAAGATATTGAAATGACATCCGAGAAATGCTTCCACATGTCCCTAGTTATATATACCCGCCTGCCAGTGTGCACTTTACACAAACTGTCTGTACTTGTTTTAGAAGAAGTTCTCCAGACAAAGCTGCACTCCTCCCATCAAAGTTTTTATCCTCTTAATATATTGAATTGATAATATTATACAGCATTGTGTACTTACAATTACTCATTTTACCTTTCTGCCTAATTAATTCTTCTCTTTTCCAATAGATCTATGACATCACGTGACTTGAAACTTTGAATCCTTCTAAGCTCTTTGTAGAAATAAGAAGTCTCTTTTTCCTGCATGAGTCATTAGAATAACTACATTTATATCTCACTGCTAAATCTGTTGTGAGTTCATTTTCCCCTTCACCATTGAGGTCTGATGAACTCCCTCTTCTGGTGAAGGAAGGTAGTGAGGCTGATTACCAAGCATCTGGGCAGGATGATGATGATTGGGTGACGGGAATTGCTGACTGGATATAAGGCAGCCGACGCCCTTCTGCCTTGCTGGTGATCTCTCTGAGAGATTCTAGGAGACCAGTCTGATTCCTGCTCCTCAAAAGCTAAGTTTTCTGCTCTGCCTTTTGCATTTGTGTTTTGGTTTTGTTTTTCCTTGTTTTTCTGGATTTCTGCCATTCCCTGCTGGGGTGTGCTGAATTCCTTTTTGCTCTGTCTTCAGAAGATACCTGAGTGCTGATATAGTCTTTTTGAAGCCTAGCGTCTTCAGGGCTTTTTTCCCTATCAGCTGTTGGCTCTTGTTTCGATAGGGTTTTGGTGGATTACAGACAGCAGCTTTTCTATCCTGTCCTCTGTAGTTAGCTTGGGCCCCATCTTTTGCTCAGCCTATCTTTCTATCTGTGTGAGTGTTTTTTCATCTTGCTTCACCGTCATTATATGTTGGGGGCTGCCTATTGCTTTGGGGTCTGCTCTGGGGCAGTTTAGATTTCCCTTTCTGTCTTTAGGCCTATGTAGTTCTCCGACTGTGATCGAGGGGTCTAGGGCACCGTAGGAACCCCCCACGGCAACTGCTAGTTGTTGTTGATAGGTCCAGGGGTCTGTAATCCGATAGCTGCCAACTTCTCTGGTTTTCTGGACTTAGCTAGTATTTCTGTTTTTGCCTCCTACGGTGACTCATTCATAACATAAATCCCTTGCAGTCCGGCTCCACCTCCTCTTTTACTATTGACCCAGCGGCTCCTCTCCTTCCTCTTCCATGGACTTTGCAGTGACTCATGAGTCATGCAGGGAAAAGATACTTCCTGTTTCCACATACAGCTTAGAAGGATTCAGCTAGTCAGTTATTAATCACAAGATGTCATAGAGCTAATGGAAGGGAGAAGAATTAACTGAGTAGAACAGCAAAATGAGCAATTGTAAGTACACAGTGCTGTATAATATGGTGATTGCAATATATTAAGGGAATTAAATCTTTGATGCTTGTTTAATAAAACATGCCTGCCTTCCCCTGTCTACAGGTTGTGTGTGGTGTATCGGCTCTGTCTCACTACCTTCAATTGAGCTAAGCTGCAACATCAACAGCAAACTGTAGACAGTGGGGGCGCTGTTTTTTTTTTTTTTTTTTTTTTATCTTAGACAACCCCTTTAATATGTCATTGAGATAAAGAAATAATTGTATTGAGTAATTTGTATCTGTTCCTGTACTGTAAGTAGGAAAACCAATACTCTGTATAATTCAGTGTATTAGTTTTCCCTGGAGTGCTCCTTTAACTTTTTGGATATACAGGAAATTCTTTACATGTATCTTCTATATGTGACTTGTAAGATGTCCGTGAATGTTTTAGCTGTGCGCTGTGGTAACCAGGAGAGACCACCCATTGAGACACTAGACCCCCCAACTGAATCACACCTGTCGCCTGCTATTTTCATCTACGTTGCTCTCAGCGGGTTGAATATAGACTATTCGGCAAGGAAGAGAAAAGCTGGGAACTGTCTCTCTGTAAGGACTCAGCATAATAGTATTAATGGGCAGGAAGGGGTTCAAACGACTCGGGATGAGATTTTCCCTTTCAACCAGGCATATATTCACGCCTGAGCATAGGTATTGTCGTAGGATGATTTAGGGAACAGGTCTGCAGTATTATTTGAGCATTGAGGAAGATTACTCTACTGCCTTCCCAGCATTCCTTTAATGATAGATGTCTGAAATTGACATAGGCAGGCATAGGTTTTTCTGTAATTTACATACATTAGTGCAGGATTGTGCCAGAAAAAAAAAATGAACACTTTTCTCCAAGGAATCCAATTAGACCCAAATTCTCAGGTGTTGTAGTTACATATGGTGAAAAAAGACACAAGTCCCTCAAATTCGATCTTTCTAGATACATTAGACATTATTTCTCTCCTGATTATTTATAACTCTCTGTATCATTACTTTAAAAAAAATAATATTGCCCTTTCTTAAATGCTGGTGTTGCATTTGCCATTACTATATTTTGGCGGTAGAGCATTAAACAGACTACTCTAACTGTGAAGACCCTTTCCTATTTGGATGTGTAAATCATCTTTCCTTCACATACAATGAATGGCCCTCAATCCTATGCAAGGTCCGTGGAATAAAGAGAAATCCTGTGCCACTTCTGCCAGTATTCACGGTGTGTACTTATACATGTACCTTAAATCACCTCTACAGCCATGTTTTTTTCTAAGCTGAACAAGACCATCTTTTCTAACCTTTCGGAAGAGAGACCTCTCATCCCATTTAACAAAGCCCTACCATGAAGATTTTTTCTTTTTACTAAATCCGTGTATATATGCATGCAGTGTAGCGTCTGTATTAATATATTTGCCTACTGCCGCCTTCTCCGTTCTGCTCTTCTCCGTTCTGCTCTTCTCCGTTCTGCTCTTCTTCGTTCTGCTCCTCTTCTTCGTTCTGCTCCTCTTCTTCGTTCTGCTCCTCTTCTCCGTTCTGCTCCTCTTCTCCGTTCTGCTCCTCTTCTCCGTTCTGCTCCTCTTCTCCGTTCTGCTCCTCTTCTCCGTTCTGCTCCTCTTCTCCGTTCTGCTCCTCTTCTCCGTTCTGCTCCTCTTCTCCGTTCTGCTCCTCTTCTCCGTTCTTCTCCGTTCTGCTCCTCTTTGTCCGTTCTGCTCTTCTCCGTTCTGCTCTTCTTCTCCGTTCTGCTCTTCTTCTCTGTTCTGCTCTTCTTCTCCGTTCTGCTCTTCTTCTCCGTTCTTCTCCGTTCTGCTCCTCTTCTCTGTTCTGCTCCTCTTCTCCGTTCTCCTCCTCTTCTCCGTTCTGCTCCTCTTCTCCGTTCTCCTCCTCTTCTCCGTTCTGCTCCTCTTTGTCCGTTCTGCTCTTCTTCTCCGTTCTGCTCTTCTTCTTCGTTCTGCTCTTCTTCTCCGTTCTGCTCCTCCTCTCAGTTTTGCTCCTCTTCTCCGTTCTGCTCCTCCTCTCAGTTCTCCTCCTCTTCTCGGTGACCTCACCACTCTGCAGACTCTCCAAGTCATGCTGCGCTCTGCGTGACCTCGAAGCGGCTATTACACTGTAAGCCTATGGAGTCAGAACAAGGTTCCATAGAATTATATTGTAAAAAGTACTTCCGGCTCATGTATGAAGCATAGACTGAGCCAGAGTCTGAATAGCAGTGATTTCAATGAGAAAAGGAGCAGATTGGAGGAGGTGCACATATACACAGATTTAATAAAGAAAATCTTCATGGGAAGATATGACCCCGCTCTAGCTTTCCAATATCCTTTTTATCTGATTATTAGGTACAAAGGGTAGACGTCAGAATGATGCTTGACAACCACATGGTTTTCTCAAGTACAGGAACCCCAAGCCTTCGTATATGCCAACTATTTGTGCCAATGCTTCCTATGTATGAATGATAAAACCATGCGTTAGCATACCCACGTTTATGGATGTCCATCTCCATTAGTACAAAAGCCAATTTAATGCTTTAGCGGCCAAGAACATGGAGTGTCTATTAGTAATCACAGTGAGCAATGGCTGTGTTCTCGGAACTTTACCACCCTCTGTCCATGTATTCACAGTACACATCTTATTGTCTGTCCAGCCTGTATCACCTGGTGGACATAGTAGAGTAGTCTGAATGTCTATACTGGCTGGCAAAGAAAATAAATCCTGAAGAACGTATTCTACGTCAAAGGCGTTTGTTCGGATCCTCAGCATAAGTAATAAATTCTGAAACGGTGTAACCCGTGACGCCAGTGTGATCGGAGCCTTACTCGGCGACGCTAGGGGCGACTGACTCAGTCTGGTCTGCTGTTTATCTGAATCCGTGTGTTTCTTCCCCAATATTCATCTTTGTGTCCCTCTTCTCTCCCTTTGCTTTCCAAAGTTCAGAAGAGTAAGTTAATCGATTTTTCTTTCATTTCTGTTTTCTGTGCTGCTTCATTCGCAAATATCAAAAAATGACATTTTGCAACAACAGCTCCTCGTATTTACAGAAAAAGTCAATATTTATCTCCCAGACAGGAAATTATCTGGATTACTGCCTTTCACTGGCTTTTAGCTGGCGGTGTCTCTCCTCTGCTATTTGTGTATATATTACAGCAGATGATTGTTGTCATTTTATACTTTCAATTCTTTCTTTATTTTTAATAAACTAAAAAAACCTTAGCTAGAAACAAAATGAGCATACATCTGGCTTTAGGTAAATAGTAATTGTACATGTAAATAACATGGGGTACTTAGAAAACATAGAAAGCATAAAAGCCAGCCCACCACCACAAGATGTACCCCAATCGGATCGGTCATAGTACCTCACCTCAACTTGTGTCTGCTTACCTCAATGTAGATGGGGGCAGAGCAGGACCGGGGTCCGACTGGTCAGTCACTTGGCCATAGGAAGCTATATAAATTAAATGCCTAGCTCAAAAAAGGGGGAGCTACTCTCTGTACAAAATACTGCACAACTCCATGTAGACTGCTGTGCTGGTGCAGGAGCCAGTTGGGGTGGCCACTGCCCATCCAATCACATACAAACCAAGAAAACAATGGGACAGCATTCTGGCACTGGTCAAAATTAAAAAAAAAAAATCAAAACAGTGCTTTCAGACCTCAAATAATGCTAAGAAAACAAGTTCATAATCATGTAGAAACAACAATACTAATGTTTTAACTCAGGAAGAGTTCAGAAATCAATATTTTGTGGAATAACCATGATTTTTAATCACAGCTTTCATGCGTCTTGGCATGCTTTCCACCAGTCTCTCACACTGCTTCTGGCGCAAAAATGTAAGCAGTTCTTCATTGTTTGATGGCTTGTGACTATCCATCTTCCTCTTGATTACATTCCAGAGGTTTTCAATGGGGTTTAGGTCTGGAGAATGGACTGCCCATGACAGGGATTTGATGTAGTGGTCTCTTAATTTTTGTCAGAGCTGTATATATGTACAGTAAGTATGTGTGTGTGTGTGTGTGTGTGTATATATATATATATATAATATAATATTAGGTACAGGCAATACATTTAATTGCCTTTCATTCAGTGTACATTTTCAGAGAACCCCTCCACCTGTAAAACCATTTTTCACTGCAATTTTGGGTTGTCTTTCCTGAGAACATCTGTAAGATAATGATGCTGTACCTGTCAATACAGCAGAATTACTTCAATTTTATAAACGGAAGTATACATTGTGTCTTCCCAGCATCCTAACTAAGCCTTTTTAAGTATGACTAATACCAATTTTCACTATTCATAGAAAAATGCGATTAGACTGTACAATTTAAGTGTTTGTCAAAATGAGGCAAATTATTTTTTTCAGTAATTAAAATAGGTATAGCAGCCGTCAAAAAAAAAAACTAATTACTTTGCACGGACTGCATGAAAAGAGAACATTAATGGGTCATTTAATATGCCATTAACCAGTCCTCTCACTGATAGTATTCCGATAGGAGGAGCAATGCTTGTCTGGATGCTGGACCGAGTGGCTCTGACAGATTAATTAGCATTGTTATGTTCTGAATGGATAACTTCTGTCAGCTGCCGATGGCATATAATGGGGAGAGCTTCCATAAGGCGAATACCTCTCTGTCATTCCAATGTACTTTACGCTATCTGCTGATAGACACCAATTATATTTTTCCAAAGTTGACTCGTGAAAAAGCACAAAGTCACTAAATTAGACCGAAACTTTGCATTTGATAAAAGCCAGATTTTTAGATTCCAAAAATCTGATTAGTTGCTACAGGCAAATTCTCCACTTCTCCATTATAGCAGCTATGATAAATTTCCCCAGTCATATAGAGCCGCTGCACAGATTGAGTGGTTGGATAAGAAATGACCATATCAGTGCTCTGTAATGAATTCTCCATGTTTGCCTATGGCTAAATGAGAATGTTTCCCATGAGAAGGATACTCTCATCAAAACCAGATGTCTTTGCCTTCATGTGGTTATTTACCGATTGCGTTTTGGCAATATCAGAACAGCATTAGTTAGGGCTCGGGCCCATTCAGATGTCAGTTTTTCACCTTCAAGTTCTGTCCATGTATTTAATGCATAGAACTTGTGCCTTTGGGGCAGTTCACATATCCATGCAGTTTTTTACAGACCCAGTGGTCCACATCAGCATAAGGAGATATGTCCGATTTTGAGCCACGTTATAGATACAAACTTGCCAATGCAAGTCTATGAGTCCGTGAAAAGAATCAGACAGCCCTCGTTTGCCATCCATGTGCCATCCGTTTTCCACCGACCAACTGGAGAAGCTTAGAAACCTCCATCTGTTTTCATTTTATGCCTACAAGAAAATCTGATGAAACCTTGATGGTAAAAACTAAGACACTGACCAAACTTTGTTAAAATTTGATCCAAGTTTTTCTTGCATGTAAGAAAAGTCATTGATGTCTGAATGATTGGGTAGTCCGCTATATGAACTTGCAGCATAATGGTTTAAGCCAATGTCCATTTTATCATATTATGACCCCATACAGCCTACAAAGTTGTACGGGCTATTACGGTGTCTCCATATTGCACAGCTTTAGCTAGGCATTCTTTCTCATGGGGCAAAGTCTACGTATTTAGACTTTGCCCTGTATCTCCCGTAATTACGTTTGCTAAGTTGTAAGGTGCATTGGTGCTCTCTGACACTCAGTAACCAGAGCATGTGCTGTAGTTGCTCCCCCCATCCCAGCTGCATCCCTCAATACGCCTCTGATTTCATAAGGAAACTTTCAGAATTTTTCCTACTGGATTATTAGGAAAACACAATTAATAAGAAACGAAAGGGACATCTTCGATCACATATGCCACATGTATGTGTCATGTCGGACGCTGTTCACACCACAGCATCCGGCAGGCAGAGGTAGTTCCACCTCCAGCCAATCTAGCCTCAGTGGCGCCGGCCTGATCTTCAGGCTCTCGGGGGTTAATCCTGCTGGAGACCAGGTTGGATGGTTAGTCACGCCCACGGTCTTTAAATAGTCATGCTGGCCTATGGGCGTCGCCGATTATAGCTTGTGTTTCATACCAAGTGGTTCCGGTCTGGAGTGGAGGTGTTCAAGAGAGAGAGATTCATATCTGGTGTCGTATGATCCGTCGTTATCCTTTCTCCTTCCCATATTTGTGTTTAGTTGTGCCCTGTTCACATTACTGTTTATTCCTGTGTGTGTGCGGCGCAGTGCAGTTTAAGTTCTCCCTGTCTGTCATTATTTGTGTGGGAGCTTTGGTGGTGACTTCTCACTGGGTGGAGGGTGGAGGGTTAAGTGCAGGGCTGAGCAGGAGATAAGGAAAGGTCGGAGGCTCAGGCATTTGCACCTTCAGCAAAAACCCTGGGTTGAGGGTCAGACAGGGTTTCCCCTAGTAAAGGGACACCACAGGGGCCCCGGGTATTTCAGCCTTAGTTGAACTAAGCCCCCGTGACATTATAATCGGCCCACATTTTTTCAGGAGTCCATGGATCCATTAGATTCCATAACCCGCCAGTTGGCGGCGCTGTCCATACAGGTCTCCGAGTTGAATGGGGCAGTTCAGCAGCAGGGCCTGGTAGTAGCAAAGGTGCAAACGGCATCTGCAGGTATCGGTGCAGAGCCGAAGTTTCCGCTGCCAGAACGATTTTCAGGCGATCGCAGCAAATTTGTCGTATTTCGGGAGGCCTGCAAATTATACTTCCGCATGCGGCCAATATCCTCAGGTAATGAGGCCCAGCGAGTAGGGCTGGTGTTGTCATTACTGAGTGGTGACCCCCAAGCATGGGCATTTTCCTTACCACCTGACTCTGCTACATTTCATTCGGTCGATAATGTTTTTTCTGCCCTCGGGCTCATTTACGATGACCCTGACCGACTGGCTCTAGCGGAATCTAAAATCCGCGCCCTCCGCCAGGGGGAGCGCTTGGCAGAAGACTATTGTTCGGAATTTCGCCGCTGGGCTGTAGACACACAGTGGAATGACCCAGCACTGCGGAGCCAGTTTATTCATGGGGTATCAGGGAGGGTGAAACAAGCCCTCCTGATGTATGAGACTCCGGCATCATTGGAGTCTGCCATGAGTTTGGTGATACGTATTGATCGCCGTTTTCGTCAGGGGGCACAGGAGACGCTACCTCTGGGGGAAAACAGAGGTGCAGGTGTGGTTGAATTAGATGAGTCCCCTGAACCTATGCAGATTGCTGGCGTGGCACAGGTTCAGCCTCGCGCTCCGGGAGTCCGGAAGTCCGGAGCATGTTTCTACTGTGGTAAAGGAGGTCATTATGTTAACGTTTGCCCGGTACTACCTAAGAGGGTCACACCGGCGGAAAACTGTTAAGCTCAGAGGGTATGGAGGAGACCCAACTGAGCGTATGCATATCCTCCATGATGGTATCTCAATGTATGCTCCCTGCCAAGGTTATTGTCGCCGGCAGAGAGCTACCTACTGTATATCAGTGTTTGTGGATAGCGGTTCCGCCACCAATCTCATAGATGAGGAGTTTGCACACACCGCCGGGTTTAAGATTGAAAAACTTCCTCACCCCATACAGGTGGTGACCATTAATGCTGTTCCCCTCCCTCAAGGGGAGATTACTGAGTTTGTGGCAGAGGTGAAACTCCACATTGGGGTCCTACATTCTGAGTCGGTTACATGTAGGGTCCTCCGTAATCTCCCAGCTCAAATGGTCCTGGGTTTTCCATGGCTGTCCAGGCACAACCCGGTAATTGATTGGAAAACTCAGGACATAGTACAATGGAGTGGTTTCTGCCAAGACAATTGCTTGGCCACATGTGTGTCCGCCGTGACGCCCAGCCTGCCGGAGGCTTTGCAGGATTTCGCGGATGTTTTCTCTGAGAAGGGTTGCTCAGAACTGCCTCCACATAGAGCCTATGACTGTGCTATTAGGTTAAAACCCGGGGCCAAATTACCTAAGGCCAGGATGTTTAATATTTCTGGTCCTGAGAGACAAGCTCTGAAAGACTACATCGCGGAGAGTCTGAGCAAAGGTCACATCCGGCCTTCGTCCTCGCCTGTAGCCGCGGGGTTTTTCTTCATTAAGAAGAAAGATGGGGGGTTACGCCCGTGTCTGGATTTCCGAGAGTTAAACCAGATTACTATCCGTGATCCCTACCCAATGCCGTTGATCCCGGATTTGTTCAACCAGGTAGCGGGGGCAAAATGGTTTTCCAAGCTGGACCTCAGGGGGGCGTATAACCTCATAAGGGTCCGTCAGGGGGATGAGTGGAAGATGGCGTTTAACACTCCTGAGGGTCATTTTGAGAGTCTGGTTATGCCGTTTGGGTTGACCACCGCGCCTGCCGTTTTCCAACATTTTATTAATGATGTCTTTGCTCATGTCCTGGGGAGATTTGTGATTGTATACCTGGATGATATCCTCATTTATTCTAGCGATCGGGACACTCATTTGCAGCATGTTAGGCAGGTGTTACAGTTGCTCCGGGAGAACCAGCTCTATGCTAAGCTGGAAAAATGTTTATTTTTTGTCCAGGAGTTGCCCTTTTTGGGATATATTGTGTCCGCAGCTGGTTTTAAAATGGACACCGCTAAGGTGCAAGCGGTGTTGCAATGGGAGAGGCCGGAGAGTCTGAAAGCACTCCAGCGGTTCCTTGGGTTTGCGAATTATTATAGGAAATTTATAAAACACTTTTCTACTGTCGCCAAACCGCTCACGGACATGACAAAAAAGGGTGCCGATCTGGCGAACTGGCCTGAGGTGGCTATACGTGCATTTGAGCGTCTGAAGAATAGTTTTTCTTCAGCCCCCATTCTGGTGCAACCAGACGTGTCTAAACCTTTTGTGGTAGAGGTTGATGCGTCGGAGGTGGGAGTGGGGGCAGTACTGTCTCAAGGCTCGTCCTTGAGCGAGATGCATCCATGCGCCTACTTCTCCAAGAAGTTGTCGCCGGCCGAACGGAATTATGATATCGGCAACGGAGTTGTTGGCCATCAAACTGGCTTTTGAGGAATGGCGACACTTCTTGGAGGGGGCGGCTCACCAGGTCACAGTTATCACCGACCATAAGAATCTGCTCTACCTGGAGTCGGCCAAGCGTCTGTCTCCTAGGCAGGCTCGCTGGGCATTGTTTTTTACTCGTTTCAATTTTCTTGTGACGTACCGTCCCGGGGCTAAAAACACCAAGGCGGATGCTTTGTCTAGGTGTTTTCCGGGGGGAGAACCTCGGGAAGAGCCGGTACCCATCCTCCAGAAAGGGGTAGTGGTCTCTGCTCTCACGACTGAGGTAGAGGCGGAGATTGCCGAGGCCCAACAGAAGGTACCACCAGGACTTCCCGCCAACAAATCATTTGTACCCCTGCATCTTCGGCCTAAGGTGTTGAAGGAACACCACGATTCGGTACTGGCTGGTCACCCAGGGGTGAAGGGCACCTTAGAGCTGGTATCGCGTCGTTTCTGGTGGCCCAAAATCCGGCAGGACGTGGTCTCGTACGTGGCAGCTTGCATCACGTGCGCTAGGGCTAAGTCACCCCGAACCCGTCCTGCTGGCACGCTACAGCCTCTGGGGGTACCCAATAGGCCATGGACAGAAATCTCCATGGATTTTATCACTGACTTGCCAGCCTCGGCAGGGAACACGGTCATCCTGGTGGTGGTTGACCGTTTTTCAAAGATGGCGCATTTTGTGGCGTTGTCCTCTTTGCCCAATGCTAAGACGTTGGCTCAGGTATTTGTGAAGGAGGTGGTCAGACTCCACGGAGTACCGTCTGACATAGTTTCTGATAGGGGTACGCAATTTGTGGCGAGGTTTTGGAAAGCTTTTTGCTCAAGGTTGGGGATCAAGTTGTCACATTCATCGGCGTTTCATCCACAGTCTAATGGACAAACTGAGCGCATGAACCAAAATCTAGAACAGTATTTACGATGCTTTGTGTCCGACAACCAGGAGGAGTGGTCTACTTTCCTTCCTCTGGCCGAATTCGCATTAAATAATCACCGCCAAGAGTCATCAGGAGAGTCTCCATTCTTTTGTGTGTACGGTCAACATCCTCAGTTTTGTACCTTACGTCAGGGTGACTCCGGGGGTGTCCCGGAGGAGGATCAGCTAGGAGCCCAATTGTCATCAGTCTGGAGGCGGGTGAAACAGCGTTTGTTGAGCATGAGTGCCAGGTACAAACGGGTGGCTGACAGTAGACGCGTGCCAGGTCCGGACCTGTGTGTGGGTGAATGGGTGTGGTTAGCTACGAAGAACATAAAACTCAAAATCCCTTCTTTAAAACTGGGTCCAAGGTTTATTGGGCCTTTTAGGATTTCTGCCATCATTAACCCAGTAGCTTATCGGTTGGAACTTCCCGCGGTGTACAAGATACACAACGTGTTTCACAGGGCTTTATTGAAAAAGGTGGTAGGCTTGGTGGACACGACGCCGATGCCACCTCCAGTCATGGTGGATGGCGAGTTAGAGTTCGAGGTCGCCAAGGTAGTGGACTCTCGAGTAGAACGCCGTACTCTTCAGTATTTGGTGCACTGGCGGGGGTATGGTCCAGAGGAGAGGTCTTGGGTTCCAGCCTCAGACATACATGCGGATCGGCTGGTCAGTTCTTTTCACCGTCGTCATCCGGACAAGCCGGGTCCTATGAGTCTTGAGGGCCCTGGGGTCCCTCGTAGAAGACGGGGTACTGTCATGTCGGACGCTGTTCACACCACAGCATCTGGCAGGCAGAGGTAGTTCCACCTCCAGCCACTCTAGCCTCAGTGGCGCCGGCCTGATCTTCAGGCTCTCGGGGGTTAATCCTGCTGGAGACCAGGTTGGATGGTTAGTCACGCCCACGGTCTTTAAATAGTCATGCTGGCCTATGGGCGTCGCCGATTATAGCTTGTGTTTCATACCAAGTGGTTCCGGTCTGGAGTGGAGGTGTTCAAGAGAGAGAGATTCATATCTGGTGTCGTATGATCCGTCGTTATCCTTTCTCCTTCCCATATTTGTGTTTAGTTGTGCCCTGTTCACATTACTGTTTATTCCTGTGTGTGTGCGGCGCAGTGCAGTTTAAGTTCTCCCTGTCTGTCATTATTTGTGTGGGAGCTTTGGTGGTGACTTCTCACTGGGTGGAGGGTGGAGGGTTAAGTGCAGGGCTGAGCAGGAGATAAGGAAAGGTCGGAGGCTCAGGCATTTGCACCTTCAGCAAAAACCCTGGGTTGAGGGTCAGACAGGGTTTCCCCTAGTAAAGGGACACCACAGGGGCCCCGGGTATTTCAGCCTTAGTTGAACTAAGCCCCCGTGACAGTATGGTGCTTAAGACTTTGGAAGGAGTTGTATGGCATGTGCCGCCATACTTGCTCTCAGCTATGTGCCTGAGACTTAATGGTGCACAAGATAATACAATAACGCTAGAATTTTAGACCACTACTGGAAGCCATTCTCTGAGCTTAAAGGGAACCTGCCATCTGATTGATGCTGATCGAACCATGAGGAGTATGAATCGGAGACCAGTTCCTGCATTACAATCATTAATGTTTTAAGCATTATTCACAAATCAATATTTATGATCAGTATTTGTAAGCCAAAGCCAGGAGTATCTACAAAACACAGAACAGGCGTCAATATTTCAGTTATAGTTTTTCTCTGTAAGTTCCTCTCCTGGTTTTGGCATACCGTGACGTATGATGAAGCCCTTGCTCTGAAATGTTGCAGAAACTGAAATTGGGGACAAGGTGAATAGTACAAGAAGCATGTCCAGAGAAACTTCATCTTGCCTCCTCAGCTAGACTGACGGGCCTTTCCCTATACACACACATGAGGATACATCTGTCAGTCTAGTTGAGTTGGTGGGGAGGAGCCAGTGGAGGACTGCCTCCTGGACTAGTCACCTTCTCCTGCTGATCTCTGATTAATGACGCCTATGGTTCACGCATTAGATGTCAGATTAATTTTAATCAATATTTTTGAAAATGCAGAGAAGGGTGTTCAGTGAATAAAATCTGACTAATGTATAATTCCTCAGAAACCAAGTCTGAGTTTTTTCTGGCCCCCGTTACTTTGTGAAGGCCTCTAAACCCCCCCCCCCCCCCAGTATTTCTCCTTCAAAACAATTGAGTCCTACATAAAAAAGAGCTATGTGCATGGCTAAATTAGCAAATCATTTCATCCCAATATCTGTCATGGTGAAGTGCTGTACGTATGAGCACAAATACTTTGCTCATTGTTCCCCCAGATATGGTGTGCTCATAACTGTCATCGAAAAAGTCCCTAATGAACGCTCAGTTCTGCCAGAAATTAATTGTTCAGAATTGAAAGGCTTTTTATGTCATCTTTGAAATAACAATTTCATGTTGTTTTTTTTCTTTTAAAGTGACAATTTTGGATTTGTTACATAAATTGATATTATTTCTTGCAGGATTCAATTAGTAAGCAGATTGTGTACAGCATGCATCAGCTGCAGGGAAACGTGCAGTACGGCACTGAGAAACATGGATACTTGTTCAAGAAGAGCGATGGGTACGTGATTGATCAGAACGAGTGATCTGACCTCGGGATTGTGCAGGTTGTGATCAGACTGACTCCAAGCAGATCACAAGTGATTCGTACCTGATAACGTACTGTACTCCTCTGATGTTCTGCTTCATGACGTAAAGATTACACGAACATGATACATCAGCTTCATAAACAGGGGCTGTCACCATTCAGCCTTGTCCACACTGTGAGGTAGCACGGTTATTCAGTTAGGGGATCACTCGCTTTACAGCGAATAAAACACATCCGGCACCGGATTTTCATAAGCCATAACATAGTCCATGCGGTTTATTCCTCCATCATAAACCCACAGCAGCAATATACAACAGCTTAGCGTCCATTACAGAGCTTCACTCTGGTTATCCTGTACTCACATAGGTTATGCAATGTCCAGCACACAGGCTCTCTTAGCCTCACAGTTATAACCCCTCAGGATTACCTCACGGCTGCTTCTCCAGACTGCAGACATTCATTCTCTCTCCTGGGAACTCTCAGATGCTGGTAGCCATTACACACAGCCACTTCACATGCTGTTCGCAGGCAGCCCCATCTCTCTCACGGGACCTTCCCAAATGGACCCACCAGGTCACTGCATTCACCACATGTGACCTACCCTGGCCACCATATATGGTCCGTAGCCACGCCCCCCCGATCACATGGCTATGACCTCATCATAGGTCCTTCACACTCTCATACACTCTACCATAGTGTTCTAAACACACCCCCTGGGTGGGTTTGTAGGTAACTAGGTCCTCCCGTCTCCCTAGTTACCTGGAGACTTCTCCCTGACACATTGACACAGCACCTCAGCCGTATCACTGCTGCTCAACACGCATCAGTCTCCATCTCAAGGCCACCCACCTTGAGATACATAACGGTCCTTCCATATTCTGC
The DNA here is from genome assembly GCF_039654945.1 of Dendrobates tinctorius. Classification (NCBI taxonomy): domain Eukaryota; kingdom Metazoa; phylum Chordata; class Amphibia; order Anura; family Dendrobatidae; genus Dendrobates; species Dendrobates tinctorius. The sequence goes on along the minus strand of NW_027361937.1, from coordinate 7,983,035 downwards.
CACTCATCCTCTCTCTTGGGACATCCACACAGCGCCCCCTAGCGGACACAGTGGTCATTACACCACATACCTCCCCCCTTTGTTCAAACCTGTGGGATTGAACACGCAACATCACCCCAGGGACTCAAGACCGGGCACTCACTACACCTTGCCCCCCAGGTCAAGAGAACCGTCTCCATCTGTCGTACGGCCTCATCTCTGCATTAGGCCTCTCCTGCCCCCAGCGGTCAGCATATTGGCCTTGATCCTTGGCCCTCCAGTCACAATCTGTCTGCGTCCTCAGACACTGTTTAGTCACCACCCTCCTACAGTGTGCTTCGTCACCTGACCTTTCTCTCCCGGTTGTTACGATCATCAGTCTTAATCGGGCCTACTGTCTGGCCTCAATCTGACCCATTCAGTGTCTCACAGGAACTAATGTCTCTCAGCCTCGCCCGGCCCGTCGAACTGCCACTTGCTGACATTCTTCGGCCACCTGCCTTGTCACTACTTGGAGGAACCCTTCAGGTCCTTACATCTTGGGTTGGAGGCGGCCGCCACCTGGTATTCCGTTCTTCTCAACTGCTCAATTTCTTGCAGGTACCCCACTCGATACTCCATGAGCATCCGAAAGTCTCTCAGGCTCTTCACGGAGCCAACCACCATGATGGAAATCCTACCCACTTCACTGGATACCTGATCTTCATCATCCAGAGGGATCCTCACCCTCACCACACCAGAGATATTGACAAGGTCTTGCATTACCTTCCCGGATCTTCCAATGATTCTCCCAATCAGAGCTTTGGGTACCGGAACCATATCTTTCCGCAAACCCAGCCGATCCATAGCCTCCCTTGCTAACTCTAGGCGCCGAGCAGCCTTCACATTACTCCGCCTGACCAGCTGTTTGGCGTGGAGACATTGTACATGATCTCTTTCAGGACAGCTACTCGGTTTGATGTATCTTCTCTAGCTGATACTATCACCAACTGCCAAGTCTCAGGTGCCCAGTGCACCTTACACGCTTTGACCGCCTCTTTGAAAGCCTCATGCACACCTTCCTCAGCACAGGCTTCTTGCATGTCTTCGGGTACATCAATCACAGACTGGAAGGTCGTGGTCTTGCTCTTTTCCTGGACAAAAGGCTCTGGCTTTACCACGGACACTTCCCCCTCTACAGTTGACCCGACCGTGTGACTGTCTTCTTCAGTTCTTAACTCACAGACTTCACACGATTTGATCTCTTCATGACCCTTGGCCACAATGGATACTGGCAGTTCCGTCTTGTTATCATTCGCGCTCACCCGCGGTAAGTCCTCGTCCAACTTCTCCTTTTACTATTCCTCCAAGTTCTTCCATCTCTTCCTTAAGGCCCTTGTTCACACTTTGCCAGGTGGACAGGTGACCTCTGAGCTCCAAGACTTCTTTCTCGAGCCCCTCCACCTTGTGCTCGGCCAGTTGTCTCAAGATTCTTTCTCGTTTGAGCTGTTCTTCCACTGTCTCTTTTATTAACTGTATCTCATGATCTTGTTCTCTTTTGACCAGCATGTGTTGCACCATTACCTCTTTAATTATATTGTCAAAGGGTACCACTGGGTCAGTCCAATCAGTCGAGTGAACCCTCCAGTTACCGTCCACCAATGTGTCTCGTCCAGTCGTCTCATCTCCCAGCCCACCATCCGTCATGTCACGAGACGTCATGTCCGTAAGTTGGGCAGATGTACCTTTTCTTCCGGTCGGTTCTACCTCTGACCTGTCCACTTTAGGAGGCGTCACTGTCTCAGTGTCTGCTGGCCCCACAGTTGAATCGTCTCCATCGTCCTACCCTACGTCATCAAGCAAAACAAAGTCCCGGCCCCTCTCCAAGGCATAGACTAAGTCCCGTGGTATCCCGCCCCCTTGGCACTCAACGCTATGGGAAGGGTCAAACATTACTCTGTCTACCGCATAGTTCACCATGACTCCATGTTTACAGCGAACCTGGACCATTTTCTTGGTCAGCCAGAAAGTGAGCGAAGTTCCTGTCAGAGTCACCTGACTCTTTGAGACCAGCCGATCAGAGACTCTTTTCCGGTGCAACATCACAGTACACACCTGCGGCCCATCGTTACTATCCGGAAAGGATATCCCACATTCTGACCAAGTCATACACACACACTGCGGTTCCCCAGACGTACCCACTGAGGTACCCAGTGCTGTCTTTTCTTCAAACTCGGCCCCTTTCTGGACCACCACCCCACTTTGGGTCGCTGCCCCCTCCTGGGACTCCACCCCTTTTTGGGTTACCACCCCAATTTGGGTCACCGCCCCCCTCTGGGACGCCACCTCTTTTTGGGTTACCACCCCGATTTGGGTCACCGCCCCCTTCTGGGACTCCACCCCCTTTCAGGATCTCCCCATGTCCGTTATACAGGTCTTCTCAGACCACAGTTCACACCACACAGTTTGTGTCTCTTATAATACCACACAAGTCCTTGCTGGCACCACCACAGCTCCTGTTGTCACCGATCACCGACACCACTGGCTGCTGTTCACACCCAGCTGCTGGTGTTAGGCGTCAGGTTTCTGCGTTTGCTCTGCAGGAATCCAGAGCCTCACATTCTGCGGTCTCCTGCTGTCTTTCTACTGCAGAGGAGATTACTTTGCAGCAGACTGCTCCAGAGACTAGGTCCCTCTGTGCTCCTACTGGGCATGCTCACGAGACGATCTCCCATTGGAGATCGGGAGTCATGTGCCCAGGTCCTGTTCCAGATCTCATTGGTCCATCTCGGAGATCTGGAAGGTCCCGCACGGCTATAAAAAGCGCGCATGGCCGTTCCACCATGCGCTAGTATAGACTATACTTGGCGTTCGCAGTAGGGACGCCGCACACACGGTAGTTCTATAGGGATGCAGCTCCTCTGTCTTAGGTTCTGCTCCTGTGACCAAATACCATGTGTACATTTACCTGAGGCCTGTGTCACTAACAGGCTCAGCGTTTTTGTATGTTTATGTTGCGGCGCCTGTGTGTGTGAACAGGGCCCGCTCTGCGCACTTCGGGTGAAGTTGAACCCGTGCGCATTATACCGTCATATTGCTCCTCTGTCATTACCTAGGAGCGGTGTAACACCTACTGCACGATAGACCCCGAGCGGTGAACGCACTTTATTATTCATTTTTATTTAGTGCGTTCCGCCTTTCCTAACAGCTCTGGTGTCCTCTTCGTAACTCCGCCGAGTTACAGGAAGCCGCTTGTCCCCTTTGTAACCCCGCCGAGTTACCGGAAGCCACTTGTCCCCTTTGTAACTCCGCCGAGTTACAGCAAGCCGCTTGTCACCTTCTTGACAACAAAAAAACACACCACACAAACTCACGTGTCCTGACTGTGTGCTATTCAGGACGCTCCTGTCTCCACTTGAGACCGTCCAATACACAGGGCGCACCGGGTGCTATTCAGGGAGCCTACCCTCCTCCCAGAGTCTCCCAACACCAGGTCCAGGGGCTCAGCGGGTGCTATTCAGGACATTCGTCTCCGCCTGAGACTGCCCAACACTCACGCCTCACCAGGTCCAAGGTCATACCACGTGCTCCAGGGATCCGATTCTTCTCTCAGAACCTCCCAACATTGACCCTCCAGGACCTTGATCACTGACCTAGGTCAGTACAACACGAACACCTGTCTGTTACCTGTGTCGGCCACACAGGTCCTCGGGTACCTCTACTCCGCAGAGGCACCCTAGCAATCACCAGTCTCTTTCTCCTGGGGAAGCGGCCACGCTGGGCTCACCGATCCGGACAGTGCCTTACTCACTAGGCCGCCCCACGTTTCCAGAACCACAGCCGGACAGTGGCTTCCCCAATTGCATGTCGTCACAGGCTCTGCTCACACACTTGGCTGGTCAGCAGCATATCACATGGCTTCCACAACTGTTAGCCCTCCAGGCGCAGCGTTGCCCTTAGCCACCGAACTTTGCAGTCCTTTTCCGTTGTTCCCAACAACAAGGCTACAATTATGCCCTTTGCAATTCTCCACCATTTGTGAGGTAGCGCTGTTATTCAGTTAGGGGATCACTCGCTTGACAGCGAATAAAACACATCGGCACCGGATTTTCATAAACCATAACATAGTCCATGCGGTTTATTCCTCCATCATAAACCCACAGCAGCAATATACAACAGCTTAGCGTCCATTACAGAGCTTCACTCTGGTTATCCTGTACTCACATAGGTTATGAAATGTCCAGCACACAGGCTCTCTTAGCCTCAGTTATAACCCCTCAGGATTACCTCACGGCTGCTTCTCCAGACTGCAGACATTCATTCCCTCTCCTGGGAACTCTCAGATGCTGGCAGCCATTACACACAGCCACTTCACATGCTGTTCGCAGGCAGCCCCATCTCTCTCACGGGACCTTCCCAAATGGACCCACCAGGTCCCTGCATTCACCACATGTGACCTACCCTGGCCACCATATATGATCCGTAGCCACGCCCCCCCGGATCACATGGCTATGACCTCATCATAGGTCCTTCACACTCTCATAGACTCTACCATAGTGTTCTAAACACACCCCCTGGGTGGGTTTGTAGGTAACTAGGCCCTCCCGTCTCCCTAGTTACCTGGAGACTTCTCCCTGACACATTGACCCAGCACCTCAGCCGTATCACTGCTGCTCAACACGCATCAGTCTCCATCTCAAGGCCACCCACCTTGAGATACATAACGGTCCTTCCATATTCTGCCACTCATCCTCTCTCTTGGGACATCCACACAGCGCCCCCTAGCGGACACAGTGGTCATTACACCACAACACACATTATCTTGGTCAGTGTAAATTAATGGGTTATAACATTGTCTGACAAGTAAATGATCGATCTGCAATTGTCCAAAACAGAAAATAGCTGCTGGCTCAATTTACCTTGGTTTTGCTTGCCTATTTTTTTTGCATTACCACTTTACTTTTTTTATTTGTTTTTTTTTTATGTTTGTAGTTATAAGATTCCTGAAAACCATCCATATGCAACCAGTTAGGTCAACAATCTAGCTGGTGGCTGTTGATTTGATGTCAGCCACTCTCTTGATGCTTAGATTGGTGAATGGACATGGAATGGCTCACTGGTGGACACAGCCACTGTGCAATAACAATATATGGGCCGTTACAGTCCAATAGCCCATCATAATACACAATTCCACCTATTTTGGAGGTAGAAGTGGCCTCCTTACCTCTTGGGCCCCTGTGCGGCTGCACATGTTGCACCAATGATATGTCCACCCCTGGAATGGCTCCCTAGCTTATATAGTGTGTACATTCACAATGCACTGGGACAGGATACATGAAATGGCTCAGCTCTTTAATGGTCAACAAGAGGTGTGCATTTGTCATTGCATGATATTGCACATGACCTGAGATAATATATGCATAATATTGCGTAAGTTTCTAGATGATTGACAGGGGAAGCAGAAGAGCAGTGGAAATAATAATTAAAAAATAGTTTCCTAGTGCTTGTACCATGAAGATTTTTTTTTTTAATAACATTAAATATTCGGTATGATGTTAACTTTTGCTAGCACATGGATATTAAGAGTGTCAACTATTAATTACAATTAATCAGAGTGTTAATTGCATTAAAAGAGCCTTAGTGTGTAAGCGAATCACAGATTTGTTCACCAGCCTTGAGTTAATAACGCATAAAAGCAAATATTGCCTTACAGTTTTTTTCCCAGGGTCTGGGAGCAAGGGATTCATGGTTAATTTTAGTGTGAAGATATTGTCATTGCTGATTATCTAGAATACCAGACTGTCAGATTAGATACTTAGCAGTCTCACTTTTTATTCCATATTGTGACAATGAAAATCTGACAGAATGTTGTGAAAATTTTGCACATTTTGTTGGTATCTAAAACCCCCTCCCATACAAATTAGATGAAAGCCGGTAGTACTTGCTGATTTCACTAGGATCGCCTGACCATCCAATGTGAATGGGGTCCTCCACGACTGTCCAACAGGTGATGTCAGGGGAGTGAAGGATCAAGCCATTTCCAAGGTGACCACTCGGCCCATGCAAAGCTCTTGTATCTATGGAGAAGTCTGCATTATGACCGCTCAGTCAGCGGACAGTATTCTTATGTGTATGGCCAGCTTTAGTTTGCCCTTGCAGACTAGTGTAGGGACTATATGCGACTATATGCTAACATTTCTGTTTCATTTCAGGCTCAGGAAGGTTTGGCAGAAGAGAAAATGCTCAGTTAAGAACTGTTACTTGACCATTGCACATGGAACGGTATGCATGTTCATAAATTGGTCTAGGGGCTTGTTTGCACGTTCCGTGTTCCAGCATAGTGGAGGGGATTTTCTGAAATCCCGTCTCCACTTTGCGTCCAATTACGCGGGTGACACACCCACTAAACCGGACATGCGGCGCGTGTCTTTTTAGACCGCAGCATGCCTGTTTACCTTATGGAGACGCTCAGTCTTCGCAAGGTAAACAGCCTACTCTATGGATATGCTGCGGCGATTCCGGATGTGTTCAATGAGCACATCCGGAATCACTGCGCATACAGTAGGGGGCGGGGCTTTGGGCAGAGCGGGATTTCCGCTCCATCCAAAGCACAGGGATTACGCTACGTGGAAACGTACTCTAAAACAACAATATTTTAAAATGAATCCCAAATTCTATGTAGTAACTGGTTTATACATGAGCTTTTAAAAGGATTAACGTACAGTAACGCTTAGGAAACTGCTGAGTTTCATCTGAATTTCCCTGTTGTGCTTGATGGCAAAGGAAACAAGACACGTCTTTCACTTTATACAATAACACCCTAGAAAAAAAAATTCTTTTAGTGGTTGTCCAATCATTAGTCAGCCCCCCTTGGAAACAGGCTGGTTTGGCTAATTAAATGAGCCGGGTAGCATGCCCCTTCATACAGTTCACTGACACACAAGGAGTGGGAGCAAGCTCCCTGCCGCCATCAAAGCCTCACAGCTTACAATACAAGTTCATGAAGTTTTGAGTTTATTATTAAAGATGTGTTCACTACCAGGAAAATCTCTTTTTAAATGAAGTACTTGCATTTATAAAATAAAAATAACATTTACTCTACTTCCACACCAGCACCGTTTCTTCGTTGTCTGTGTGGAGGCTCCCAGAGCTCAATTGTCACATCAGCAGCCACTAATAGGACATCACTGGACATTGGTGGAGGGGGTGCATGCGAATAATGAATGTGGTGATTATAGGTTCTACACTGAGTAATACTTTAAAAGCTGAACTTACCTACAAAGCGCACATAGATATAATCAGCAAGATTTAATAAAGGAAATAAGTCATTTGGTTACATAATATTCTCTGTTCGTGCAGCCTAACCGACAACCAGCCAAACTAAATCTACTCACGTGCCAAGTGAAGCCCAATATGGAAGACAAGAAATGCTTTGACCTGATATCCCGTAAGTTTAAAGTCTTACACAACACACTTCAATCGTTTTTGGTTTTTTTGTTATTACTTTCTTGCCATAAAATGGTATGTTAGAAATTGTAATTTGTGGGAGTCCATGTGCTGAAAACCCCAATAACAAACCCAAGCATAGTGATCGATGTTTAGTAATCGGCTCTGCTCATTTATCACTCCTCGAAAAGTCTTTCAACTGATCATTACATGGTTCATTGAGGAAAGCCAAACAGACCATGCTTCCTTTTAGTTTTCATTGGGTCTCAGCACCCAGACCCCCACCAATCAAACTTCCTACATGACAAGTCAATGTGTCACAAGTCAAGTTTTTATACATAATAAGTATTGTCTAATGACTTAAACATCATAAACTGACAAGAAAAAGGGTAACAATGTTTTGACCTTTTGAATTTTAGGCTCCATATCTCCCCATCCACTTCTGAACATGAGACTACCATCATTTTATAGGCAATCGTCTTGGCAATCTCATAGATAAATTTGACTTGTAACTATTTAGCATCTGATTAGTTATGCTGATTTTTATCATATCTCTGTATTGTTACTGTTTTGCTCCTGGCGGTGGAAAAATATTTTTCTTCCTGTATACTACAAAATACAACCTGTTCTCATATTCTCCAATAGCTCAGTGTATTATTAGGTTGATTCCATAGTGAAGGGTCGCTGGTTCAAATCGAGGAGCAGCCATGAAGACAGTTTTCCAAGAAAAAAAATGCATCATCCCGCTTATTGATAGCAGTCTCTCGGCCAAGAAAGTTACCAAACTGCATCACCTGAGTGGCTTGACAGTTAGAAGAATACAAAATGAAGTTCGTCTATCCATTCAAAAGCCAAAAGATGGATGCAAAAGCAAATTATATGGGTTAACAAGTCGGCACATCACAACGTCTATCAGTTCTGGCGCAACAAACATGGCAGTGGAGGTGGCTCATATGCTTCGTAATAGTGTGATCACAGATGTCCATACAAGCTCCTTGTTACTCATGTTACACATGTCTGGAATGGTGGCCTGAAAAAAGGTGAAGAAGCCCCAACTTCAATATCGTCATAAAAGCGTAGGCTGGAGTTTGCAAAAGGGGACAGTAGAAGATTTGAAACTGTTGATTTGGATTGATAGGCTCTGATATGGGTCTGGAAGAAACAAGGGAAAAATGGACTGAAGGATTGAGAAATTGAAGGAACTGTCAAGTTCAGTGGAGAAAGTCTGATGATATGGAGTTGTTTCACAGCCAAAAGCATTTTATACTTGACCAGGATCGATGGTCGTCTCAATGCTGAGTTAGAAATGAGTGTACTACAAGGCGACTATACTACTATAGAAGTATACAGCACTCCCTGGTTTGGAGGTGCTCAAGTAGGGTTACAACCCGTTAGCAAGCAAGTAAGGAACTTGACACTCAAATTGCAGTGATTGAAACAAATTCTTTGATGGCAATCCAATTAGTTTTTAACACTTCAGTCCTAACATTGCACCTTCATCAGAACGGATTGCCATTTGGATTTTTTCTTATTCTCTGCCGTATAGCAGCACTACAGTTATAGTGACCTGTGTCGCTGAGGAATGGTGCCATAAGAAATATTCCACAGCTTTTCCTATGCTACAAGATGAGTTACTTTGTACACTTGAGTACTAATGGTATAAAAAGAACAACATAGAGTTACAGCAGGATAACGACCAGAAGCATTCATTGAGATTGGTGAAGAAATGGTTCAATGACAATAAAGTAGAGGTGCTATATTGGCCTCACAGACCCCAGACCTCAACCCAATCGAACACTTGTGGGTAGAGTTGAAGGAAAAACTGTATACATACCCAAGTGAGTAGACCAGTATGCACCAACTTTGGGAATGTGTAGAAGAGACCTTCTGTTATAACTTTATATACTCTGTGTAATGGAGGTCAGTGACGTGGATCAGAAAAGAGGCCTGAGCTCATAGGTTTTCAGTTCTGTAGTATTTATCAGAATCAAGCAGGTTTACAGATAAGACACAGCAGGGTAAAAGCAGATGACGATAATAACGCAGTGAGCAAACGTACAGACCGTGGAGACGTATGAAGTCCAAGTTGCCAGATTCGGAGACCTGGAGAGCAGGCCAGGCCTGCTAGCAGTAAACAGTCCTTGAAGTGGAGGTGGGTGCAGAGCTGATCCAAAGAAACAAGTCTTTACAATGAGACCAAGATTCACAGGCAGGCGGGGTATCCCAAGGTAACGAAGAGACGAGCTAGGTAGCAGTCCTTGCAGCTTGATAACAAGTCCAAGAACAAGTATACTCAAGCAATGAGTAATCATACAGAGCATCCTTATATACAGAGCAGACAGGAACAAGAGAGATCAACACAGAAAATAAGATAGCCCCCGTTGAGGCTGGTGACTCCATCTTGGATGAGGGCAAAAATGAACTAAACTAAGGGCAAAGCAGAAACTGAGCGACAGACATAAGGCAAGGATTTCAGAGAAACGGATATGCAGGCCAAGTCCTTACATTACTCTCCCCTTAAAAGACGTCCTCTGGACGATCTTAAGTCCGGCTTATTGGGATATCTGCTGTGGAACAGTCTGATTAAGTGAGGAGCATGGACGTTCTCCACTGGTTCCCAGGAATTCTCTTCAGCCGAATATCCTTGCCATTTTACCAAGTATTGGAGACGTCTCCTATGAACCCGTGAATCCAAGATCCTTTCCACGATGAATTCCTCTTGCCCGTCAACGAGAACTGGGTGAGGAGGAGCAGAGGTGCGTCCGGGAAAAGGGTTAGGCACTGCCGGCTTTAACAAAGAGACATGAAAGACAGGATGAATTTTCAATGAGTTAGGCAACTTGAGTCGACAGGCTACAGAATTCACTATACTGCTGATCTTATATGGGCCGACATATTTTTGCCCCAGTTTAGACGTTGGGATCCTGAGCTTCAAGTTCTTAGTTGAGAGCCAAACCATGTCTCCTACCTTGTACATTGGAGCTGGCTTACGGAATTTGTCTGCTGCCTTCTTGTATCTTTCCTGTGCTGAACCTAAAGTGTCTTTAAGAACTTCCAAATTGCGTTGCAAGGATGAAATGCGGTCAGCTACCGCAGGCACAGACATATCTATTGGAAGTCGAGGAAGAATACTGGGGTGGTATCCCTTGTTGGCAAAGAACGGAGACAATTTGGTGGAAGCATTCTGAGAATTATTATATGTGAATTCAGCCAACGGAAGCAAACTCACCCAATCGTCCTGTAGGTGGCACACACAGCAACGCAGATATTGTTCCAAGGTCTGATTGGTCTGTTCAGTTTGGCCGTTAGACTGTGGATGAAAAGCAGATGACAATTTTACTTTGATGTCCAGAGCAGCACAGAAGCTTTGCCAAAACCGTGAGGTAAATTGAACCCCACAATCCGATATTACTTCATCCGGAGCTCCGTGCAAACGAAAAACATTTTGTACAACAAGATCTGCTGTTTGTTTAGCCGTTGGTACACCAGCACAGGGAATGAAATGAGCAGCTTTAGTCAGCCGGTCAACTACTACTAGAATTGTGTTTTTCCCCTGTGACAGAGGCAACTCAACAATAAAGTCCATTGAAATAGACCCCCAAGGACGAGATGGAACAGGCAGAGGTTGCAAGAGTCCTGTCGGTGAGGAGCGAGGAACTTTTGACCTGGCACATACCTCACATGACGACACATACTGAAGCACATCTTTCCGAAAGGTTGGCCACCAAAAAAAACGAGACAGAAATTCCTGAGTCTTCTGAACTCCCCTATGGCCGGCAAACTTTGAGTCATGCATTAGTTTTAAGACACTCAGTTTTACTGTTTCTGGAACATACAAACGCTGTCCTTGAAACCAAAGTCCATTCTTGAAAGTTAGATTTACCTGGGTGGGGGGGTAGCCCCAAAAGCGAATCTGCAGCATAAGCCTCCTTAATCTCCGTTAAAAGATCTTGATTATGTAGGACACTTACAAAGTTCTTCTCAGATAGAATGGTCCTTGGAGGCGAAGCCGGAGTTGCTTCATCTGAATGAATCCTGGACAGTGCATCAGCCTTTCCATTGCGAGAGCCCGGCCTATAGGAGATGACAAAATCAAACTGGTTAAGGAAAAGATTCCACCGAGCCTGTCTGGGTTTTAGACATCTTGCCGACCTCATAAATTCGAGATTCCGGTGATCCGTGAGTATAACAATCTGTTGGGATGCTCCTTGTAACAGATGTCTCCATTCTTTAAATGCGGTTATAATGGCTAACAGTTCTTTGTTGCCAACGTCGTAATTCCTTTCGGCAGGTGATAACTTTTGAGAGAGAAAGGCACACGGATGCAAGAGATCTTTCTCACCTGTCCTTTGCGAGAGTATGGCCCCTACCGCACAGTCCGAGGCGTCCACTTCCACTATGAAGGCCTTGTCTGGGTCAGGATGTACGAGAACGGGAGCTGTCGTAAATTTAGACTTTAATGTGGAAAATGCTGTTTGAGCTTGAGGTGACCAGACAAATGGTGTCTTCTTCCGGGTTAAATGAATGATGGGTGCAACGATTGCTGAAAATTTTTTAATGAATCGTCTGTAGAAATTAGCGAATCCGATGAATCGCTGTACCTCCTTCACTGATTTGGGAGTTGGCCACTCCTGAATGGCTTGCGTCTTGCTTACATCCATGCTGAGACCCTGGGGAGAAATAACATATCCCAAAAATTGAATTTCTGTTTTGTGAAACTCACATTTCTCCAGTTTAATGTATAAAGGATTTTGCCGTAGACGATCCAAAACCATTTTCACGTGTCGCTGATGATCCTCGATATTGCTGGAAAAAATTAAAATGTCATCCAAGTAAATCACAACAAAAATATCAAGTATGTCTCTGAAAACATCATTTGCCAAGTGCTGGAACGTAGCTGGTGCATTACGGAGGCCAAAAGACATAACTAGGTACTCAAAATGTCCATAACATGATCGAAATGCCGTTTTCCACTCGTCGCCAGGACGAATCCGTACTAAATTGTATGCTCCACGAAGATCTAATTTAGTGAAGATTTTGGCGTGTCGAACTCTCTCAAGTAACTCGGGAATTAGTGGAAGTGGGTAAGAGTTCCTGATTGTGATTTTGTTGAGCTCCCGGTAGTCAATGCATGGACGAAGTGAACCATCTTTCTTTTTGACAAAGAAGATTGGGGCACCCGCTGGGGAGGAAGATGGTCGTATAAACCCTTTAGCTAAATTTTCGTCAATATACTCTAAGAGCTTTTAATTCCGGACCAGACACTGGATAAATACTCCCGAATGGAATTGCGGCACCAGGCAATAATTCCACGGGGCAATCATATGGCCGATGTGGCGGTAATTTATCCGCATTTTTCTTGTCACACACATCACTAAAATCCCGATACTCTACCGGTAGTGTCGAGTCGACCGCGGCTGCTGTTTTCACTGGAGCAAGCTCTCTGGACGCTGCTGATTCATTTGGAAATTTTAACTCCTTTGTTGTCCAATTGATCGTAGGATTACGCAGCCGTAACCAAGGCAGACCTAAAATAATAGGAAAATTAGGAGAGGAAATCAGTAAAAAAGACATTTTTTCTGAATGATCTGCCCCCATATGGATCTTTAGTGGGACTGTTTCGAGTTTCAC